>NC_081189.1:2582265-3233515 GCF_902713425.1 Acipenser ruthenus
AACGGGACAGGTGTGCTGTGCACTGGCCTTTACAATCATGATTAAACCCAGATTAGAGGGCATCACAGCACTCTGGCAACTGGCCTTTCCAGTCCCGCTAACCTTCTCCTCACAGGAAACCCCCAAACACGTTATCTTAAAAATAAAAACACAAAGAACCACCAAGCAAACACCACCTCGTTGAGGGGTTTAACCAGCGAAACATTTATCTAGGCTGAAGACGGACATGTTTTGCTCCGCTGTAGTATGTCAGCTGGGAATTGCAGTAATTAGTGTAGGGAGAACATTTTCTATTCTCACTCATGAGACAGCAGTGTTTAAAAATGGTGTTTATGTATCAAGGGCAATTAGACACTGGGAGTAAATTGTTCAATCAAGGTGAGTCACCAGCTGTTTACAGTGCAGGGTTCTGGGGCTTAATCAAAGGGTTATTACACAACAGCAACAAGAAGCCTAACGAGTTTCTCATCTGTCGTCAAATGGAGTTTGCATTTCTCAAGGTAGTGCCTGGGTTGAGTGCTTAGTTATGTAGCCTGTGTATTGGATAGTGTCATTTCTTGTGTGTGTGGGATGCACTGCTGTTATAGATTCTGTCCCCTGTCAGTGAGTTGAGGTTAAAAGCTCTATAACCACGAATGCAGAGGAAGCTGACTCTTTTGCATTGTGGTTAAGATGCTTGCTTGTGATGTGCAGGGTCACCGATTCAAGCACCCAGTCCCCGCACTGTCACTTACAGTATAGTCATTGTACATTGCTTAAGCTTTAGGTAATGAACACAGCACTGTAGTTTTGAATATCGGTTTATTGCTCATTATACACAAAGAGCGAATCTTTAAAAGAAATGCTGTTTAACTAAACATAGCGGGACTGTGTGTTATTGCGATTACCAGGGCATGCCCTGCAACACCTGTAAGTCGCCTGGGATACAGGCGTCTGCCAAATAAATAAATCATAATTATAATGACATCTGCACACGTGATAAGATGAACTGACTTTCTGGCGAATACTTCACTGTGGTTGGTTGATTTCTGTTATGTGATCTATGTCATTTAAAACAGAGTTTAATTTTTAGGTCACTAACATATAAAAACAGCCAAACAGAATCAGCAGGTTGCTTTTCCAACTCCAACTCCAACACCAATTCCAACAGACTACAGTTGCATTCACAAGCATATACAAAACAAACTTCTATGCCTGCTTCAATACCTGCCCATGCATCACACCACCCGTTTGTGCAGGTCAAAAATATATATATATACTTTTAAAGCTAATCGTAACTAGTCAGTATACATATATAAATATGGATGCATACAAATTAAACAGTTCATTTTGATATTAATGAAAATAAACAAATAGCGCATTTTAAACCAAAAAGTATCATAAAACAATAATTCAAAGAAAACTAAAACAAAATGTGCCATCCATCCATAACAAGAAAATGGACTTCTTTACATTTATGTACAAAAATATGTTCTATCAAACATTTACCCTTTTCTTAATAAAGAAACAGGGAGTGGTCCTATGACCTCCAAAACACAAACAGGCTTCAGACAGAAACACAAGAACAGATAGAATTAAGTACACTGCTCCCCTCTTTATCTATTGACATGGTTAACCTTCTAACAGTATAACAAAAAAACAACAGTATTGCTTTTTAATCTCATTTGATTGCAGTGTGTGCACTTAAACTGATCAAACGAATGGAAATGAGAGATATGTACCGGTACTTACAAAACATAACATGATTAACAGAACATACGTCTTCACATAGTGACCCAGTACACGTCTGTGACACATAGACATGTGTCAGACAAAGGCCAGGAGCAGTCTCCCTGTCACAGGGTATCTCAGCAGTCAGCACACCAGCTGTTTCATTATGATTCTGTTGTTTTCCTGTCACAGGGTATCTCAGCAGTCAGCACACCAGCTGTTTCATTATGATTCTGTTATGTTTTCCTGTCACAGGGTATCTCAGCAGTCAGCACACCAGCTGTTTCATTATGATTCTGTTATGTTTTCCTGTCACAGGGTATCTCAGCAGTCAGCACACCAGCTGTTTCATTATGATTCTGTTATGTTTTCCTGTCACAGGGTATCTCAGCAGTTAGCACACCAGCTGTTTCATTATGATTCTGTTATGTTTTCCTGTCACAGGGTATCTCAGCAGTCAGCACACCAGCTGTTTCATTATGATTCTGTTATGTTTTCCTGTCACAGGGTATCTCAGCAGACAGCACACCGGCTGTTTCATTATGATTCTGTTATGTTTTCCTGTCACAGGGTATCTCAGCAGTCAGCACACCAGCTGTTTCATTATGATTCGGTTATGTTTTCATGTCACAGGGTATCTCAGCAGTCAGCACACCAGCTGTTTCATTATGATTCTGTTATGTTTTCCTGTCACAGGGTATCTCAGCAGTCAGCACACCAGCTGTTTCATTATGATTCTGTTATGTTTTCATGTCACAGGGTATCTCAGCAGTCAGCACACCAGCTGTTTCATTATGATTCTGTTATGTTTTCCTGTCCCAGGGTATCTCAGCAGTCAGCACGCCAGCTGTTTCATTATGATTCTGTTATGTTTTCATGTCACAGGGTATCTCAGCAGTCAGCACACCAGCTGTTTCATTATGATTCTGTTATGTTTTCTTGTCACAGGGTATCTCAGCAGTCAGCACACCAGCTGTTTCATTATGATTCTGTTATGTTTTCCTGTCACAGGGTATCTCAGCAGTCAGCACACCAGCTGTTTCATTATGATTCTGTTATGTTTTCCTGTCACAGGGTATCTCAGCAGTCAGCACGCCAGCTGTTTCATTATGATTCTGTTATGTTTTCCTGTCACAGGGTATCTCAGCAGTCAGCACACCAGCTGTTTCATTATGATTCTGTTATGTTTCCCTGTCACAGGGTATCTCAGCAGTCAGCACACCAGCTGTTTCATTATGATTCTGTTATGTTTTCCTGTCACAGGGATTCTCAGCAGTCAGCACACCAGCTGTTTCATTATGATTCTGTTATGTTTTCCTGTCACAGGGTATCTCAGCAGTCAGCACACCAGCTGTTTCATTATGATTCTGTTATGTTTTCCTGTCACAGGGTATCTCAGCAGTCAGCACACCAGCTGTTTCATTATGATTCTGTTATGTTTTCTTGTCACAGGGTATCTCAGCAGTCAGCACACCAGCTGTTTCATTATGATTCTGTTATGATTTCTTGTCACAGGGTATCTCAGCAGTCAGCACACCAGCTGTTTCATTATGATTCTGTTATGTTTTCCTGTCACAGGGTATCTCAGCAGTCAGCACACCAGCTGTTTCATTATGATTCTGTTATGTTTTCCTGTCACAGGGTATCTCAGCAGTCAGCATGCCAGCTGTTTCATTATGATTCTGTTGTTTTCCTGTCACAGGGTATCTCAGCAGTCAGCACACCGGCTGTTTCATTATGATTCTGTTATGTTTTCTTGTCACAGGGTATCTCAGCAGTCAGCACACCAGCTGTTTCATTATGATTCTGTTATGTTTTCCTGTCACAGGGTATCTCAGCAGTCAGCACACCAGCTGTTTCATTATGATTCTGTTATGTTTTCTTGTCACAGGGTATCTCAGCAGTCAGCACGCCAGCTGTTTCATTATGATTCTGTTATGTTTTCCTGTCACAGGGTATCTCAGCAGTCAGCACACCAGCTGTTTCATTATGATTCTGTTATGTTTTCCTGTCACAGGGTATCTCAGCAGTCAGCACACCAGCTGTTTCATTATGATTCTGTTATGTTTTCCTGTCACAGGGTATCTCAGCAGTCAGCACACCAGCTGTTTCATTATGATTCTGTTATGTTTTCCTGTCACAGGGTATCTCAGCAGTCAGCACACCAGCTGTTTCATTATGATTCTGTTATGTTTTCCTGTCACAGGGTATCTCAGCAGTCAGCACACCAGCTGTTTCATTATGATTCTGTTATGTTTTCCTGTCACAGGGTATCTCAGCAGTCAGCACACCAGCTGTTTCATTATGATTCTGTTATGTTTTCTTGTCACAGGGTATCTCAGCAGTCAGCACACCAGCTGTTTCATTATGATTCTGTTATGTTTTCCTGTCACAGGGTAATTCAGCAGTCAGCACACCAGTTGTTTCATTATGATTCTGTTATGTTTTCCTGTCACAGGGTATCTCAGCAGTCAGCACACCAGCTGTTTCATTATGATTCTGTTGTTTTCCTGTCACAGGGTATCTCAGCAGTCAGCACACCAGCTGTTTCATTATGATTCTGTTATGTTTTCCTGTCACAGGGTATCTCAGCAGTCAGCATGCCAGCTGTTTCATTATGATTCTGTTATGTTTTCCTGTCACAGGGTATCTCAGCAGTCAGCACACCAGCTGTTTCATTATGATTCTGTTATGTTTTCCTGTCACAGGGTATCTCAGCAGTCAGCATGCCAGCTGTTTCATTATGATTCTGTTGTTTTCCTGTCACAGGGTATCTCAGCAGTCAGCACACCGGCTGTTTCATTATGATTCTGTTATGTTTTCCTGTCACAGGGTATCTCAGCAGTCAGCACACCAGTTGTTTCATTATGATTCTTTTATGTTTTCCTGTTACAGGGTATCTCAGCAGTCAGCACACCAGCTGTTTCATTATGATTCTTTTATGTTTTCCTGTCACAGGGTATCTCAGCAGTCAGCACACCAGTTGTTTCATTATGATTCTTTTATGTTTTCCTGTTACAGGGTATCTCAGCAGTCAGCACACCAGCTGTTTCATTATGATTCTTTTATGTTTTCCTGTCACAGGGTATCTCAGCAGTCAGCACACCAGCTGTTTCATTATGATTCTGTTATGTTTTCCTGTCACAGGGTATCTCAGCAGTCAGCACACCAGCTGTTTCATTATGATTCTGTTGTTTTCTTGTCACAGGGTATCTCAGCAGTCAGCACACCAGCTGTTTCATTATGATTCTGTTATGTTTTCCTGTCACAGGGTATCTCAGCAGTCAGCACACCAGCTGTTTCATTATGATTCTGTTATGTTTTCCTGTCACAGGGTATCTCAGCAGTCAGCACACCGGCTGTTTCATTATGATTCTGTTATGTTTTCCTGTCACAGGGTATCTCAGCAGTCAGCACACCAGCTGTTTCATTATGATTCTGTTATGTTTTCCTGTCACAGGGTATCTCAGCAGTCAGCACACCAGCTGTTTCATTATGATTCTGTTATGTTTTCCTGTCACAGGGTATCTCAGCAGTCAGCACACCAGCTGTTTCATTATGATTCTGTTATGTTTTCCTGTCACAGGGTATCTCAGCAGTCAGCACACCAGCTGTTTCATTATGATTCTGTTATGTTTTCTTGTCACAGGGTATCTCAGCAGTCAGCACACCAGCTGTTTCATTATGATTCTGTTATGTTTTCCTGTCACAGGGTATCTCAGCAGTCAGCACACCAGCTGTTTCATTATGATTCTGTTATGTTTTCCTGTCACAGGGTATCTCAGCAGTCAGCACATCAGCTGTTTCATTATGATTCTGTTATGTTTTCCTGTCACAGGGTATCTCAGCAGTCAGCACACCAGCTGTTTCATTATGATTCTGTTATGTTTTCCTGTCCCAGGGTATCTCAGCAGTCAGCACACCAGCTGTTTCATTATGATTCTGTTGTTTTCTTGTCACAGGGTATCTCAGCAGTCAGCACACCAGCTGTTTCATTATGATTCTGTTATGTTTTCCTGTCACAGGGTATCTCAGCAGTCAGCACACCAGCTGTTTCATTATGATTCTGTTATGTTTTCCTGTCCCAGGGTATCTCAGCAGTCAGCACACCAGCTGTTTCATTATGATTCTGTTATGTTTTCCTGTCACAGGGTATCTCAGCAGTTAGCACACCAGCTGTTTCATTATGATTCTGTTATGTTTTCCTGTCACAGGGTATCTCAGCAGTCAGCACACCAGCTGTTTCATTATGATTCTGTTATGTTTTCCTGTCACAGGGTATCTCAGCAGTCAGCACACCAGCTGTTTCATTATGATTCTGTTATGTTTTCCTGTCACAGGGTATCTCAGCAGTCAGCACACCAGCTGTTTCATTATGATTCTGTTATGTTTTCCTGTCACAGGGTATCTCAGCAGTCAGCACACCAGCTGTTTCATTATGATTCTGTTATGTTTTCCTGTCACAGGGTATCTCAGCAGTCAGCACACCAGCTGTTTCATTATGATTCTGTTATGTTTTCCTGTCACAGGGTATCTCAGCAGTCAGCACACCAGCTGTTTCATTATGATTCTGTTATGTTTTCCTGTCACAGGGTATCTCAGCAGTCAGCACACCAGCTGTTTCATTATGATTCTGTTATGTTTTCCTGTCACAGGGTATCTCAGCAGTCAGCACACCGGCTGTTTCATTATGATTCTGTTATGTTTTCCTGTCACAGGGTATCTCAGCAGTCAGCACACCAGCTGTTTCATTATGATTCTGTTATGTTTTCCTGTCACAGGGTATCTCAGCAGTCAGCACACCAGCTGTTTCATTATGATTCTGTTATGTTTTCCTGTCACAGGGTATCTCAGCAGTCAGCACACCAGCTGTTTCATTATGATTCTGTTATGTTTTCTTGTCACAGGGTATCTCAGCAGTCAGCACACCAGCTGTTTCATTATGATTCTGTTATGTTTTCCTGTCACAGGGTATCTCAGCAGTCAGCACACCAGCTGTTTCATTATGATTCTGTTGTTTTCTTGTCACGGGGTATCTCAGCAGTCAGCACACCAGCTGTTTCATTATGATTCTGTTATGTTTTCTTGTCACAGGGTATCTCAGCAGTCAGCACACCAGCTGTTTCATTATGATTCTGTTATGTTTTCCTGTCACGGGGTATCTCAGCAGTCAGCACACCAGCTGTTTCATTATGATTCTGTTATGTTTTCCTGTCACAGGGTATCTCAGCAGTCAGCACACCAGCTGTTTCATTATGATTCTGTTATGTTTTCCTGTCACAGGGTATCTCAGCAGTCAGCACACCAGCTGTTTCATTATGATTCTGTTATGTTTTCCTGTCACAGGGTATCTCAGCAGTCAGCACACCAGCTGTTTCATTATGATTCTGTTATGTTTTCCTGTCCCAGGGTATCTCAGCAGTAAGCACACCAGCTGTTTCATTATGATTCTGTTATGTTTTCCTGTCACAGGGTATCTCAGCAGTCAGCACACCAGCTGTTTCATTATGATTCTGTTATGTTTTCCTGTCACAGGGTATCTCAGCAGTCAGCACACCAGCTGTTTCATTATGATTCTGTTATGTTTTCCTGTCACAGGGTATCTCAGCAGTCAGCACACCAGCTGTTTCATTATGATTCTGTTATGTTTTCCTGTCACAGGGTATCTCAGCAGTCAGCACACCAGCTGTTTCATTATGATTCTGTTATGTTTTCCTGTCACAGGGTATCTCAGCAGTCAGCACACCAGCTGTTTCATTATGATTCTGTTATGTTTTCCTGTCACAGGGTATCTCAGCAGTCAGCACACCAGCTGTTTCATTATGATTCTGTTATGTTTTCCTGTCACAGGGTATCTCAGCAGTCAGCACACCAGCTGTTTCATTATGATTCTGTTATGTTTTCTTGTCACAGGGTATCTCAGCAGTCAGCACACCAGCTGTTTCATTATGATTCTGTTATGTTTTCCTGTCACAGGGTATCTCAGCAGTTAGCACACCAGCTGTTTCATTATGATTCTGTTATGTTTTCCTGTCACAGGGTATCTCAGCAGTCAGCACACCAGCTGTTTCATTATGATTCTGTTATGTTTTCCTGTCACAGGGTATCTCAGCAGTCAGCACACCAGCTGTTTCATTATGATTCTGTTATGTTTTCCTGTCACAGGGTATCTCAGCAGTCAGCACACCAGCTGTTTCATTATGATTCTGTTATGTTTTCCTGTCACAGGGTATCTCAGCAGTCAGCACACCTGCTGTTTCATTATGATTCTGTTATGTTTTCCTGTCACAGGGTATCTCAGCAGTCAGCACACCAGCTGTTTCATTATGATTCTGTTATGTTTTCCTGTCACAGGGTATCTCAGCAGTCAGCACACCAGCTGTTTCATTATGATTCTGTTATGTTTTCCTGTCACAGGGTATCTCAGCAGTCAGCACACCAGCTGTTTCATTATGATTCTGTTATGTTTTCTTGTCACAGGGTATCTCAGCAGTCAGCACACCAGCTGTTTCATTATGATTCTGTTATGTTTTCCTGTCACAGGGTATCTCAGCAGTCAGCACACCAGCTGTTTCATTATTATTCTGTTGTTTTCTTGTCACGGGGTATCTCAGCAGTCAGCACACCAGCTGTTTCATTATGATTCTGTTATGTTTTCTTGTCACAGGGTATCTCAGCAGTCAGCACACCAGCTGTTTCATTATGATTCTGTTATGTTTTCCTGTCACGGGGTATCTCAGCAGTCAGCACACCAGCTGTTTCATTATGATTCTGTTATGTTTTCCTGTCACAGGGTATCTCAGCAGTCAGCACACCAGCTGTTTCATTATGATTCTGTTATGTTTTCCTGTCACAGGGTATCTCAGCAGTCAGTACGCCAGCTGTTTCATTATGATTCTGTTATGTTTTCCTGTCACAGGGTATCTCAGCAGTTAGCACACCAGCTGTTTCATTATGATTCTGTTATGTTTTCCTGTCACAGGGTATCTCAGCAGTCAGCACACCAGCTGTTTCATTATGATTCTGTTATGTTTTCCTGTCCCAGGGTATCTCAGCAGTCAGCACACCAGCTGTTTCATTATGATTCTGTTATGTTTTCCTGTCACAGGGTATCTCAGCAGTCAGCACACCAGCTGTTTCATTATGATTCTGTTATGTTTTCCTGTCACAGGGTATCTCAGCAGTCAGCACACCAGCTGTTTCATTATGATTCTGTTATGTTTTCTTGTCACAGGGTATCTCAGCAGTCAGCACACCAGCTGTTTCATTATGATTCTGTTATGTTTTCCTGTCACAGGGTATCTCAGCAGTCAGCACACCAGCTGTTTCATTATGATTCTGTTGTTTTCTTGTCACAGGGTATCTCAGCAGTCAGCACACCAGCTGTTTCATTATGATTCTGTTATGTTTTCCTGTCACGGGGTATCTCAGCAGTCAGCACACCAGCTGTTTCATTATGATTCTGTTATGTTTTCCTGTCACAGGGTATCTCAGCAGTCAGCACACCAGCTGTTTCATTATGATTCTGTTGTTTTCTTGTCACAGGGTATCTCAGCAGTCAGCACACCAGCTGTTTCATTATGATTCTGTTATGTTTTCCTGTCACAGGGTATCTCAGCAGTCAGCACACCAGCTGTTTCATTATGATTCTGTTATGTTTTCTTGTCACAGGTTATCTCAGCAGTCAGCACACCAGCTGTTTCATTATGATTCTGTTATGTTTTCCTGTCACAGGGTATCTCAGCAGTCAGCACACCAGCTGTTTCATTATGATTCTGTTATGTTTTCCTGTCACAGGGTATCTCAGCAGTCAGCACACCAGCTGTTTCATTATGATTCTGTTATGTTTTCCTGTCACAGGGTATCTCAGCAGTCAGCACACCAGTTGTTTCATTATGATTCTGTTATGTTTTCCTGTCACAGGGTATCTCAGCAGTCAGCACACCAGCTGTTTCATTATGATTCTGTTGTTTTCCTGTCACAGGGTATCTCAGCAGTCAGCACACCAGCTGTTTCATTATGATTCTGTTATGTTTTCTTGTCACAGGGTATCTCAGCAGTCAGCACACCAGCTGTTTCATTATGATTCTGTTATGTTTTCCTGTCACAGGGTATCTCAGCAGTCAGCACACCAGCTGTTTCATTATGATTCTGTTATGTTTTCCTGTCACAGGGTATCTCAGCAGTCAGCACACCAGCTGTTTCATTATGATTCTGTTATGTTTTCTTGTCACAGGGTATCTCAGCAGTCAGCACGCCAGCTGTTTCATTATGATTCTGTTATGTTTTCCTGTCACAGGGTATCTCAGCAGTTAGCACACCAGCTGTTTCATTATGATTCTGTTATGTTTTCCTGTCACAGGGTATCTCAGCAGTCAGCACACCAGCTGTTTCATTATGATTCTGTTATGTTTTCCTGTCCCAGGGTATCTCAGCAGTCAGCACACCAGCTGTTTCATTATGATTCTGTTATGTTTTCCTGTCACAGGGTATCTCAGCAGTCAGCACACCAGCTGTTTCATTATGATTCTGTTATGTTTTCCTGTCACAGGGTATCTCAGCAGTCAGCACACCAGCTGTTTCATTATGATTCTGTTATGTTTTCTTGTCACAGGGTATCTCAGCAGTCAGCACACCAGCTGTTTCATTATGATTCTGTTATGTTTTCCTGTCACAGGGTATCTCAGCAGTCAGCACACCAGCTGTTTCATTATGATTCTGTTGTTTTCTTGTCACAGGGTATCTCAGCAGTCAGCACACCAGCTGTTTCATTATGATTCTGTTATGTTTTCCTGTCACGGGGTATCTCAGCAGTCAGCACACCAGCTGTTTCATTATGATTCTGTTATGTTTTCCTGTCACAGGGTATCTCAGCAGTCAGCACACCAGCTGTTTCATTATGATTCTGTTGTTTTCTTGTCACAGGGTATCTCAGCAGTCAGCACACCAGCTGTTTCATTATGATTCTGTTATGTTTTCCTGTCACAGGGTATCTCAGCAGTCAGCACACCAGCTGTTTCATTATGATTCTGTTATGTTTTCTTGTCACAGGTTATCTCAGCAGTCAGCACACCAGCTGTTTCATTATGATTCTGTTATGTTTTCCTGTCACAGGGTATCTCAGCAGTCAGCACACCAGCTGTTTCATTATGATTCTGTTATGTTTTCCTGTCACAGGGTATCTCAGCAGTCAGCACACCAGCTGTTTCATTATGATTCTGTTATGTTTTCCTGTCACAGGGTATCTCAGCAGTCAGCACACCAGTTGTTTCATTATGATTCTGTTATGTTTTCCTGTCACAGGGTATCTCAGCAGTCAGCACACCAGCTGTTTCATTATGATTCTGTTGTTTTCCTGTCACAGGGTATCTCAGCAGTCAGCACACCAGCTGTTTCATTATGATTCTGTTATGTTTTCTTGTCACAGGGTATCTCAGCAGTCAGCACACCAGCTGTTTCATTATGATTCTGTTATGTTTTCCTGTCACAGGGTATCTCAGCAGTCAGCACACCAGCTGTTTCATTATGATTCTGTTATGTTTTCCTGTCACAGGGTATCTCAGCAGTCAGCACACCAGCTGTTTCATTATGATTCTGTTATGTTTTCTTGTCACAGGGTATCTCAGCAGTCAGCACACCAGCTGTTTCATTATGATTCTGTTATGTTTTCCTGTCACAGGGTATCTCAGCAGTCAGCACACCAGCTGTTTCATTATGATTCTGTTATGTTTTCTTGTCACAGGGTATCTCAGCAGTCAGCACACCAGCTGTTTCATTATGATTCTGTTATGTTTTCCTGTCCCAGGGTATCTCAGCAGTCAGCACACCAGCTGTTTCATTATGATTCTGTTATGTTTTCCTGTCCCAGGGTATCTCAGCAGTCAGCCCAGCTGTTTCATTATGATTCTGTTATGTTTTCCTGTCACAGGGTATCTCAGCAGTCAGCACACCAGCTGTTTCATTGTGATTCTGTTATGTTTTCCTGTCTGCTAACTACACTGTAGTATGCAAGTCACATCTCTGCTATTCCAAATCCTGTCAGCCAACGTTTTAATAAAACAATTTCACAAATGCATGTTCACAGCACATTGCTGAGGAAGTCTTTACAAAAAATAAGGAACAGTTAGTTGCTATTACTAGAGGACATATGTACACTGTGCTTGGATCTCTCTCGCTAGCATAAAAACCTTGATATCATCTTATGCTGAGGTGTACAGATTTCATGAGCGTCTCATAGACATTTGTTAATAACTTCATTAGCATGTTTATACTGTAGATGTTTTTCAGTGTGTTCCTGAATTAAAATGTGTCTGATTTATTTACTGGTAAGGAAACACAATGTTATAAAGTATTTGCTTTAAACCACTACTGCCTATCTGTGAGGGGAGGACAGCTGGAGTCTACAGTGTAGGAGAGAGCAATATCTGATTCTACACAAATCAGGTAACCCCAGGTAAAACCTACTGGTATTAGAAACTCCAGGAGATCGAGAAGACAAGCCTGTCCATCATAACCTGCAATATCATATCAACTGCTCCCCTCAACATTAGAGAGCTGAACTTTTCATTTCTAATGAAGGAACAGCACTGCAGTGTGCTAGACTAGCAAAGCGGTCAGTCTGCCAAAGTGTGTACAAACCTAGGAGTGTGAATTGATGTAGTGCTTATACAACCAGACAGTTCAGATACTGGGGAACTTGGGTATCACTTGTACACCACTCTATAAGAGATACCCAGGTCTGATTCATAGCTGCAGTAACTGCATGTCATTCTAATTCCAAGCCTTCTAAATTGATTCTGTTGCTGATTGAATAGGTTGCTTTCCAAATACCCTGTACTGTAAGTTCCCAATCTGTCTTAATTAGCTGCCTCAGTAAATCATTGTTTACAAGTTGAACTCAATCCCACGGTAACGAATGGTGCCAATCAGTCTTCAGTGACACAATCCCAATCCTGTTCCTCTACTTCCCTCTATATCAATAGGACAATGTTGTTGAATCTCTGTCAAAATTGCTCATGACGCACTTGGACTGGAACCAGCTTAGTTTTCAAGGTGATCGCCATACAGAGACAGTCCAGAGCTTTCAGTTTTTTTATTGCTTGACCGAAGGTTCTTCGATAAAATGGAAACATATATGAAGCCAGGTTCTATTTATCTGTATTTACCTGTACAATAAATTAAGAAATGCCACTCAGCCTGTATAAAACCTGCAAGAAGCAGCCATGAATTAAAGTAATTATTAGGTTGCCTATGTTGCAGAGCTAAAATTGAGGGTGAGACATGCATTGAATTTACACCAGTGTTTTGAGTGATAGCTGTGCCTTTTCCGTGTGTTTGGGGACATCTAGTGGATGATTGTGGTATGACAAACTGGTTATTTTAAATGGTGACAGCAGCTGAGAGCAGTTGGAAGGTGGTTAAGAATCACCTGGAAGCAGACCCACCGAGAGGGCGGGGAGGACAGGGAAATTTCCCCGGGGTCCAGCTCCTCAAAGGGGGCCCAACGCCCTGATGAAGAGGGAACTTTTTTTTTTTTTTTTTTTTTTTTTTTTTTAATATATATATATATTAATTATTTTAAAACAACTAGCCCTGCACAAGACCCTTTGCGTTCCCACCACCACATTAAAAAGAAAGACTCCCGTCCTGCACACCGAGCCGATGTGCTTCTGTGGTGTAATGATTGTGTATCCAGGTGCTGTCAAACACTTCCTTTCACACAATGATTTGAACTTTAGCATTTCATATTTTACTACACCAAAAAGCTGAAAAAAGGCGTAGCAATTTTATGTATTTTTTAAAAACTTTAAAAGAACCCTAAAGTTGCACAATATATACCACAGTATGAATTATTCTATTATTAAGATCTATAATTTGCTCAAAACAACGTGGTGCAGCAGTTTGTTAGAAAAATTGTATCGTGTAAAATAAATACTTTCTTCAGCTGGTGGTAAAGACAATTAGAGAATGATCCATTATATTGCTTAAAATACAAATATATTTACCAATACAGGCTATTAGTTAAGAGCAGAGATGAGTGGTTTATTTTTGGCACGGGATAAATAAAATAGTGTAGCAACACCATTAAAATGTAGTTTATGCTAAAAACGTATGTTATTTGATGTTAAGTAAGCTTCCGATTAATGACTATTACATTTGTACAAAAAAAATATTTATTCACTTATGTAAAAAAAAAGTTTGAATACTGTAAATAAAATTGAGATATTGAAACTTCTAGGCATGGTTGACAGTTTCCTTCAAACCCATTATCAAAATACTGTATCGGTTGAAATGATCTTCCTCAGACACTGCTAAGATTGCGAGTATCATTGCTTGGTTTAGAAGCTTGGTTTAGACTACCTGGAAGTCAACTTTAAAACAAAATGCAATTCGATTTGCTCCTGACTGTCGAACCATACGATTGCATTAATATATGTATGCCTAAGTAAACAATTCAGTACATGCTCTTGCTGATATAGCCCTGATGCTCCACAGCTGCTGTTAATACTGTGCTTTTGTTTAGTGCGCTATGGTATTGGTTAATGAATTGAATGGATGTAATCCCTTAAATAACACAATGGAGAGACTGTCCGGGTTCAAGGAAGTTATATTTTCAATCACAAACAGCATTTCAGCTCCACACAGAGCAGCATTCAACTGTACAATATGTGATGGTGATCTGTTCTCCACAGCAACCTTCACTTCAGTAGTTCGGGACAAACACCAATCACAAAATGTTTAAGTACAAATATTTATTGTAGAGAATGCGGAGTATGCGATTTAACAGAAAAGTATGCTGTATATACACATTCATTTGGCATCAAACCTAACTTGGTTTGAGGGTTCGCTGCCTGGCCGACTGGACGAGGCTGAGACCCCCATTTGATAAAACATAAAAACTGTTATTAAGAAAGGTGGAGATGGGGAGGTGGTGGGTTACGATGAAATCAAAACGCAACTGAGAGATAAGTGAAGATGGTATTTATAGTGCGAACAATTTAAATTAGCTAATGTGTAAATTGAATGATTCAATTTGGTGATGCGGAGATTGGTGTCTGACCCTCCTCCCGAACTTTAATTATAAATTTCATTTCGTCTTTCGCACATTCAACACAGAAGATATATGTGTGCTTCAATTACATCCCTAGTGTGACCAAACTGCACAACATGCCCACGAGATTGTAGTATTTCATGTAGCCATTCGTTACCCTTACAGTGATTTAGAAATGGAAAGATAATACAAAGTGCTGCTAAATAAACGTTGGGTTATTGGTTGATTGAAGCCATTTCAAGCTGTTTTCTTTCGTTTCCATCGTACACGCCTGGATCGGTCAGTCATTTCCATGCCATGTGTTTGGGGCTTGACAATGTGCTCAGTGTAGCAGGTGTAGGTTTGGAGGTATACAGGAACAGTTTAGACACCACAGGCATCTCAAACAGCACCACGTCTCACCCTCTCACTCCCAACCAGGGCGGGGGGGTTCCAATTCCAATTCCAATTCCAGTTCTTAAAATCAATCCCTTTGAAGGAATGGGAATTGATATTTTAGAGACATGCTAATTGTTGTGATTGTTCAACTGCTTTCATTTGAATCCAATTTAATTGACTTAACAGTGACTTCAGTTGAAGTAATGTGTTGCCACTGTGAGAAGCTCATTTGAACAGAATACTGCTAATTACAGTTTTGATCAATGATGTGGTGGGAGTGATTAAAAGGGAATGGATTTTAAAAAGTCATTGGAAATGGAGTTAGAACTGAAAAACAGGACTTGACTCCAACTCCAACCCTGCAACCAAATGATCAGTAAAAAAAGAAACCCACAGGAAACATGGACCTTCATTTGCAGGACTTTTATTGCTCAGACAGAGACACAAGGATTCCAAATGCTTTTTAGTTGGCACTTATGGTCTGAAAAAAAAGAAAAGAGAAATAAAACAATGATATGTATATGTAAGCCTCAAATGCAAACCTTGTATAAACATCTCAATAAACAAATGCACACAATATTTAAACATATGTGCTGGTAACACCCCCTAATCAGGGCTCTTGTGTGTCAATAAACTACGACAGTGCTCCTTTAGAGACCAATAATTGTATTAAACAAATACAACATGTATATAAAACTCAGTGACCGCTCTGATGATTCCACTGGCAGTGCCAGTTTGGTATGACTGACGCAATTAGAAAATGCCTGTAACATCATCCTAACATCTTACAAAGTTTTTGTAGCACCCTTTATTATACAATGTACGTTTCATTTATAGCAGTTATTTTTATGACCAACACCTGCAATATTAGCATAGCCCCTTAATTACCATGAAATGACACCAACTGGCCCTTTTTTTCATGAATAATAGTGCTACAATCACGGCGTGTACCTCTGTTTTCATTGTAAATGTAGGCAATGCGTGCCGTTACCTGATCGATCCAGCCATTGAAAGCAGACACGCGGGTGAAGACGGTCGGTTTCCTGATGTAGTTGCAGCCCAGCCCGGACACGAAGCTAGCGATGCCATGCACCTCCCAGATTCCAAGACTGTTCCGGCAGTTCAGGGGTCCACCAGAGTCACCCTTCAAAAGAGAACAAATCGGTCATTTGTAGTATTAGGTAGAAGCGCAGTCAATCAAAATATATTGTCCACATGCAAAATGTCTAATGAGTAGAAGACTGCTGAAGCGCTTTCTTTGTGTAGCTGCTATTACTTAAACACCTTTTTAGCCACTGCAACGTTTCTCATTAGTGATTTGTCTTTCCTGTATGGGACTTTAAGAACACCCTGATCATCAGTATGACTCTTTAAGTCAATAAGGTTATAATCTTAGTCTGCTTGCTATAATCTTCTGATATCCCTAATATTGCTCTGAGTGCAGTCAAGTGGGAGGCCTTTATCACGGGAGACCAGATTCTCCTAAGCAAATACCAGCAGCTGTCACTGATATCTCAGAGAATAAACCCAGGCAGAAATACCTCTGCATGCTATTCTATGAGAGGTGTTCACACCAGCCAGTTTCGTATATCCAGGTGACAGGGCATTCGTCTTGTCTGCTAAAGGGAATAGACTTGTAAATGAAGTAAGCAGCGTGGCATTTAAGTTTGGACAGGCAGAGTTTTCAATAGATATTTAAATATCTCTCCACTGGCAAGACTTTCTGCATTCGGGCTCACTTTTTTATCCACACTTTTTCCCTGCTGCGATTGCATTGTTTTCTTTAAAATCTAGAAGCCTCACTTCACAGTGTGGATCTGTATTGCACACCTTCTGCTGCCAGGGCACTGACTGACTGCCATGCTTCCCATCATGCTTATTAGCATTTCCACTAGTGCCAAGGTTTCTCACAGGTGACCGTTGCTATTCCTGGCTAAGAGGTAATACTGTAGATTCACAGTCCTCATCAGTACAGATAAAAGACGCTATATAAATACAGTATTGATTGATTGATGCACAGAAGCTACTGTAAATCAAGATCAGTACATCAGGTCTATGAAATGCTATTCCTCTTTCTTAATTATTAGATCCGGCACCTTTGTTCAACAAAGTATAAGCCCTCACTGTAATATTGCACACAATACCAAAGTAAGTAATGTATACAGTATTAAAACAAACAAACAAAACATTATTTATTCACTAAATAACATGCTTTCTACTTTATGATGGGGATATTTCATTGAAAATACTCTGTTTGGATAAAACGACATGCATTCAAAAATATTGTCCTCATTAAACGACTTTAAGAAATGCATGCTTGTGTAATGTTGCCTGATCCTTGTATCCCTGGTCCTGTCTGACTGCTGGTCTACATGGTACTCATTCTTCAGCTCCCTTGCTGCTGGTCTACATGGTGCTCATTCTTCAGCTCCCTTGCTGTCTTTGCACACCGGGCTGCTCTGCTGTGACAGGGTTTTCACTCACATTGCATCCTCCCACAATGCCGTCACCGCCAGCGCACACCATGGTGGTCCTGAGAGCAACACCCCACCAGTCAGGCTTGGAGCAGGTAGCATGGTCAACCACGGGCATCAGAGCCTGCTGGAGATTGTCAGCGATGGGGCCGTTAGCTGAAAGAAACCAGCACAGAGACATTGACAACTCTTCAGATTCACACTGCTGGAGATCTCTGGCTCGGAGGATTCAGGGGTTTAACACACAATTATATAACTCTTCAGATTCACACTGCTGGAGATCTCTACACATTCAGCTAAATATTTGTGGTGTTTGTCTTGATCTCCTGAATTTAGTTTTGAGTGGCATTACCATAGTAAAGCATATTTCACAACATAGCATATCCTTACTGTAGAGCCTGCCCCAGCCTGTGATGTAGCAGGGTTGATTGTTGGGCAGGATGGCCTCGGGTTCAGGGATACAGGCCAGCCTGATGCTGTCGCTCAGGGTCACATGCTCTGCCAGTTTGACCAGGGCAACATCATTCCTATAGGTGAGGGAGCACTTTAATCGATTGCGTTTTCATACAAAACAAAGAGTGCCGGTGCTGAGGAAACAGGTAAAAGAGGAAGCCACGCGCTTTCATTCCTAAAATACAACTGGATTTTACTGTTGTAATTTACATAGATACACTATTTCTCTACCCACACTAAATGTCTCTATTCTACCTGAATAATGCACAATCTGCAGGTGCTGACAATGTGCTGGTGAATAGAGAGTCATCTCTTGTGTGGTAAACATAAACATGAGTCTAACTTTACAGTAGCTTAAATACTGCCATAAAAGAATTGGAAAACAAGGTAAATAAAATCTGTAAATCAGAGATTTAAAACATTCAAATTAATGATAAAGGCACTGTTTGCAAGGTTTCTAATCGCAATACAACTCTACAGTGCCCTCAAATCACTTTTCTATTGCTTAAATAGAACACTTACCCAAACGCTACAAAAATGGGGTTCCATTTCTCATGAACAAAGAGCTTGTCTGCTGCGATGGCCTTTGATCCAGCCTCAACTTCCTTCAGGTTTTGCTTTCCCACTTCCACTCTGTAGGTCAAATCTTTGCTGGACAGAGAGAAGGGTTATTAACAAGCTTCCAAGCACTGTGGGTGACTAAGGCTGCCACGGTTAAACTTGTAAACTACCTGCAGTAAACTAGAGGCACTGTTTAAACGATGGGCGGGGTACTGGTGTATTATATTACATTTATATAAAAAAATAATAACTTTCAATTGGGCATTACACATTCGATTAAAACATGTAAAAGTACATTTTTTTTTTGATAGTGTGCATGTTACCATTGAAAAGTTATTTTTTTCTTCCTGTCAGTGCAGACACACTGAGATGGATAATGTGCACAAGTGTCTTTTTGTGTTTTTTTTCAGCGTTTACAATCCGCTAAAAATACGTTATTTGAAGTGACAAAGTCAGGGCGAGTGAGCATAAAGACAGCGATTTTTAAAAATTATTTTTTGGTATTTTTTTCTGCTTTGCTATCTTCTAGTTTATTTAATTGTTCTTCATCCAAACCGGCACGTCTACTTTCTACTTTGGGATTTTTTGCAGGTAATTGGTCACTCAGTTTCATAGTTACAGCTGTACATCTGCAAGTGAGTGTGAGCAAGATGGCTGCCAATACTTAGTTTAAATTCTGTGAGGAAGTGCAGTGATTTAGAATATGTGACAAGGCTCCAAGTATTGTTCACTAAAAAGCTGCCTTAATACCAGCAACAACACTAAGCCACAGCTTGAATAGTTTTCTGTTCATTGAATAGAAAAAGCAAGGGCTGGATGGTTTACAATAACTAAAGATTGAATCTGAGACATACATATGAATAATGATTATGAATATGAATATGACAATGCTTCATTTCCCCCATTGGGTTTCTGTTGCAAAGGAAGGAACCTCCTTACTTGATACAGTGAGCAGCAGTCAGAACCCAGTTAGTGGCGATCAGAGAGCCTCCACAGGTGTGCCTCCATTCGCTGTCTCTCAGGTATTGCAGGGAGATCTTGAAGAAGGGGGAGGGATTCATCAAGATCACGTCAAAGCACTATGATATTATCTGCTCACCTGTCTCATATACAGTAATTACATGCTCTGTACATGTTCTGTATGATTCTCTGGTGCTACTTTGATCATTATTTGCCATGCTTGCTAACTATTGTACAGTATTCCAGAAATACATGCTTCTGAAAAGACTCCCCAAACCTGATGGTGGGGAGGTAAGCAAGTTAGCATTGCCCTTTAATTTCACTGTATTTCTTAACACTTTATAATAAATATATATATATATATATATATATATATATATATATATATATATATATATATATATATATATATATACAGTATATATAACCCAGACCTCAAACCCTAGTAGATTAATGTTAATCGTGGTCTGTGAAACTATTTGTCAATCTTTTTGCTCGGACAAATAGTTTACCAGTGACGAATGAATGAATTGATCAGCTCCCTGGTAAACATATACAGCAGTAAAGGTCCAGTATTTTGGAAAGAGTACTGTACAGTAGCACAGTAACCAGGCATTGCAATGTCTTATTGCAGCATTGCTATTTCACACTGCAGTGTATTGTAGCAATACTGCAAAAAATAAATACTGCGGTATATGAAAATGCATGCAAGGATTTTGGTTGTTCTGCTCATTTTGTTAAAGCATGTTTTTGTTAATATACGCACGGACTGATAAAGATCCCACAGTGTACAGCTGCATGATAACCTGTATTCTTACCTGCCATGGCCAGCTGTGAGGGACGGCATCCACTCCATTCACCACCCTGGACACAGCAGGCTGGATAGCCGGGACTCCGCACCCGTAGGCTGAGACCAGACAAATGACATCTTCTTACATTCTAGCCTGTGTTACCTTGACTACAGCAGACAGCTAGAACTAAAGAGCTCTCCTGAACCTGGGCGGAAGTACCTTCACAAGGACTAATACAAAATAATAATAAAAACGCACAGTGTCTGAGTCATTGCGACTAGACCCGCTTACAATGACGGTAAACATCATAAAAAGGTAAAGGGTCAATAAAAAGAAAATAAATAGGAAAATCCAATTTGAAACTACCAACTGTTTGAGCTGTGCCTCATTAAAGGAGTACTGAGCAATGCTTTAAAATAAATTGTATTTCAGTACCTCTTAGTTGCTTAGTACCTCTGGGATTATTTATTACAAAGTCACAAAAGCAAGCGACTGTGCAAAATGCTCTTTACACCATATACAATACACTTTAATTGCAGCACATTCAATTGCTCACATTTCAATAATGTTTTTATTAAAAACTGGAAGCACACAGATGGTATGCACTTACCGCTTGCAAAGAGAAAGACGACGAGCACAATTGGGATCATTCTCTTTCTTCCTGAGGTGTGGAGATGCTGAACACCTGGGACTTATATACTGCAGCTACATGTCCTTATCTCACAAATTGAAGGGGATGCCGTGTGATATAGGAGAAGAAACCAAGGCCACCACAGCCAGATAAGATATCCCAGTGAATGTTTTACCAGTTACAGTTACAAACATACTGCATGCTAAAAATGGTGTCAGTAACTTCAACATTATGAAACGAAACCACAGTAAAGAAAGACATCACTAAAATAAATTAGCATTTGAAATCTGATAAATTATAAAATGATAAGTTATACTGATCTGTAATCACACCTTGAATCCCATCAGTGTCCAGCTCAAGTGGACCAAATTCTGCGGAGGTGTTTCCTTTACTGAAGTTGATGATCCATAAACAATATGTAACAAAGAAAGGGGTCCAAGGGCTATGGAGGACAGACAAATTAGTCGTCTGTCCTCCATAGACAACAATGGAGAGCAGTAGAATTATATTGCCCGAAGTCAAAGCCTGAGGGCATTATATAAACAGGGGGACAATAGTTTACCACAAATCATGCAATATCCAGTTCATATATGATAAAGAAAAATGAGTTTTTGTGTGTTGTTTTGTTTAGTGTCTATAATTATTTACACTTCACCATTGTGCACGTATAAACCTGTGACTCACCACTTTTACTAAGAGCACTCACCCTGGACTTGTGACCGTGTTGTGTTTGTGTGTGTCTTGTTTAGTGTCTATCATTATTTCGGGACTGAACCCTGTGGTTTATCTGCGCGATACACATTGTTGTGTAGAGCCAGGTATTATTATTTCAGGTTGCAAATCAAGCAACCCAGCTAAATAAAGAGCTGTTTAACTGTGAACTGTGCTGTTTCAAATAATTCCTGAGTACTGAATAACCTCTACACCTGCGCACTGCATCACCTCCACACCTGCGCACTGCATCACCTCTACACCTGCGCACTGCATCACCTCCACACCTGCGCACTGCATCACCTCCACACCTGCACACTGCATCACCTCCACACCTGCGCACTGCATCACCTCCACACCTGCACACTGCATCACCTCCACACCTGCGCACTGCATCACCTCCACACCTGCGCACTGCATCACCTCCACACCTGCACACTGCATCACCTCTACACCTGCACACTGCATCACCTCCACACCTGCGCACTGCATCACCTCCACACCTGCACACTGCATCACCTCTACACCTGCACACTGCATCACCTCCACACCTGCGCACTGCATCACCTCCACACCTGCACACTGCATCACCTCTACACCTGCACACTGCATCACCTCCACACCTGCGCACTGCATCACCTCCACACCTGCACACTGCATCACCTCCACACCTGCGCACTGCATCACCTCCACACCTGCGCACTGCATCACCTCCACACCTGCACACTGCATCACCTCCACACCTGCGCACTGCATCACCTCCACACCTGCGCACTGCATCACCTCCACACCTGCACACTGCACTTTGACACAAATATATATATATATATATATATAACATTTTTAAATTAACACCATCATGTGACAGATCATAGCTTGCACTATAAAAACAACATGTGTTGTACTTGAACACACCTGCAGAGCTTCACATTGAAGCACATAAAGAGCCAGGCTATCATATTAACCCCCACCCCATTGCTTAATCACAACCTAGCTTAATCAGAGCTTGTACAGGTGCACTTTCTCTGATCTGTTCCCATGACCTTCAAGCAAAGAAATGTTTCCATTACGTTGACCTGCCAGTGGTGATCCATTCCTTTAAAGGGGGGCTTGGGTCCCCCCTTGTTGTCTGTAAAGATATTGAATGAAGTGCAGCACAAAATATTCCTTTCTGGCACATCTAGCTTAATGCCTGAAGAAGAGATTGTCACCAGGATTTTCCAGTTGCATTCAAATTGGACAGGGTTCGTGTTCCGGCTTTGTGCACATCCATTATCTTTACTGGAACTTTTTTTTTTCAGAAAAGAGAAGCGCACTCAATAAAGTTATCAAACCAGAAAGAAGCAACTCAGACATGTAATTTTGGGTGTGTAAGTGTATAAAGGGTTTTCATATTGATTTTAGAATTGCAAAGGGTGTTTCTGTCTATATGTCGATTTCAATTAAATATCTTTCAGAATCTAGCCCTATGTGCCCTCTTTGTAATGCTCTACCTTCTTTGAAACAATTCCTTAATCACCCTATATAGTGTGACATGTTCTGACTATATGTTATCTGGTTATTAATCACCCTATATAGTGTGACATGTTCTGACTATATGTTATCTGGTTATTAATCACCCTATATAGTGTGACATGTTCTGACTATATGTTATCTGGTTATTCCACAGAAAGAATATTCCTCCCAGTTTTTTAAATTCGTTTTTGTAATGTATCAGTTGCATGTTTTCACCATCAGCTGTTATGACAGCAATTATGCATCTGAGTTTCAACAGCAGACAAACTCCACACACACTGTGCAGAACCCCTGTGGCCC
Organism: Acipenser ruthenus; assembly: GCF_902713425.1. Taxonomy (NCBI): domain Eukaryota; kingdom Metazoa; phylum Chordata; class Actinopteri; order Acipenseriformes; family Acipenseridae; genus Acipenser; species Acipenser ruthenus. Next base: position 2,605,801 of record NC_081189.1, read on the forward strand.
AGTACAGCAGTGCTCTTCAAGCAAGGTAGGCTTAAGTAGCTGAGCCTCCTGAAGGATGCTTAGACACCAATTTGAGCTGAATCAACAACCTCCTTCAGTACTCTTGACATGAGTGTGTGTCGAGCACGGAAAATGTCAAACTACAAACATATTAAAAAAATAAAGACAAAGCCTATCAATGCTTGTCTAGTTCCTAGCACCATGATTCCAAAGATTCAGCATTCAATCAATCAATCAATCAAGCAAATTTATTTTGTATAGCGCTTTCATGCCAAGGCATCCCATAATATAATATAATACACAATAAAATATCAAAACACATCCAAAAAAAAATGTGTGGGGGGGGTGGGGGGGGAAATACATATTAACACAATTCTAAAACAGGCCATCCCAATCTACAGAAAGGCCTGAGCATAATGATGTGTTCAAGTTTTGATTTAAATGCATTTATTGAGTCAGCTTTACGGATTTCAATTGCAAGATTGTTCCATAATACAGGTGCAGAATGACTAAAGGCTCTTCCACCACAAGAGCTACGTTTTATCATTGTAGTCACCAGAAGCCCAGCATCAGCAGATCTCAACTGGCATCCAGGGACATAAGGGAAAAGCATGTCAGTAATATAAGCAGGGTCAATTCCAGAGACAGCCTGAAACAGGTAACCCATTCCATACACTCATCGCCTGAAACGGGTAACCCATTCCATACACTCATCGCTCTCTGTGTATAAAAGTGTTTCCAACCCTCTGTCCTGAGTCTGTCTACATTTAATTTCCAGCTAGGAACAATAGGGAGTAAAAACAAAAAAAATGAACACAAGCGTTCACAGGTCTGAGCTGTTGTTTGTAAACCGTGTGTGAGGAGCATGGGAACGAAAGGGGCTCCACACTGTAAAAGGGTAAATGGCTTCATTACGTGTTCATACTTTCTGTTTTACTGTCTCCTTCCCAGTTTATACTGTTTGCAATCATTCTGAGTGGCTCTTATTGCAATTACTGAGAAGCTGTGCCGTGGTTCTAGTTGCCACCCAAAAACAGGCTATATACAATATATACAGGCATGATCTTATCACACTGACAGTACAGTATAACCACTCTCATGGCCAGGAAGGCAGCACAGAGTTCCTCAGAAAGACAACAAGTGTGAACTACAATTGGTACATACCTTCTGACTCCAGCAGCTCCACCAGTTCAGAACAACAGTCCAGGCCATGGGAAACAGACAGCTGCTGACTCTCTGAATCAAGCACAACCCTTCAGTACAGTGTTTCTCAACGGGGGCGATCCCGCCCCCCAAGGGGCGTTCTGAAGCCAACAAAGGGGGGTGTTTACACCCAAGGGGGCGGGAGGGGGGCATTTTAGCTAAAAAAAAGGGGGGGGGGGGGGTGTTTTCTTATTTAAAATTTTAAGGAAACTTTTATTTCAAAAAGTTCATTAACTACTTACACACAATGTGCCAGTGATGTACTCACTGACTTGTGCACTATAAGATCGTGTAAACATCAAGTCAGAAATGTGTGTTGCTATGCAGCAACGTCACTGCCATTTGTGCTGTCCGGTTTGTAATGCAAATTTAATATGATCCAATCAGAACGAAGCAGCCGTTCTATTTATGCCTGTTGCCATGTTACAGTAAACGTCTGAATTTCACAGTTTATTCTTATTGTTATCCACACAATGGCGCAAGCAAAGAAGATATGTCAGCAATATCCCATAATAGCACACATTGTATGTACTATGTATCTACATGTTGAGTATACCAGTGACTGTGGTTTCATTTTCTTTCATTTTCATGAATTATTTCTCTGTAATTCTCGGAACTAGTGGAATTAAATGTAAATAGTAATTGATGTTAATTAAATGGCATTGTTAATTGGCAATAATTCTTAATTTTTGTTATTTTCTGTGGCAAGGGGGTGATGATTAAGCTCAGCTGATCCTTAGGGGGCGTTGTTATGAAAAAGGTTGAGAAACACTGCTTTAGTCCTTTATCTCTACCTGGAGGCATTGTGTTCTGAGGCACACAATCCCATATCTGTCCTCACATACCAATGACATAAACCCCTCTCCCTGTGTCTCCCTCCATATGATCGGAATCATCTTAACATGCCATGATTCATCACTGCAGGTGTGGCTCATCGGTCATGCTCTAATATGCCGCTAGTGAATTTCAAGGTATACTGATTATTCTTTGTTTTGAGTAGTCGGAGTAGAGGTTATTGGTGTAAATGATTTATTAAATTCCCCATATCCAAACAAAAAAAGCAGCCTATCAAGAATAACAACATTTAAAGGAGGCGATTCTGGGACTTTTGCACTTGTTGCTGTAGACTATTATAAAATGATGATTAGTGGAACACTGCTTTATGTATTGCGTTATGATAAAAGATCTTCAGTCCAAATGCTTTCATTCTGTCACGGTTTGAAATTCAGCAAATAAGCCTGCAGGTATATTTGAAACAGTGGGGCTAATTTTCACAGCTTCAATGCTTTAATGCCATGCTAATGTTACAATTAGAAAACTAAATACATTTTTTTCAAAAACACAACACATCATGTATTCAATGTAGGACATTGGTGTTTTTTGTTTTGTTTTATTTTTTTAACCTTGAAAACCTTTAGTAATTTGGAGTGAAACTTTTGAAAATTGCTCCTAATGGCTTTACCCTTCTGTACATTTAGAGCACAATTACAATACTAATCATGTACTGGCCCTTGAAAGGCAACAGTAACTACATTTTCAAGAGCTTAATTAACTAATTAACTTGTCTGATTATTATTATAATTTTTTAAAAAAACAAACAAACTCTGAGAAAGAAAAAGTGCAGCTATGTGGTCTCCCATCTGCATAACCAATACATTCAGTGTAAAGGGCAATTTTGTTCCCGGAGGAAACCCAAGGGCTGAATGTGTCGATTTCACGAGAGAAAGAGCAATGAAGACAGCAGGACCGCGCTGTAAATAAAGTCTGACTGGCTGTCGATCACACTGTGCTTGGGCCATCGCATTGCCATAGCAACCAGAGAGACCTGATGTTAGGTGGCCCTCTCATTACCTTTGAAAACACTATTTACATTACAGTACAATTTGTACAACATTGATGCCGAGATCAAGCTAGCGCAGTGCGGTACTGCTGTGTTGTACAAAGATGAAATTCAAGGGGGGCTGGACTGCATTCTTCTGTAGGTTATCCCTGTGTACAGTCTGCCTTGTTGACATTCCAGATTGGTTACATTCCTTATTAAAGGTTGTTCTGTCTGCAGTTTCCCTTCTTCACCTCATCGCCTCTCCTGCTACTGCATGCAGCAACTGGAGGTTAGAGAAGCAAAGCAAAAACATACACATGGGCTCATAAAGTTACAATCTTGTTGCCCTTATGGAAATGTGCTATTGGATAGGGGTTATGGGGTTTCCGTGGATGGTAATGTGTCATTGGATAGGGGTTATGGGGTTTCCGTGGATGGAAATGTGCCATTGGATAGGGGTTATGGGGTTTCCGTGGATGGTAATGTGCTATTGGATAGGGGTTATGGGGTTTCCGTGGATGGAAATGTGCTATTGGATAGGGGTTATGGGGTTTCCGTGGATGGTAATGTGCTATTGGATAGGGGTTATGGGGTTTCCGTGGATGGAAATGTGCCATTGGATAGGGGTTATGGGGTTTCCGTGGATGGAAATGTGCTATTGGATAGGGGTTATGGGGTTTCCGTGGATGGTAATGTTCCATTGGATAGGGGTTATGGGGTTTCCGTGGATGGTAATGTGCTATTGGATAGGGGTTATGGGGTTTCCGTGGATGGTAATGTTCCATTGGATAGGGGTTATGGGGTTTCCGTGGATGGTAATGTGCTATTGGATAGGGGTTATGGGGTTTCCGTGGATGGAAATGTGCTATTGGATAGGGGTTATGGGGTTTCCGTGGATGGTAATGTGCCATTGGATAGGGGTTATGGGGTTTCCGTGGATGGTAATGTGCCATTGGATAGGGGTTATGGGGTTTCTGTGGATGGAAATGTGCTATTGGATAGGGGTTATGGGGTTTCCGTGGATGGTAATGTGCCATTGGATAGGGGTTATGGGGTTTCCGTGGATGGTAATGTGCCATTGGATAGGGGTTATGGGGTTTCCGTGGATGGTAATGTGCCATTGGATAGGGGTTATGGGGTTTCCGTGGATGGTAATGTGCCATTGGATAGGGGTTATGGGGTTTCCGTGGATGGTAATGTGTCATTGGATAGGGGTTATGGGGTTTCCGTGGATGGTAATGTGCCATTGGATAGGGGTTATGGGGTTTCCGTGGATGGAAATGTGCCATTGGATAGGGGTTATGGGGTTTCCGTGGATGGTAATGTGTCATTGGATAGGGGTTATGGGGTTTCCGTGGATGGTAATGTGCTATTGGATAGGGGTTATGGGGTTTCCGTGGATGGTAATGTGCCATTGGATAGGGGTTATGGGGTTTCTGTGGATGGAAATGTTCCATTGGATAGGGGTTATGGGGTTTCTGTGGATGGTAATGTGCTATTGGATAGGGGTTATGGGGTTTCCGTGGGGATTGCATGGCATGGTTTAATAGGCCTGTAGTAGGGCTGAAGCCTTGCACATGTCATTTGTGAAAATAAAGTTTTGTTCATTTTGAATTTAAGTCTGGCGGGGATTTAGTTAAAATCCCATCCCTGCAAAAATAAGTGTGGAATGTAGCTATTCCTGAAATGGGCTAACATGGCTAATTTTTAGCTTGCTGCTCTGTTATTGCCGTAAACCTCATAATGGCACAGGTGGTAGCGTCTCAGGCTTCTGCCAATTGCACTTCGCAGGAATAAAATCAGTGTTCACTTGTTGCATAAATTACACAAACACATCCGAAAGCTACAAGCAAGGCATTTGCCTGATAACACAGATTAAACGACCAGTTGTTATTATACTCAGTCATGCTCAAAGAAGATTCTCCAGAAGGAGATGTTTTGGCCCATCTGTGGGGAACATTTGCACCCATCTGTGTAGATACTGAGGTGTGAAGCCCTAGCCCCTGTGTTGTGCTTGAAAGAAAACAGGCGGCCGTCTGTCTCATCGTGAGCAGCTTGTGAGCAGTTTGCTCGTAATCCATATTGAGATTAAAGGAGCAATTCTTCATTGGTTCTGGTTCAGATCCAGATCATCAGATTTGCTTGTTTATTGCCAAGACCTATAGGCTTTGCAGTCTTCTTCCAAACTTTTGTGAAAACTTTATTTCAATAAACATGAAGTTGGATGGTCTTCATAAGCCATTATTTTGCTGACTGATTTTATCTGCATCAATTTAACAGAATTTTCTTATTTAATAGGATAAGCCACAACGGGATTGTTTTAGAGCATTTTACAGCACCAGGGAATCCCTGTGGTTCACATCAAACACATATTTATAAAGGTATTCCTGGGATAGCCATGGATAGGTGGTTAATGCAATCCAGAGTCATTCCACCAGTCCTGTAAAATGCTCTATAAAACCAAACTGTGGCTTATCTCTACAGGGACTAGGCTGATCAAACCATCCCCTTTGTTGCAATGAAGGAAAAAATGAAAGCACCTCTACAAATTCTCTCTGCCCTTAAAAAATATTGTATAAAGCTGACCCAGAGTAGAAAAATGAATTGTTTAAATTACACAAACTGTCCAATAAATCTTTATTAGAGTTTAGAGAAGATTGTCATTGCCCAAATTCTGAGCAACAAAACATATGTCTGTGCGTGTGTAGAGTAGGTATGGATCTTCAAGGGTTTGCCTAACACAGCGCATCTTTGAAACCGGTTTTCATAACCCCACAATCGTTTGCTATGTTATGCTGTCCTCTTCCTTACTGCCGGCAATGTTTCACTTCCAAGCAAAGTACAAATGCAAGAATACAACAGAAACATTGAATTTCTCAAATCCACTTCATTCAAGGACATGTCTTAGATTAGATGTGGGAAGGGAAAATGTTCCGTTAGTAAGTGCTCCTGGATCTTTCTATCCAGTTAAACCCACAGGGCCATATTTTAAACACGAGGAATAAGACCATTTGAATGTTAAAAAAACCTAATAAAAATACAAAGGTTTACTTTGCACTAAACTTGAAAAAAGGACATTAAAGTCATAAAGCACATTATGCATTTTTAAAATAACTTTTCTTCAAAGCGTGCATTTGTACAGTATGTCTATTTAGTATCAAGCCCAATGCTGTGTGTACATCCATTAGCATCACTCGACTGAAATACAAACTCGAGGTCAAACACAAGAACAGCTCATTTGATGCTGCTTATTTGTGATGCTGATTTTATCTGATAGAGAATTGTTTTGCATTTTTAGTAAACTGGACCCAGGTGGACACCAGGGGGCACTAAAGTGCTTGGATAAGGAGAGAGTATTGAAGTGCGGATAGTGTTCTTTTGAGAAGGTTGCATTGTGTCCTTCTCTGCAGGAATAGTGAGGCTGTCTTTCATCAGTGGCAAGAAATCATTGCACTGGAATGTGCTTTTATTTGGTGTGAGATGACACTCTGGTTCTTCAAACCTCTATAAGCAGTTTTGCATTGATTTTAAGATTTTATTTTTAACTTATATTATTATTTATTTCTTAGCAGACGCCCTTATCCAGGGCGACTTACAATTGTTACAACATATCATATTATACATTATTTCACATTATACAGATATCACATTATTTTTACATACAATTACCCATTTATACAGTTGGGTTTTTACTGGAGCAAACTAGGTAAAGTATCTTGCTCAAGGGTACAACAGCAGTGTCCCCCACTGGGGATTGAACCCACAACCCTTCGGTCAAGAGTCCAGAGCCCTAACCACTACTCCACACTGCTGCCCTTATAAAGCCCTTAATGGATTAGCACCCAGTTATTTACAGGAGCTGTTGATCCCACACATTCCTAAGTGGAATCTTAGCTCTCATGATGCAGGGCTCTTGGTTATTCTGAGGGTAAATACTAATAGTATGGGAGGGAAGGCTTTTTCTTATCAGGCTCCTATATGATGGAACGCTCTGCCTTTTGTTTGTCAGAGAAGCTCGGAGTCTTGTGTTTTTAAGTCAAGATTGAAGACCTATTTATATTCACAGGCATATTTATTATAGTCTTTTTATTATTATTATTATTTTTTAATATTCATGACTGGAAATGTATTTACTTTTATTTAAAATAGTCTTTTTATTATAATCTTTTTTATGCTATTTTAATGCTGTGTTTTCTGTAAAGCACCTTGGGGTCTATGATGTAAGGTGCTGTATAACTGAAATGAATAAATAAAAATGTGTCGTATAATATTGCTAAGAACTTTAAAGGATGTTAACTAAGGTTTTAAAACATGTATGATCTTACATAGTATGAGTTCCAGCAGTATTGTCACTAATTAATTAAATGTTATTAAAGCTAATGAAGGGAAAGGAAATTGATTAAATTGGTTGGCAATTGGTAGGAACATAAGAAAAGTTTGGCAATGAGAACAGGCCATTCGGACCACCAAGGCTCGGCCCTGGTTAGCGCACTGTTTGTCCATACTAGGGGGATGACATTTAAAAAGGGCGGAATCTAGTCATTTCTTAATGTTCCCAGTGTTTTATATCTACTGGTGGCATGGTCTGTGTGTTGGAGGCACTGGGACATCGCTGTGAAGACTAGCGCCATTCATTATGCAGAGGAATTAGTCCAGCACATTATCTCACTCAGTCAGCTTCGCAGCGATTAACAATTAACACATCGAAACACTCTGGCTTCTAAACTCTCTCCCATCCGTCCCGCTCTGTAATTGTGATTTTAATACAGTTGGCCTAGATCTCTGTGACTGTGATGTTGTAGCTTGGCAGGCTGAAATGAGCTCAAACAGCTGGCTTGTCTAAAAAGAGGCTGCATATGAGCCTCTTCTGATCTGCACGGGCTTTTCTGTTGAATGCTGGAATGATTTTAGTTTTACTAATAAACTCCCCAGTGAACTTTGCCACATATGTACACAGCTGGCATACATTTGCCCGGCTCAGTGTATATCCACACATGCTGTGACTTATTTAGCCGACATACAGTGCAGACAGAACAAGCCGCAGATCATTTACAATGCTGTGTGTTTGAGGCTTCAGTTTATTCATTCAGAATTCTATCACATTTAGTTAATTACCATGCGATGTGGGCTTCAACACTGCCCCCTAGGGCCGTTGTTTGTTATTTGCACTCTACGTCAGCTACATAAGCCACAGCACATGTGGAAATACCTCAAGCGACTTTACTGACAACGCTGCACTTCAGATCTATTACATCTGCTCTTGTGACAAAGCTACAAGGGTTAAAGCCATTGCACACCGGATCTGATCCGTCATCTATAATGTTGTACATCAAGTTCATTGCACACCACAAGTGTAAACATGCTCACACATTCAGAGGATCAATCATTGATTCAGAAATGGAAGTGCTTGCAAAATTAAATATGCACTGTCACTTTCAACTCACAGTTTAAATAAGAAGTCCCTCACATGGCTGATTCGTTTGTTATGTAATCTGCATCTCTGATGAGTACCCTGTAGTATATAAAAGCTGCATCTCCCTGTTGAAGGTCAGTTTCAGTTTTACCAATAGGCAACACAGCAGATCCCGCAGACGTTGCTAGAAGGCTGATAGAGGCGTCTGTGTCAAAGACAGCACACAGTAATGATGTTCCGTGAGTGGCTGAACGAGCCTCATTTGTGGTTGTGATTGCTGAGCGATGAAACAGATTGTCACGGATATGAATACAACAGCGATCAAAGTGTGTGCAACACGGGACCGCCCACCTCTATCAATTTCAATGTCATCCTCTGCAGCAGCAGCATGCACTACATGCTTTAATGTAATGTTTCAACACAGCCCAGCTCTGAATTCAATCTAGCATTGCTGGGTCAAGTTGAAGAAGGTGAGCAGTTCAAACTGATCTCTTAAGCAAAAGATATCCATTAGACTTATATATTCTATTACAAATTGTCTGCAGGCTGTGAGAACACACGAACACAAGAATATTCACGAACGAGAGAAAGCTATTGCCCATCAGTATTCGTCTGGTTCCTAGTAGCTGATCCCAAAACTTTGTCAAATCAGGTCCTAAACAATTGCAATGATTCTGCATTAACTTGGTGAGGTAACCCATTCCACAGCCTCACCTCTATGTAAAGAAGACTCTCCTACAGTCCAAAGCCTGTCTCCACTTCCATTTCCAGCTGTACCTTCTAGTCCTGGTTTCTGTGATGAATTTAAAACAGTGACAAGCAATCTCCCCCTGACTTGAGCAAAGAGCTTGTACTTTCTACCACAGTCATCTATAAACTGCGATGAACCTGACTGTAAAGCATGTTGCAATGCCAGACTAGCTCACAATAGCCCATGTAATAGTAATGCGTATTCTGCTTTACTGTAATTGTTTGTTCCAATCAATGAAAATTACGTTTCTACCAAATGACCACTAGAAGGCAGTGACGTCTACATGTGAAAGCTGAAGAAATACCTTGCAGTACTGCTCTACTGCAGTGTTGCTCAGGATAAAGGCCATTGTTCCCAATGCATTCAACGTAACTTCTGTCTGTCAGGTACGGTCCTTATGGAACATGCAGACAGCTTCTTTTTTCTTAGGAGAAGCGTCTCTTGGCACCTTTCCACTGCCTTTCCCAAGTATAGCTGAGCTGCATGGCCTGTGCGAGGTGTAGCTGGAGGGTGTTCCCACTGCCTTTCCCAAGTATAGCTGAGCTGCATGGCCTGTGCGAGGTGTAGCTGGAGGGTGTTTCCACTGCCTTTCCCAAGTATAGCTGAGCTGCATGGCCTGTGCGAGGTGTAGCTGGAGGGTGTTTCCACTGCCTTTCCCAAGTATAGCTGAGCTGCATGGCCTGTGCGAGGTGTAGCTGGAGGGTGTTTCCACTGCCTTTCCCAAGTATAGCTGAGCTGCATGGCCTGTGCGAGGTGTAGCTGGAGGGTGTTTCCACTGCCTTTCCCAAGTATAGCTGAGCTGCATGGCCTGTGCGAGGTGTAGCTGGAGGGTGTTCCCACTGCCTTTCCCAAGTATAGCTGAGCTGCATGGCCTGTGCGAGGTGTAGCTGGAGGGTGTTTCCACTGCCTTTCCCAAGTATAGCTGAGCTGCATGGCCTGTGCGAGGTGTAGCTGGAGGGTGTTTCCACTGCCTTTCCCAAGTATAGCTGAGCTGCATGGCCTGTGCGAGGTGTAGCTGGAGGGTGTTTCCACTGCCTTTCCCAAGTATAGCTGAGCTGCATGGCCTGTGCGAGGTGTAGCTGGAGGGTGTTTCCACTGCCTTTCCCAAGTATAGCTGAGCTGCATGGCCTGTGCGAGGTGTAGCTGGAGGGTGTTTCCACTGCCTTTCCCAAGTATAGCTGAGCTGCATGGCCTGTGCGAGGTGTAGCTGGAGGGTGTTTCCATTGCCTTTCCCAAGTATAGCTGAGCTGCATGGCCTGTGCGAGGTGTAGCTGGAGGGTGTTTCCACTGCCTTTCCCAAGTATAGCTGAGCTGCATGGCCTGTGCGAGGTGTAGCTGGAGGGTGTTTCCACTGCCTTTCCCAAGTATAGCTGAGCTGCATGGCCTGTGCGAGGTGTAGCTGGAGGGTGTTTCCATTGCCTTTCCCAAGTATAGCTGAGCTGCATGGCCTGTGCGAGGTGTAGCTGGAGGGTGTTTCCACTGCTGCTCAGCTATACCTTAGCTACATCAGGCAGTACACTTTGGTATTTTTATGTAGCTAAACTGTGTTGGGCAGAAGTATCTAATCGAAAGGCATGTGCTAAAGAGACCTCACCAATAAGACAGCTGTGTAAAGACTGGAAATAAAAACAGCCACACATGTTTGTTCAGCTTCTTCCATCTTCACTTTCTTTCATGTATTCAATCAATCCCACAATCCAACGTGATCTTTTACTGCCGCACTATGACCTTTACTGTCTGTCACTCTACAACTTCCTGGGTCAGCTATACCTGACAAAATTACACAGGAACTCAGCCCAGCCCAGACTGTCCAGATCAGCTATACCTGGGAAAAGGCAGTGGAACCGAGGCGTCTGAGAGTTGTGTCCTCTCCAGATTGCTGGCAGGAGCTGAGCACTGGGCACCGAGCTGGACTCACCTGCAGAGGCTGGAGGTACTCCAGAACACCTGACTGTGACAGGCCCTCAGCTGGCTGTAAAGTAATCTAAAGCGCCTTGCTGGAAGGGCAGGACAAGGCATGGCAAAGCATTTCTTGTTTTGGTGGTGATATCAGCTTCAGAAGAAAGCTTGCACTTCCTCAAAGCGAGATCCTTTAAGGGACACTGCATATAGAGCACAGCAAGTCTGAGTGAAACTTGAGTGCCTTTTAAAGAGCCTAATAGCACTGTTATCAGGTGTGTGCTTTGCCAGAGCAATGCTAATCGCACCAAGCAGTGGAGACAGGCAGAGGCTGGGCACGATGTGGTGAACTCACACTTCCCAAGGAAGTTAACCGCTGTGCAAATGAGCCAGGCTGGGTTTCATGAGCAGCTATAGCGCATCATCTCACCAGCAGGTTCCAGAACCCGTAACACATAAACTCTGAGGCACCCTGTGGATTGGCCAATCTAGTTAAACATGAAGGTCTGGCTATCCTTGAGTGTATAACAGTCAGGCTTCCAGCGCCCGTACACCAGACACTGTTAATCAGTTGCATTGACCTCATTACTTAGCAGGCAGCACGGGAGCAGCTTTGTTGCTGAATGCATGATCAGTGTGTATCTGGACTGGTGAAGCTCAGACTGGCTGTGACAGTAGAGGGAACAGCAGCTTCCCCAACGCTGAGACTGCAGTCAGGGGAAGAATCACTGAGCCATGTGCAAACTGGACCACCACTCCCTTGTCCTGGTCAAGACTAATGAATAATATTCAACCTGTTCTCTCTCTGCTGCTTTATTATGCTCTTTAGTCAAACCTCCAGACAGGTGGACATGGAACCAAACATACTGTATAGTAAATATTGTATCCAAACTAACTTTTTTGTGTGCAATTAACCTTTTCAGTGCCTCTCCCAATGTCCAGTACCAGGGTCTCAACATCAATATATTGGTGGAAACAGTGTGAATTGTATGAAAAGGCAAGGATGGAGGCGAACCGCAAACCATACGGTTCAAAGATGAACGTCTTACCATTCAACTAAAGAGCAAGCTCTGTAGTCAACAGGCATGTACATGCCTAACCCTGATGTCACTATTATTAACTCATCTATTGTCAGTTGAGGAGATGCATAGAGGCTATAACAATTGGCAGGCTAATTCAATGTTAATCCAGGCCGGAAGGCAGTATAGAGTCCAGACACTACCTGAGTACTGAATACCAGCATGCAGCACATCTTTTTTAGTAGTCACCTCTGGGTCACTATTGTGAAGCTTGTTAAGCTGGAAAAAGGTAAGGGGACAGTAAAAGCAAAAAAAAATAAAAAGATAATTGAAATTCTAATCACTCTTTCAGTTTTGAATCTATCCTGCAGGTAGTTCACAGTGTCACCTACACCGGAGGCTTCCTCACTTTGCACTTTGAGCACAGGGGGTCCCTTCTCAGACAGGTTTTCAATTCAGTACCAGTGTGTCTGTCAGCAGCAGCAGCTTGTCAAAGGCTTCTCAGTTCAAAGGACACACTGCTGATATTTGGTAAATAATTATTTCCTATCAGTTCTGAGCACAGGTTCAGGCGTGCTGCCAGTGCAGGGGAGACCAGGTGCTGTTATGTCTCTCTGAATATATTTGCCTGCTCTAGGTATGGCTTTCCTAGTTATCATGCTGGAGCATACTCTACTCATAGTGCAGTTCAGCAAATTGTTTTCAATTTACCTACTGTAGGAGCACATGTACATAGGACATGACTCATTCTCTGAAAACATGACCATGCATTACAAGCAAAAATGATAAACCACATGAGGCTCTTGAAAATAATGAGAGATGAAAGATATTTGATTGTGCATGGATCGCTGCATGAATACTGAGCAGTTTAACCAGCCAAACCATTCAGGTACTGTAGAGAGAAATCTTTCAGTTTTTCACTAACAGGTAGTATTAAGACTCTTCCTAAGATAAGTGTGTCTTAAAACTCTTAGCTTGATTGAATCACAGTAATGTGGGCAAGGTTAGACTTATGCTTTGTGTTATTCCATTGAATACAGTACAGTGTCATTTCACTTTTGGATTTGGGTGTGTTTGGGACCAATTCAAATGATGTTTTATTATCCTTACACCTTGATTTCAGACACGGGTCTTCAATATATTTTATGACGTGCCATTAAACACCATCAGTATTCTGTATTGGAATTGATCTCACTTTTCACTGCCCAGGTCAATTCCATTTACTTCCATTTACTGTGTGTTGATGTGCATAACCTTATTGTTTTACCCATTGAACAAAATCAGAAACAAATCTTCACCTTGACCTGGCATGCTTTGCCTGGATTCATGTCTGGATTAGTCTTCTATGACCAATGCACTGTACAATTCCATGCAATTTCTTGGAATTTCTGTTTATTGCAGAAAATGATACATAAATATAGTGTTATTTATATTTATTCATTTACTTGGAATTGGAATATTTCAAATATAACCAATTACCAAGGACCAAGGCTTGTGTTTCTGAGAGCCCATTTCATCTACTGGCTGTATGTAGTAGTATTAATGATAACACTTTACATTAAGTGTCTGTAATTACTATGTATTTACAGAATAGTTACTTAGTAAATACATGTGTATTTGCACATAATTACAATGTTATTATGCATAGTTACAATGTACTTAATGGGTGCATTTATTTCCACATTTTCCATGATATAACCCTAAGCGACTTAGTGGTGTCAATACGTGAACATTAGTGTATGAGGTGAACACACCTCCACTCAGGACTCTCCCAGCTGCACAGATCTGAATGAGTGTGCTGCCCACAAACTGCACATGCTGGTTTTCTTTCAATGCAATGTCATCTCGAACTCCACACTGAATCATTTTTCAGAGCCAGCTTCCACTGGAGAGGCTCTTGTTTAACAGGGCACCCAGTGCTTTATTGAGGGTTCAGAGGGAAGGAAGAAATGCATGCCTCTCTTCAGCTATGCATATGTTTATGCAATGTGGGCACCCTCCCAGATGCTGTCTTTATCCCCCTGTCATGGGGTTTAACAGAGCTGCACCATTGCCCTAGTGACAGTCTGCAGAGGGAGTCTGGGGCTGGCTGACACAGAAACACTTACAAGATTACAAACACTACCACAGTGCCACTGTGCCAAAAAACATGTTTCTACAGTAATATTTTACTTGGCTTTTACTGGGCGAGATTTAATAAGTGATGATATCCCTATAAAAGTTTCCCACAGTAAATTTTCATGCTAATTTTGCAGTATTCCCTGCTTTTCACAGTTATACTATGCAATGCCATACCACAGCCTGCTGGATTCTCACAGCTATTTACTCCAGATTGTCATTAGCGTTATTTTTGTCTGAAAGGAAAAATCTGAATAAGAAAATAATCAGTGCATTCAATAATAATGATAATGATAATGATAATGATAATACTAATAATACATCAGCTTACGTGTGCTTCTCCCGAGTGATCAAGCTGATAATGACACAATCGAATTGGTGTGTGTTATGCTGAGCTTTATGTGGACTGTACACCGTTTGTTTACATGTTATTCTTTTTTTATTGTTACTGTGTCAAAGCTACCATAGATGATTTGTGTGTTATTTATTAAAAAATGAATTAAAAAAAGAAAAGAAGGGAAATGATACTGTTACTAATGCTCATGGAATTCACCTTTAAGCATCAAGACAAGTCTTAAAAAAAAAAAACTATATTAAAAAGACCAAGAATTGATTTTTTTCTTCAGTTGATGTAATGACAGCTAAAAAAAGAAAAAGAAAACAATTTCATTTGTTTTTCAAACATTTGCGGAGCACAGTGAAATAAATAAATAAATAAATAAACTTAATACTGCTGCTCAGAGTCCTGTTTATTTTTAAACTGGAGAGGCATCAGGTGAAAAGAGGCTTGTCGTCTTTCATCAGACTCACATCGTGCTTTTCTCCAGCCTTTTCGCAGAAGGGGGTGACTCCTGTACAGGCTTCACCAGGCACAGATTTTCCACTGTCACTGGCAATTTCACTTGGCAGAACCTTCCCTTGAATTTGCAGATGCACTTGTATTGTTTGAGCTGTACAAATTGTTGCAATGGCAGAGTGATCTTGTCTTTGTTGTTGGGAAGAAATCGTTTCCAGGGCACAACTTATTCAAGATGATCTCATGATTGCCTGTCCAAAAAACATGTTGTATTGCAGCAAATATTGGCACATAACAGAGTTAACCTATTGTCAGGAATTCTATTACAACAGCTCCCAGCTGATAGATCATTCCCTGAGATTATTATGTCAATGGCAGTAAAAACAGCAATCCCTGATCACCTGTCTGAGAGTCATCACTAGCAGACACGAGCAGAATACAAACCTAAAATGCATGATAAATAAAACAAAAGCTGAATTTGCATTCCGTGGGCTCTTTTCACAAAACCTTAAGGACCGTTTAGAAGTGGCTGCTGCTTGCAAAACGATTGCTAGCTGCACTCTTCTATTTGCTACATACTGTAGGTCTGGGATGTGCAGTTTTGAAAGAAACACAGGTTGTAGCAAACACGTATTTTCATTTCAATTCCTAATGTCTGGTACTACACTAGGCTAGAGAAAGTCCCCATGTTTCCATGCTTCTCTTCCGTACATGTAACCTTTATAGTTAAAGAGTTAGAGCCACAAACCTGTCTTTAAGAAGCTGATGAAAGGGTGAGGACAATGTCACTCTTCAGGTGAAATTACCATGGAAGTGCAACACTGGCTTTCAGAGTTCTTGAACCTAGTGTAGAAGTACCAGACGTGGTGGTTTAAAATGAAAACACATGTGTACTACATTTCTTCAGAAATTCATATTTGAGGTCAAGCTAGCTAACAACATGCAAGATTGACTATTTCTTTAATAAAGTATGTTTGGAAGTCTGTTTAGAAACATTCTCCTAACTTAAATAGCTGAAAAGGTTTTGTTCACTTTTCAGTGTTTGCCAGGCTCACATTGCTTCTTCTCATTAATCTAATCTGCTTTGAATTTCCATGCTGTTCGATGACGCCGTCTCTGATTCATTATCAATGTGTTTGCTGCACACGTCTTCTGAATGTTATTGATTCCATCATCTACAGTACTGCTGGATGTTTACACTGGAATCCAGGTAGGGCTGTTACGTTGCAATCAGGTCAGATAGCGGATTGATTTGAGTGCCTGTTGGTAATTACTGTAGTTATGTTATAAAATCATCATGTTTCCCGTACAGCTATGGCCAAACGTTTTGCATCACCTAGAATTTTAAGACTGATTAAAAAAAACAAAAAAAAAACGATATCAACATAATCGAGAGAGGCTGAGGGAACTGAATGGATTTGGCCTTGAGTAAAGAAGGCTTAGAGGAGGCTTGATTGAAGTTCTTAGATTCCTAAAATGAGTTGACAAAGTTAGCCCGAGTGAAAGCCAGTGTTGAGACCAGCACAAGAGGACAGGTTCTTGATAGCAACGTGGTAGAGCAAGTGCATGGAATGGATTATCATGCCACGGTGTAGCTCAGGGGTGGCTAAAGTTGGCCCCATCACTCCAGGTCTTTGTTCCAACCCTGTTCCAAATTGTTTATTTGAACCAATTAAACCTCCATCCAGACCCTGAAGTAGTTCATTATATCAGTTTACCTGATAAACCTGGAGTGGAATGGCCCTCCTGTGACTGCTGAGTCATTGGGATCCCTTAGATCGACTAGATGAAACTCTGGGATCAATCAGCTGCTAGGTCCGGCTGAGGACTGAAGGCCGACTGTACTGCTCTCGTTCACACATGCTTGTTTATGGAATTGCAAATCTTTTTCTTGGTTTGTGTTGAAAATAGTAAATGATAGTGGAATTTGTGTGGTGGACCCCATTATTGTGGCTGACCATTTTTTTAAACCCCTATCTCCTCTTGGAGCTGCAACTTATTAAAAAGTTATTACAAAGTTTTTTCAAAACATATCCCTTAGGAACTGCAACACAAAAGATGTTAACTATAATAACAAAATAAATAAATAAAAGTCCAGTTTTTCTGTCCTTGCTTTCTTTGTCCTTCCCCTCTCCCTCTTGGTGTCATTATGTTTTGTACTCAAAAGTGCAGGCTTTTAATATAATTACTCCTTTAGGTGACAGACATCTTTATCTCTGATCCATTTGCTTTGAGAGCACCCTTGAATAGCTCTTTGCAGTGTTTCTCTCCCTCTACTCTATCTCGTTGCAACTGTAACTGTCCAAAGTGCATTAAATTGAAGTGAGCTCCTGTAATGCTGTTGATCTGTGCTGTGATCAAGACACTGTACTGTACTCCTGGCTCGGAGCCCTGCCCTGGAAGAGTACAGCGTTGATCTGTGCTGTGATCAAGAGACTGTACTGTACTCCCGGCTTGGAGCCCTGCCCTGGAAGAGTACAGCGTTGATCTGTGCTGTGATCAAGAGACTGTACTTTACTCCCGGCTTGGAGCCCTGCCCTGGAAGAGTACAGCGTTGATCTGTGCTGTGATCAAGACACTGTACTGTATTCCCGGCTCGGAGCCCTGCCCTGGAAGAGTGTAGCGTTGATCTGTGCTGTGATCAAGACACTGTACTGTACTCCCGGCTCGGAGCCCTGCCCTGGAAGAGTGTAGCGTTGATCTGTGCTGTGATCAAGACACTGTACTGTACTCCCGGCTCAGAGCCCTGCCCTGGAAGAGTACAATGCAGGGGTGCATCCTGCCATCAATATCAATTGCTATATTGATGCAAAAGCCTTCTGACACCCCAAGTGCCCTCGGCAAGAGGTATTTGATTTCCAGCTGTGTGGTTTAGAATACTATCGGCCAAGCTCCTTGTTTTTTGCAAATATGAAATACAGTGAGATTTACTCCAGCTAGCCGGAGAGGTTTAGGGAAACCATCACAGCAGTTTAGGTTGGTGAGCATTTATTTTTTAATAAGTATAATTATTTTACATAATGCATGAAATACGCCGTCAAAAGGCACCACCACAAGGTGCTTCAGTACAGTGTTTTATTCAAGCTTATTCACATATCCTGTTTGTTTGTAAATGTCCCTCAGTAAAGGTTAACTCCATACAAAAGCAGCAGTCAGGCAAGCATTATTTATTTGCTGACATTTCATACAAATACAGTTGTCAGCAGAAGAAGCATTTGGAAGCAGTATAACAGTCGAGGAAATGTCAGAAACATGTGGCACTAAGCGTCCCTAACTACTCTGTAATAACACAGTAAGCACTCATATGGTTGGGCAGATACAAAGCAACAGCATGTTTAATTACAAAAAGAACAATGTTGGCAGGTGCTATCATCTTTTTAAATAACACTGCATGGAGTTGTGTGTTTACTATGAATTACAGAATCATTACAGTGTAGGTATAGGCACCGACAGTCTTCTTTTCTTTTTAGCCTCTGGAAGAAGGTAATCGAGTTAGAGCCTGGAAGATACCTTACATCCAAAGTCTGGTTAATATGTGTCCCAGGGTACAATGATAGTATATACAATACATATTTAATCAACCCAGAGCAGCTCATGAACAGATTCCCCAAGAGATTCAGTCGGGTGCTAACAAGCACAGCAATGATCAACACAGATCAGAGCGAGATTCTGGATTTGAACACTTGAGTGGGATCAGATTCCTCTATTATTCCAGCTGTTTTATAGAAAGGCAAACCTGATAATAAAATACTGGACTCTGTGTGTACAGGCTCTGCTGACCCCTGGAGGTTCAAATCTCTAACCCCTCCTGCAGAGGAACATTGAAGTGGTTAAGATGCTCGCTCGTTTTTCTTTCTCATGGGACCCATTTGAAAGCAAAGGCCTAGGACAAGTGACACGAATATACATTTTCTTAACAGTATGAAGCTAGCAAAAAAAACGTGTCCTGTAACTCGGTTGTTTCATGCTAGTTTCATACAATTGCGATTATTTTATCTGTTGCCTTTGCACTGTTTGTTTCTGTGCCTCCAGATCTCTTTCTTGCTTGCTCTATCCATCTATTCCAGGATTTTGAAATATTTCAATCCAATCTTGCCGAAGAGAAAAGTTTAGTATAATTTTAGTATAGTAACTGGTCCATATATAGGGGTCTGTGGGAGAATCTATATGACATGGTTGAAAATCTATGCAAGCCTTTAGCAATATTCCTGGTACAGTACATAACCTCTGTACATTTGCTTCATTGAAATCAATAAAGCTTAAAGGAATGATCTTTGAAGACAGACTGAAGGAACTGAATATATTTACCATACAGCAAAGAAGAATCAACTACATGTTTTCAAAAAGAGGACAAACACAAGAATTGTTCCAAAGCTCTCTGCAGTTGTCTTGTGACAGCAGGACCAGTGTTTTCTTAGTGAACAGGTTTGATTGTTTTTTTTCCATTCAATTACTGAAGCAGAACCAGCTGCCTTGTTTTCTCCTAATCAAGGTGACGAGCAAAGGCTTCTGAGTGCTGAGCCTTGTTCGTTGATTCCAGGCCACACATCACTCACCTTCATTCTCTGTATCCTGGTGTCGCTGTCCTTCCTGACAGCAGCAGCAACGTGAGCTTGTGTAATGCCTTGTCATGCTGAGACATCTCAAGGTGCTTTACAGATAAGCACAGAGGGCTCAACAGAGACAGACTCATGACAACAATGATACAAATATCTGGAATAGGTAGGCTATGGAGAGAAAGCACGCTCCCTGCTCTGTGTAAAGAAGTGTCCTACCTTTTCCACTTAACTTCCACTTGGTCCTGGTCTCTGTCCTGTGCTTAGGGTATTGGTTAGGGGTAACCTTGTCAACTCCTTTAGAGTTTTTAAGGACTTCAATTCTTCTTTGCATTGGGCTAAACCTTAGGATCATTAGAGCTTGTTTGACTGTATGACAGCAATACATTTATTAGACCATAAGAAATTAAGGAAAGTCTCGAAGAAGAAGAGGCCAGTCAGCCACTTCTTCCTTATCTGTTTTCTAGTAGCTGTTTGAACCTAGAACTTTGTACAGTGCCAAGGTGCTTTCTGGAATAAGGGTCATTGTTTTAGTTACCTGTTAAAAAACTAGCTTACTAACATGTTAATAGCTGTTACGTGTTTGTTAAGAGTATGTTAATATATTTGAATCTTTTATTAAACTAATAAAAACTGGTTACCAAGGGAATATTTACGCCAGTTAATACTGGTCAGGTGTAATTATTTCCTGAGGTTACCAGGTGATCCTGCTTGATTTTTAATTGTATGTGAATATTATCAGGTCAAGGAGAAGCTGATGCTTTTACGTCGGCCTATCCCAAACCCTTTCTCTGGACTCACAAAGGACTGCAGCTGCAGTGAAGTCAGCCAGCCAGGCATCTTTTCTGTGCTTTGCTTTGTTCTGAACACACTGAAGGTTTTCTGTGCTGTGTGTGAGTGTGGCAAGTGGAGGTAGAGGCAAAGCCTGGTGAATGTTAACAGCATGTTCTCACATCCTATTCTTCTCTTTCCATGCCCTTCAGAGGTGAGAGCACATGCCAAACAATAGCAGACAGACACTATTCATCTCAGCACTCTGTACTGAAGAAATATTATATTTACTGCTGTCTGAAACATTGATCAAGGGAATCAATACTGTCTAGAGCAGTGGTTTTCAGTTTCCACCGTTTATATCATTTATAATTTAGGTCACAACAATTTGGGCTGACAAACTACTGGTTTAGGAAAGAATACCAAACAGCAATTCTTAAAAGTTTTAATTACAAATCTTTTGATGCACAGAATAAAAAGACAGTATTTGGGAATCTCTTCAGAAACACACGTATTCGCTTTCTATTTGGCACAGTTATTATAAATAATCCAAAATAGTCTGTACTGTAAATGTTACCATTGTGTTACCATTTACTTCCCATCTCAGCATAATTCTGTGTGCCATTTAAAATGTTTACAACATCAAAAACATTAACCTCAAGAAAAAAACTATAATAACTAACAATGATAAACTTTTTTTATTTAAGCCAACATAACAATGATCCAAAGGGTCATTTTTAGTGGCTTTTGTGAATAACGGTTTTGCTCATGGAACAAAGCTTTAGGAAGGTTTTCATCCCACGAAAAGTCATCTGTGCACCGTGCTGCTGCTCAGAGTGTATTCACACCTGAAAAGGGAGAACATGTATGTAGTCTTCTGTCAGCAAGCAAGGAACGTGATATTCAGCATGCAAGGATTTGATTGCTGAAGATGATACTGCACAGGGAATGCCTTTTCGAGGACACACAGATGAAAATTCAGTGCTACGTATGCATGCTGAAGATATACCTGAGCTTAAAAATGGCTGCAGCAAACATCTTACAAATGGACGTGTCATGAAATTGACGTCTACTTGTCCGGATGAGCCGCCTAAAATAGTTATTTCAAAAAGGAAAGAAAAAAAGCTTTTACAGTGCTCGTATGCTCCAGTGAATAGTATTCAAAATGCTCATTTTCTTCCAGTAAAATAGCAGCAATTTCCACAATTCATTACGAATATAAGTCAAGTAAAACATTCTCTGAGGGCATTCTGTTTCCGTGGACACCGTGAAATCGTGACGGACCAATCAGTTTCTTACAAGTGATGTTGGTGCTGAAGGCCGAACGATGAAGCGGTTATCAAATCAATCACTGATTTACACTTTTTACCAAAGAAAACAGAGGACAGTGGAGGCGAGTAATGCACATCTTACTGTGACTGATCATTTTTATTGAAAACAGAGGGCAGTGGAGGCGAGTAATTCCACAACTCATTGCTATTCATCATTTTTATTGCAAACTTTCAGTAGCTGTAAGCTTATATGTTGACTCTTTTTTTTTTTTTTTGGAGTGCACAGGCTCTCATTGCCATCAAAACTAGGGTTACCAGATTTCCATAGTTGAAAAACTGGAACCTTTTTTTTCCCCAGTTCTGCTATTTTTTGTTGAGAACCAGTTTGTCGACCATCGTTTTGTTGAAAAGACTTAGATTCTTTACTGATTAACTGTGCATATTTTTATATTTTACAACATAATGTATGTCCTAACCCATTAATGCATATCAGTTGCTAAAGCTACCAAAGCACACAATAAAATTAGCTAACATAATTAAAATAAAGACCTTATTATAGCACTAGATGTAAATTAGATTGCTGACTGTTTCATCCAGACAGCTATAGTGAGACGTAATGTCTTTAAGCTGCGACATCAGTGAAAACACTGTTTGTAGGTGAGTGCATTTATTATAATTTAATGCATTATAATATAATTAGACTTTAATTAATAATAATGTAATAGAACCCCCCCCCCCCCCCCCCCACACACACACACACTCCCACTCCCACACTCTACACAGCTATGGCCAAAAGTTTAGCATCACCTAGAATTTTAGATCTTTTATTTAACATTATGTAATCAAAAAAATTACAAAAGTTATCACAAATGTCTACCGGAAGCCGTACTTGTAGTACAGTATTTCATGTTAGATTTTGAAATGTCACATTTTGCAATTCTTGTCATTTTTTTCTACAAAGCGGTATGTAATTCAGTATGTTAACGTAACATTATTCAGCTGGTTTAATTCGACTTTATGAAGCAAAATTAATTAATTCTATAGGATGATGCAAAACTCAAATTAACAGAGATTTGAAATCATGACATCTAGAGCTTCCGTTATACACGATTTCAGCGAGGTAGGAAAGACTAATTATTAAACACACAGGACTACATAAACTCCACATCAGTGACTTCTTGCGCATCATCAGGGGTCAACGTGTATTACAACTATTTACTAATACATGATGTAACACAGGTTTTGCAAAACTAATAATGTGTATGACTGTGGAAAGTCTAAAGCAGGGCTATGGATCCTGGTGAACTACCTTTCTCAGCTCAACAAATCATTCTTCATTACAGCTGCTGCAAGATACAGGAAAGCAGTGAACTGCAAAACAGTCCAGCAAACATTGTGTCTTGGAAATCAGAATATTCAGTCAATAATTGCTAGAAGTTGGAAGGACAAATCTTTAGATTAGAAGCTCACAAAATGCAAAAGAGAAAACAGACATTAGTCTATAGCAGTGGTCTGTTTTTTAATGGGGTGGGGGGGGGGGCACTTTAAAAAAAAAAAAATCAAGCAAGGGCTGCACCAAATATTAAAAACAATGCTCACCTGCTTAACAGGAGGAAGAGCGGAAGTGTGCCAGTTGCTCCTTGACCTTCTGCCTGCAGTGTTTGTATTCAGTTACTGCATTCCTTGTAAGACTGTCCAAATGTTCTTGTGTCAGTTTATTCCTGTGTTTGTTTTTTACAGTGTTCATTGTGGGGAAAGTAGATTCACAGGTGTATGTACTAACAAAAAAAGACAGCACCTTTTGAGCACTTTGCCTCAGAATTGGATAGACCAAATCAGAGACAAAAATGATAAACTCCGTGCCTCAGCTCTGCTTTCAAAATGTCATCTGACTGGAGCTCCACTATTTCATTTTCCACTGCTGCTTGGTCTGCTCCTAGGTCTGTGAGAGCAGGTAGTTTGTCCAAAAGTACAAAGGAATCAGCTTTATAATGATTCAGTAGGCCTGTATTGTCTGATGTGAGTGGCTTCAATTCTGGAAAATGCGGAAAGGTAGCACTTTGTAAGTCAGGAACAATGTTCTTATTTTGCTCTGAAATGCCGTTATAACACACAGCATGTCACTTGGCATTTTTTGCTTGCCTCGTAATTGTAGGTTGAGAACACTGAGTGAGCTTGTAATGTCAGTAAGAAAGCCAGCTTTATTAGCCAGTCTGGATCATCAAGGTCCTTTTCTTCTTTTCCCTTACTTTCAAGGAAGTTGCAAATTACAGGGAGCAGGCTGAGAAATCGTTCAAGCTCGAGCTTGCAGTTTTTCGCACTTTCTGTTGTTTTTTTTCAATGAGCTGACGAGCTAGTTGAGTTTGAGTTCCCCATGCACAATCAAATAATGTCGCTCCAGATTGCTGGTTTTTAATCCCGAGACGGTTTTCTGGCTCACCAAGCAAACTGGTTTTTCAGATTACTCATTAAAAATAAAGAAAACGTCATTTGTCCATCTCTGCTGAAACTTACGGTGCTCATCCAGACCTGCCCGAACTTTTCTCCTTTTTACAGTAGTTCCAGCTTCAGTTTTGTTCACAGACCCCTCATTTTCAGCAGCTAGTGCACTCGTATTGGGTTCATTATGCAGGTCATGGTCGTTTTCACAGTTTTTATCCTTTTTTTTTTCGTCAATGGGACAAGATACCGATCCATTCAACTGAATTAGTTAATCGCCTCATAGCAGCTTCAACTCACTACATTAGAACCTGCTGGAGTAAAAACCTGGACTGGATTGTACCTCGAGGGCTAGAGTTGAGTACCACTGGTCAGTAGTTTAGTGTGGGGTTCTGGGGTCTAAAGAGCCCCGCAGTAACAATTTAAACTCCACCATGAATTTGGTCAAATGTGATGCTCAAATAAATAATATTACTTTTTAACATAATAAGGCTTTGAACCCCGTTTTGTTTCCTGCTTATTTGCATTTATAATCAGGTGCACTTTTTCTTACTCTGAATATCTTTGTTAATTTATTTTAATGCAGACATGCACACTATTATTATTTTTTTAATTGCCACAATGTAACTGATTAAACAGTTGTAGTTGCTCACTGTTGCTTACTGTTACATAATAACATACTGTGTTTTGGGTGATTTACTCTGATCAGCTAAATGCAATCCGCCCATGTGGCTAACAGCACAGGAAGTCATTAGGTGTGAGGACTCCACATCACTGCCTGTCCTTTAAAAAGCAAGAGAACAACCTTCAACTGGACAGTGGGTGGGGGTGGGGGTGGGGGTGGGATTGCCGATTCATTCTAAAGCCTAAGTTATCATTTTAAATATATAGTTACAGCATTTCAAATCATTTGGGTAGCACTTCAGTTTACAATGCATACATAACAATGTAATAGCATGGTTATAGCATAGCAATGCTGGAAAGAGTTTATGAAAATGGCCTATGCCATAGGGTTACCATGTAATTCACCCACGGCCATTACCCGTAAGAGAAACCATTGGTTGTAATTACCCAGTTATTGCAATGTAATTAGAACATAAGAACATAAGAAAGTTTACAAACGAGAGGAGGCCATTCAGCCCATCTTGCTCGTTTGGTTGTTAGTAGCTTATTGATCCCAGAATCTCATCAAGCAGCTTCTTGAAGGATCCCAGGGTGTCAGCTTCAACAACATTACTGGGGAGTTGGTTCCAGACTCCTATAATTCTCTGTATAAAAAAGTGCCTCCTATTTTCTGTTCTGAATGCCCCTTTATCTAATCTCCATTTATGACCCCTGGTTCTTGTTTCTTTTTTCAGGTAAAAAAAGTCCCCTGGTTCGACATTGTCAATACCTTTTAGGATTTTGAATGTTTGAATCAGATCGCTGTGTAGTCTTCTTTGTTCAAGACTGAATAGATTCAATTCTTTTAGCCTGTCTGTATACGACATGCCTTTTAAACCCGGGATAATTCTGGTTGCTCTTCTTTGCACTCTTTCTATAGCAGCAATATCCTTTTTGTAACGAGGTGACCAGAACTGAACACAATATTCTAGATGAGGTCTTACTAATGCACTGTAAAGTTTTGACATCTTGTTGGTCTTTTTTCATAGCTTCCCCACATTGTCTAGATGAAGACATTTCTGAGTCAACATAACTTCTAGATCTTTTTCATCGATTCCTTCTTCAATTTCAGCATCTCCCATCTGATATTTATAATGGACATTTTTATTGCCTGCGTGCAGTACCTTACACTTTTCTGTATTAAATGTCATTTGCCATGTGTCTGCCCAGTTCTGAATACTGTCTAGATCATTTTGAATGACCTTTGCTGCTGCAACATTGTTTGCCAGTCCTCCTATTTTTGTGTCGTCTGCAAATTTAACGAGTTTGCTTACTATACCAGAATCTAAATCATTAATGTAGATTAGGAATAGCAGAGGACCTAATACTGATCCCTGTGGTACACCACTGGTTACCTCACTCCATTTTGAGGTTTCTCCTCTAATCAGTACTTTCTGTTTTCTACATGTTAACCACTCCCTAATCCATGTGCATACATTTCCTTGAATCCCTACTGTGTTCAGTTTGAGAATTAATCTTTTATGCGGGACTTTGTCAAAAGCTTTCTGAAAATCTAAATATACCATGTCGTATGCTTTGCAATTATCCATTTTCAATGTTGCATCCTCAAAAAAGTCAAGCAGGTTAGTTAGACACGATCTCTCTTTCCTAAAACCATGCTGACTGTCTCCCAGGATATTGTTACCATATTGGTAATTTTTCATTTTGGATCTTATTATAGTTTCCATAAGTTTACATATAATAGAAGTCAGGCTTATTGGTCTGTAGTTACCTGGTTCGGTTTTGTCTCCCTTTTTGTGGAACGGTATTACGTTTGCTATTTTCCAGTCTGTTGGTACAACCCCTGTGTCAAGAGACTGTTGCATGATCTTGGTTAGCGGTTTGTAAATAACTTCTTTCATTTTTTTGAGTACTATTTTGAGGATCTCATCCGGCCCAGGGGATTTGTTTATTTTAAGAGCTCCTAGTCCCTTTAACACTTCTGCCTCTGTTATGCTAAAGTTATTTAAAATTGGGTAGGAACAGGTCGACATGTCGGGCACGTTGTCCGTGTCCTCCTTTGTAAAAACCTGCTATACACTGCTATACATGCATTACATTGCTACAGATGACATGTTTGCCACCAGCATTTGTCACTACAATTTTCCCATATCATTTATTTAAGATTTAAATATTCTATACAACATCTTTAAAGCGTAAAGTTAGTATTTTATTATTACTACAATTGGACAACAGTTAGAGGATGACTTTCTGTCAAATGATGCAAATTTAAAGCAGTAGATTGCACTGCTACAGGGGTGAGCTTTACAGTCATAAGATTTGAAATGAATTAGCATATTTTCAGCACGTTGGCAGCAGCAGCAGCAGCATCAGGCACCTCGTTAAGTCAGGAAGTTAGTAGGAGATGGACGTCACTGAACAAGGCATTGGCTCTAAATGATGCAGATGCTGTTTTTGCAACTCAGAAACACAATTTTAAAGATGCCTGGCACCATGTATACTGACAGATTAGCAGTGATTGAGAACATTATCTGAAAGAGCAGGATGCAGATCAGTAACAGTGTGAGACGCATCAACCCGCAGGGGACCTACACAGCAGAAACCATTTTAACCCTTCCTCTCGTCCTCTATTTCCATAACAACTACGGTTAAAGCAAGCACTACACTTTGGGTTTTTCCAAAAAGAAACACCAGCATGTCTGTTTGCCCAACCCTGCAGAACTGTCCTTTTCATGCTTGTTTGCCCGGCTGCACCTGGTTGTACTCATACTGTTCCATCAAGCCAGTAGAAGGTAGGTTATATAATAATATAATAACACCATTGCTTATCACTGATTTGCATTGTTGCAGACAATCTACTGTGTGCAATTGTTTTTATAATCATTAAAACTGGGCTCTTTGTGCAGTTTTGTACAGTATTTTTGCAGTTTCCCAGTGCTTTTCCTATGGTTATACCATGGATTACCATACCTCTCTGGGCTTACCAACATTTTACTGTGCCTTTACTGTCCTTTATTACACTTTGCTGTGCTTTTACTATGGGTATCTTTAATAAGGGTATTTTGACCCTCAATCTAAAACCCAAAGGCAAGCTGTAGACAGTTTGCAGTTATGTAATTCACATCGTCTTTATTGGCTTTGTAAATGCTTTCTTTACATACAGAGTTATTTTGCAGCAACATGAATATTTTTATACATGGTGTCACAGGGCTGCTTCTTGTTGCTTTAAGGGTTCGGTGGAGTGCAGCAGTCAAAGCGTTTAGGAGCGTGGGAAAGGGGTTGATTGAAGAATCAGCTGTGATCTTGAGACGTAGAGTGTAGATTGGACATGTTCTGTTCTGCAGAATGTGTTCCTTTAGCAGAGGTTAAACATTTATAATCTGCTGTACATGTAACTTATTGATTCAGCAATCATACATGTATGTATCATCACATCAATGTATTATTATATTCTTCACTTCAAGGACTGATCTGTATGCCTGGGTCTAAAAACAACAAATGGCATAATTTACAGTTACATAACTTTGCAGTTACATAACTCTTGTTTATAGATGGATCTTTGTGACCTGGGCTTTGAATCCATCAACTTTGATGATCATCAAACTCATAAAAAAAACCCATCTAGTTAAACTACAGCTGGGTCCCTCTAAGAAAACCATCACATAATAAAAAGGGTTGCCCTTTAAAACACAGTCACTCCCAGCACTTTTAAGCCCTGTTACCACTGCCCAATGTATCTGTTCTCAGGTGTCTGCTACAATGCATTCTTTGTGAGCACCATGTAATTCAACCTGCCGATAAAGGGGGTTCGATTATAATCCAGAATAGTGATGATTATATTGCTGAAACTCTAAGACAGCTAAATAACGTTGAGTTTTATAGAGCACTCAGCAATGATCCACTAATTGAATTCAGAGAAAATAGAGATTGTCTGTTAAATATAGTGATAGAAAGTAATGTGATTACTCAGACCCAATGGGAATTTTTAAATTGGAATACCCTATCACTCCAGTGTTTTATACTCTACCAAAAATTCACTGAAATGTGAGAGTGCCCTAGTCTATGTTGGACAAACTAAAAGACAATTACAAATACGTATAAGGCAGCTATACATAACTCCAACATGGACTATGCGATTGCGAGACATTATATTAAATGTAATCATGGCTCTGTTTCTAGCCTTAGATTGATTGGAATTGAAAAAGTATGCCTTTCGGAGAGAGGTGGCAATATCGTTAATAAATTGTTACAAAGAGAAGCTTATTAGATTTATACACTTAAATCCATGGAACCTTATGGTCTAAACGAGACACTTAATTATTTTCTGTAAATCACAATATACTATTTGAAAAAATGAGAGTTTCTAAAGCATGTATAACCAATGCATTATTACTGTAACAATCTATGCTAATCCACTGTAATTGATGTTTCATATGTATTGAATTTGAGATATAGACTATATGTAATACAGGTTTAAATGTAGATATATATTCTGAGTCACCTTTGAGTATGTATTGATGATCTGTCACGAATGTATGTGTTCCTTCACCTTTATGTAGTTGCACTCCTATTGAATGAATCTTGATATTTACATCTATCATATTCATTGAAGTATATGTCAGAACCAATTAACTTGAATTGTGTGCTTTTCATTAATGATTCAATTACCTATTCAATCTGAATGGCTTCATTTACTGACTTATATATTGGATTCACCTCATGTTATTCTTAATTCTCAACACCTGATGAAGACATGTATTGTCGAAACGCGTTGTGTGTTTCGTGCTTTTCAACAATAAGGAATAGTTTTTTAGATGGCCATTTTTTTGCCGCTTGCTTTTTACTTTTTCAACATCAAGTCTAAAATGATTTTAAGGATATAATTGAGCTACCCTGAGTGTGCTACCCACCCAGTGTCTGTGAACAACAAATAAGTGGACTATGATTGGTCTTAGACTCAACATTGTTGATGACTAAACAGAGACTACGTTGTCACATATATATATATATATATATAAATATATATATATATATATATATATATATATATATATATATATATATATATATATTCTACAGGGGTCTGTTTTAAATTGGGTTTCATAAGCAGTCACATTTCATTTTTTCACAAACAGCGAGGTTCTGAGAAAGATATACATGTATATATAAATATGTATATATGACACAAGCAGTGTGAAGGTTAATGTTATTTTATATGTGTCTTCACTCACGTCTACAGTAAACCCCCTTTATCTGAATCACTACAGCAATCGTTTTCTCCCAACCTTCAACAGTATCAAATCAAACAGGCATTTACATGACAATTTACCAGTTTTTCATATAAAATGGGTTCTAATGGATGTTCTGTTTCTCTTGGATTTAGCGTCTGTGCTAATGAGATACAACTGTGCTAGACTTGGGTGGCACAGACAAATCGACCCATGTCAGAATAAATAAATGAACACATAAATAAAAGATACATACAGTAATGTTTCCGTTAGCTTTTGTACCTGTGCTGGCCCCGGCCAGCACACTCATTAAAGCAATCAGTCAATATTTAACTTGAATCTCAAATTAATATGCAGGTTGCAGCCTCCTTGCAGTGAACAGAAATGCCTGTGTAAGTTGTGCCTTTTTTCTTCGCTTGTTTGTTTGTGTTCCTTGCATTTTCCTGTGCTGGAGCATGTGGAGTTATCTCTTCCTCAGGTCTTGAGCAGCCTCCTCTGGGTTACAGTGGCGGCCGCAGGTGCACAGCCCCGCTGTTTGGACGAGCTGCCAAGATGTAGATGGCATTTTCCTTCAGAAACTCCAGCCAGTCCACTTGTCTGTGGAGCACAACAAACATATTAACTTCCCTGACAGAAACAGGCAACAGCTTCCCCATGTGACAAATCAATACAAATTATGTTGCATATTATCTCTCAAATGCACACATGTCATATTTCTGTAAGTGCAGTCAGAACGGCAGAAATGGGGTAAAATATGGAATACATGGTTCTAAAAGTTCCAATCCGTGCTGGTATGATTAGCCAATGAAATTGCTCCCTCCACATAGTGCATTCTATAGCATTGCACTGCAGTTTTGTGTAATACTGTACTGAATTAATACTGCAGTATAGTTTTGCAAGGCCTCCTTTCCATCCCACAAACAGCACCTACCTGTTTTCATCCTGATCTCGGCTCTTCCCGCTGCCAGAGCTTGCCGGGCTGCTCTCAGATATCGGACCCACATGGCTGATGCTGTGAATGAGAGATGAAGGGTTTCACAAGACTGAGCTCCACTCACATCACAACACATTGGCATGGATGACACCTGCTTGTAAGCACTTTCATTTTTTTGTTACTCAGTTTGATCATTTGTATCAAAAGTAACCATCTGTAAAGCAACATTATCGAATAATGGGAGTGATCTGCTATTGAAGACCAAAAGGTGTTGCTCCCAGTGCACTGCCTGTGTCTTGTCCAGTGTTCTGGGGTCACTGTAGCACTGTTAATGACACTATGTTGCCACTGTACAGTTTCTTTGAGTAGTTCTAAATTGTGCAAACATAGCCATTTCAGAAACATGTGGGAGGCATACGCTCTTGATGGGCATGTACAGTAGTTCAGATGCAGCCACTGTGTTGAGGAATCAGTCATTGGCATTGGTACCCACGATGCCCACTCGTAAAGCCTTCTACTTTCCTGTGATTGTTTCTGAATAGTTGCACACAACTCTTCACATGATACATTTGTAGACTAGGAGATTTTCTCTCTGTAGTGTAGGAAACTGAAACAAACAACTTCAGACTTGGTTATTATTATTATTATTATTATTATTATTATTATTATTTATTTCTTAGCAGACGCCCTTATCCAGGGCGACTTACAATTGTTACAAGATATCACATTATTTTTTTACACATTAATTTTACATACAATTACCCATTTATACAGTTGGGTTTTTACTGGAGCAATCTAGGCAAAATACCTTGCTCAAGGGTACAGCAGCAGTGTTCCCCACCTGGGATTGAACCCACGACCCTCTGGTCAAGAGTCCAGAGCCCTAACCACTACTCCACACTGCTGCCTATTTTAGCCTATACTTGGTTTATACTTGGTTTAAACTGCATTTCAGTGTGTTGGGTATTTCACATTGCACTCACAATGTTGTTTGTGAAACTGTAGTGGCAAGACATCACCAGTTAACTGCACGTTTTGGGGTGGTAAATTTGCTGTCACTGTTAATATACGGTAAGGCTGGGTACTGGTAGCTAAATGTGTACAGGGCTACATTCTTCAAAACAAAACACATTCATCATTTTCGGGAATTTATTCATATTAAGTGACCAGCTTTGTCTTTAGACATTTTTGTCTGAAAGATATATACCTGCAAAAGTAAAATGTAAGACCCAAACCAGCAACCAGGGAAATTTAGTTTAAATATGTGGTGCCGCTCTCTTATTTGGCCAATTCAACCAGCAGTTTATATTGCAACCCAACCTGTTATTCTGTGCATGTTTATGTATACTGAAATGCATACTGTAGCTAGGGCCCAGATAGTGTAATAAATACTGAAACCCCAGACAGAAAGAGATGATACAATGGTTTTATGATGAAATCATGACAGCAATGCTTCTTGCTTCCTACTACACAGCAATGAAACGGCTGGGGATTTGTACAGATTGTTGATAACACTTAATTGGAGCTAAACATTTGCACTGTAACTTGAAATAATTATAATTTAGAGGCATTAGCAAAGGACAATGGGTTAAGAATGTCTGCTAATTTCCCAGCAGTCCCTTTACTTGGGGGGGGGGGGGGGGGGGGGACACGGGACATGCCAACTCTCATTAATTTCCTATGATGCACATGCATTTAAAAGTACCTTCTTGCAAAGACATTTAAAATGTTCAATCTTTTTGTTCTAGCACGCAGCTGGATGTTTAAGAAAGCTTCAGTTGAAGAAACAAGACCTATAATAACCTCAGAACCTGTCAGTCAGTAAGGACCAGCTTATTCAAATACAACCAGGGCTGGGTAAATCCTCCTCCCTTTACCTGGTCCAGGTGTTCATTGATTCTTTCTGAAGCCAGGATTCACAAGGAAACATGTTTCTTTAATTTATTTTTTCAGGAAACATTTTCAAGAAACACAGAACTCGCTATGAAAATGGAGGAAAGAGTTAATGCTGCATTGAGCTGTGCCGCTGTCATATTATATTACTGAACTCATTTTAACTCTGACCTGTCACACTGACAGAGCTTCTCAAAGACACTGTCATTTCAGGGGATACAAGACACATACAGTAGGAGAGCAGCTGCCCTCACTGGTGTAGATGTGTACCTTATTGTTCAGGAGACGATAACTGGACTGCTAAGTCTGGTGGGTAGCCTATTCAACAATGTGGATAACATAGAAAGAATAAGTACTCAAATCAAATTTAAAACTTGTACAGCCACTGATATTCAAAGCAATAAAGCAGGTAAAAGGGGACTTCAAAATAAAGTGCATTCTAGTTTCAGGCAACAAGGCTTATGAAGAATACATCCAGGGTGAAGTTTGAAAACAAGGACAGCTGTGCCTGTCAGCTTTGCAAGGAATCTTCCCAGGGAGTCACCAGGGGGAAATTGAACCTCAAACCAGCGTAACTGCATGCGATTTTCAGCAGATAAATGGCTTACCTGAAATTCAACACAGGTGAACACAGTCCAACAAGTCTGTTGAGAAATGGCAAATGTGTGGTACAGGTGAGCTGTTCTGAGTGAATGATAATGGTCCTAATTTTAAAATAGCACACCTTCTGTATAAAATTCAGTCACCCGCAGCACTGCATGGAGTTAACTGGCACTCCATATAAACATATACTGCAGTATACAGTACCATGGGAAAAGCATAGCAAAGTGAAACTTCAATTTATATCTTGGTCAGGCATAGGAAGTCTCGGTAAAGCACGTAGAAGTATGATCAAGCACAATAAAGCAAAGATTGATGATGCTCTACAATTATTATCAATGCCAATCACCCCTGTGCCATGTGTCTTTGTAGCTTTGACTGCTTCATTTATAAACAAAACACACTCTACATGGTGAACACGATGACTGCCTTCAGCCTTCACCAAACTTTTATCAAACACTCCTTCCCTCCTATAGACAGCTTGTTTCCAAAATAGTACAGCATAGCCAGCCCCTGCAGAAACAAGCAGGACTGCAATCTGTTCCTCAGAGAAGAAATCAAAAGAACACCTCATATTGCAAAATGTTTCTAACAATATATATTTATTTATTAGTATTTATTCTTTGTGCTGGAGTTTCTCAGATTGGAACTTCAAAGAGAAGTTGTCAGCAGTTTTCAAACAGATAGATTCCAACAACATGTACACTTGCCAAGAGCATGTTAAAAAAAAACAATAAAAAAAACCCTGGACAAAAGATTCTGTGAGATAGAAAAAGCTTCTGTAAGGACGAGGTAAGCACATACCGTAGACTCTATATACCAGTGGAGGCTCCTCAGAGGAAGCAAGGGAGGTAACATTTGAAAAATAATAATATCTATCTATCTATCTATCTATCTATCTATCTATCTATCTATCTTTTGTATCAAGTCAGGGTGAGGGTTAAAATACTTCCTGCCAAACACACATGCAAATGCGTGTGTTAATTGTTTAATTTCATTGGTAATTGTTAAATGATCACCTGCACCTGGCAGTTATTGTTAATCAAAGCCAGGTGCCGCGTTTGGAAGAGAGACAGCCAGTCTGTTCTGCACCGCTGAGTAGAAGGAAGCAGGAAGGTAAACCTTGCTGCCGAGCAGTCAAGCGAAAGGTTTACCGTGCTACAGTGTGTGAAACAGCGGGTTTGCTTGTTAACAGGTAAACAGCTTAGCTGGCCTGTTTATAGTCTGTGTGGTCCTGTATGTTTAGTTAGTGCTAGGTGTTTATTTAATTATTGCTTATTTTTTGTATTATTAAAAGTGTGTGTAAAAGCGCTAAATCCTCAAGTTTGTGTTGGGTCTACGTTTTTATAGGGGCAAACGGACGTGAGGGAGAGCGGCCATGTTACTATATATATATATATATATATATATATATATATATATATATATATATATATATATTTATATATATATATATATTTATATATATAGTTGTGTATCGTTATAATATAATAATGTTCAATAAAAAACACAAATATTGTCTAGAATGCAAGAAGAAATGACATTTTAACCAAAACCCTGGATTCAACATTCCTATATTAACAGCAGTACTGTCTCCTCAGAGGAGGCAAGACTCCGTTATGAATTCCTATCTGCTATTATCCACAGAACTAGCAGTAGCAGATCACATGACCTGAGCACAGGTTTTAATTGGAGGAGCCCAGAGAGTTTTCTCATTCAGAGACCAGCCTCCTTTATAAACTCCTATCTCTATAACCACAGTACTAGTAATGGCAGGTGATGTAGTCTGAGCCCTGGTTTTAATTGGAGGAGCAACTCATACCCTCCCGCCCCCTGCTGATGCACTGCTACTGTGTGCTCGATTATGAGTGACATGATGGATAATGGAAATTCCATCGTTCGATTTCGTATTCGATTATCTGAAGGAGATTTTTAAAAGTGACCAAAAAAATAAAAGAAATCCATCATAACGGTAAGACAAATTAAAAAACTTGACAGAAAGTTAAATATGAAGCCAGCATGTTGTTGACATGCGTGGATGATGGGAGTTGTAGTTTTCATCTGCATTTCTACTAATTGGAAACACCTTTCAGCGTGTACCAGATAGACTACAATTATATACAAAAGATATTGCGCACCCATATGCCTATTGTATTGTTACACCGGGAGTGTCTGTAAAGTGAGATATATTTTGAAAAAGTTTCATATTATGATACCACTTCCTTTCTCTGTGAACAAATGTAGTTGTTAGGGTTGTTTTTTTCGGTGTTAGTGTTTGTTGGAAGCTGAATTTATATTATTTCAGCCCTGTTTGTTTATTTTCCCCAGCACTGGTAAACTCTTTCACTTTCTTTTTGCCTGTACGGTATATCATTATTTTGTTGGTCATTTATTTAAGTTTAGTGAATTAAGTCTATATAGGACGTGCTTGATTTGTGTCGGCTTTTCTCCTGCCGTAAGAACTTTGTTTAGAAAATATTGTATGCAAAGTATGTTTGTGATGTTGTCTTGAAATCGAAATGCTATATCAATGTTGTGTACAGTGTATTTTTAGACATACGCTGGCAGTGTGTAAAAGTGAAGTATATTAGAATAAACTATGATGGACTGCTGTTTTCTTTTCTCTGTTGGCTAGTGGAGAAAATGCATTTAACAGCTGAGCGAGGACCTTTTCCAAATCTCTCCCAGTGGCTACTAGAGGCCTCATTCTAACTCTTAACATTAGCTGTATTTAAGTAACATTATAAAGGTGGTGTTTTAATTAGGTGATCTACTGTTTGTGATTAGTACCAGGTGAGTGGTTAACTTGAATAGAGGTTGATTTGCAATTTGACTGGTTTCCAGACAGCGTTTTGTAATTGTGTGATTCCATTGAAGTGCATTGAAACTATTGTATTGCTTAAGTATTGTCTTAAATGTTTAGTATAATATAGCCTATTTGTGCGCCAGCACGAAGTGAACCGAGGAGCCTCTCTACCAAAGAGCCGGGAGTCTAGCTGTGGGAGTCCTGCGAGGAGAGGCTGTTGGAAAAAATCCAAAATAAGCAGCGCTCTGCAAGACGCCAACTACTAGACAGGTCTGTACCCTCCCCCCACCGCTCCTGCTCCCACTACAACTGTACCTATCTGTCCCACCTGTCCTGCTATGACTGTCTCTCACATCCCTGTTATTCTATCCTCTCACTCCTGTCCTCTGTCCTCTCTCTGCCGCTGCTCCCCTAACCCCTCTAAACTCATCCCTCTGCCTCTCCCCCCTCTCACTCTCTCCCTTCCCACACTCTCTCTGGTGCCATCTGGAACTGTCACTTTTCTGCTAACAAAGCTGATTTCATCTCTGCCTTTGCCTCCCACCTCTCTCTTGATTTCCTTGCTCTCACTGAAACCTGGATCTCTCCTGATAACACTAACTCCTGCTGCCCTGTCCTCTCTTACGTCTCACTGGATGGGGAGGTGGGACTGGTCTTCTCCTCTCTCCCTCCTTACTCTTTTCTGACCTCTTCTCACTCTCTGTTAACACCTCTGAATTTCACGCTGTCCAACTAACCTCTCCCTGTCAACTCCTGCTAATTGTACTGTACCATCCCCCTGGACCTCTCATACACTTTCTCGATGAACTCGACTATCTCCTCTCCTCTCTCCCCTCTCTGTCTACCCCAACTGTCCTGTTAGGTGATATCAATATCCATCTCTCCAACGCCACCCACTCTGCTGGATTCCTTCCTCTCCTT
Source organism: Acipenser ruthenus (assembly GCF_902713425.1). NCBI lineage: Eukaryota > Metazoa > Chordata > Actinopteri > Acipenseriformes > Acipenseridae > Acipenser > Acipenser ruthenus. The sequence goes on from NC_081189.1 coordinate 2,642,865, forward strand.
CACTCCTTCAACTTCTCTCTCTCTCCATCCCCCTCCTACCCACAAAGCTGGTCGTCAACTGGACCTCTCCTTCTCCAGGGCCTGCTGCCCCTACACCCTCTCTGTCACTCCTATGGACCTCTCTGATCACTATTTCATCTCTCCCCTCTCTCCCTACTCCACCTACCCCCACTGTCACCTCCCGCCATAACCTCCACTCTCTCTCCCCCTCTGTCCTTGCCTCCACTGCTCTCTCTCACCTCCCTCCTATTGACTCCTTCTCCCAACTCTCTGTAGACTCTGCTACCTCCACCCTCTTCTCTTCTCTCGACTCCCTCTGTCCCCTCACCTCCCAACCTGCTCGCCCCTCCCCTCCCCAACCCTGGCTCTCCTCTATGCTCCACTCGGCAAGAACCAAACTGCGCTCTGCTGAAAAGAAATGGAAGAGAACCAAACTCCCTGCTGCCCTAGACCTCTACCGCTCTCTCCTCTCCTCCTTCTCCTCTAGTCTCTCCTCTGCTAAATGTTCTTAATTCCAATCTATAATCCAAGCCTCCACTAACAACCCACGTAAACTATTCTCTACTTTCTCCTCCCTCCTAAACCCTCCCCCTCTTCCTCCCTCCTCCATCTCCTCTGATGACTTTGCCTCTTTCTTCTCTTCTAAAATCTCAGATATCTGCACTTTTTGACAGTAAAAATTATTGCAGCAACTTCTGCTTTGCCAACTTGAAGCAGGTTTGGTTGCTAATGACGTGTGATCAATTTTCAGATCAATCGGTTCATCGCTTCCCAAGAAGAAGATTTTGAAAGGTTTTTCCAAAAAATGCATCAGGCCGCCATCTTGGTTGACACAGGAATGCAATTCTTTTTGCATCTGAACTGTAATCTACACGGGATGATACCTGCCGAGTTTCATGTTGATTGGTTACACCGCGTGCGAACAGGAGCAGTTTAAAGTTTTGGGCGGAAAAACGACAATAATAAATAAATAAATAAATAAATAAATAAATAAATAAATCTTTGCAATAACAATAGGCTTCCCAAGCCAGCTTGAAAGCATAATTATGCTGCTGCTGGGAGTTTAAGGGGACACCTTTTTCCTGCCTCCCCATTTTGGGTTTTATATCTTTATGTATGTACTGTATGTGTTAATTTGACAACAGCAACAAATACATTAAATACAGAAACGTGTAAATAGAACCTGGGCAGTCTGAAATGTAATGCTAGTTACTCCAAATCGTCAGTAGCACATTATTTTCATAAACACACCTAAAAAACTTACCAGTCCAGAAAAAAAACAACCCAAGATGTTTCATTCAGGTGCTTGTACTGTAATTAGTCTTAAGCTTTTTCTAAGGGCTATTAGGAGTAAATAGCGCTGAGGCAAATTGTTGAAAGAACTCTGAGGTCTCCCTTTTTTTTCCTGGTGGATTATTTAAGAGAGTCATGTATTCAATTAAAATACTCAAGGGGGGAAGCTTACTGCAGTCAGTAAGTGTGTTGTCTAAGCTTTCAACTAGTGAAATGCATCCTAAGCTGCAGGCTACATTATGTTTGTCTCTTTCTGCTCTGAATTGGGCCCTGTGTTTTTAAAGCCCATTAACCCATTAGGGTCAGAGCTATTTTCACATGTTTTTTTTTTTAACTGTTGTTAGATTTGTGGTTTTAACTCATTAACCATAAAGGTTACAGGTACATGTCATACATGAATTTAATGTGCACACACTAGGCTTCCATAAAAAAGTGAAACAGTCTGAAACTCACCTCGTTCGATACAGATAAAAAAAACAAACATTATTTATTGTTTGTAAAATGTGTTTTAGCATGGTCGTGCACAATGAAACTTCAACATGTAGGGAACATACGAAAAAAATTGAAATTGGATAAAAAATAAAGGAATTATGGCCATTTGTACAAAAGGGACCAAAAGCAACCAAAAAAAGAAAAGAAAAAATTCAAATTATTCGTCCCAGGCACCCTGATCATGTGGCACAAGATGAGGTTGTTCACTGTGGCTTGAATGGCCAGCAAGGTGGTGACCAGGGCAACATAACCCTAAACAGCTTTTGTCTTGTGCATCTGATCCTCAAACATGAAAAAAAAAAAAATTATTTATCTGAAAATAGGTCCTTGTGCCTTCAATGTCATCATTTCTCTTATTTTTCTAATGATGTTGTGTGAAAATGTTTGTTTACTGAACCGAGGTAGGTCTGTCTTCAGCCCAGCAGTAACATTCCAAAACACTCGCGTTCAAGGCTATCTCCTAATATGGTTATCTACCAGAAATACACAAGTAGGACCTTGTTTTGAAGGTCTGAATCTCCTATTTCCAATGATGCAGGGCTCTCTCACAGTGCCTGAGTAAAACGAGTTAAAGGGCAATACAACAGAACTGGGGGACGGGGGATGGAGCGCACTGAAGGTCAGCAAAAATGTTGGCAGCAAGCATTCAAGACTCGCAGTTTATAACTCAACTGAAAACAGAAGATTGTTCTGCTGGAATAGTTAGAGGGCATGCAAAACAATACAGCTAACAGAAACCAGATACTATGAAAATGTACATGATTACTATTAATATCATAGCAATTGAAACTGAAGGTTACTCCTACAAGACAATAAAGCCACTCAGTCCAGTGTTAGACTGGATAGAGGAGCACAGCAGACCAACATGGCTTCTCAGATTTCCAGACCTCAATTCACTTACAGAACTGTGCACAGTACGTCTCTTATAAAAGCATAGCAAAGTGAAATAAAGCACAGTGAAAGCATGGCAAAGCATAGGTAACACCGTGTAACAAATTTTTTTTTTTTTTTTTGTTCCTGGGTAGTAAGTGTTATTTCCTAATTGCTTATGCCTCAAAAGTATAGAAAATGGCTATTATTCACCACAAACTTTGCTTTTGTGACCAGGACAGTGATATTTTGAAATTTACCTATTTTCCAGAACATTCCAGATAGATTCAGTGCTGAGTAAACTTGGAGTAACTTCTAGAACTTTCTAGAACTTTCCAGTAATATAAATAGTAGTATAAATACAGGGGCCTTAAGCCCACCAGTTCAGTTTAGTTCCAGCTGCCTAAGTGGATACATATCTGCATTTTTCTGAGATGGCATCAAGAGGCTGCAAGCATCCGGCAGACGCATTTTGCTATGTCTGCGGCCAATATATCAAGACAAGAGCGAAAAAGTACTCCGTGGAAGCATCTGCTAAGATGTGTGAGGCCTACAAGGCATATTTTGGCATGCCTGTCAGGGATCAAGACAAACCCTGGGCACCTCATTTCACCTGCGAGCACTGCAAAAAAACTCTGGAAGGTAAGATGGACAATTGTTGCTCGGAATTTTATGTTATAAAATTTGTTAATTTTTAAAATTGTAAAAGTTTTTAATTTTAAAATGTTTTACAATTGTTGCGAGAATCTCTTACACATTAGTCATGGGTGTAATAAATGTATTTTTGTAGGATGGTACAGAGGGGAAAAGAGAGCCATGAAGTTCGCTATCCCAAGAATTTGGCGGGAACCCACTGACCACTCAAGCAACTGCTACTTCTGCATGGTGGACCCTTCCAAACGTCAGACTGGCAAGAATGCACCTGCTATCACGTATCCGGACCTTCCTTCATCCATCGCCCCGGTGCCACACTGCCATGAGCTCCTCGTACCCACTCCTCCGGAGAGAGAGCAGCCGTCTTTAGAAGAGAGCAGCAAGTCAGAGAGCGAGGAAGACGTTGTAGATCCAGATGACAATTTCAGAGGTGGAGCTGAGGAGAGAAACCCATACTACCCCAACCAAAAAGACTACTCACTTCTAAATCTTTTGTAGTCATTTTTGTATTACTTTAGTATAAATACATGTTAATTTGGATTCATATGTTGTTTTTTTCTGACTTTATGTGAACGAAAAGACACAAATTCGACTGTTTTCTCATTGGAAATAGGTAAATTTCAAAATATCACTGTCCTGGTCACAAAAGCAAAGTTTGTGGTGAATAATAGCCATTTTCTATACTTTTGAGGCATAAGCAATTAGGAAATAACACTTACTACCCAGGAACAAAAATTGTGTTACATAGTGTTTAAAGTCCAGAGAGGTACAGTAAAGCATATTACATAGCAGACCCTGATAAACAGTGGGGAAAGCATGGGAAAACTGTAAAAATACAATACAAATTTACCAGGGTAAACTTTTCTAAGGGGTGCTTGGCTGGCTTCACCCTGAAAAGCTGGACTCCAAGTCGTTTGTATGATGACAGTGACATTCAGTTGAAGCTGCTCAGTTACCTCACATTGCAGGACTGGGACTCCTTGGTGTGCTTGCGGAACCAGGTGTGCTGTGCTTTCTTTGACTCGCCCCCTGTGATGAGGCCGTCCTTGTCCTGGTCGAGGGCAGTGAAGGAGGCCCTCGCTCGCTCCCTCTCCTTCGCAGTCAGCAAACGCACCAGAGAGTTCTGCGCAAGAACAAGAGATGGAGCCGTTCACAAACTGGATCTCTTTATCAACCACTGCACCACTGGCTTTAAATGTGTTTACTCCAGCCTTTCATTTCATGAAAGAAGAAAATACCTCTTTAACGTTACACAACGAAAAACAGACAACTTGAGACAAACAACTTCAGACCTTGAATTATATTATTTAATTGTTTGATTCAAAACATTAAAAACTGTAATAAATTACTTGAAAATATCACCCTTGTGTCTTGATGATGTGCAATTTAACTTAGCAAACAGTGTGATTTATGGTTAAACTGCGTAACTGTGGCAAAACCCTGAAAAGGGAAGTGAAATCGAAAGGTTCATGGTGATAATTGGCGCGCACTGTTTAAAAGCAGTGCTGCTCAGTTGTAGATCTATTGGTGGATGCAAACAGAGAGCACCTGACTGTGGTTTACCTGGCTGCGGAACTTCTCCAGCACCCTGATGGACTCATGGTACAGGAAGTCCGCCCACTCGATCTGCCCCCTCTTCTCAGAGTCCAGGGCAGAGAACTGCCCCAGTTCCAGCTCCTCCATCTCTTCAGTCATCTGCTCGTCGAACAGCTGCCTCGACACAAAGTGCTTGTAGCTGAGGAAGTCATCAGACCCCAGGCTGGACTCTGGAACATCACAGACACACACCGTTACTGACATGGCACGATCTTGGCTTCCCGGACGTTCAGAAGCTTTCGTCATGCAGACTGACAGACAGCTTTCACTGCTCGTAGCACCCATCTGTTATGCAGTCCGAGAAGATCCCTTTCTCCTTCATGACTACATATTCCAGTGGGGAGGCAACTTTAGAAATGGGTGTTTCAAATCGGGTAGCAAAAATGGCAGTCAGATAACTGATAAAGACAAGTGACGGTATCAAGGCATTTCTGACATAATTCTGCAAACTTACTTAACCATTCTCTACTTATATTTCAACAGACGACTTCAATAGGACAACATGCTAGAGTGGGTGTCATTTGGATGAAAATGTAGGCTGCTGCAACACAAGGAACAGGGATATATATATATATATATATATATATATATATATATATATATATATATATATATATATATATATATATATATATATATTTTAGCTCAAAGAGCCAGCTGCCCAACGTTTCGATATGTTGTACATATCTTTCTCAAGGGAGCCTGTGTTTGAATCAAAACATTGGAGGTTGTGGCAATGTGCCCCGCCCCTGTGTGCATATTATATGTTGTATGTTGCATGCGTGTGTTAATGTTGGTGTATAGTCATTGGTACATGGGATATAAACGGGTCTGTGTTTCACGTGTATTTAAAATGTGTAGATTTGTATTTAGGCACGAGGAGGGCACAAATCACTTCACGTGCTGGTTAAATGTAATATGTGAGCACGGGGTTGCACAGAATTAATTCACGTGCTGGGATTCAAGTGAATAATGAATTAGTAATTGAATCCCAGCACAACAGTTTATATAGAGACACGTAGCATTCACTCAGGGTTGGGTGTTCGGTGAGTGGAGAACGGGATTGGAGACGGAGGTAAAGATAATAATAATAATAATAATAATAATAATAATAATAATAATAATAATAATAGGTAAATCTGCTCACCGTGTTTTGTCTGTGTAGTCCGTTTTGTTTGTCTTTTTATTTTGGCATGTAGTGCCATGTCCCGTGTTTCTGTGTTTAAAACCTTTTATTTTCTGTTCTGTTTATTAAATGCTGGCGCCAGTTCATGTTCGGGCTTTGCAAGGAGGCCGAACTTTGGTGGGGACTCCGAAGGGGGCATCACATTGACTCTGACACTCCCGGGGTGAGGGATGAGAAACCGGCAAGGACTCATTCTCATCATCGCGCAACAGCGAACCCTACTGGCCAGGCACAGAGCACATTCAGAGTGGATAAGAGGCAGGGCTGATCTCTGTTCTCCGGGATCGGTAGCCTGCACACCTCTGCTCTGGATTGCTTGGCTTAAAAGTGATTCTGACTTTAGGCTTGTGAGATCGGAGGATGTTCACACACCCTCAGAACATCTGTGCTGTGTGGGGACTCGCTGCGGTGTGGAGAAAAAACATAACTGGACAATTCAAATTGGGGAAAAAAATAAATAAAAATAATAATTGGTCACTCTAAATAAAAAAAAATAATAATAAAAAACTACTACTACATACTTATTTTTTTACATACATGACCATACTCAGTATCTCTTGCCAATTCACAAAGCATACCTGGGATTATTTTGCACTGCTTGAAGGTCTCCATGAGGCTGTACACCTCCTCTTCTGTCAGCAGCAGGTTGATGTTGTCCTGCAGGATTAAACTCAGTCATTTGAGGAATTGGATAGGAGCACACAACCTACTGAGCTTGGAAATGATTCCACTTCAGCAAAACGAGTGAAACTGCTTGTGGCAAGACGTTGCTGATATGTTTTTATCAATTAAAGATATACATTTCTGGAGCGCAACTGAGTGTGCGCTTCTCTCCTTTTCTATATGGAAATGTCAATACTGCCAGGAAGTACCTGATAATTATAACAAAAACTTAGAAGTGGAAATGTTCTGAATAACAAAGACATTCTACCTTAGCAAAATAATTACAGAATGCTCAGATCACCAAACCAATCTGTGGAGCCTGTTCCACTTATCACCATAACAACAGCAGCACTGCGTTTATTCTGAAATTGAAACTCATTTTAGGATTTTAATTTGGAGACCATTAACATTGAGGGCTGGTTTCACAGACTCTGATTAGCACAAGTCTTGGGCTACCTAATGTTACTTTAAGTATGGTCGTCCAAGACTGGTGTTAACCAGGGTTTGTGAAACCAGCCGTGTCTCTAACTACACTGTCAATACACAGTGAGTGCATGTGTGGTTACACTGTATAGTCAGCAGTGTGGCGTAGTGGTTAGGGCTCTGGACTCTTGACCGGAGGGTCGTGTGTTCAATCCCAGGTGGAGGACACTGCTGTTGTACCCTTGAGCAACGCACTTTACCTAGATTGCTCGAGTAAAAACCCAACTGTATAAATGGGTAATTGTATGTGAAAATAATGTGATATCTTGTAACAATTGTAAGTCGCCCTCGGATAAGGGCATCTGCTAAGAAATAAATAATAATAGTCATAACATTGTAACTGCACAAAAATGTGTAAATAAAGTGCAATTACTCATGACATTAATGACAACAATCACTGGTGAGTTATCATTTTGTAAAATGAGGAATTACTAACGATGGTCAACTCTGTTGTGCAGCATCATTTTCAGCTTTTCAGCTTCTGTTCAGATTTAGCATGGATTTTCCATACACAGTTATTCACTAATAGCTTTTGAGATGAATTTCTTTTAAGCTTCACGTGTAGCGGAACTGCAAGATTAACCTTCTTTAAGGTAACTCAGGAACACTTCAATCTGCATTTCCCCTCAGCCATTAATGTTATTTTTTAGCAGAAAGCCAGGGAGATTTGGGCTGATACAAGAACTGAAACAGATAACAATCCTCTTGTCGTAGTGTTCATATTTAGTAAAATATAACTGTGGACATTTTACTTTACATAAATGATAAAATGCCTCTATTTTTTACTTTCACTTTGGATGGTGTCTGTAATCATTCCAAGCGGTTCTGGGTTCTGTTCCAGCAATGCTGAGTTGTTGTCATGTTTCTCTAAGTCTGCCTTTACCTGGCTTTGAACTCGCTTTGAGCTTGTGTGGAGAATCTCTTCTTCTTTCTAAATGTAGAGCAGGTCACGCTGTCACAGGATCTGAGTGGAACGGGGAAGGCTGTTCAGTTCCAGTTCCTACTCAGATTTAGTAGGAATTATAATAACTCAATATTGGAGGAGCAACAGAACCCAGAACCACAAACATTGTAAAACAGTAAATGTAAAAAATATATATATATTAAATGAAAGTCATTTGAAGCTACTTATTCTGTGATGAGTAACCATTAACACACAAGACAATGAAAGGAAGGCTTCCTATTACCTCACAGCACTGGTATAGCATTATACAGAACAATCCATTTCTAAAGAGCCATTCAAAATGACAATAATAAGCCACATTATTTTGACAAACCCCCCCCCCCCCCCCCCAAAAAAAAAAAAAAAAAAAAAACATAATAAAACCAGCATTTGTACACGGCTTCACAGCTCCATTTAGTTGTCTGAACCCATCTTTGGGAGCATCTTTGTCATACCATCGGATGACATGAAGTTTAAGTGCCTAGTCAGTATCTAAAGTGGCAGTCATCTTCAGCTAAGAGCACATTATCAGTAATAATGTGCCTGGGAAAGGGGAACCATTTCACAGTGTTTAGTTCCTGAGTCACGGTACAAACGGCTCAGGCCTCAGGGACCTGCAATCATACTCCGGCTCTTTCATGCTGCAGCTTGCATACCAAAGCTCCACACAGACTCATTAAAGTCTTGCAAGCAGAATACACCTTTAAACATTAGAAGAGTTGGTGGTTTTATGCCCAGTTATTGCAAGTGTAACAGGCTGCCATTGAAACTGAACATGGTATCAGAAATGTTTGCACCTCTTTCCATCTAGTTAAGTTTAAAGTGCTCTGCATAGAGTGAAGGGCTCTGTATTATTAAAGTCTTGAACACAAACGTGTCTTTTAGGTTAAAAAACTTTCAGAATTTTTTTTTTTTTTAAACGTGCATTTAATAAATTAAAAGAAGAGCACCAGGATTGTGAGTCGTTGTGTAAATTCACTGTGTGATTGCTGGATATGAGCAAAGCCTCACTGTTATCAGTAAGCTTTGTGCTCCCCTTCCTCAACGCTTCAAGCATTACAAATCCAGAATATCAATCTCCTATTTTATTGAAAGAAAGCCTTTAAGATTGGAGCCTTTCTGACACGAGTTTATATGTCTATAGGTTATCATACTTCTCGGTTGTCTGATTACACACAATCAGATTAGATCATCAGAAAACACCACATTTTGGAATTCATGATCCAGCTATCTGTTTACTTATAATTATCATATTATACAAGTATAATGAAGAGAGCTTCTAAAATAGCTATTTTTAATATTCCCCTGGATTATCATTTGATTCATGAATAAAACAAATAAAATGCCTTGTAGGGTATGAAAATGTTGTTATTTTAACATAGACCTGTGGGGAATCTACCCAGGCATGCAGTAGAATGGAAATTGATCTTAACTGTCTACCGTTTGATAAATAGTTGACTAATCAGTTTTAAGACAAATTTGAAAACTCCCTATGACATTGTAACAAGCAGTGTCTGTGAGCGTCATCACTCACTGCTGCTCAGCGACCACTGGTGGGGAATGGAGGTGACACCAACGCACCTCTGCAAAACGAGCCACACCCTTCTGTGCAATGCTTAGTATGTCAGTCACATATCTCAAAGGTGCTCCATTCAAATCCAGCCTCAGACACAGCTGCAACTTTCAAAACATTCCTATGGTACTTTAACTAAGTGTAAGTAAAAATGAGTACATTGTGTGTGTCATGTGATCCACTAGACCTATGCACTGTAAGTTTTGTGAAACTATTCAGCAACAACCACGGGCTCAACAACCTGAAAGAGCTCAGTGACTTCACAAGTTGGTGTCCGTACAACAAGCTCACCTCTCAAAGCAGTGGCTGCATAGAGCAACATATCCATGAGGACTGTCTCCAGGGAAACACAACTCCAGATCAAACCTGGAGATGTTTGCAACCCACTGTGAGAAGCAACAGACCAGTGCTACGATGGCCAAAATCTAAGAAACCAGAAAAGACACACCTGTTTCCACACAGAACAATGCAATGAAAAGCAATAAAGGGACTTTAAATTGCCTGTTTTTTTCTTCTTAAATTAACACAACCAGCTCTTCAGCCAGAGAGTCTCTTGAACCAACACAACCAGTTGACAAATCAACATATCTAGCTGCTCTGACATGGTAAAAACTGTTCTTGATTTTTCAACATCTCTTCCTAAGTTGATCAGCCTCTAGTCTGTCCAGCTCTTGAGCAATGAAAACCGTGTGTTCGAGTCTCATGGGGAAGTTAACGTGAGTGCTTGCTTCTTAGCTTCCCCTTCCAATCTTCGCTAACCGGATCTGGTCCCATTACTTGTCTTTACTGTTTGTCTCTAGTTGGTCCTAATGTGAAATTATTTTATTAAATAGATGTCTTAAATGTATTTCTCCATGCCTTTGTTTCTAATTAAACAATTACTTGGTGTGATTAGTTATTTTAAGTCTGGATGATGTTGCAATGTCGCTCCCAAACAGTTCTTGCACCGCTGTAATTTTGCCTAGCCATGTAATTACATTGTATTAAATGGATAATTACCAATAGTCTTTCATAGCGTCTACTGTATAACACCCCAATGAACAACATCTTGTTACCTGATGCAATTACTTAGGGACACCATGGCACGGGATATTTACATGGCAATTTTTTCATCAGTAGTAGTTATGTAAGAGCAGGAACCATTGGTGGTTACCATGTTGTAACAATGTTATTACACAGTTATGCATGCCCTGTAGTCTAAACTGCTATAAATAAACTGCGATTATGTTTCCCGTTTATATTTTTTTCTTTTTGTGCGTCTATCTTCCAGGGATGGTTGGTAAATGAACCAGATGCACACATTCTGCTGTAGGGCCATTTTTGCAAGGAAGTTGAGAAAACAAAGGCTGGCTGTTCAGGCATACACATGGATGCTCTCTGCTTTACCACAGGTCTATATTCCATGATGGAACACACACACACGCACAGGTACGGTCTATTTCAATCTCTCTCTTTTGTAAGGTCCTTGAATGACCAATTATTTTACTTCAGTCAGGAAACCCAATGCGATAGGAAGAACAATATTTATTAAAGCTTAGACAACAAATACTACATTATACATATTTTCATTACATCTTTGACCTTTGGCCTTGCCCTTCGAGGTACCCCTGCCCATAATTTAGTTTGCTGATAATGGAGAGCCTGACTGTAGGGAAGCCATGGGCAGGATAGCTGCCTTCCCCCTTAGACGAAGCCAAAAAACAGGTGGAGGCTGGGAAGGAGGAGGTGAACTCTGATGTACAACAGGGAGGAATGGACTGAGGTAAGATATAAAGCCCTTTTTAGCTGATTATTGGACTGTTGTTTATCGAATGACAAATGAGATACTCACCATTTGACTGGTAATGAGGGTGCCTAATATGCGTGATGTTTATCATTTTAATCTAGCTTAAAAGTGAGTTCACTGCCTGAACCACCACATTGCAGAATGTTTTTAACTTCAAAGAAAATAAAAATATTTTTTATGCCAATTAAACATGTCCAGGTGTTCAGAACTCATTGACCCAAATAATTAGCCAATTTAAAACATATTCACATATTCAAATGTTCAAATACAGATCTACAATATCCTGAATGTCCCAACAGGCTAGTTAGAAGCACTATGGTTACATGTTCAGTAATACTGCATTGTATCCAGAACACACATTCCCCTAGGGTGAAAAGACATACTGTTATAAGGTGATTAACCCCAGTTTAAATAATTGCTAAGCATACTTATACTTAATACTTCCCTCTAGGATATTCAGATACTTCAGAGCTATAACTGAAATGTTGCTGTTACTTCCTGGTTCATAATCACTTTCTGTGCTGTTGTTTCTGTGCTGAATCCAATGATACAGCTGCAATCAGACCAGCTTATTTATAGCGTTGCATTTGAAAATGTGCAATTGTAAAACACATAATGTCAGAAAATAGATTGTAAGCGGGTGCTGTTGTTGCACTTTTTTACTCATGCTATGCTGTTAATACGTCTCCAGGTATTAATACAGTGAAGTGCAGTACAGGAGCTGAAGGTTATGGGATTCGTGAGGTTCCTGGTGACAGTAACGTCGAGTGGAATAATAATTCTGTTTTCAGTGGTTTATCTACATCACACATTCCGTTACCCGCTTTCACAAGCCTCAGATAGTCAGATACAGAAACTCGCTTTATAGTGCCGTGCATTTACAGAGCTTATAGTGCCGGCTCTGAAATCCATTCCTATTGTATATTTACATTCTATAAGGTATTACTGCATAAGCGAGTAACTGCAGTGTGCTTTACTAATTGTGTGTCTAACTCCCATCACTGTAATCTTGAATTCATAATGCATTTCTTCCATTAGGCGGGCGGGGTTAAATATCAGCCTCCAAAAAAGCATAACCCTTACAGATGCAAGCTTGTAAACAGATCCCACATCACGTATGATCCAGTGTGCTTGATACTGTGCCTCCCAAGAAACACAGCATCACTTTCCAGGTAGTTGTTTTTTTTCCTGTTAGTACATTATTCGCTTGACTGCTACCAATGCAGCTGCAGAGCATCCATGCAACACATATTGAGGTTTTATCAGTACCCGAGGGCTTCTTCTTCCCTTGAGCTGAGAGCAAAGTCTGGAGCTCACTGAACAGCTAATACTCACAAAGAGAAACCTCTGCAGCCCTGGATAAAAGCAAGGCCACTCTGCAGCACATTCCGCGGCGCATAAATGAATGTGTCGGACTCAGTACCTGAAACTTGTAGATGCAGGGTTAAAGCAAGAAATCATTGCACACACACTGAGCGTTAATTATGGATTTATATATATATATATATATATATATATATATATATATATATATATATATATATATATCTTCTAAATAAATAAGATGGATTCCTAACATTACTAGCCAACAGCATTAAACATTTGCAATGTTGACATTGGCAGAAAACTGATCTTGAAGGACATACATTCTTAAAATAGAATTTCACTGGGGGGAAAAAGACCCATTCGCTACGTACAGCTGGGTTACTAAAATGCATGAAAAAAAAAGTTTTAGGAAAGTAATATCACTCTTTCTGGATATAGCTCGAGTGAAACATTTTTAACTGTATTTCCCTCTCCCTTGCAATTCCTACATTGGGACCCCTCTGAAAATGTGGAGGATCGTCTCCGATACTAATTACAGTTTGCACACACACGGGAAGGCAGTTTATGCATATTCATGACCAAAAGGCTTGGATTCAAAATATCAATATAATTGTAATAAATATGGTAGAATTTATTTTTCCTTGCTATATTTTACTGCAGAATAGCAGTGTGTAAAATAATCTCTGTTTTACTGATTTAGTTTCATCTTTATTGTTTATTTTGTATGTGAAAACAAATCTGATTAGCTTGGAAATGCTGTCAGATTCCCTGGCGTTACAAACACAATTTCTATGTATCTGGAAAATTAAACACATTGGCTGTGAGTCACATCTTTTCTGTGTGGGTCACGCATGCCCAGCGGATACAATTACCTACATTCATTCTAGATTATGGTCTTTTGCACCTTCATTTATTTTGCAATTTAAAAACTGCCAGAACAATTGTAAATATATATGCCATATGCTATGAGAATGCTGTTTTAAAGTGTTTCTGTTTCACAAAACAATGTTCACTTTTTGTTTTGCAAGTTCCTCTTCACTCTGGTGCATTTGTTGCAGTTTCAACATTAAAATGATTATAAGTAACTTTCCACCAGTGAATGAAAACACACTTACAATGTACTGCAGCTCGTGTCTCGTGTAATTCCTTGGTGACAGAAATGCAGAGCTGTAGTGGTGATGGGTAATGTAATGAATTGGCATAGAAAATGAATAGAAATGTCTTCCCATGGCTCTGTGGTTGTGGTGTACAGGAAGTTTGTCTCTTATGCTGGTGTCACTATAATTAACTACTCAGCCTCTAGGGGGAGATCCCTTACAGCGAGTCATGACATCTCGCCTTAGCAATTACTGCTAGCTTGTTCACACACATCAGAAATGGACAAAGAAGGACTGTTAGGACACTGGCACAGTGAATAATATATTCTAGACCTTTTATAATCACGTAAAAGATTAGTTAAGCAAATCAGATTGTCAAAAAATGGTGAAGACAGGTAAGTACTGCGCACAAATGAAATGTTTAATGTTGACTGCTGAATGATGTCAGAATAATCTGACTATTTACCGACAGGGAGTGTCTTTTGACCGCTTTTGTGGGCACTAGTCTTTTCTTCATATGACACTGCATTAATCAAACATGTTCAGCTGTGTGGTGTTGTTAGTTCAGTATCTGCCTCCTTCAATAACCTTGCCAGCACTGTTTTCACACACTGTTGTCTTGCAGGTTTGTTGTACAGTATACTGTGCATCTGACTGGATATGGATTTCCAGTGAACTTTGAGACTTTGATTGCTCTGTATCACAGGCTTCAGTGAGACTTGCTGCCTGTCTGCAGTGACATGATTGGTTCTGCCGGTGGTTTTAGTGCTTTTAACCTGATCTCACAGACAGCGGTCAGAATCCGTAACGACAGCTCATCACACAACACTGCCCAGTACACCTCCGCCTTTAACAAATCCATTTCTAATCCTGTTAGTTTGCAGCAGTAGATGATTGCAGTTACTTTCCACAAACACAATTCTTGCTGCAGTGGTATTTATGAGGAGAGGAAGTTTAATTCATTGGGTCCCACCAAAAGCAAGCCAGCACTGTTCACACACTAAATGAAACATACGCTAGCATTTAAGAACTGGATGGGAGTGTCCTTGAAGTTACTGGCCTATGCAGGTCTTCCTGATTTCTGAATCATTTATTAATGCATATGTGATACACGCAGCACATTCCATTGGGTGAGAGAGGAGAGAGGAGAGGAGAGAGAGAGAGAGAGAGAGAGAGAGAGAGAGAGAGAGAGAGAGAGAGAGAGAGAGAGAGAGAGAGAGAGAGATTGATTGATTGATTGATTGATTGATATAGGTACATTTTCTGCACAAAAGGCTTTGGTTCATTTGAAAACACATATTGACAAACCTCACAATGTTGTATTTTGTGTTCAGTGGGAGAAACAAGAGAATTTCACCAGCTAGCTGAAAAAGACCTGGACATACACCTTTCAAATTTCATCTTGTTAGTAAAAAAAATAATACAAAAAGGGAGGACTCTGAACAACCAAACAAAAACAGCTTAAGAAAGAAGGCAAGAAACATAGAATATATCAAATAATATAGGTAAGAATATATTACCACACAAAATTATGTCTCTCGTTGGGTTTAATCTTGTCAGTAAAAAAAAAAAAAATATGGTGATGACTTTAAACCAAGGTCTCTCCAAAGCATAGCAGCGTAATCTGCACAGACATAAATGCAGCATTTTCTACAGCAGCTCGTCACAGTTTACACAAACAAAATTAAACTAGGAGGTAAGAAAATACTAATATGGGTCAGAATATAGTACCACACAAACATATATCTCATGCATTATGGCTCAAAACTAACTCGAGACATATTATTGTGAGGTAATACTGTATATCCTGACCCATATATTATTCTCTATATATTCTATTCTATTCTATTCTATTTAAGTAATAATTAGTTGTTAAGTGTGCGATAAACATTCTGAATTCTAATAAACAACAAATCTTGTTAAGTTGTTTATTGAATAATTTAGGCTGTTACCCTACAAGTGTACTATTCTACACCCTAACTTTCTAGACATTTGCCTGTTCTTTCTTACCTGTTCTTTGTGAGGGTGTATAATATATTATATGAATATTATTTAAATAACAGCACCTCCTACAATACAGTGTCTTGCTTCTTGTCAATTATCCTGACCTGTGGCCTGTGGTCTATTGGTAAAGAGGGCAATGTACTCTCTCTCCAACACCTTGCTGTATCACACAAATGCTCTTTACAGTCTGCATACTGCCAAAATGAATACTTAATAATAATAATAATAATAATAATAATAATAATAATAATAATAATAATAGAAAAGCTGGTTTTTAAAAGCTGCTGTGGCACTTTCTGTTCTGGTGCTGGAGCAGAGCCAAGCTCCATAAACTCCCCTCCCATTGTTCAGAGGTCTCTTCTGATGTCTGATATAAGGTTACTGCTATTTCCATTTCTATTCAAAGGCTCGCTGATAAGGACATATAAATCATTACTTGAAAAAAGAATAAGCCTCTGGGCTTTAACATAGTCTGTTAAAAGTGTTTCTATCCAATGCAATGAGCAAACATGTCAGGAAAAATGAATTCATCTGGTATCTGGAGGCCCAGGGAGAATAACATGTTCTGCATTTGATTGCACTATAAAAAAACGTCAATTGCATTAAATAAAACAGAACTAGAGAACACTGGGAGCAAATGCACTGTGTTCATAATGAGTTAAAATTGCTCTGCTGTGTTGATGGATACACGGAAATGCAGTAGTAAATATATGTATTTATAGCTATCGGACCACTGGATGAGTAAAGTGTAAGAAACGTGCCTTTTAGGAGACACAGAAAATGAAACTGACCTTTGTGAAACATCTTCTACAAGAGGTTACTGTAATGTATTTCAAACAGCTTTTACCAGGACAGTCAATCACTCAGACTGAGTGCTTTTATTTTAAGTAGGGAGCACCTATTTATTTATAGGCAGCTATACAACACCAGTGAACAGAAGGTCACAGCTTCAAATCATTACTGAGTAAAGCACGGCTACATTTCGATTTTCCACACCGCTACGGCAACTGAGAAAACATATCCATTCAATACAGTCAACACGAATCAAATGACAGATCATCCTTGCGCAGTTAACAATATCACCCCCCCTCCCCCCCGACACACACACACACCTTTCGTATTTTTTCATACCCCAACCCCACTCATGATCATCCAGCATTAACAGACTGGTCAAAATGATGGGTGCTGTTCATACACAACTCGCACAGACATATATTAACTAACATAAAAAAAACAATATACAGTACGGTTCCTAATTAGTACATGGAAGAAGGCACCAGCTGAAACGTTTGTCTATGGATTTAGATTCTTATAGTTTTATCACAGATGTGAATCCACTGCACATGGTGTCAAATCAAGGTCATTTCTATTTTAAATGTGTTGGTTGAAGAAAGTACAGGAGAATATAATCTATAACAGAGGGACTAATGTATTACATAATAGGCTAATCACAGATTGGTATTAAAATAGAGCATTGCATTCACATGTTTGTTCAATGTGTATAACACGTTACATCATGTAGCATACAAATATTGACAAAAAGCTTATAGTGGAATATTGTTACGTCTAGGATTGAAAAAGTGACAGAGTTGGGCAACTAAAAATGGAGTATTGAAAGCTGCAGTTAATATCTGTTTTCATTATTGTGGCGGGGGAGTTGGAGGCACTATTGCCCGCTTGACTATAGACAACAGCACAAGCTAACTTTGGTAATGTGATCCTGCAATTGCCTGTAGGATGCAAGTTTCAATCTAATAATACCTGTTGTGTAATTATTTACACCTAAAATGAACCCTAAACATCACAACTCTATCCAGCCATCAGTGTGTGAATCGCCTTGGGAGGGAGCGGAATGCAGGGCACACTCACACAGTAGTAGCAGCTCCAGCCCATGGAGGTGTGTGCCGTCTCGGTGATCTCCTGCACACTGTCATTGCGCAGGTAGCCCATTTCCCGCAGGCAGCCGTCGTGGAACACCCGGGTACAGACACGACAGGGATAGAGGTCCTCCGCGGTCCACACCTCGCAAATCTCACACATCTCATCATTCACAGGCTGTGGAGAGACAAGGGACCAAGGCGTCACTCGGAGGCAATGCCTTTTATTATTATTATTATTATTATTATTATTAGTGGTATTATTATTATTATTATTATTATTATTATTATTATTATTATTATTATTATTATTATTATTATTATTATTATTGGTGGCAAAGACCACTTTATGATAGTCTTATGGTTGGTTGAACAGTCCCCGACAGTACATTAGGTAAAGTACTCCAAGATTAGGGATAATCAGGGTCTGTGTAACCAGCTGTTAAAGCACAAAACAATACTGGCTCAAGCATTGCAATTATAGTACACTTGTATAGCACATATCTTACATTCAAATGTATGCAATCTTATTATGTGTAGAAAGACTAACTCATAGAAAGTCACGATATACTCTACAAGTAAGCCCTCTGTACAATTTTAGAGTGATTAACCTTGTCACCGCTGCAGGGATCAGAATCTGTAACAGCTGTGCGATGCACACACACTGTCGGGAACTGTTACAAAAGGTCACGACTGTTACCAAAAGGTAAGCCACTGTTTTTTTTTCTGTTTTTTTTTTCTGTCATTTCTAATTACTGAAAGCTGTAAATAAATAAATACATAAATAAATAAGTCAGTAAACAGCCTTGCCCAGTGGAACCATAATGACACGTGAGGTCCTGCAGTTCAGACACATCTGTGAACACCATGCCAGAAAGGCACTGTCAGTCTTTTCCTTCTTGAAAATGCACATCTAAGTCGTTAGAAAATGAAGTGTCATACCACCTGAAGGGTTCTCCTGGTCCTCGTTACAGCCTGTGGAATTGTTGTGACTTCATAACATACAAATTCAAGAAGAACTTTTCAGTTCATAAACATTCAACACCGCAGGCCTGCCAGTGCATGTGGAATTTGAATTACTCCCTGCAGTGTTTACAAGAAACACATTTATTTACCATTACTCTATCCTGTGTTATCCATACTGAGGCAAAGCATGTGTCGACATAATCCAGATTGTTTTGATGTTTGTTATTCACATACTCGTTTTTCCATTCACACAACCATTCATTATTAGAGTATGGAAGAAGTATGATCTGGATACACTGTGGTGATTGTTAAACTATTCATCTTACAGGCGAATGCTTCCGAATGAAAGTAGAGGTATATATATATATATATATATATATATATATATATATATATATATATATATATATTCACTCATAATTTAAATATTTGTTTGTATATTCGCTCGTTTTCAAAAAGTAATAAAAGCCATTACATTGGTCAGAACACAGACAGAGACAGCATAGCAGCAGGGGCAGGGGGCGTGGCCCCTGTGTGTGTGCCTTTATTTTACAGCAAGACGTTACAATATGTAACACGTTCAAGTGGAAAAATATCCCAGGAGTAAAGAATATGTATGCCTTTACTTTACCCCAGTAAATTAACTACAAAACAAAGGATGCCAAACAGCATCATACTAAACAGCAAGAGCTGGTTAGTATGACGCAGAGCTCTTGTCCTATCCACGTAACACATCAATGCCTGCACCGGGCAGAGGAAATTCAATCTCCTATCCTCCTCTGAAGCAAATGGAGGTGGATGGAAAGACGCCAATTCCACACACTGATTCATGTGGAAGGCTGTGATCACCTTGGGGAGGAAAGCAGGGTTTGTACGCAGTGACACCCTGCTGCCGTCGTCCCATATACGCATACAGGAGCAGTGCAGAGACAGCGGCTGCAGCTCACTGACCCGCTTAGCGGAGGTGATGGCCAAGAGGAAGGCTGTCTTCATAGACAGATGCTTCAACTCTAGTTGACTCCAGTACAACATCAAGGAGAACGACCCTCCTGGGAAGGTGTAGCCATTGAGAAACCGGGTAGCCAAAAAATGAGGAGGCAGCCAGATTTCAGCCTGAACAGCAAGGGAACTGTAGTAGACTCAAGCTCTTTTTTTGCTGTTGATCTCTCCTGGATTTAAATGTAAAGGAAATTAAAAAGAAAAAACTCCAGACAAGTTTTATAAAAAATAAACTTTACTGAAAAAATTGTTTACTTGCCATGGTTACTTTTAGTTTATCTGCAAGTCTGTCAATGAATTTAAACGAGTCAGGAAGCTTGTACAATAAGCAGTCTATGGATTCTGTGCTGCTTGTTGTTGGACCATAGAGCTAGGAGCACAGCTTTTAGAACAGACCACCACAAATCAGGGTTTACCTAAGCTGATCAGCAATACAAGAAAGTCCACTTGCCACTGGTAAATTTACAAAGCTAAAAAGTGTCACAGCTGATGTGCTGACATCACAGGGGGATTCTACCATCTGATAGAAGCCTGGTAGAGCTCGAAACTGATTGGCTGATGGCAACGGAATCGTTATCTGATACCTATTACCCAGGAAATAAACACTTTTCTGGCAGGGACATTTATCACAGGGTGAAAGAGAACATGAAGTTAGGAATAGGTAAGAGAGGAATGAAAATGTTAAAAGTTTGTTTTTCATACTTTCATACTAAAGCATTGTAATGAAAAAGGTGAAGTAGTCACTTAGGACAGATTAGTGAGTGAAATAAATGTCTCATTAGCATTCCTATATGATAATGGGTGCTCTCCCCTGACCTCTCCACAAGTCCAGAGCGGCTTCTCCTACACTCTGTGAGGTAAAGCCTGCAAGCTGCCCGCAATATTTTGTAACACAAGAAAAAAACATATAAAAGTATTTCATCATTGTTTGTTTAGAGTGTGTTCCCACCTTTCTCCCCCTCATTTACATAGACCGCAATGGTTTGGTAGTTTGTAATGTGCTTAGAATGGTAGCTACTGTTCTCATTTTGATCAGGGAGCACGAGAGACCAGAATAAGAAAAAAAGGACATGTGTTCCAAATGCTTATCGGCTGCACTAGGGAGTTGACTCGTAATGTGAAACATCACTTGGATAACAGAGGTGGCTCCTGGGGTTTGCGAGTGTGACAGACTGGTAGTGCCTGACAGAAGTGGTTCAAGGTTGAGGATACCAGCCAGGAATTGCTTGAGTATCTCTACTGCTATTAAACTGGTAGGGCTGGCTTTGAGCCAACTCTGAAATATGAAAGGGTCATGCAGTGATATAATATCTATGGCCTTCAGTTCTTGTATTATATCAATTTAGAAGCATCTGTCTCCAGCCTGCCTGTGCGGGCTGCAGCTCAGCAGCTATCCCCTTATAAAAACAACAGCCTGATGACCTTAATTAAATCAATGCTACTGAACTACACAAAGCAGGAGAATCAGCTTTCTATTTGAATTGCTTTAAGGATCTGGAAATCACTTAGGCTTGGCACTCTTTCATCAAGTGCTGCCCGCTGAGGACAGCTACTGCAAGCCTTGTTATGTGAAGAGGGGTGATTTCCATTACAAAGATAAACTTTAGTGTTTGCTGTTACTGCACATAAACACTTCGCATGGTGGGAGAGAGTGTCTTAGTGTTTCTGTACGGCATCTAGTGCTGGTGATTGGTGACAGTGTCAACAATCAGGTCCCAAGAGATACTGTAGTGCACTGCATTTGTCTATAGCAGATATCTGAAATACAGCCCCATTAAGCACAGTTATAGACAATAGGATTGTAGGACGGCGAACGTTGGTGTATGAGGGAATATCGTCAATAGAAGAAGTGAACGGACGGAGGTTGAAAGCTGTGTGTCACTGTGACAGAGATCGAATGAGTCTTAGTGTTAGATCTCCCTCTCGACCTGTGAGAGCACGGTATACGAGGAACAGAGTACCCTTAATGAAATGGCACGACAATTTATTCCGTAGGGTAGATGGAAGTCGGTCAGTTCGGAAGGGGGCGGAGCCATGGCACCCGAGCTCAGTGACCCAGACGGTAAGCGGCGTGGCATCCGAGGACTGGAGGAGCGGATGCGCTCGTTAACCTCGGGGTCATGGGCGAGGGTATAAATAGGGGGCATGGCTTGAGTGATCTGTTCCTTTGCATATGGTTAAGTTTAATAACCGAGAAGGAGCCCGTACTGTGAGGAAACCGTGAGTGTTCTGTGTCTGTGTATTAACACTGTGTGTCTTGTGTGTTATTTGTCACAGAGGATTACTGAGCACGATCCGGAGCTGCAGCCGCAGGCCAGCGAAAAACCCGGACTTCACCACTCACCTTTCACTACCAACTGTCTTTGTGTTTGCACCTTTTAGCACTTGAATCACGCACTGTCTTTTGTGTTCGTGTTTAGTGTGGGTGTCGGAACGGGACTTTGGGGTTGCGGGTCAAACCCGCGGGATTATAAATTAGAAGTGATACACGCCGCTGTATCACTTCCAGCACTATTATCATTTACAGGTTTTGCCTTGAGGCTCTGGACATGTACAAAAATAAATAAACACCCTTGCACCTGTACCAACGTCTGTCTGTGTGATTCTTCTGCACTGCACTCACCTGCACGTCATTACCACTTTGCCACAGTCACCTATACACAGAGTCAGATGCTGCTTCATTGAGGCTGTGTGGTCCAGTGGTTAAAGAAAAGGGCTTGTAACCAGAAGGTCCCCGGTTCAAATCCCGGCTCAGCCACTGACTCATTGTGTGACCCTGAGCAAGTCACTTAACCTCCTTGTGCTCCGTCTTTCGGGTGAGACGTAATTGTAAGTGACTCTGCAGCTGATGCATAGTTCACACACCCGAGTCTCTGTAAGTCGCCTTGGATAAAGGCGTCTGCTAAATAAACAAATAATAATAATATACAAGTCTAAAACCCCATCTATATTTTGTTCTATTCATGGCCAACCTTGAATTAGTCCATTGTGATTTTCATTGAAAAGGGGGAAAGGTTGATGAAGAGAATAGCTGATCTCTGTTCCACTGAGCTCATATTTAACACAAGAGCTTGCAGCACTTGTTGTATAAGATGCTATATTTGTAAAACTGTTGGATAAAGAAAATGTAAACTGCTATTGTATAGAATATATATATATATATATATATATATATATATATATATAGTCTTCATGTAGGGTTAAAAAAAAAGGAACCAACATTTAATTTGAATATGTTGACGCTCTTAAATTATGTCATAAAAAATCCCAATTGTTACAATTATCTTGAGGTTTAAAAGTTTTAAATTGAGATGAGGCAAACATACATGATGATAATTGGCCAGTTAAAAGCTGACAATTCCCTTTGAAGTGAAAGCACTATGCAGAACCTCATGACATAATTTAAGAGCGTCACCATGTTCAAATTAAATGTCGGTTCTGTTTTTTTAAACCCTACATGACGACGTTGCACACTATTGTTATGCTTATGTGTTTATAATGTGCACCTGCATCGGCCACTCGAAGCTCACCTGTCCAGAGATTAAAAGGCGACAATTTGTTTTTAATTGAAAGCACTTTGGAAATTATACACACAGCACAACCTAATTGTGTGATTTAAAAGTTTAACCGGCTTTCAATTGAAATGTGTCGGTTTAGCTGAAGTACCCGGCATTGCCCGGGGAAATTCAATATTTCAATATTTCATGCATGACACATTGGGGAACGGTATCCTTACGGTTTCCTATAAGTTACCGATCTTGGGTGTCACACCATGCGTTCGGACTCCTTTCCCTTTTCATAACTTAATTTTTTGGGGGGGTTTTGCCATTTTTTATTATTTTTTAAATTTTTGTTCTTTTTTATTTATTTATTTGGTTTTGTGGGTTTCTTTAATTTGAGATACATGGCTACCGTAGTGATCCAGCAATGGGGTTACTAAATAAAGTACCCCGGGGGTCCAAATTCTGGATCCAAACATAGCCCTCGACCTTCCCCTGGATGAAAGAGGAAGCCATGCAAAGTTTGGTTGCACTGGCTCCTGCGGGGTCCGAATGCATAAAGGAACAGACGTATTATATATTTTAAGAAAATGAATTCTATACTGTATTATACAAGTGTTCAGATATGTACCCTCGAATTGCTTTTTCATATTCAGTGGTCCTGAATGAATATTTTTCTTACAGGATCTAATTTTGGAATCTGTCTTTTTTCCCCACTGTGTAAAGAAACTGTTGTGAGATGTTCCTAGAATACAGCTGTGGACCAAATATTAAGACAATAACCCAAAGTGTACTGCCTCTATGCAGCAGGAGCTTTAAAAAGGCAGGTTAACTCAATATGGCATCAATATCAGATCAGGGGTCAGTGTCATGGACACCAACGCATTTAACATGTAGGAATATGATTGCATTCATTCAGATCTAAAGGCACAATGGCAGGGTGAATCACACTGTTACAAATCAAGCTGTGTTTCTAAGCAGGCACGTAGCTTGATCTCAGAATACAGCTGTTTAATTGAGTTTATAATGTGCTTTCTTTACAATAACACTCCTTGTCCAACACAAAGAATAACTTTATGAACACTGATGGTGTATCCGATATGCTGTGTGTACAGCACCTTGATTCATTAAACATCCCAGCAAACCCAGGTTATAATACACTGAAGAAACATTGCTCTACAGATTGAACAGCGGCTCATACAGGTGGCTTCTGGCCTCGTCCAGCAATGTGTGAATACTTTTCCTGAACGTATTTTTTTTCATTGATAGTCACAGACAGGTAATGAAGCAGCC
This sequence comes from Acipenser ruthenus, assembly GCF_902713425.1. Lineage (NCBI taxonomy): Eukaryota > Metazoa > Chordata > Actinopteri > Acipenseriformes > Acipenseridae > Acipenser > Acipenser ruthenus. Next base: position 2,667,466 of record NC_081189.1, read on the forward strand.
CTCAGTACCCCTCTTAGCATTACTGTTAAGAGCCATATAAATCACTAAAAGATGATGTTAACGATGTTACATAAATTGAAATCTGGTGCGTGGGCGTTGAATTGGTTTAAATATTATATGCCTCATCAGTCAATCTCTTACTTGATCAAGGGCAGACATATCAGGAATGTATTATATAACGCTTTTAGATAATACTTGGTCCAGTAGAGTAACATTTATCTTATAAATATAAATGACTTTCAAGTATCCTGCTAAGAGGGGACCATTTCCTATCTACTAAGTCATCTACTAATACCTTATTAGTTAACTGTGCTACCATTAGGTTTCACTTGTCAAACTGCACCTTTATAGTGTATTACAAGGTACATTCTGATATCATAGAAGTAAGTACCTCTCTACCTATAATTGTCCCAAAGTAATCAATCAATCAATAAAAAAAACCAATATGCACATTTTACTGGTGTCAGCTCCCACTTGTCCTGCTGGCTCAAATCCTACAGTAGGGGCTCCCACACCAAGTACATTCTCAGAGTCATCTGTTTATTTACAAGAGGCAAAGGTGACCCTTAAAGGGCTAACAGCAATAAATCATTATTTACACCCTACAGTACCTGCTCCCACTGCTCCAGTCTGATGTCTATGGCTTTATCGTCGTTGACGTCTCGTTTTGGCCTGACGAAGGCCGGAGGGGTGAGCTGATTGGCTCTTTCCAACTCCTCTGGCTCCACCCCCCGTCCGTCCCGCAGTCTGGACCAGGCAGCCTCATTGTCTTTGCCCTCTTCCCTGGGAAGAGACTGGGTGGTGGAGGGCCCCTGCTTCACCTGCACCTCCTCCTGCACGGCTGCACTCTCGACGGGCTTCTCCTCAACGGCCTCTGCAGCCTCAGGTCTGCGGGCTGGTGGGGGTCTGTCCTTCAGACCTTCCTTGAAGGCAGACACCACCACGCTGACCTTCTGAACCTTCTCCACACTCTGCTTCTTAGACATCAGCACCCCCATGGCTGCGACAAGGAGAATAAGGCAAACAGAGAGAGGTCAACGGGCTGCCCTGAAGAGTGTTCTGACAATTACTCAGAAATATTAATGACTTGACTTTTTTTAAATACATGCTATATATATATATATATATATATATATATATATATATATATACAGACGTGCTCAAATTTGTTGGTACCCCTCCACAAAAAACGAAGAATGCACAATTTTCTCTGAAATAACTTGAAACTGACAAAAGTAATTGGCATCCACCATTGTTTATTCCATATTTAATAGAAATCAGACTTTGCTTTTGATTTTTTATTCAACATAATATTGTAAATAAGAAAACAAATGAAAATGGCATGGACAAAAATGATGGGACCGCTAACCTAATATTTTGTTGCACAACCTTTAGAGGCAATCACTGCAATCAAACTTTTTCTGTAGCTCTCAATGAGACTTCTGCACCTGTTAACAGGTAGTTTGGCCCACTCTTCCTGAGCAAACTGCTCCAGCTGTCTCAGGTTTGATGGGTGCCTTCTCCAGACTGCAAGTTTCAGCTCTTTCCATAGATGTTCGATAGGATTCAGATCAGGACTCATAGAAGGCCACTTCAGAATAGTCCAATGTTTTGTTCTTATCCATTCTTGGGTGCTTTTAGCTGTGTGTTTTGGGTCATTATCCTGGTGGAGGACCCATGACCTGCGACTGAGACAGAGCTTTCTGACACTGGGCAGTATGTTTCGCTCCAGAATGCCTTGATAGTCTTGAGATTTCATTGTGCCCTGCACAGATTCAAGGCACCCTATGCCAGGCGCAGCAAAGCAGCCCCAAAACATAACCAAGCCTCCTCCATGTTTCACTGTGTTCTTTTCTTTGAAAGCTTCATTTTTTCATCTGTGAACATAGAGCTGATGTGACTTGCCAAAAAGCTCCAGTTTTGACTCATCTGTCCAAAGGACATTCTCCCAGAAGGATTGTGGCTTGTCAATATGCATTTTAGCAAATTCCAGTCTGGCTTTTTTATGTTTTTCTTTCAAAAGTGTAGTCCTCCTGGGTCTTCTTCCATGGAGCCCACTTTCACTCAAAAAGCGACGGATGGTGCGATCAGAAACTGACGTACCTTCACCTTGGAGTTCAGCTTGTATCTCTTTGGCAGTTATCCTTGGTTCTTTTTCTACCATTCGCACTATCCTTCTGTTCAATCTGGGGTCGATTTTTCTCTTGCGGCCGCGCCCAGGAAGGTTGGCTACAGTTTCATGGACCTTAAACTTCTTAATAATATTTGCAACTGTTGTCACAGGAACATCAAGCTGCTTGGAGATGGTCTTGTAGCCTTTACCTTTACCATGCTTGTCTATTATTTTCTTTCTGATCTCCTCAGACAACTCTCTCCTTTGCTTTCTCTGGTCCATGTTCAGTGTGGTGCACACAATGATACCAAACAGCACAGTGACTACTTTTCTCCATTTAAATAGGCTGAATGACTGATTACAAGATTGGAGACATGTGTGATACTAATTAAAGAAACTAATTAGTTTGAAATATCACTATAATCCAATTATTTATTATCATTTCTAAGGGGTACCAACAAATGTGTCCAGGCCATTTTAGAATATCTTTGTAGAATAAGCAATAATACATCTCTTTTCACAGCTTCTTTGCTTTATTCTATGACATACCAAAGGCATGCAAGTATACATGATAAAATAGCTTTTAATTTCATCACTTTTCAGGAGGAATGAAGCATTATTTCAATGAGCTGTAAGGGTACCAACAAATTTGAGCACGTCTGTATATATATATATATATATATATGTATGTATACTGCCCCTCCGTAATGCTGGACTGAATGACACGTATGATGTATTGTTTTAAATTGAACCCCAACTCTTGTGTTTCTGTGTTTTTTTGGCTCCTGGTCCTTTTTCAGGTAAAAGTTAATTGTCAGTCCTTCCAAAATCACGCCGGCAATTCGAACCATCTGAGATACAGAATCTGCACAAAAGATTCTGGTGCCTGACTGCAGATCTAAACTAATTAAAATGCAATCACTCTGCCTTTTCCATGTTCGTTAATTAAAACTGATTAAACACATCTGTCAAATTGAAATATATATAGCCCATAGGCCAAAGGCGGTTCATTAAAATTAATAAAAATGTTGAGATCACCCAGTACTATATAACTGATCATATAAAAACATCTATATTTGTAGTTATTAAGAGATGATTTATACTGTAATAAGGTATGGAATATGCAATGCATTTTATTGTTTCTTATCATTTGGAGATATGAAATGAACACATCGGAAGTGACCCCTGTGGTCTCAAGAGCCAAAAACTAACATCCGCACAACTCAAGCTGCCTTACTTCATTTCTGAGCTCATGCCTCATTCTGAGGGAGAAGCAAAACAGCAATACAGTGCTACCCTGTTACATTGCAACCTGTTACAGTGAGGAATCGGTCATAACACGGTAAGGTCGTAGCTCCCATTTCACCCATAATGCAATTTGACATGCAAACATAGAGTGAACATTCACTCTATATACAGTATGAAGCATGGCAGACAGCAAAAAAATGAAAATCTTTACATTACGTACGATTGACTCGAAAGAGGGCTGCTCTAGGAAAAGAAATGCACTGCACTAAAGTCTATGAATTAGACTGCTTTATTTGCCTGGTTTCGGCAGGAACGTCAAGAGGGAGGTGGGGACGTGAAAGCATATAGGGGGTGCCCACATCAGCGAGACAAGCTGCTGTGTCAGAGTGCAAGACATTGTAGTTTTTGAACAGGGGCCCGGAATAATCTCCTATCTCCTAATTATGGACCCCGACGACTGCATTATAATGGGGTAGCACTGTACTGTATATGTGTTCCATTTTCTTAAGTGCAATTCTTCACGCTGGGCAGCATCCTTTATTACAGGACCTGAGGGGAGTTTTTCATGAAGGGCGCTATCCATCATTCTAGCTGTTCAGTGGTTAACAGGCAGAGTGCAGACATGTGCAATCCCCTACCTTTCCATGTGCCACACTTACTGTGCACTGTAACACCACAAGCAGAGAAGAACCAAGAATGTTTAAAACAACTATGACACCTTGGAGCAGTGTGATGCTTACCAGAGGGACAGAATATGATTGTGCGTGTTTTTCCCTTGTTTGAAAGACATCCAAAATCCCTACTGATGCAGGCTATGCTGTGCCACTATTGTCTCCGCCCCTGTTGGATACGATGAGCTAAGACATCTCCAGTCTCTGTCGATTAATATATACCCAACTTCTAAAGTTGAGTGATTCACTGAGATCCATTCACTGGGGATTGTCCCTTTCGGTCTTAACTGGCGCTGTGCTGTGTATTTATTTTCTCAGCGTGTTATTTTGAGTCCAATATTTGAGAGCAATAATTTTTATGAACTCTCATGGGGGGTGGAGGGTATTGATTAAATGCCATTGCTGTGAATGAAGGACTCTAATTAGAAAGCTCAGGAAATGTATATTTCATTAGTAAAGTAGGAAACCCTCCATTAGATCACTAATTACTTTATGCAACTGACATTATAAATCACATATAAGAAATCAAAGTGACAGATTTGTCACAGTTTGAGAATACAGAACCGCCCCGCTCCTCTTCACCTTTTCAAACCCTACACACGATGCCTGGCCAGTAGGGTTCGTTGTTGCACGATGAGGAGAAGCAATCCCTGCCGCTTTCCCACCCCCCACCCCAGGAGCATCAGAGCCAATGTGACGCCCCCCCCTCGGGGTCCCCAGCAAACTTGGGCGTCTTTGCACAGCGATGAAGTGAACTGGCACCGTCCAAGCTGTGTGACTCATCCTGCTCTCCCAGTGGCAGCACTTTAACTGGGTGAGCCACTTGGGGACCCCACCTTTACAGGTGGTTCTGTATGCGTGGGCATGGCTTTGATCGAAAGAACAGTTCCTTTACTACAGTCCTGAAGCTACTGCACTGCATGTGGACAAGAAGTGTATATTTACTCACTAGACCACAGACAATTTTATCTTCCATCAGGAGAACTTGTGATTGTGTAGCGCAGTCAACAAAAAGGATTACGTTTTATCATTCATCAATCTAAATCTGAAGCTTCCTGTTGAGCTAGTCTCTACCTCTCTCTGAAGTTTACAGTGGCTAAAACAGGGTCAGAACTCTTTACAAAATGTCTTTGTTTCCACACCACCTGATTTGACCAGGGCGGCCTATTTTCTTTCTTTTTTTTGGCAACGCTGTGATTTCAGCTTGCTTGCCTTTATGGAGTAATCTATAAGGTAGCCAAGGTTATGTGTAATTATAACAAGCGCTTGAACTAAAAATCAAAGGAATGAAAAAATATTTCAGTTACTCCCAAGATTATTTTACTTCATTCATCTTTATTAAATGATTATTTTTTTTGTATTAGTATTGAAGAAGCAATTAAGGGAGAATAGATTTGTCAGACAAGCTGATTTGCAGTATGATAAGTTCTCATACAGATTGGGACAGGAATCCACTGTCTGGCTGTTAAAAGGCATTCTTAAAATTAATTCCAGTGAGAGAAGGCACTCACATAGAGCTTCAGATTACATTTTTTAAAATACACAAATATTGCATTGCATTGATTAGTCTGTATCAAGGTTCCTTTGCCAGGAGTCCAGGCACTGCTGTGCAGTTCGTGTTGCCTGCCATGGTCTTTATCGAAGAGAGAGCCACCACCATCTAGTGATCAGTTACTTTCCATCAAGGTTCTTTTGTATTGCTGGCAATACAGTGCAGTGCATGTCACTAGATTTTGCTGGCAATACAGTGCAGTGCATGTCACTAGATTTTGCTGGCACGTTCTAATAAAAAGACCCTTTGAACGATCTAGCCTACATTACATTACATTACACTACACTACATTGACCTGCATTGTCACCCTGTGCTGCTAGAGGTGGTGTCTGTGGCTCAGTGCGGGGCACTCTTCTTTCTGGGCCAGTTTGGTGTTTGAGGGGCACTGTGTTATTGAGAGCTGCGTCTTTCAAACCAGATGTCAACTTTAAGGTGCTCTGACTACATTCCAACTCAGGTCTTAGAGCCATATTCAGAACTTCACTCAAGTGTGCTTTCTCAATTATAAAATCCATCAGCTTGGCACATTTAAGTGAGCATGACCACTCAAGTGCTGTTTCTGAATATGGTCTGGATCAACTCCATCTGACAAACATATTTTAACCCTTGACCTGCTTTGCTTGTGGAAATTGCATCTCTGTCTTTCCTCCAGCTTCAGCAGCTGTCTTTGAACGCTGCTCTGCTTTGAAGCCTGCATGTAGCCCGAAGCTCAGGGCTGGCTATGGGCGCATCAGTAGCATCTGTCTTTGTATTTTCTAATGGTCTTATAAAGAAGTCAGAAAACGAGGGTAACCTTTACAATGTTTGTTCTGGAAATGCCCCAGAATCAATCTAGACATTATACAAGGCACTAATATGTATAGCGGTACACCAGCCTTGTTATCAGCGCATTTTATAATTACAGCATGTGGACATTGTTGGATTAAGACTAACAATCAGTTCAGTTTATTGGACTCATGGTGGTGTGGACATTACATCATTATACACTTTAAATGATGATGCTACATTAACAACATGGAAACAAATGAAATAAAGAATATGTTATGTGGAGATCACAAGATAAATATCTCACTATCTCATTCCATGTCCTAAGCGAGAGTCAGTCATACAGCAAATAGAGCACATTTGCTTAGGAAATGTATAGAAACAATATCACCTCCCAGGGCCAGGTAATAGTCCCTTGGTTAGAGGGAAAGTTAAAAGGTAACATGCCTGTCAATTCAATACAGGCATTTTTCATTCATGTGAGCTGTCCTTACTTTGGCATGTTTTCAAAGGAGACACCCCTGTCATTGGCAGACTCAATTGTGGGAAGAGTATCAGGGGTATGATCATGCATCAGATAACTAACCCAGATGTATCAGCTAAACGTAGAACAATGATTAAGAATACATGTGTTTGAATGAGTCAGTTCCAGGAATGTTGGAAATGTAAATGTTTCTGATCCCAGATTGAATGTATGATGTTGTTTTTTAGAGTGACGTTGTTTTTTAATGATCTGTTTCTGGTCATCTTGCCAGGACCCCCTTGTACACAAGGCCTCGGTCTCAATGGGTTTATTCCTGGTTAAAGAATGAATGAATAAACACATCAATAAATAATATACTGTTGTGTGTTTAGAAGCAGATTATTTACTGTTACTAAACTTTTTTTTTTTTTTAACCAGGTGGTATTGGTACTCACAAAGCTTTTCACTGGTCTTGATTTCCCAACGGCGGGAGCTTGACTAGAATATGTTTAAATGGTTTTGAAAGAATCAAGTGCTTTCCTCTCAAGGATGAATCCCTGTCGGCATACTGCAGGCAGCAGCCTGTGTGGGTGAGGGGCATATCGGCCTCTTGCAAAGAGGCACTCTAGAATTAGCAATGGCATATTAGATGGGTCTTAATAAGCAATGGGCTATGTTTCCACAGCTGTTTCCTACAAATTGCCATTATCACCCTTTTGTTCTGAAAAAAGACATAAAAATTACAATTCTAACATTAATGTGACACCTTTATTTTTATAAGAACTGCAATTTTGAATAAATAGCTTTGAGAATGTAGCCCTACATACACTGCCTGTCCAAAATATTAGAATAGCTCCCAATGAGGGTTTTCTACAAACAATGCCATTCCTGAAACACTCAGGAGTCTGTCTCACCACGTTGATCAATGCAGCCCCTGCATGGGAACCCACTATCAGGTCCCGTGTGAAGTCACTGGAGCCTTCTGCTTTCCCATGGTTGTTGCTGAACATTTGCACCCAACTCTCAAAGCTTATGTAGGTCTAGTGGATCACAAGGTCACATCATTTGATCAAATAGGTTACAATACCCAATGATAAGTGTCTGTCCTTTACTCCTGAATTCATCATTTTCCACTGGGACCCAAATACTTCATAGTCAATATCTAATAAATGTAACCCTTTCAAAAACAAAGCACCCTACTGGAGGAATTACAGTAAGGAGTGGATTTCCCCCTTCCTCTTATTCAGCTATGTGTAAGATGCTCTGTCATTACACAAGCATGTAAAATCATTTCCATGTATTAACACTAACATTTTATCTCTGCTCCAACTTTTCTTCTGTTGAAGATATTTTGGTTCTTTACTTGTATTTTATACTTAAGTTGGATGTTGCAAAGTTTTCAAAGACAATGCTGCAGATGCAAACGTTGCTGCTGCTTCCTGGTACCTAGTCACTTCATATATTGTTATTTAAACTTACCCAATGGTCTAGCTGCAATCATCCCATGGCCATGTGACATGTAGCAAACATGCAACTGGTTATCTAGATTGCATTTGAAATGTTTGCAGATCCTGAATTAACATAAAAAAGATCAAACAGTAAAGGGCCCTGCAGTGAATCCCTGTGCATGATATTCTGAGTTGAATTGTGAATCATGGATTGCAAGTTGATTCACAGCCATTCAAATTCATTGATTTTTCTTTATCCAACAGTTATTGGGAAAGAAGATTGAACAGCTCATAAGTTCCCATTTTTACCACATTGAGTCCCTTTCCTTACTAAATATTGATCTGAATAGATCATCATCTCCTGCTTAAATACTGTATATACAAAAATATTGCAATAAACAGTCTGTCCCAAAACTGCGGTGCGATACCAGTACCCCAAATATTATACATTTATGACCATTACAGAATGATTGGGAGGGATCCCAAAATAATGTGTTTTCTAAAACTGCGACTCTGATCTCTCTATCTCTGTTCCTCTGGAATCTACCACACTCTCTCCCTCTTCCTCAGCTAAGAACCTTGGAGTCACCCTGGACCCCTGCCTCTCTTATTCCCAGCACATCTCCACTCTGGCACGCACTTGCCGATTCTTCCTGAGCAACATCCGAAGAATCCGACCCTTCCTCACCAACTATGCTACCCAGCTCCTGGTCCAGGCCCTGGTACTCTCCCGCCTAGACTACTGCAACTCCCTCCTGGCTGGCCTCCCTGCGTCCGCCACCCGTCCGCTCCAGCTCATCCAGAACTCTGCTGCCTGCCTGGTGTTCTCTCTGCCTCGCTTCGCCCACGCTACTCCACTACTCCGCTCGCTCCACTGGCTCCCGATCACCGCTCGCATCCAGTTCAAGACTCTTGTACTAGCCTACAGATGCCTTGACCAGTCTGCACCCAGCTACCTCCAGACCCTCATCTCTCCCTACACCCCCACTCGACCTCTCCACTCCGCCTGCACTAGAAGACTAGCTCTACCACCGCTACGCTCCCCTGCCTCCAAAGCCCGCTCCTTCTCCACCCTTGCTCCGCAGTGGTGGAATGACCTTCCTACAGATGTCAGGACTGCCCAGTCCCTGACCACATTCCGGTGCCTCCTTAAGACTCACCTCTTCAAAGAGCACCTGTAGAACTCCTCTGTTTGTATCCTGGGACACTATCACCCTTCATGTAATTGTGCTTTATTTTGCTCTTATCTGCCCCCTATTTTACTGCATTTAATCCTGTACTTCAGAATACTGTAATCTGCCAAGTTTTTAACCTGTAGTACTTTGTATTTAATCACATCCTGATGTAACTATCACTATTTAATCATATCCTGATGTAACTATCACTATTACCTGCTGTATTATTGAATTGTGGTTTGTCAAACTTGTACTTTACTTGATCAAAAGTTATTGTATTTCTTGCTCTTATTGTATTACTTGTATTGTAACACTTGAAATGTATTTGCTTACGATTGTAAGTCGCCCTGGATAAGGGCGTCTGCTAAGAAATAAATAATAATAATAATAACTGTTACAACATGCAATAGTGATTCAATGGTAACATTGTGGGGTACCATGGCACTTGCAAGATCTTTATGAAGTCTTGCATATATCTGAAGAACACAAACAGGAATACTTAATAAGAGCGATGTTCAAATTCTCTGCACAGCTTTAGGATTACTCAACTCATCCTCTTTTGAGCAATCAGTATATGTTTTCGGTTTTTATCTTTAAAACAGGGATAAAATCGGTAATAAACAGTTTTTAATTGAAACATCGGTAAAAATCTCAGTACACACATTTTACATAAATCTCAGTGTACACACTTTACATGTGGAATATGATGCGTAGCAGTTCTGGTTTGTGATTAGTAATGTCCCTGGCATGTATGATGAAGCAGAATCTGTGCAAGTCAAAGCCATGTTTTCCCATGTTAGCTGGTACTTTGCAAACACTGTGCTGACAGAAATAGTATCTACAGAAGGTATGAACATGACATCAGCACAAAACAAGACAGGTTTATTCGCCTTGAAATCATAAAAAGAAAAGAAAATTGACAGAACTCGGCGGTGCAAGCCATCGGGAGACGCGTCAAAAATCACACTGGACATTTCCGTCAATACGTTCCATGTGAGTTTACCAGCTAAAGCATCACCGTTTTCTGTGAAATATTTACGATTAAGATTGTCGGCGTTAGGAAGTGTTTTAGCTGATGGACAGACAGTAGTCACACGAAGTCACCAATACTTCTCTGCAATAAACAGTGGCTGTCCAGCAAAACACAGCGCTCTGACAAACTCATTAACACAGTCATTCTGTGCTTTATTTTTTATTAAACCGTGTGTAAAAGCCGCATAAATGGATTGCTTGACTTCTGCTATTGTTGCTTTTTGTATACTTCAAAACATTCATTTTCTTTTGAATATTCATAAACTGATTTATGTTTTCTCCCCATTCCTCATCCACTAAAATTATGATATTTTCGTGTAAGTATTTCAATTTAGTTTTTGATCAAGCTAATAGCTACTATGCCCAGCAATTGCCACAATAATCAGACTTTGATTGGCCAACGTAATCAGGTGATAATGTGTTTGTGAAGTGACAGAGAACCACGTTTGAATCTTATTTGATCCTCTGACATCTAAACGTCTGCTGTATCCTAGGATACAGTGTAGGTCTGCTTATTACAATGTCAGAGTCAAAATAAAACAGCATTTTAATCAAAATATTGTGCATTTCCTAGAAAATAGTACAGGGAAAATATTGAATTATAGACCAAAATCCGGTATAAATCAGTAAAAACCGACGTCCAGTTAACAAAAAAACACTGTAATTTTTCAGTAAAATTCGGAATAAACCGGAAACGCGGAACACTATGTATACTGTACACCCTATTTCTGTCTGACATTGTTTTCAAGCCAACAACAGCAGATTAAGCTGGACTTGCACTTTAAAACACTATCAGGTGTACTAGCGAACACAGGGCTCCTGTAAGGACTGGTCTGCAATACAGAACTGGTGTGTCACAAACAACACTGCTCCAAACTGGATATTGAACCCTGCTTCGCATTCTAACCAATAAATCCATACCTGAATTTGTTAAAAAGCCATGCTTCTTCATCCCTTGAGAATGAAACCACACACACACACACACACACACACACACACACACACACACACACACACACACACATTATGTGCTAATTAATAAGCAAACAGTGCACACATGGTAAGTCTCTTAAGCAACATTGACTAATCCGCAGTAAAAAGAGCAAATACAATTCAGGTTGAGAATTGAGGTTGAGTCCACACACTGATCAAGACAAATGATATAATTAAAAAAAACAAACCGATAATAATCGAGACACTGAGAGTTTGTCAGCAGTGTGGTTTGCTTTCCAGAGTGGATGGAGTAGACGTTAACAGAATATTAAACACCAGCTCGTTTCTTTGTGAATAGTTGAATTCGCTGGGCGTTGCTTTTTTTTCTTATATAACCATTGATTATGTATTGATACTATACAGGGACGGTGAGCGCCTAACGCGTTTTCACAACCAACTGGGACTTCTCGGACTGTCACTTTAATTGAGCTCAATATATGTAACCAGATTAATTATACCTCACCCAAAAAAGCATAGAAAGACGCACGACCGGAAAAAAACCTAACATTAAATTGAAATAGAACAACGCTAATCGAGTAGAGGTCCCTATATAGCACAACATCGTTTTTACTACCTAAATACTGTACCAAATTCTTTCTTAATAAGCTGGGTTATCTACGGACGTGTATTGATAACAGATACAATATCTCTACCCTTAACCTAACCCACAGTGGGTAAGTACTCTCAACAGCACTTTTTGCCGCGGTACCCGGGGTTGTGCAAGTTAATGCCAGCAGAGCGACTACAGCATGAGAAAAGCAACTTCTGTATCAATCAGCGTGTGTAAATACAGGTGGTCTATCAACTGTTAATTATATTACGGTATATGTCATTGTCTTTTAGGGAGATTTTTTTTTTTTTTTTTTACTGTTCTGTTAAAAAATGTAAAACAACTTACCTGACTTTTTTAAGTGTTGCTCTGGCTTGCTTTCTCTCGTTCAGATTTAGAAAAGTCAAAATAGCATTTCAATGTGCAGCTTGTCTTCTTGTAGAATAAATATAACCCATAAATCTGGAATCCAGTCTTCCACAAACAAGGACGTGTCGTGCCGTAGTGAAACTGATACGGTGTAATTTGTGCTGCAGACTGCACTTCACTGCTAGGAATGGACAGCTCCGGTGCTGAAATCCCGTGCTGCACCTCCTTGCTGCACGCTCAGCGGACTGCAGTTACCAAGGCCAAAGCAATAAGACAGATAACACGCCAAAGGGCTGCAGAGGGGCACTGAAGTGAATACCGCCAGCCCTCCTACCCTAGGTAGTAGCAAACGAGCCTCCAGAACCTCTCCAGCTTGCACTTCAGCTGGGATGAGAGCAAAGCCCCTTCATTGGCTGGGAAACGTTTTAAAAAATGAGAAAAAAAAAAAAAGTCGTGACGCAATTCCAGTGAAATACCAATAGCAATCCAGTGTAGTTCTTAGCCGCTGCGCCTGCCGATGTGCTGTTTGAGCATTCTGAGTTCTATCCGTTCATATAGTGCTTGCTGTACAGTTCCATGGGTTGGTTGGTAATATGGAACTACAGTACGTACAGGCACAAGCAGAATGTGTTTGTACAGGACACACTGTACACGATGCGCCAGTGGATTCAGAACATCACTTGAAGCAGGCTGAAGTATATTCTTGCGAATCACATTGTGTCTTAATGTTTCTCCATGATTAGCTCCATGATATTTTGTTTGTAATATGCAGTATTTAAAAAATAAAAGTAAACAGTGACAAGTACTTCAATCTAAAACAGGTAGTTCAATGCTAAATATTGGACTGTAAGACATCTCACAACAATGGTAACCTGCAATGTTCTCCTTTTTCTAGGAAAGCAGTACAACTGGGGATGGGGAGTTTTTTGCCGGCTAACTTCACTCAGCCTACTTTCTCACTAAATATCTTAGTATCCCTGAATAAATAATCAGTGGCGGCGTTAGGGACGCTCAGCCCATGCAATTGCATGGGGCCCCGAGGCAGTGACGGGGGGCCCCGAGGCAGCGAGGGGGCCCCGAGGCAGCGAGGGGGCCCCGAGGCAGCGACGGGGCCCCGAGGCAGTGAGGGGGCCCCGAGGCAGTGAGGGGGCCCCCAGCGAACATGGTGACAGTTTATATATTATTTTATTAACAATATACACAAATTCAAAACATGACAAGACAACAAAGGTGACAATTACGTGTCACTGGTGACTAGGGAAAGCCAAAGCACTGTGCATATCACTTTGAGAGGTTCAGGCCAAGGGGGGGACTCTGCCAGTGCTGCAGACTAGTGCACAACACACATGAACACACATGCAGTATTTCCAAGGAGGGCTTCAAGACCTGGCAGCACCTTTCACATACTTTAAAGAACATGAACATGCAAAGCCACACACACACAGCATGGAAAAATGGCACAGTTGTTTGTCCATTTCCTCAAAATAACCTGATGCTTTGATATACCTAATAAACAGTGTGTTTATTTTTTATAACCCTAATTACTGTTATTCTACATCTTGGAATTGTTTCAGATATACCTGTCTGGCAGCCCTGCCCTGGCAGGGGCCCTGGAATCAAGTATTGCATTGGTGCCTGTGGCAAAGTGGTTAGTAGTGCACAGGTGTAGAGGTGATGCAGTGCTTAATAACAACAATCCAACAACAGTTCCAAGGGTAAATAACAAAGCCCTATTGAGGCTTTTAAATAATAACACTGACTATACACAACGATGTGTATAGTCAGCAAAACCACAGGGTTCAGTCCTGAAATAATAATAACAAACACACACTTTAAGACACCTATACATTCACCAGTCCAACAGTGAGTGCTCCAGGTGCAAATGGTGTTGAGAATGTGAAACGAGTGCTTTACAGTGGTACAGTGCAGTCCGGGTTTAATGCTGGCTTCACAGTGACAGCTCCCGGATCTTTAGCCGTCTACAGCGACAAACAAGACACAGTTAAATAGACAGACAGTACAACACTAAACACACACGGTTTCTCTTTATTCCTCACGGTCAGTCCGTAACCATAACAGAGGAACAGCTCACTGGGGCCATGTCTCCTCCAATCCGTGCCTGACACATCGCATTTAGGTGCTGACTTCTGGTATCGTGGCCCCGCCTCCTTCCTGCATGGCTGGCTTCCGACTGACCCTGGAATGAACTGTCAAACCATCCAGTCTGGAGCACACTGTTCCTGTTATACCGCGCCCTCTCAGGTCGGGAGGGAGATTGTTGACTAGGATTCATTCGCTCTCTGTCACAGGCCCCCAGTGGGCAAACACCACCACTGTAGATAATTGTCTCCTACTAAGGAACAGTCTCTCCCACAAGTGCTGTGGTATCCCAGATATTCCTACTAATGCAGAATCACTGAGTGTGACATTGTCTCTTCATTTTACCCTCACAGATAGGTTTCTGGTTAAGGGCTGACAGGGATGACACTACATTGAATATTGTAGCAGTCTTAACAGTCACTACTCAGGAAAAATATTTTTGTGGGTAAAATAGATAACAAACGCTCCACCCAGTCATTCAGCATTGTTAGCAAATGAATCACATTAACGGTACTACTGAACTTGTGAGACGCATTGCTCAATAAAATCCTTAACATATTTTTAAGTAGGAGACAACAATCTATTGCGGGATATCAAGATATATAGTAAGTAAAGGGTCTGAGTGAGGAAAAGTGGGCAATACAATGCCCACCCCTAGCCTTGCTGTAAACCATTTGTTGTTTCCAAACTTTTGAGCACTACTGTATATATTGCATAGATACAGTAGTAGCTATATTTACACTGTGGCCCATGCTAAAAAAAAGTCTTATTAGAGCAAACATGTAAACATTTGACTTGGCTCAGGTAAAATTGTATCTGACTGAGATCGGAGAGCACAGAAACCCAGAAGAAATACCCGTGTGACGGAGTGATACAGGGCGTGTACATTGGCGTGTACATTGGCGCAAGGTTAACCAGAGCTCTATTTCCTGTCTAAAAGCTACTGTGTTTAATTTAAGTATAGAAAAACATGACATGTATTTTGGTAGCTGGCAGATAGAGGGAGCTGCTGAAACACAAAGGCCAAGCTCAGATGAATAGATTACTCTCACCTGAGCCAAATTAGTAATTAACTGCTCCATAAACGCTGTCTGCAACTAGCAGTCTGATTGGTTTTTGTTTGACCAGAGCTTGGCCGTGTTATGGTGCTCTCCAACCTGTTTGGCTGCAAGGTAAAACTTTGATTTCCTAAGACTAATATATTGTTATATTGTGATGGCCCCAGGTAATTTCCTGGGGTCCAAAACCCAGACCTCGGAAATCGCCATGTTTCTTTTGGGCAGGTGGTCTTGCCTTGTCTGGGCAGGATGTAGTACTACACCATATGTAGTAGGGAACTGTTGTGGTCAAGGCTGGCCAGTGGCAGGAATAGCAGACACAGAGGTGGAAGACTGCAGTTCAGCGTGGCTGCACACTTTTATTAAATAAAACAAACAAAAGATTTTAACAAACAAAATACAAAATACAAATCAAAACCCCACAACCAAGCAGAGCTATCACAGTGCAACGGCAGAAGCACAACCTGTTGCTCCCAGTCTCTTCCCTTAACTAACACCCAAACAACAAAGGATCTGGCTCCTTTGTCGTACAGGAGGAGAGATTAAAAACCGCACAGCTTTTCCAGGCTTATTCATCCTGGCAATGTACCCCGTCACTTTATCAGAGGCTATATATAGAGCTCTGATGACCTTTCATAAAAGGTGATTTGGAGATTATCTAATTTAGGTTTCTTATTTGGCTAACACCACCTACAATGGATCCTATACTTAACAGTTTATAGTACGCTATATACAGTTTTATATAACATGGTTTATTTATGAATGGTCTGATCAGTTCCATGTGAACTCTTGTATACAAAACACAACAGTGCAATTACAGTTAATAGGCTTCCATAATTTAACTGCCTGCAGTGGACACAGCAGTCTTGCTAATGCACTTTCCTTGATTGTTACAGAGCTTAAAGTTCAATGTTTTGGATTATGAAATGGTGATTTGAATTTGAATGAGTTTTAATCAGTTATATAAACACTAAGTATACTGTGCAGAGGACTAATTATGTTTCCTAAATAAAGTTGTTACTGCGATTTATATCTTGTTATTTAACAGGAACTGATACAATCATCAGTTTGACATGCAGTCGGTATTGGGTACACAGGGTCCCAGAATGGTTCACCTGAAAAAGAGGGAGTCCTACACTGTTCTGTATGTCCTATTGGCTCTGGTACTTGCAAGTTAGGGACACCAAATCATCAAGGACTATTTATCCTCACTGTGCGGCAGTGCCCCCTACTGGCTAGACAACCAGTGAGCTTGAACTGCCACCTGCAGGGTAGGTATTTGTCCTCCAGAGGCTGGCAGCTCATAGACATCCCTTGTGAAGCTGCGGGTATAAAGAGGTGATCGTCTTCATCATGACCCTCTGTTCTCCTAAGATCGTGTGTGTAGCTGTAGAACAAAATCAGGGATAACAAATGTGGGCATCTAATAGAAAAGCAAGATAGAGTGGTATATTCTTGTGCATATTGTACAATACAATGTAATGAGTTATAATTAAACAGAAAGAAAGAAAGAAAGAAAGAAAGAAAGAAAGAAAGAAAGAAAGAAAGAAAGAAAGATGCACTATAGAAAAAAGTGTGCTCTGGCAAATGAAAAGCCCAGTACTTACTTTACCATTCTAATACATACTTTCTATATTATTGAAGATAATGTGCATTTATTATATGAACCAAAGGCTAATTGAAACTTTTATTTTTAGGCAGATGATAAATGAGTCTTTTCTCATGCTACTTTCATTTTCCATTGCCTAACTCCATCTTAATCTAATCAGATTTTGCTGTGCTAAGGAGGGGAAAGTTTTATTGGCCAAATGGTCAATTACAGCACTGTAACATTATAAGTCCCTAGCTGCTTAATAGCAACACTACATTCTGTAAGAGCCTGCTCTTAAGAGGCAGAGGGTTAGATTCTCAAAGACATCTACTTAAAACCGTCATTCTTATCTGTATTTGTCATAGAATGACACTATTTTATCAAACAGGTCAAGAAGGATTTACTATGTATTTGATCAAAACCGCATTGTAGCTGTAAATATCACAGATATGCTTCTGACTTGAATTTTTCTAGGGCACCAGTAGTCACGTGGGATCATGAACAGTACATAGTAAGACAACAGTATTCAGTATTGTGACTCTTATAATCCTCTCGGCTAGCACCTTGTTCCAATCAGCACTTCATTATTTACTTGGACCATGCTGCTGCTCCAGCCAGGTCTTTAATAGTTTAATTGAAGCTTCAATATGTGGTTAATGAAGTACCCATGAACCACAGGTACACAGCCAATAATGTACTGTGTCTGCTTCCTGCCTGCAGAGCTATTAGGAGGAATAATGCTCACACTGGTTGATAATATAAGAGGTACCCACTTACTGAGCGGCTGAGAAACCAAAAAGCAATCAGAAGATGAAAAAAACAGCTCTGGAGATGTTTGAGCAGCTATTTCAATAGCATGCATCCCAAATAATTAATCTGCTTTTCTTTCAATGTGTATTTCTCAAAGTATTGAAAAAAAAACCTTTAGCAGAGAACATTTTTCAAAATGTAATAGTATAGATGAAGCATGCAGGCAAAGTCCAAGCTGATACTGTATACAGAACAATAAATAGCAGGCAAATTAGATAGCAGGGAAACAATTCAATTACATTGGAGGACAGGCTTGTCTTGATGCCCTTAAACAAAACTTGGGCTGTGCTGAACACTTGTCTACTGACTGTTCAAATGATAATGGCTTACAAATATAATTACATATTTTTGTAATTTTACGTTAAACCCTAATAATCAAATAAACTTCTTAATTGCCAAGGGTATTTAATTAATTATACCACTAATGCTTCCAGTCTGATTCAATATTTGAATTGAATTAGAGTACATGTACAGTGCATCTATTGATCTGCAGAGATGTGTCAGTCGCCAGAAGATCTTCAGTGGTTCCTAGACTCTTGATGGAATGTAACAGGATTTGTATGGTATATGGGTTACACGGTTTGCGTGGCTCCTAGACTCTTGATGGAATGTAACAGGATTTGTATGGTATATGGGTTACACGGTTTGCGTGGCTCCTAGACTCTTGATGGAATGTAACAGGATTTGTATGGTATATGGGTTACATGGTTTGCGTGGCTCCTAGACTCTTGATGGAATGGAATGTGATTTGTATGGTATATGGGTTACATGGTTTGCGTGGCTCCTAGACTCTTGATGGAATGTAACAGGATTTGTATGGTATATGGGTTACACGGTTTGCGTGGCTCCTAGACTCTTGATGGAATGTAATGTGATTTGTATGGTATATGGGTTACATGGTTTGCGTGGCTCCTAGACTCTTGATGGAATGTAACAGGATTTGTATGGTATATGGGTTACACGGTTTGCGTGGCTCCTAGACTCTTGATGGAATGTAATGTGATTTGTATGGTATATGGGTTACATGGTTTGTGTGGCTCCTAGACTCTTGATGGAATGTAATGTGATTTGTATGGTATATGGGTTACATGGTTTGCGTGGCTCCTAGACTCTTGATGGAATGTAACAGGATTTGTATGGTATATGGGTTACACGGTTTGCGTGGCTCCTAGACTCTTGATGGAATGTAATGTGATTTGTATGGTATATGGGTTACATGGTTTGCGTGGCTCCTAGACTCTTGATGGAATGTAACAGGATTTGTATGGTATATGGGTTACATGGTTTGCGTGGCTCCTAGACTCTTGATGGAATGTAACAGGATTTGTATGGTATATGGGTTACATGGTTTGCGTGGCTCCTAGACTCTTGATGGAATGTAATGTGATTTGTATGGTATATGGGTTACATGGTTTGCGTGGCTCCTAGACTCTTGATGGAATGTAACAGGATTTGTATGGTATATGGGTTACACGGTTTGCGTGGCTCCTAGACTCTTGATGGAATGTAATGTGATTTGTATGGTATATGGGTTACATGGTTTGCGTGGCTCCTAGACTCTTGATGGAATGTAACAGGATTTGTATGGTATATGGGTTACACGGTTTGCGTGGCTCCTAGACTCTTGATGGAATGTAACAGGATTTGTATGGTATATGGGTTACATGGTTTGTGTGGCTCCTAGACTCTTGATGGAATGTAACAGGATTTGTATGGTATATGGGTTACATGGTTTGTGTGGCTCCTAGACTCTTGATGGAATGTAACAGGATTTGTATGTTATATGGGTTACATGGTTTGCGTGGCTCCTAGACTCTTGATGGAATG
Organism: Acipenser ruthenus; assembly: GCF_902713425.1. Taxonomy (NCBI): domain Eukaryota; kingdom Metazoa; phylum Chordata; class Actinopteri; order Acipenseriformes; family Acipenseridae; genus Acipenser; species Acipenser ruthenus. The sequence goes on from NC_081189.1 coordinate 2,687,231, forward strand.
TAACAGGATTTGTATGGTATATGGGTTACATGGTTTGTGTGGCTCCTAGACTCTTGATGGAATGTAATGGGATTTGTATGGTATATGGGTTACATGGTTTGCGTGGCTCCTAGACTCTTGATGGAATGTAATGTGATTTGTATGGTATATGGGTTACATGGTTTGCGTGGCTCCTAGACTCTTGATGGAATGTAACAGGATTTGTATGGTATATGGGTTACACGGTTTGCGTGGCTCCTAGACTCTTGATGGAATGTAACAGGATTTGTATGGTATATGGGTTACACGGTTTGTGTGGCTCCTAGGCTCTTGATGGAATGTAACAGGATTTGTATGGTATATGGGTTACATGGTTTGTGTGGCTCCTAGACTCTTGATGGAATGTAACAGGATTTGTATGGTATATGGGTTACATGGTTTGCATTTTTTAAATAGTGGAAGGGATATCAGCAGGATTGAAAGCTTCAAAACGTTTTAAGGAAAGCTCATAGTTAAAATGCCCATGTAAATAAAATGGAACTTGTGCAGTAGGCTAATGGGATAATTACATTGGGAAATTACAACAGACAGATTGCAACCATTAAACCTGGGGCCAGCACTACATCACGCTAATGTGCCACTTCATTTGTGCTGTGGCTGCTGTTTAGGTTGTTATCTGAAAAGTAATATGCAAGCAGAAAACTGATACAGAAGATCATCCCTTTTTTTGTCATCTTTACATAGTTACACCTGATTACTGATTATCACAACCTCTCAACACCACAGTTGTGGCCATGTCTCTCCTAGTGTAAGGACTGTGTTTCTTGGCAGAAGCACTTTTAATCCCATAAGAAGCAGACAGACACTCAGAAGTTGCAGCAGGTGTCTCCTTATTCCTTTACTGACTTCCATATAGTTGCCTTCACCTAATCTTCACATTTCTGCCCTACTGCCTCACTCCATCCCGCTCCATCAGCTGCTCCAACTCAACCTAAAGGGGAAAAAAAAACAAATTCAGGATTGAGGGGATTTATATCCTAGGGGTTTATAAAGTAGATAAAGCACTTGGGCATGGCGCAGCAGGTCTTGGATTGATTATATGGATGTATAACATGCAGGATACAATAAGAGTAAGGCAGTAGGAGCAGCCAGCACATCATGCTATGATGTGGGACGCTATATAAATGGAGCTGCATGTTACCATGCCAACCCCGGAACAGCGTGTTACCCTCGCGGAACTTTCCTAACAATGGAAGGAATACTTTTTTAATTATTCCTGCCAGAGGACGAATACCCACGCTCGCCTCTGCCAGAACACATTTTAAATAAAACAATAACAAACAAAACGCACGACTTTCGCCGTCATTTTTACAAAACAATAAATACAAAACCAATACCTACGGCGCTTCACCGTCATCTATACATAATAAATAAATCATAACGATAATAACAATAATAATAATAATAATAATAATAATAATAATAATAATAATAATAATAATAATAATAATAATACAAAACAAATACAAAATAACACAGGGGCAGAGGGGGACCCCGTTCTAAAATATCGCCCTGTTACACTCTGTCTATTTATTGCTGTAACCGTCTGCATGCTATGCTACTTGTAATTCAAAACATTAAAGCACATCAGTTTAAGCAGAAAAGGTTCTGTGTAAAACAAACAGTATTTATTTTTGAGCCGGCAAACAAAGAACACGATGTCTGAGTGTGAGTAGCACGAATAATCAGTCCATGAGGAGAAACATGACCAGCTAGGGACTTCCATGGTTCTTCTGTCACTCTGATTATTTTTGCGTTGCCAATGCTGCATAACTATCTTGTATACGCATGTGGACACATGGAACTACCAAACATCTGCTGTCCTACCCATTTTGACTGAAAGTGACTTGCGTGAGGGAGAAGCAGCTTGACTTAATCGGGTGTACTAATGTATGAAGGCATACCCACCCAGAGGAAATTAAAATAATCTCTTATTCCTTATAGATGATTATCAGCCTTGTCAGAAGCCAATGCACTTCCTGAGGTTCCCGCTGTCTGTCCAGGATGGAAGTTGCTAATCTTGTTGATCTGAGGACAGTGATTCATTTATTTCTTCCGGACTCAAGTTCCATTTTAAATCGAGTTGCAGCTCATTCTTTGTCGTGCTGACCCCTCATTAGCCTTGAATGAGTCTCAGCGTGACGTGACGCAAGTGGCTGAATTGACTGTGAGTGGCACGAGGAGTAATGACACGGAACTGCCTATCAGGAGTGCACGCTTTCACCTCAACCCTGCTTTGTGAGAGTCTGGAGACATGGAAATAAATGTGAGACAGCAACCACTCAGTACAGTTACAGACACAGTGAATGATTCTGACAAGAGAAGCCATCAGAAAAGCACAGTCGGGGGAACTAATGTGCAGGTTTGTTGTGCCACAGCCACAACATCATTGCATTTAGATATAGCGCCTTATGGAACAATTCAGAGACTTCACCACTCAACTTTCTGGTTATTTGCATTGTGATGTATCACACACACACACACACACACACACACACACACACACACACTCACCCATGGCTATACACAATCAGAGCAATGACAAAGGGAGCATTATAAAGACTGGGGACTGGGCGCTGCTAGTTGAAAATATGTCAGCACTGTAAAATAATGTCACAGCGCCACCTGCAGGATATTGTAAAAGAGGAGGGAGCTGGTTTCCTTCTATTTAAATGCTGGTACTCACACAAACCTTCCTTATGTGTGTTTATTTATATTATATGTTGGTCATTGACTGATCGAATGGATGTTAGTGTACTGCTTATTCAATGTGTATTGGTGAGGGTTAAAAACAGTGTGTATTGTTATTCCCTGCATGACTGTTCCTTTAAGTTGAACCCCCTTGTTAACATAAAATGGATGCATCTGTATTATGGGCGGGGTTAACAGGCTTAAAAGGGGCTGCTATCTCACTGCAGTTAGTTCTAGCTGCGAGCTCCAAGGACGCAGACACGGAGCTAGAATGTCAAGGTCTCCAAAGGATGCTAAGTAGGTGCTGGGGAACGGGAAAGCATACGCTACCCACTTTAAAAGAAAATGACTAATATTTAATTATATCAGTGCTGCCTCGCTATAAGGCTCTCGATTATAACGAGCCTCGGATATAACGCTCCCACAGCATGTCCCCCAATTCCCTATACTAGTGATTCATGCAATATTTCTACAGTAAATAAAGTACTGGTGTTGTTCAAACTGTTAACAACTTCTCAGTCTCTCCCTTTTGATAAAGTATCTGAACTGGAGAAAAGCTGCGCTGGCACTTTATAACACAGACATCTTATTCAGCATTCATTTTATAACAAAAAAATATTAGGCCTATTACGTGGTTCTCTTTCCTAATGGATTTCCTTTTTTTGCTGCGAGAGGAACTGCAGCTTTCTGTGGGAGACGAGACGCTTCGGTTTGCTTGTCTGTCGCTTCGAACTGAACTCCAGACCGCCGTTTAGCCAGGCTACTTATAGTTTAAAAACTGCTGATTAAAATGATCCATGAGTGGGAATGTTACCTTTTTTATGTTAAAAATATAGCGTTGGTTACATGGTGCTTCATGCATGGTTCATTCACGGAAAGTTATATTTATGCTTCACTATATGTGCATAATAGAGAGGGAGTTATTTCATTCTGGATTTTAGTTAGATGTGTGTTGTTATGTGTCCCGCGGGGCCCCCTTTATATTTGCTGTATCTTAAATTACAAGTAGTAGGCCTGGTAGATTACCATCTAATATTTCTAAAACTCCCAGCACCTTAATCCTGCCATGCCTGAAGCTGAGTGTAGGATAAAGGAGGTGTCGCCTGCACTCAAGTGTGAGTGAGAGCTCTGAATGGATGTTTAGTGTGCACTCACACTCATTGGTTCTGGTCAAAACCGTATTATAAAATGGTTTATTTAAACAAAGCACTCTGGTTGTCTGAATAACATTCCCAGCAGTGCTTTTAATAGTGCACTGGCTGGAGTGGGCCACTTTAAAATCACAACAAGACACTTCAAATTTTTTCAGCTACAATTTCAATATTTCTCAGCTATACCTTGGTGTGTCTTGTTGCTTAAGTATCTGCCTTTTAAAACATTAATACCAGCAAACAAAAACACTTGACAGCAATCTAATATTGAAGACAGAGAAGCATGAATCAGAATCTCTGTGTTTAGCGGAGAAAGGAAGTATCTCACCGCAGCTATATTTATAAGGTGGTAAACCTTAAAAGCCTTGGACCCCTAGTGTAATCCTCACATGACAACTAAAATATGACCTTCATGAATATTGTATTCACAAGGCACAAGGCAGCTGAAAGTACAGTATAGTGATTTTAGTTAGAAAATGATTTTTTACCAGTCCTCAAGGTCAGGTCAAGTACACCTAGCATTGTATAACTCTATGTATCTCATGTCTTTCATCATCATTTTGGGGATGTTTATCCTTGCTGGAGTCATGTAGGATATTAGTTTTGTAATTTAGTGGCTCTGTCTCCAGATAACATAAACCAATGAGCTACAAATTGCAGCAGGTTAGTAAATATCAGTCTGTGTAGAGGTCAGTGTGCGTGCTCTACTACCCTATCTTTGAGGGTCTTATGTTGAAATATTATTGTATGCACACAGCAGTCAATAAACAGTGGAGGGTTATTATTCCAATATTTGCTGTAATTGTTTTCTTGAGAAGTGTGGAGTGTGGCCAGGTGGTAAATGAATGATTGATTGTCAGTTACCCCTGGCCACACCCTATAAAGCACACAAGGATATAGAAGGGGAAAATGAAGGAGAAAAAGAAGGAGACAAAAGGACGGTATGCACCTGGATAGCTGTGTTTGGATATGCACCTGGATAGCTGTGTTTGGATATGCACCTGGATAGCTGTGTTTGGATATGCACCTGGATAGCTGTGTTTGGATATGCACCTGGATAGCTGTGTTTGGATATGCACCTGGATAGCTGTGTTTGGATATGCACCTGGATAGCTGTGTTTGGATATGGACCTGGATAGCTGTGTTTGGATATGCACCTGGATAGCTGTGTTTGGATATGCACCTGGATAGCTGTGTTTGAATATGCACCTGGATAGCTGTGTTTGGATATGCACCTGGATAGCTGTGTTTGGATATGCACCTGGATAGCTGTGTTTGGATATGGACCTGGATAGCTGTGTTTGGATATGCACCTGGATAGCTGTGTTTGGATATGCACCTGGATAGCTGTGTTTGGATATGCACCTGGATAGCTGTGTTTGGATATGCACCTGGATAGCTGTGTTTGGATATGCACCTGGATAGCTGTGTTTGGATATGCACCTGGATAGCTGTGTTTGGATATGCACCTGGATAGCTGTGTTTGGATATGCACCTGGATAGCTGTGTTTGGATATGCACCTGGATAGCTGTGTTTGGATATGGATCTGGATAGCTGTGTTTGGTGCTATTTTGTTTTGTCTGGTGTTTTTGTTAACTGTATATATTATACTAAGAGTGATTTGGGATGACGAAACACCACAGCCTGGTCGCAATACAAGTGACAAACTGTAGTCATTAAATAAAGTAATAACATGAATTTCAAGAGGGTAGCAGAGAAGGGAAGATGCCAGTATTTACTTTTATGATCCAGTCTATAGATAGTTTCAAAGACGAGTAGTCAGCTGAAATGTAAGTTTGTGCATATTCTAAATCCCCTTGTCTCTTTATTTATCTAATTTGTTTTGCTCCTGTGCTAAAGCAGCTTTCCTTTACTATTGATTTTCTTGTTTGCTAAGCTTTTTTTCTCAGGGTGAATTCCGATTATGTGGCATTATTTACTGTCAGTATTTTAAACTATTCAAAACTAGGGGTGTGCCGAGTAATTGAAACATACAAGTATCCATTCCAGTGATGCCATCTCATTGTTTACAATACTAAAGAAAAAAAGCTGACATTGATGTAAATAAACCATGATAATTTGATAATTTCCACAATCCTCTTTTACCTAAACATTAAAATTTGAAGAGAATAAGAGTATGAGGCCCCTTCAACATTTCACAAATTGTGGATGTCAGCTAGAGAAATAGCAAGGGGCACTGCAATTTCAAAAATAAAAGATTAAATTTGCACATAAAGATATGTGTAAGTTATATTTTTACCTGAAACCAAACATTAAAGTAAGGAGTCATCTTTTTTCGTTAAAAGCAGACATGGTTTACTACTTGAAGCATGGGAAATTATAAAACACAGACGTTAAATCAGTAAGTGATTTTGCCTGAGGTTTAATAATCATACTAGGATTTTCATCAGAACATTCAACATGGGGGAAACCATAATCACTCTGATCTTTGCACAACATAGAAAATGAAAAGAACATTTGTAAACAAACGTACAAAAACAAAGAAGCAAACTGAGAGAACCTTTTGTGATTTTTGCTTTTGAAAGATTTTAGCCCAGGAAGCAATTTGAAGAAAGGAAGGAAAGGAAGACATTAACCCTTTGCGGTCCTATGTCGGACCCTGTCCGACATCATCAAAAAGATGTAAAAAACAGGTTTCTAGTCGTTTTTTCTCCAGAAAAAGCCAAGAAAACCATCTAATGGCCGAGTGAGACCGATAGGAGCCGAGAGAAGCAAAAAAAAAAAAAAAAAACAGGGGCGTATCTCATGAATACAGATAGCCCCGGCACCACATAGAAAACACAGACATAAACAAACAAGATAGCTGCTTCTGCATCCAGCGCTCAAAGAATATCACAGACATTTGCAGAGCTTTTTTTAGATGTTATAGTAATAAAATAACGACTTGGATCGCATTATTGAGGAGTTTGGTGATAAAATGAGTGATCAGGAGATGATTTATCGGTATGCACTACTATGAAGAGGTATGTGAAAAATACAGTGAACAAGGGGTGGGGCAGGGCTGGAGATGCAGTACTGAGTGTACTAATATGCAGTGCCTTTTAAACCTGTTTTACTGTGAAAAAAATACTTTTAAACAGCGCGTCTAAAATAAACTGTGCGTGTGAAAATAAATTGGACCTGACGCGCCTGAGACGCACTGAACAAATGGACCGCAAGGGTTAAAGTATCCTGAAAAAAAAACTAAATCTTTCATGATTTCTATTATACTCTTACCTTTCAATTTCCCCAAATGGCTCTAGGTCTTCATATCTCAGACATAGTGCCTCAAGGTTTACCTTGTTGAACTGAAAGTGCAGGCTTGGAAAGAAAACATCATTTATCAGTGTCAGGTTTCATTTGACCGGTGTCCTTTCATGACAGAACATTTTAAATCCCTTTAAAATGAAGTGTGGAACAAGTCACGTGACCAAGACATCACCACAAAGCAATCTGAGAATGATCAACAAAGTGGTTCAAAGGAAGAGGGCAGTTCTGTTGAGCAATAATCAAGGGAGCTGATAAAGCCAGCGGTTGAAACAAGTTATTTAAGAGGAATATTATGTAATTACTCCTATTACACTCTAACGTTTATCATATTTAAAAATGATTATTATTTTATTATTATTTGTTTATTTAGCAGACGCCTTTATCCAAGGCGACTTACAGAGACTAGGGTGTGTGAACTATGCATCAGCTGCAGAGTCACTTACAACTACATCTCACCAGAAAGACGGAGCACAAGGAGGTTAAGTGACTTGCTCAGGGTCACACAATGAGTCAGTGGCTGAGGCGGGATTTGAACTGGGGACTTCCTGGTTACAAGCCCTTTTCTTAACCACTGGACCACACAGCCTCAAAATGATCTGTGTAATCACCCTGTCAAGGATGGATTCTTGAAAACATTCCCTCACAGTTACAGGAATGCACATGCAGACACATAATGCAAAAACCCAGACAATCTGTGCACTTTGTGTGGATTCACTAGAGGTGGAGCTTCAGCACAGCAAGTGGGACAACACCACCCACCCCCATATTCATCACACCCCATCGATCACAACACTTAATAAAGAGTAAATAAAGTGGGAAGCTGCTTTTGAATGCACCAGTGCGAATGAGTTCAAATCTTGCAAAAACACTTTCAGAGCATGCATCCTTGGCCTTATGTTTTTAGTTCATGCCAGATGGATTTTTCATGGCAAGGCTCTAATTGCCAGCATCTCAAGAATTCTATAGAAATTAGTAATTGCATCTTTTAAAGCAGAATTCTAAATGCTAGGAGCATTTTAAAGTGTACACTGCCTTCCAAATGATCAGAATGGTAGTTGAATCTCTGCTTGTCAGTATTTCAATAGAGGTACTCCATACATTGTACAAAACCCATGACTAGTGTAAAGCATGGACATCACACAGATTCAATTTGCTGTTAATGTGGCGGGTCGCTCCTCCCTTTCCCATCCTCCTATGTTGATTCGCCTCACCTGGATCTTTTTAACGGCTGGGTTCCCATGCAGCAAGGGGAATGGATGATAGAGAGATTGAGAGGTTGTCGGGGCGGCACCACCTGTGCTGTGTGTATGTGTCGTGTCGCTGGCACTAGTGCTGTGTAACTCTCTTCACAAAAGAATCCTACAGCTGTTATATTTGTGCGAGTGTAAGATTGTAAACCTGCCTTTGTGAGATCTACAAGTAGCGGGCAAAGTATTCTGGGAATTATGAGAGGGCGTGAGTAAACCAGTTTGGCTTTATCTTTAGTAATGGGTTAGCTACAGCCATAGCTGGCTGTGGGGAGTAAATCCCTAAGGGAAGTGACTAGTGAAATGTACTGTTCAAAACTAAGCAAGTTTACATTTACTGTGGCCGGCTGCTTGTGAAGTGACCCACGGACTTGGTATACGGTGTAATCCCTGGCGTTCTGTAGATTAGAGGGAGGTTTGAGTTTATTTCAGTGTCCCTTCTTCCTTGTAGAGAAACGCCCCTGATTTTAGTCTATTTTATGTATTGTGTTTAGTGGGAAGGTTTTTAACGATAATATCATGTGCCATTTACTATAGGCGCTTTTTTCTGTCTCGGCTCTCGAGGAGGCGTTACATTAAAGTCGCTAACATAAGTATTTTTCAGTATGTTACAGGGTGAAGATCTGTAGTTTCCAAATGTAATATGTTTGGCAGAGATGGGGTTAAAAACCTATCCCTAAAGAAATCAATTTGGGGAACGTGGTCATGTTAAATTGGTTAATTGCTTGCCATTTAAACCTGGCAACACATATAAAAGCATCTGCCCTGAGTGAGCAAGTTATTCAGGGAGTAATTTGTGGGGAGAAGACAGCTGCCTGTGTCCTGCCTCGGCTCTGCTACAGAGCTTGTTTTGCTTATTAGATTGATAAACAGCCTGACTTGAATTTCTAGGTTTTTTGTTTATTTCAAAGTGTGCAACCCTGCACTTATTATTATTATTCTTTTCTTAGCAGACGCCCTTATCCAGGGCGACTTACAATTGTTACAAGATATCACATTATTTTTACATACAATTACCCATTTATACAGTTGGGTTTTTATTGGAGCAATCTAGGAAAAGTACCTTGCTCAAGGGTAGAGCAGCAGTGTCCCCCACCTGGGATTGAACCCACAACCCTCCGGTCAAGAGTCCAGAGCCCTAACCACTACTCCACACTGCTAATGCATTTCATTTGCTGTCCATCAGCCCTTCTGTCTCAGGCTTGATAAAAATACTGAATAACAAAAATAGCAATTGCGATAAAAAATAACTGATCATTAAATATTGCACACAGTCCAATTAGTTTTTTTTGGTTACTTTTGACAAGCCAATAAAAGGAGAGCAGCACCATAATTAAAATGTATTCTTAGGATTAGTATAACCATTCTGCCTTTAGTTTTCGTATCCATCCTCTGAATTTAACACTAAAGCAATGTGGGTGTAAGTCTGTCTGTCAGGACACTAAAGATTACCAACAATTGCTGTACAACTCATTTAATTGCATGTCACTGCTGAGATGATTGAAGAGATGTGCAATCGATTTCTGCATATCATCAGCTTTATCCACTGTAGAGTACAAAGTTCCTCCTCTTGTGCCAGCTGACAAAGAGACACAAGCATTTAATCCTAACAAATAAACTAGGGTTACACTTTCTGCTTCTTGCATATTACAAAGCCATTCTTCTGTAAATACTGTGTCACTGATGTTATTAATTAGTAACTGGTGATCATGTTAGTAACAATGTTGGCTTTCAGTTACATGGAACGCACCCGTACGTTACCATTAACATAAATATCATTAACCCCTCAGCCGTAACTTCCACAGGCAATCGGATAGACAGACAGGCAGTGTATATCGTAGTCAAAAAACAACTGAAAAGTCGTTGTCAGTTTGTTGTAATTTTCATATTTCATTCTGAAGGCTGACTGTAAGTGGTCTTCAGCACATAGAAAGCTGTGTTAATCAATCTGGAAACTCAATGTTACTGTGTCCAAGTCCATTTCCGTAGGGGAATTTAATCAAATGTTTTTAACAGCTGATGGATGCCAACCTTTGGAAAACTTTAGAGCAGAGTTCCAGTACTGAAAGATTCCCAGGAGAAGATTACCACTCATCTGGTCTATGTTTTATATAAGGCTAAATGATGATCCACTAGATATCACCTGGTACCAGCGATGTTGTCTTTGTTGATCTGTAGAATAAACTGTATATTTAACATGTTGATGTTCTGGATGTCTATTGATTCTAACATGTATCTGTCTCTGTATATGATAGTGTATCTGGCCTGAATATAGGGTAGATACAATGAAAACACTGAATATAGGGTAGATACAATGAAAACACTGAATATAGAGTAGATACAATGAAAACACTGAATATAGGGTAGATACAATGAAAACACAATATAGGATAGATACAATGAAAACACTGAATATAGGATAGATACAATGAAAACACTGAATATAGGGTAGATACAATGAAAACACTGAATATAGGATAGATACAATGAAAACACTGAATATAGGATAGATACAATGAAAACACTGAATATAGGGTAGATACAATGAAAACACTGAATATAGGATAGATACAATGAAAACACTGAATATAGGGTAGATACAATGAAAACACTGAATATAGGATAGATACAATGAAAACACTGAATATAGGGTAGATACAATGAAAACACTGAATATAGGGTAGATACAATGAAAACACTGAATATAGGGTAGATACAATGAAAACATACAGTGCCGCTATTAGACCCCGGTTTCCTTCCCTATTCTATGGCTCTGTTCAATCACAATGTGTGCCAGAAACAATAAATCCCAGTTCATTCTTCACAGATCTAATGGGGAGCAGTCTTGCAAGTTAGCTTTATGCTGAAAAGTGATGCTTTGATTGATGTTTCTTTTAGAAGTGCTCAGAGTATACATTAGCGCAAGGTAATAGTGCTGGAGGTGGATAAAGAAAAGGAAGCAACACATGCTTTGAAGACATCTATAAATAATCCCACTGTTTCTGCTTGAAGGTCACCGGTATTGATTTCCTGCTTGCGCTGCCAAAAGAAAGTACAATTGTATCAATTGTACTTGAGCACAGTTAAGGTCTTGCTACATTTTGGCCGGTAGCTTATGTTATAGGTTGAAAGGGGCTATGAGCTGTTTATCATTGTGGCAGGGTAGCAGCAGGAAAGAAACTCTGAGGCACAGAAGCTGCAGTTTAAGAGCTAACACGCACTTTAATAAACACAAAGAACAGAAATCAAAAGGAAAAAACAAAAGGATTAACAAAATACAAAAATGTAGGCTGGGCATTCTTCACTACTAACAAAACACAAAATGCAGAAACACAGACACTACACAGACCAACACAGACCAACACTCACCAACACTCACCAACACAGACCAACACAGACCAACACAGACCAACACTCACCAACACAGACCAACACTCACCAACACAGACCAACACAGACCAACACTCACCAACACAGACCAACACTCACCAACACTCACCAACACAGACCAACACTCACCAACACAGACCAACACTCACCAACACAGACCAACACAGACCAACACTCACCAACACAGACCAACACTCACCAACACTCACCAACACAGACCAACACAGACCAACACAGACCAACACAGACCAACACTCACCGACACTCACCGACACAGACCAACACAGACCAACACAGACCAACACTCACCAACACAGACCAACACAGACCAACACAGACCAACACTCACCAACACAGACCAACACTCACCAACACTCACCAACACTCACCAACACAGACCAACACAGACCAACACAGACCAACACTTACCGACACTCACCGACACAGACCGACACAGACCAACACTCACCAACACTCACCAACACTCACCGACACTCACCGACACAGACCAACACAGACCAACACTCACCAACACTCACCAACACAGACCAACACAGACCAACACAGACCAACACTCACCAACACAGACCAACACTCACCAACACAGACCAACACAGACCAACACTCACCAACACAGACCAACACTCACCAACACTCACCAACACAGACCAACACTCACCAACACAGACCAACACTCACCAACACAGACCAACACTCACCAACACTCACCAACACAGACCAACACAGACCAACACTCACCGACACTCACCGACACAGACCAACACAGACCAACACAGACCAACACTCACCAACACAGACCAACACAGACCAACACAGACCAACACTCACCAACACAGACCAACACAGACCAACACTCACCAACACTCACCAACACTCACCAACACAGACCAACACAGACCAACACAGACCAACACTCACCAACACAGACCAACACTCACCAACACTCACCAACACAGACCAACACAGACCAACACAGACCAACATTCACCAACACAGACCGACACAGACCAACACTCACCAACACTCACCAACACTCACCAACACAGACCAACACAGACCAACACAGACCAACACTCACCAACACAGACCAACACTCACCAACACTCACCAACACAGACCAACACAGACCAACACAGACCAACATTCACCAACACAGACCAACACAGACCAACACAGACCAACACTCACCAACTCCTCTCTCTTAATGGAGCCCTGTGCTCTCCTTTTATGTAGCTGCTCCCAATTAGCACCAATTATTCTATTAAGGAGCAGCCACATTCTCACATAACCCCATCCCTGCCAACCACCACCAAAACACAAACATCAATTATGTACAGGCAGAGCTCTCGCTCTGCCACAATCATTCACAAACAAAAAATGAAACATGCTGTCTTGTTTTCTTTTTGTCAGACACGCATCAGTGGTCTCTCTGTTTAGTCACAAGGCACTTGGCTCAGTTTAGCAGGTCTTAATCCAAACAAAGCATTCTCTTAATCTTGGGAAACACTATGCACTAAACCCTCATAATCAAGCTGTCATTGATATCACCCTACAACACCTTACAAAGCATATAACCAACCCTACAACACACATAACCATGTTAATAATCATGAGGAGTTGCATTTCTTGTCATGTCATGTAAGCTAGATATCAATCTTGGGATGTATTTATATGAAGACAGCCTATAAGGCATCCCTGGAGCCTCACAACACTTATTTTATGCTACATTGACTAATTCTGTATTCTTTTACTGTAATATACCCCAGATGCTGGCTTGTGACTTTTCCACTTGGGACATGCTGAGTAACAACTATCCCTAAATACATTGCTGGGTGTACTTGATCCGCAGCAATGCTTAAGTAAACTACGGCATTCGTCCAGCCTTCCAGTTTAATCAAGGGACAAAGAGTGTATGATTATCCAGATGCTATTAATAATGTTCAGCCTGGGTTTATATATCAAGACAGTTCTTTTAAATCAAAGGAGACGTTGCCAGCCAACTGCCATTCACCAGATATATTCACTGCACTCACTATTGCTCTTGCATTAACATCGTATTCTCTTTGTGATCACTGTCAGTTTAATAAATCATACACACTGAGCATTTCAGTAGTTGAATTCCTGAGTATACTGTATGTAGAATCTGTTATACTGTATGTGCGTGACTGGGTTAAATAAACAGCAACTGTGAAAACCTAGGACTTTTATAGGCAACGACAACATTTATTTCAAAAGCAGGCATCATTTATAGATAATAATATTAGTTTCAATCATAAAAGTAATGCACACTGGGAAAGGAAGCAGTTATTTTTTAACCCAGGTGTCACTGCTGCTTGTATCAGTGCTTGAACAGCCTTATACCCGGGATGTTGCTTCAGCCCATTTCTAAGAAAGTGGGTCCAATCTCTGTTATATTCCCCAGACAATTGAGTGACTGTCACAAGCGACTATACATTAGTTGGGGTTGTGCACGTGATGTTTGTTTTGCTTTTGTGTTTATTATATAGTCATTTTGTTTCTTGCACTTGTTCTTGTTCATGTTATATTGTTTATTATCCAAATGGAAGCACTTTTGTTGTTTATTTTGATTGCTGTTTTATGTTATTTCTTTGCTAAGTTGGTCTTATTATTTGTACAACAGCACAGATCAATAGAGGGAGACAATAGTCCCATTCCTAATTCCCAATTTAGCTACAGGTGTTTTCCATAGGCTACTTGCAGCTTGTGACGTCAGGTTTCAGCTATACCGGTATCTCAGCCTACGGTGAGTGAGCGGCATATTCAAATCCTGGTTACATTTTGTCTGTTGATTTTCACTTGCTGAGAGAAAGAGGATGAGTTATACTTCATGCACAATGTTGAAAACCTTAAATTATCAGCGACAAGAAGGAAACAGTCGAGATCATTGCTGTGTCCCCGTATGCTCCACTTCAGCATGGTACAACTCAGCGGTTAGTTTTCATACATTTGCCGTCGGCATTTTGTTAAGAAAGACCTCATTGAACCGACACCAGGAGGCTGTCGGAGCTGCATCAGGCGCTGTTCCAGTTCTGTTTGACTGGAATCAGCACTCCTTGACAGCCCAAGGCTCGGTGTGTGGGACCGAAGAGAAAAGCCAGTACAGAGTCCAGAAGAAATGGACTGTACTTCTGCAGTGCAGTGTCACGATTATTGTTCGAAGCCCGAGCCATCAGCCCTTGATTTATCCATTTCTAAAAATGAGGACTTCTCAAAGGTTTTAAGCTCAAGTTAGAACAGATAGCCCAGTCAAAGTTTTGGTCTCCAAAGGTTTGCAGGCGCCGATGACTCCATCCGATTGTACACACAGTTAGTATTATTCACTTAATGTAGGCAAAAACTATTTTGGATTCATTTAGAGTTCATACGTTTGTATAATATAGTGCAGTTTCTTGATCAAGTATGTAAGTATTCTTTATTTTATATAGCGCAATTTATGTAGCACATCTCAAAGCGCTTTACAATATAAAACAACAACACACTCATACATAACCACAGTAGACTTTGAATATTAAAATACAGCACACATACCATTTCAACAAAAGCATAATTAAGTAGGCTGGAATGCCAATTAAAAAAATGTTTTTATACATTTTTTAAAAATGTCAACATTTGCAGAGTCTTTGATCATCTGTGGGAGAGTGTTTAATGGCCTGCAGATTGTCAACTTGCTTATAAACACATGCACCACATAAAAATAATGACAGACAAGAAGTAGCACACGCTAAATTAATTAAAATAAATAAATAAAAAGAAAAAAAATTAAATAAATACAAATGTAATAACTCCCCATCATAGTCATAGAGGTAGCTGGAGACTAACTTGAACTCCTTTTCTAACTTGCTTGATGGAGCGTTGCATAAGGCCTTTGCAATGCTGTGCACATCGTTTATTGTTAACGTCGGAAGGTCTGAAGACATCTCGTATAAAAGAGGTCCATTATAATATTTTATGAGAAATTTGAACTCGCTGGCGAAAATAAAAGATTGAAAGATTGAGCAGTAGCAGCAGCAAACACAGAATTTGCAATGACTGGAAGCTGCTTTACCGGTATAGCTAAATGCGGAAGTATGACATGCAAGTAGACTATTCACACCAATTAACTATCCCTTATAAAAAGGGAACTGAAACAACAGGAAGGGGTGTGTGGTTGCAGGGGTAACAGAATGAAGGACACAGGAAGTCAGCCATTTTGCCAAACAGACCTGGACTTTAGTAATGGGGACATCGAGAAGAAATATGGAAAGATAAAGACACGGCTACCCGATGGAAGACAGGACCGGTCAGAGCAAAGCTAAGTACTTATTCTTGAATTACATGGATGAGTCGGTGTTTTGATTAAGGAAAGACTATTTTGTCTTCTTATGCCTAGGTCTGTGTTGTGTTTGGCATCTGGCCTAGAACCACAGATACTGGATAGAAAGACTTATATCCACCAACAACCTGATTGGTTTTAATGGTAAGAAGTTTTGCTGCTTCTTTTCAAGGCACCCCTTCCATGACCGACCCCCCAGAGGAGTGAACAGGCACCATCCGAGGGACGGACTACCATCTCCCTGTACACACCTGAGACGCCAGTTCCTACCCTACTGAAGCGAAGTACCAGGGCACCATCCGAGGGACGGACTACCATCTCCCTGTACACACCCGAGACGCCAGGTCCTACCCTACTGAAGCGAAGTACCAGGGCACCATCCGAGGTATGGACTACCATCTCCCTGTACACACCCGAGATGCCAGGTCCTACCCTACTGAAGCAAAGCACCAGGGCACCATCCGAGGGACGGACTACCATCTCCCTGTACACACCCGAGACGCCAGGTCCAACCCTACTGAAGCGAAGCACCAGGGCACCATCCGAGGGACGGACTACCATCTCCCTGTACACACCCGAGACGCCAGGTCCAACCCTACTGAAGCAAAGCACCAGGGCACCATCCGAGGGACGGACTACCATCTCCCTGTACACACCCGAGACGCCAGGTCCTACCCTACTGAAGCGAAGCACCAGGGCACCATCCGAGGGATGGACTACCATCTCCCTGTACACACCCGAGACGCCAGGTCCTACCCTACTGAAGCGAAGCACCAGTGGCTGGGTCGGAAGACCAAATAGTAGGGAGGGCTGAAATCGAGGTGTAAATACTGGATAACCAGGGACACAAAGAGAGTGTGGATGTTAAGTGCTTTTCGTTCTTCCGTTATAGGATTCTGCGTAGCAGCGCTGGAGAGGGGGGATGTAGCCTGAAGAGAGCCCAATAAGTCTTACACAGGGACGGATAGACGGATTCAGAGGTGGTCACCTCCAGCTGTATTGTTCACTGTTGCTGCTCTACCGGCGTGAGTGGCAATAGTGAGTGTGTGGCAACTTAGATTAAGTACTGGATCCTCCCCTCTTTATTAAGAGGGTCTGCAAACTGAGATTCCGAGGCCTTTCGAGGCCCAGATGACAATGCTTGAACTATCGTCTCATCAGATTTTGCTATAATGTTGTTCGGGACTGTGGTGTTGTAAAATGATGTGTTAAATCTGAAAGACTGTATTTATATTCTTCTGAAATCACAAGTAGCCTTCCAACAGCGTTTTATAGGAATGTTTTAGTGGTTTTTATATGGTGCACATTTTTGGTGTTTTTAGGGAAGGTGTTTGTACTGGGAAGGAACATATTGTTATACTACAAGGTAGTTGTAAGAGGCGGGGTGGGCGGGTTTGCTGAATCGTCTTGTGGAGAAAAACTGCATTACAATTTTATTATTTCCTTGTAATAAAAAGAAACCGAATTTTACTTGCTTGTTTGTGTGGTTCCTGTACACTTATTGGGGAGGTTCCGGGTGGTCCGTTCAAAATCCAAACAACTTGTAGGCAAAGGAAAGATTGAACACTATTTTAAATTATATATATCATATATAATACTTTACCTGGAAAGTTTCATTCAGTGTCACCATTGAACTACAGAGGAAAGCATTGGTGCTGTATTTACTGCTCTTTATATTCCTAGTGAAAGTCACAGGTTGCAGACTCTCAATAAGAACATCCTGTCACTGAATGCTCATTTGAGACTCATTTGTTAAAGTCCAGCTGGACATTAAATCCACAGTCCACTAATCTAGGGGTATCTCTGCCAATCGTATCTGTGGCATGTGTGCTAACCTCAAACACAGGCACAGCAACAGTGAGACACAGAGAAGAATCTGTGCAGAGCGCTTTCAAACACAGCTTAGAAGATGCCAAACACCTATCATACAAAGCATCAGGACACATTTTTAATTTATGACAATGGGATTTCAACCAAGACTATCCTCTCAAAAAGTGCTTGAAAACAAATAATTAATGGAAAGTGCATTTGGTATTAGATGCAGGCAGCTCAGAAGCAGTTAGCTGATGATCATTCAGTCGAAATAGATTTTACAGGAAAAAGTAATCAGCTCCTAACAACGCAAAAATTCAATAAGTCATTTTTAAAGATGAATATTTTATAGCACTATTTGTAATGGAGGTATGGGATATATTATAAATTTGCTTTTATGTTCTGCACATTAAATATGTCAGCTATTACTTTCCCTTAGCTGCAAGTAAGACAAAAGGCAAAACAGAACCCAGCTGACACAGAACTGTTTTTTTCGTTATGTTCAGCATCCATATTAAATGAGCAAATGAGATTAAATGTACATTTGTAGTGATTGTTATTTTAAATCTGTATGATATATCCTTCCGTTGTGTGACAAGAGTATATATTCCATTTAAAAGGCAGCACAGAGACTACACATGAGCTTCAAAATGAATAAGTACATACACTCTTGAGCCAAACCGGAGGCTCGACAAAATTATTCATGCCAATTACATCATCTTGAAAACTATAAGGCTGTTTGCCGAGCACACCAATGTGCATTCTGAAATGAGAATGCTCCTGGTCAGAGTGTGGGACCAGTGGAGACAGACTTACAGGATAAAGCACACAGAGAGTGGTAAGTGTATAACATTGGATTTTAATATTCTTTGTTAAATATTAATTCCTCTTGAAAGCCTGCTGGAATATATGTTGGCTGTGCACTAGGCACTAGAGGAACCAGTTAATTTAGTTGAGACAGAGTCAGGACAGAGAGTGTGAGGCACACAAGGAATGCTGAGTGTATAAAAATGGATTATCATGCCACATTGTTGATGCTGAATCATTGGGATCCTTAAAGACCCGACATGACAAACTTTTGGGATGCATCAGCTACTAGGAACTGAACAAGCGCTGATGGGCCGAATGTCCCCCTCTTGTTAATAAACATGCTGTTATTAGATTACAAAACAAAGGTTTGCAAATAATGCATGTCTAGTATATAAGGTGTTGGTTAATCTTTAGAAAACAGGATCCACCCTCCACTTCTCTCCATCACCTCGAGCAGGAATTCTTTAAGAGCTGCCGTTTGGAAGGATTGCAGCTGCTTGTCTTCCACACTGTCTTCCTTCCTTCCTTTTTGGGTAACAAATTAGAGGGTTTGGTGGTCTGTGTAAACATTCTCGTAATCCAGCCTTGAACAAAGCAAAATAAGTATTTCCTGGAGAACAAGCTTTGAGACTCAAACTGGTTTCCATAGCAATGATCACTGGAGCAGAATATCCATTGCAAATGGAGGGTTTCTAAAAGCCATGCTGGAGTGACTGCTGGCTGTGAGAAATGCTCTCCTGTCAAGTTCCACAAGTTCTGCAGACCCCGTTCCCGGAGAGTGCTGGAGCTTTTCATTGATTTTCAAACGTTTTGCATTAGACCTCAGTTGATATGTCTGGTACAAAGTGAAACTGGGGATTTACATACGTGGATAGTTCCCTCCAAGAAGCTCATTAGCGTCTTGTTTTCGATTTTTAACTGGGCACACATCCAGATTGCATGGTGAAAAACAGTGTCATTTTGAAAAAAAAGTGTCATTTTGCTAGTTTGAAAAGAGACTGTGATGCAAACGCAATTCCAGGATTTATTATAAGGTCTGTCAAGGATTTACTTGCCCAGGCTGAATAATATGGTTTATATGTTAACACTAGAAGCCCCGCGGCAGTCATTTTGGCATTTTTTGGTTTTAAAATGTAATTTTCTCCAGTCGTGTAACACATATGGGGCTGTGCGTTGGTGGACCTTTCTGTCCGTATGTATTAAATATTCTCACAAAGCATGAAACGCGGGAGTGCAGAAATAAAGGAGATCTATTACATTATACCTAAAAGCCTCGGGAGCAGTCACATTGACGGCCACATAGAAAACAATTGTATTTTGATTACACAGAACGGTATTCTACTTTATTATTTTTATTTACCGGGCTGCAATGTGTTTAGCTGTAATTAGATTAGTCTCTACTCTCTGCCTGAGTGAATGACTGACAGTGTAAGGAAATTTGATAGTCCATATTAATATATTGTTTGTATGGTACTTTCAATGGAGAGACATTGAGCACAGAGTTTAGGTGGGGTATTTTGGAATGCAGTTTCAGTAAACATGACCGTTTATTAGCATTTGTGGAAAGTGTTTCTGTTCTGCTCTGTTTTGGTTGCATGGGGGGATGGGAGAATCTCAGAGATAACAGAGGCTTGGCGACTGGCCACGTACACAGGTTTAGGTGGGCAGGGTCTCAAATGATGTCATTATAGGGGAGTGTTCCATGTTATTCAAAAGTGATTGCAGCCATTGTCTGTGGCACAGATTCCATCCGCTGTCTCTGCTTTCTTCAAATAGTTCTATTCTTGTATTACACCAATAAACATATTTTTGACTTTCACTAATATTGTTTTTCAGTTTTCATCAATTTTTCCCCACGACAGTCTATTGTTTTTCAATCAACCTTTACAAAAGCTGGCGCCTGCTTGCCAGCTGTGCTGTTTAGGTCAGTCAATTAGAATCGGGACTAGTGAAAATAAATACCAGAGACTGTGGAGTTTTACAATGCAAGAAAATATGGAGTTGATGTTTTGGATCAGATGGCATGGAAGTATAATGTGAAAGCTGGCTCCCGACGGTGGCCTGTTCAGGTGTTTTACAATGTATTGGACCTGGCAGCCATCAACTCCTGGCTACTTTACAAAGAATGCATAGAGAATAATTTACCAAGGAGAGAATATATTTTACAGTTAGGACAGGAACTTCGCAAGAAGCATTTGGAACAGAGGGAGACTGCCAAGTGTGTACCCACAGCTGAAGCTGGCAACCCCGCTGAGAGCCGCAAGAGACGCCAATGCCAAGTTGGCAAGTGCAATAAAAATAAAACTTCGGGCAGCTGTGCCCTGTGCAGAAAGGCAGCGTGGAGAAGCGCATTATCTGTATTGGGTTGTGAACAGCCTTAGCCTTATTTGAAAAAAAAAGAAAAATAAATTCAACTTTTTTTTATAACTTCTTGTGCTCTGCGCTTCTGTAAAATGTTTTCTAAGTTTATTTATCTATAAATAAACTTAAAATATAATATAATTATATATAAATAAACTTAAACTTATAATATGCTTCAGTTTTTCAGATCTTTATGTAACTGTGGCAAAGTGCCCCCCCTGTGTGTGTTATATGTTACGTGTTGTGTGTAAATGTTGGTGTATAGGCATTGGTACACGGGATATAAGCGGTCTGTGTTTCACGTGTGTGTAAATTGTATATTTGTATTTAGGCACGGGGATGGCACATCACATCACGTGCAAGTAAAAAGTAATATGTGAGCACGGGGAATTGCACTTTAATTAATTCACGTGCAGTTGTACTGAGATTCCAATTGAATGATTGACTAGCAATCGAATCTCGGCACAACTGCATAAAAGCTGCATGTTTTCACTCACTGGGGGTTGGTGTTCGGTGAGTGGAGAACGGGTTAGGAGACGGAGGGTATTATAAAGTAAAAGTAAAGTAAAATCGTAAAGATAAGTGTTTTCACTCACCGTGTTTGTTCGTCTGTCCTGCACCGTCTGTTTAGTGGTTAGTCGTTTTGTATGTCTGTTTATTTGGGCGCAAGTGCCGTGTCCTGTTTTTTGTGTTTTGTTACAAACGTTTATTTTCTGTCTGTTTATTCATTAAATGCTGAGCGAAAGCATTCGCTCAGCTCCACCAAACTCCACATCTCTCTGTCGTTTGTGTTCCTGTCTTCTGGTCTGACGTCACCCACTCAGCCATTCTTGTCACACGTGGTGTCAGAGTGGGATAACAGCGCCTCCAGGGCTCAGGCCAGAGCGGGAACCGCAGTTTTTTTTTGTGGAAAAGTAAATAAAAAAAAAAAATAATAAAAATAATTAAAAAAAATGGAAGGCTGGAACTGGAGAGACGGCTGCAGTGAGCTGGAGGATCTCCTCGGCAGGTTGGAGGACCAAGGTTGGTGCCTTGCCTGCGGGGTGTATGGGCACACGGTGGCTGTCTGCCCCTTCCAGGAAGAGAAGGAGGAACCAGCCCAAAGGAGGAAGGTGAGCAGAAGGAGGCAGAGAGGGGGAAAAATGAGGAGGAAGCAGAGGGAGCCAAGGTGGTGCACCATGTGCATTGCATATGGGCATGAGGACGAGGACTGCCCAGAGCAGGAGCCAGGGGAGGAGGAGCCCGAACGTCCTGCGCCTGAGTGGGAGGAGCCCGAACGTCCTGCGCCTGAGTGGGAGGAGCCCGAACGTCCTGCGCCTGAGTGGGAGGAGCCTGAACGTCCTGCGCCTGAGTGGGAGGAGCCCGAACGTCCACAGCCCGAGTGGGAGGAGCCCGAACGTCCACAGCCCGAGTGGGAGGAGCCCGAACGTCCACAGCCCGAGTGGGAGGAGCCCGAACGTCCACAGCCCAAGAGGGAGGAGTCGGTGCGTCCACGGCCCAAGAGGGAGGAGTCGGTGCGTCCACGGCCCAAGAGGGAGGAGTCGGTGCGTCCACGGCCCAAAAGGGAGGAGTCGGTGCGTCCACGGCCCGAGAGGGAGGAGTCGGTGCGTCCACGGCCCGAGAGGGAGGAGTCGGTGCGTCCACGGCCCGAGAGGGAGGAGTCGGTGCGTCCTGTGTCCGGAGGGGAGGAGCTGAAGGCCCAAACCCCTATTTTTTTTTGGGAGGGACGAGGGCGTGAAGCTCAGGCTCCACAGCAGCCGCTGTTTTTGCTGCTGAAGGGAGCCCAGCGGAGACGCCCGCCACCAGCTCTACCCCCGCTGTCGGAGGAGCCGGCAGCGCCACCAGCCCTACCCCCGCTGTCGGAGGAGCCGGCAGCGCCTCCACCACCACCCGAGGGAGAGGAGCAGGAGCTGCCTCTGCCTCCACCACCACCCGAGGGAGAGGAGCAGGAGCTGCCTCTGCCTCCACCACCACCCGAGGGAGAGGAGCAGGAGCTGCCTCTGCCTCCACCACCCGAGGGAGAGGAGCTGGAGCTGCCTCTGCCTCCACCATCTCCAGGAGCAGAGGAGCAGGAGCTGCCTCTGCCTCCACCACCACCACCGCAAGGAGCAGAGGAGCAGGAGCTGCCGCTGCCTCCACCACCACCACCGCAAGGAGCAGAGGAGCAGGAGCTGCCTCTGCCTCCACCATCTCCAGGAGCAGAGGAGCAGGAGCTGCCTCTGCCTCCGCCACCACCACTGCAAGGAGCAGAGGAGCTGGAGCTGCCTCTGCCTCCACCACCGCCAGGAGCAGAGGAGCTGGAGCTGCCTCTGCCTCCACCACCACCACCGCAAGGAGCAGAGGAGCAGGAGCTGCCGCTGCCTCCGCCACCACCACCGCAAGGAGCAGAGGAGCAGGAGCTGCCTCTGCCTCCACCATCTCCAGGAGCAGAGGAGCAGGAGCTGCCTCTGCCTCCGCCACCACCACCGCAAGGAGCAGAGGAGCTGGAGCTGCCTCTGCCTCCACCACCGCCAGGAGCAGAGGAGCTGGAGCTGCCTCTGCCTCCACCACCGCCAGGAGCAGAGGAGCTGGAGCTGCCTCTGCCTCCACCACCGCCAGGAGCAGAGGAGCTGGAGCTGCCTCTGCTGCCCGTACCTCCGCAGGGAGTACGGTGGCCGGAGCCCCAGAAAGGGGAGCTGCCGGCCACGAAGAAGGGGGAGGAGGTCTGGAGACCACTTTCCCCAGCAGCAGTTTCGCTGCAGGAGTTCTTGTGGCCGGAGCCCCACAGGAGGGAGCTGCCGGCTATGAAGAAGGGGGAGGTCGGGGGACCACCTGCCCCCGCAGCTTTTTCGCTGCAGGACGGGACCAGCATGCTGTCAGCCGTGCCACTACCGGCAGGGGAGCTGACAGCATTTCCAGCCATGGGCCCACTGAAGCCTCCCTTCCCAGCCCGAGACTTTTGCCTGGACTGCTGGGTATTTAAGGGGGGAGGTGGCCGTTGAGGCCATGTGTGCGTTGCACAAGGGGGGGTATATGTGGCAAAGTGCCCCCCCTGTGTGTGTTATATGTTACGTGTTGTGTGTAAATGTTGGTGTATAGGCATTGGTACACGGGATATAAGCGGTCTGTGTTTCACGTGTGTGTAAATTGTATATTTGTATTTAGGCACGGGGATGGCACATCACATCACGTGCAAGTAAAAAGTAATATGTGAGCACGGGGAATTGCACTTTAATTAATTCACGTGCAGTTGTACTGAGATTCCAATTGAATGATTGACTAGCAATCGAATCTCGGCACAACTGCATAAAAGCTGCATGTTTTCACTCACTGGGGGTTGGTGTTCGGTGAGTGGAGAACGGGTTAGGAGACGGAGGGTATTATAAAGTAAAAGTAAAGTAAAATCGTAAAGATAAGTGTTTTCACTCACCGTGTTTGTTCGTCTGTCCTGCACCGTCTGTTTAGTGGTTAGTCGTTTTGTATGTCTGTTTATTTGGGCGCAAGTGCCGTGTCCTGTTTTTTGTGTTTTGTTACAAACGTTTATTTTCTGTCTGTTTATTCATTAAATGCTGAGCGAAAGCATTCGCTCAGCTCCACCAAACTCCACATCTCTCTGTCGTTTGTGTTCCTGTCTTCTGGTCTGACGTCACCCACTCAGCCATTCTTGTCACAGTAACGTACTCAATAAAAAAAATGACATCTGACTGTTTCTCCTTTTGTTATACTATTTACAGTGTTTTGAATACAGCCGTCAGAAAGAGTATATCTCTAGTCCTTCTAGTGTTAATGCTGTGCCTGATTCTTAAAACATTATGGTGTTTGGAAACGCATTCATCTCCTACACTGTGGTTAACAGCATACTATTTATAATAAAATCATTCAATCATGAGGATTAGGATCTCTTTGAATCAGCAGAGGCCAAAAGCACAACATGCTTATCAGATGTTGCCAGTCCCACTGCAAAATGCAATGCCTGGCCAAGGATCCATTAGGTTAATCATGTGATGTGTCATGTGATCCCTACGGCACTAGCTGCCATAGTTAACTTAAGCATTGATGCAGACCCAACAATTATGCACTTGTACCCTAATGACGATGGCTACATTCAAGACAGCAATAAACCAATCCACCCTGCTACAATTGTGGGGGCATAGTTTCAGGAGTTTGACAGAGACTTCAAGGCAGCAGTGTAGGCTAGGAAACCTGAATAGGTCCCCTCAGGCAAACAGGTCAAAGATGTTTTGGAACCAAGATGGGTTTTTGCTGAGATGCAGGTATAACTGTTTTGACATGAAATCACCATGGAAATTCAAATAAGGCATGCTATTCTATTCTTGACATCAGTTGTCATTTTTGTGTACTGTGCGGTACTTAGTGTTTGTGAATGCAATTTATTATTATTATTTATTTATTTTTGGTCAACAAGAATATTCACAAAAAAGGTTATTCAGGGCTGTATTTATTGGAAGACGCCTTACATAGGATGTTGAACTCTTCCTCAAGGTCAGAATGAAAGCAACTGGATCCAAAGCCATAAAAAATAAGAAATACAAATTGTATGCTGTCTTGGTCCACAGATAGACATAATAAGTCCCCAAGCTTCTGCTTGGAATTTGAAATGAGATTCCTTACAGCCGTAACAATTGAACATTGCCAAGGGGTCTAAAACCAATTCCAAAAAGTCTTTCCAATATTATAACAGCAAAAGAACATTCAAGGTGGAAGTAAAATGCCTAAGAGATACAAATGGCAATATCATAGATGAAGAGAAAGAAATAGCAAATATATTAAAGTATTACTTTTCACACGTTTTTACAAAGGAGGATATGGACAACATGCCCCACATCTCCTATCCAGTTTTAAATAACTTTAGCATAACAGAGGCATAAGTGTTAAAGGGAGCTCTTAAATTATACAAATCCCCTGGGCCAGATGAGATCCCAATAGTACTCAAAGAAATTAAATAAGTTATTTACAACCGCTAACCAAGATCATGCAACATTCTCTTGACACAGGGGTTGTACCGACAGACTGGAGAGGCTGTGTGGTCCAATGGTTAAAGAAAAGTCCTTGTAATCAGGAGGTCCCCAGTTCAAATCCCACCTCAGCCACTGACTCATTGTGTGACCCTGAGCAAGTCACTTAACCTCCTTGTTCTCCATCTTTCAGGTGAGATGTAATTGTAAGTGACTCTGCAGCTGATGCATAGTTCACACACCCTAGTCTCTGTAAGTCGCGTTGGATAAAGGTGTCTGCTAAATAAACAAATAATAATAATAATTGCAAACGTAACTCCGATCCACAAAAAGGGAGACAAAACCGAACCAGGTAACTACAGACCAATAAGCCTGACTTCTATTATATGTAAACTTATGGAAACTATAGTAAGATCCAAAATGGAAAATTACCTATATGGTAACAATATCCTGGGAGACAGTCAGCTTGGTTTTAGGAAAGGGAGATCGTGTCTAACTAACCTACTTGATTTTTTTGAGGATGCAACATTGACAATGGATAATTGCAAAGTATATGACATGGTTTATTTAGATTTCCAGAAAGCTTTTGACAAAGTCCCACATAAAAGATTAATTCTCAAACTAAATGCATCAGGGATTCAAGGAAATGCATGCACATGGATTAGGGAGTGGTTAACATGTAGAAAACAGAAAGTACTGATTTGAGGAGAAGTCTCAAAATGGAGCGAGGTAACCAGTGGAGTACCGCAGGGATCAGTATTGGGTCCTCTGCTATTCCTAATCTACATTAATGACTTAGATTCTGGTATAGTAAGCAAACTTGTTAAATTTGCAGACGAAACAAAAATAGGATGAGTGGAAAAACACCATTGCAGCAGCAAAGGTCATTCAAAATGATCTAGACAGCATTCAGAACTGGGCAGACACATGGCAAATGACATTTAATACAGAAAAGTGTAAGGTACTGCACGCAGGCAATAAAAATGTCCATTATAAATATCAGATGGGAGATGCTGAAATTGAAGAAGGAATCGATGAAAAAGATCTAGAAGTTTATGATGACTCAGAAATGTCTTCATCTAGACAATGTGGGGAAGCTATGAAAAAAGACCAACAAGATGCTTGGATATAAAATGAAAAGTGTTTAATTTAAATCAAGTTAAGTAATGTCAAAACTTTACAGTGCATTAGTAAAACCTCACCTAGAATATTGTGTTCAGTTCTGGTCACCTCGTTACAAAAAGGATATTGCTGCTATAGAAAGAGTGCAAAGAAGAGCAACCAGAATTATCCCGGGTTTAAAAGGCATGTCGTATGCAGACAGGCTAAACGAATTGAATCTATTCAGTCTTGAACAAAGAAGACTACACGGCGATCTGATTCAAACATTCAAAATCCTAAAAGGTATTGACAATGTCGACCCAGGGGACTTTTTTTACCTGAAAAAAGAAACAAGAACCAGGGGTCATAAATGGAGATTAGATAAAGGGGCATTAAAACAGAAAATAGGAGGCACTTTTTTATACAGAGAATTATAGGAGTCTGGAACCAACTCCCCAGTAATGTTGTTGAAGCTGACACCCTGGGATCCTTCAAGAAGCTGCTTGATGAGATTCTGAGATCAATAAGCTACTAACAACCAAACGAGCAAGATGGGCTGAATGACTTCCTCTCGTTTTTAACCTTTCTTATGTTCTAATTGTCTATATAATAATAAATAACCATATTTGGCCAACAGTTAAGCAGTATATCTGACAAACTCTGTAAGAAAATCTACTGTTGTCCATCCTTCATTTTTCTGAAGGAAATTCGGATTAAACAGTCATAAATTATGTAGGATAAAATTAGCAGCAAAAGTAATTAAGGTGTTTTAGGTAACAAAGGGCAAAGCTTTGTAAGTCTATCCCAATAAATCTTGCTTTTGCTTGTCCTTGTCCTTTTCTTAAGCACCAGTGCTGGAGACTGAACAAATATCACTGGGGTATAGTAAGAGTGTATTACCCTAAAAACGTTTACGGCAATGTACCATATGGTAAAAGGATTGCAAAATGCCAGTTATTGGTAGACTAAAGAATATTCTATGTGCCTGGTCTTTGATGCAACTGTCAACATACGGGAACCCCAACTAGATTCCATTATAAAGGTTTTTCTCCAATTGTGAGGTTCCAAGCATTAGACAGTATGCATATATAAAACCAAGATTAAATTCAAAGAAGGGAGGTCACAGATGGTGCTGTATCTAATGGAAAGCATCCACTGTCCCACCAAAGCACACAGGGGGTGAGCTGTAAGAGCTGGCAGCTTGTAGGTAGGAGGTACATTATGCTGTTTTTAATCATGCCTTTCAATGTGCAGATGAAAACCCAGCTGATTAATGATAATAATTCCAATGACTGGGCTTTTTGCAAACGTGAATGAATAATATATTTGGCCCCAGTTAAAAGACAAGCGTACTTTGAAGGTTGTTAATTATATACTTCAGAACCTAACAAGTTGCTGTATAATAATATACATTGTACAACAAATGGGTGCAGAAGGCTTGCCTTTACTGTACCTGCACTAGCTACATACAGTTGAAAACAAAGGAATTACCAATTAGTGCAGACCCCTGCCATTAATGTGGACAGGATCCAAATGCCTTGAGTGGCTTCACTTACCTGTCATTTTGAATCAATATGTTTAGTGCTATTTCATTTACTTCCCTTCAGTATTAGTCACTTCTTCCTCCTCTACACTCGCCCCTGCCTATATATATATATATATATATATATATATATTGTAAGGAAGCGGGTTGTGAGAGACAGCAGGGAGGGGGTTAAAACCTCCCTGAAAAAGAAACATGGGAAAAATGCACTTTTTGGTTTATTGTTTGAATTTAATTGTTTAATTGTTTTATTAATGATCATCCGCACCTGGGCATTATTGGGGAATTGGACCCAGGTGTGGGGTTTAAAAAGAGAGCAGGCAGTCTGCTCGGGGCTGCTGAGTGGAAGGAGGCAGAGAGGTGTGCTGTCTCCGAGTAGCCATTGAATTAACGTAAGTGCTGTGTTAAACTGGGGTTTTTGAAAAGACGGGGAAACAGCTTAGCTGTCCCGTGTTAGTCAGGGAGTTCCTGTTTGTGTAGTTAGTGCTCATAAAGAGCTAGGTGTTTGTTTTTGTATTTTTGTTTTGGTGTTTATTAAAATAGCGCAACCGCGCAAGAAAAATCAATTTTGTGTGTTGGGTCACTGTTTTTAAAGGGGCAACGAACCCGAGAGAGGTGCAATTCATTACAATATATATATATATATATATATATATATATATATATATATATATATATATATATTTAGTATATATACAGTATTTAGTGCAAAAGGTAATGTTCTCCACTAAACATTGTGTCGCAGTCCTGAATCAGTCTGTATAACACTGCATGCACTGTAATTTAGGTTGTCAAGTTTATTAGATTAGTGATCCATCTGTATTTTGAAGAACTCTATACAGTGTATTTCTGATGCTGCCAGTTTTATTCAGTGAGAGATAGTCAGACTAGATTCAGGGACAAGATGGAATTGGATTTTCGAATTAAACACTGAAAGACATGGCCTTCAGAAACACAGACGTTGCTGCTTAGCCGTGGCATGTTTGATATATAAAAAGGCATTGTATGTGTCAGTGGGGTTGCTAGGGGTTTCATACTGTGTGTTGATAAACTCCACAACCTCGCACAGGGTTCACTGTATCTTTTACTTTTATACTATCTACCAGATCATAATTAATAGGGTATTATATAACCAGCTTTAAACTCCTAATACTCACTGCTTCCTGCACTGCTTTCATCCTCAGCACCAGTAGAGCTTTGCCTGCCATTGTGTGCTGACCTGTGCAGTAACACATGCAAGCAGCACATCTATCTACGCAATGTGTAAGTTTAAATATGGAACACATTGTTCAAATTAAAAAAAATAAATAAGTAAATAAATACAAATGAAATGTGTTTTTTCTTTCCCCGTCTCCCTCATATGAAATGTAAATGTAACGGGCAGGATTGCTACACTGTTATTACGGGTCCCTGTCAATTAAGGTTAAAGGCTTCATACACCTACAGACCAGCCTGTGCTTCAGATGCTCATTTGTAGATTGCATGGTCGCCAGTTCATGCCGTCCAGCTACATCTGCAAACCTGCACCTACAATATATTTATTGACCTCAGTCAGGCAATACTGTATAAACATAACATTGGTGTTAGAGAATTAGACATATGTAGACTTGTACTGCTGCATGTATAGACTATTATACTTGTAGAATATAGTTTGAAAATCAAGCCTGATGTGTTTGGGGCCCATAGATAGAATCACTCTACTGTTTTAATGATTCTCACTGAGATTTATTAATCTGGTCTGTATTTGATTAACAACAAACACAGACTGATCAAATTAGCAGAGACCATTGGAAAGGGATTGTATCTGTTTAAAATGTTTTAGTTTTCCAAGGATACATTCACTAGAACAGTCCCATTATAGTAAGTGCTGCATTTGATCTATGCCCTGTTTGATGACTCAGCTTGCTATTCCTAAGAAGGGTTTTTCAAAGCAGGTCTCCCTTTAATTGATGCTACAGTAAGTGGGGATGCCCGATTCTGTGATTTACTGTAGTACAATTTCAGAAAGCTATGTTTTTAGATCACATATTCTCCATTTAGCCGTGGTCAATGATTCATCACCTGCAGCAGCGGGGGTAGGGTGCAGGTCAGGGCTGAAGTAAAAACATGAATCATGTATTCAGTTATCTTCAGATCCTGCTTTCAGAAACACTAGCATGGGCTTTGTTTTTGATGGCTGCCATGACCTATTTCCATTTCAAACAATATGAATCATTATAACGATACAATATGAATCAAAACAGCACGCTTGAGTAGCAGTTCTCCTTGTGTGAGAATGTTGAAAACAAAGGGGTTCGGATTCTGATTCCTTTCCCCATGGTTATATGAAGCATGGACCTTATAATCATTTCCATCCCATTCCATCCCATTGCTTACATTGGAACTCAGATGCACTTCAAGCAAAGCACCAGCTGATTGCCTCTGATTTGCACATGGATGAATAGCATTCTGATGCATTCTAATTCATTAGCCTCCGAAGCAGGGTCTCGGCTATAGCAAATGCATTACCTCTTTGAGCAGTGCATTCCCATTCTGAGAGTTAGAGCCCCTGGGAGGATCAGTAAGACTAATATTTATTTGCTTCATCATTTAGAGGCTTCCAGGGAGCGTCAGGTAAAGTGCCGGATGTAAGACTCCTTTTAGCAATCCCAGTTCATTCAAACATTTATTTGGGGCCAAGAGGCCAATTGTCTGTTGCCCAGGTCTGCAGAGGAGAAACCATTATGTATGTCTGCCATGGTAAAAGCATCGTTTTAAAGCATGGTAAAGTTTTATAATCTAGGGGTCCTAACACGAGGGGCACCTGTACCCTTATTACCTTACCTCTGTAACAGTTAAGTCTTGTAGTTTACTGCTAAATATATACAGTGTACAGCTGTATCCAAAAGTTTTGCATCAACTAGAATTTTGGGGATATATATAACTCCTAATTAAATCCATTTTGATTCCATGTTGTAACACAATAAAATGTGGAAAAGTCCAAGGGGGGGTGAATACTTTTGAGAGCCACTGTATCTGTTGGCATGATGCCGATGGTAACAAACATGACTTTATTTCAAATCGCTTTTCGCTTTTCTCACAGGAAAGTACTCGCACTCACCCGGGTGGCAGCACGGCACAGTTGGGCAAACTTGCCAGCAAACTTGCTAGTTTGCTAGCAAACTATTCATTTAGACCCTCTCTCTTCAGATGTATTCTTCAATTTAGAAACTGCATTCCACATCTATAGAAAACAGTAATGCAAGTCGGTGGTGGTAAATGTGTTGCTGCTTCAAAGCAAGGATGTTTGATTACAAAGTTAAGAGTCAATGCTAGTCAGCTGATAACATTTTAATAATGCGCTTAGTTCCTTTCCATGTTCTTGGAAAAGACAGCAGCCAAATTTACAATGCGAAAGAGACAGAGATCTACAACAAGCAGAGTACTGATGATTCTCTTCCACACAGCTTAAAACAGACAACATTCAATGTGACTATAATCATTGTGATCACAACATTCAATGTGACTATAATCATTGTGATCACAACATTCAATGTGACTATAATCATTGTGATCACAACATTCAATGTGACTATAATCATTATGATCACAACATTCAATGTGACTATAATCATTGTGATCACAACATTCAATGTGACTATAATCATTGTGATCACAACATTCAATGTGACTATAATCATTGTGATCACAACATTCAATGTGACTATAATCATTGTGATCATAACATTCAATGTGACTATAATCATTGTGATCACAACAT
Source organism: Acipenser ruthenus (assembly GCF_902713425.1). NCBI lineage: Eukaryota > Metazoa > Chordata > Actinopteri > Acipenseriformes > Acipenseridae > Acipenser > Acipenser ruthenus. Next base: position 2,719,716 of record NC_081189.1, read on the forward strand.
TCAATGTGACTATAATCATTGTGATCACAACATTCAATGTGACTATAATCATTATGATCACAACATTCAATGTGACTATAATCATTGTGATCACAACATTCAATGTGACTATAATCATTGTGATCACAACATTCAATGTGACTATAATCATTGTGATCACAACATTCAATTCTGACTTTGTATAGTTACATGTTGTTCTAATACAGTTTAAATCTACACACGCAAATGAATTGTTTCAGCATCACAGCCCATGAAACTGCAGCTGTTAACATGGATATTGCACTCTAATTCATAGGACATCTATGAATGAATGTCATCTATTAATGTAGTTCATGGATTTGAAAATACATACTAACATTAGCAGTTAACTGTGCTGGATGTTACAGTATTGTGTCAGCCTGCAATTTAAAGGGACGGCAGCACTCTAGTTATAGTACTAGGATTATGTCATGTACATGTTGTATACAGAACCAGTACAGCTGCAGACAGTTGCTGTTAACAACAATCACAAATATTGTGGCTAGGTCTGAAATCCAGGGTGTGCCTGGGCATTGTTTTAGTTTTCCTAATGGAAATACAGGGTGTAAGCAAACCAAGCTCTGGGTGTTTTTTGTATATTGGGGACATTTCTAAGTATGTGTTGTGGCAGGGCAGGGGCCCTGCACATGTAATTATTTTTAAAAAGTATGTGTTTAATATGGCAGGGCTGGGGTTCGAATCCCCTCCTTCTTAAACATGTGTGGAATGTGGCCAGGTGCTAATTGATTTATTGATGATCAGTTACACCTGGTCATGTGATATAAAGGTGGGGGCCTCCAAAGTGGGAGACAGCTCTAGCGTAGTTAGTTTAGAGAAAGGACTGGGAGCAGCAGGTTGTGCTCCCTGTCCCTGACACCAAGATAGCGCACTTTATTTGGCTGCAAGTTTATTTTGGATTGCATTGAAAAATAAAAGTGTGTGAAGCTCTTTAAAAACTGCAATCTCCGGTCTCCTGCCTCTGCTATTCCCAGTGCTAACCTTCACTGCTGCGCTACCCTTCCACACGTGTATATAGAGTACAGCACACTGAACACCCCATAACACTCTTGTGATTCAGAGGGGAGGTATTCCATTAAAGGCTGTTAATGAGTTTGATAAGACTGCAAGCATAATTGGAAGTCTTTGGTAGAAGCCAGTACTGTTAAAATGCAGCAACATGGAAGCTGTATTTAAACATGCAATGTGTTTAATAAGCAAAAAACTGCTGACACTCTGTCTTAGTGCAGTCTTGTTCAACCTCCTCTCCTTTATCTTTACAAGGCATTGCACTACAAACTTGCTACAGTATACTAGGGGTAGTGGAATAGAAAAATGACAGTTGAGCACAGGAACTGGATGTGGAACTAAGCATACCACACAGAACCTGGATGCGGAACTAGGCATACCACACAGAACCTGGATGCAGAACTAGGCATACCACACAGAACCTGGATGCGGAACTACGCATACCACACAGAACCTGGATGTGGAACTACGCATACCACACAGAACCTGGATGTGGAATTAGGCATACCACACAGAACCTGGATGTGGAACTAGGCATACCACACAGAACCTGGATGTGGAACTAGGCATACCACACAGAACCTGGATGCGGAACTAGGCATACCACACAGAACCTGGATGTGGAACTAGGCATACCACACAGAACCTGGATGTGGAATTAGGCATACCACACAGAACCTGGATGCGGAACTAGGCATACCACACAGAACCTGGATGTGGAACTAGGCATACCACACAGAACCTGGATGTGGAATTAGGCATACCACACAGAACCTGGATGTGGAATTAGGCATACCACACAGAACCTGGATGCGGAACTACGCATACCACACAGAACCTGGATGTGGAACTAGGCATACCACACAGAACCTGGATGCGGAACTACGCATACCACACAGAACCTGGATGTGGAATTAGGCATACCACACAGAACCTGGATGTGGAATTAGGCATACCACACAGAACCTGGATGCGGAACTACGCATACCACACAGAACCTGGATGTGGAACTAGGCATACCACACAGAACCTGGATGCGGAACTACGCATACCACACAGAACCTGGATGTGGAATTAGGCATACCACACAGAACCTGGATGTGGAATTAGGCATACCACATGGTTGTGAAGCGGACAGTTTCAGATGGACTGAAGTGGTTGCAATCGATAAACAAAACAAATTACATTTTAGAAAATAATGAATTAATTTGTGTATTTATTTTATTCCAAGCACTTAAAATATAGTGCACAAAAAGCAAAGCGATATGAAATTGTACATTCACAAATAGAGCTCAATACATGATTTTTTAAAATGTATCAATGTCTTGACCTATTCGTCAATTTTTCACCACTAGGAGTTAGCATTACAGTATTTGGTTAGTATGGCATACAATACTGGTGTATATTGGACCACACTTACTTGAAGTATATCCAGGGTATTGTATTCAGTCATAGTGGGCTGCATCCAAGGTGTTGATGTAGTTTTGGATAAACTCTGCTTCTCATTTAGTAGAAAGCACTCAGACCTGCAGCTTTCCTCCGAAGCAGTAATGTATTTCTCAGTAATGCTGTAAACCACCCTCTCCTGTGGGCACTGGTGCACTATGTAATGTCTAGACACACATTATTATGGGGCCCCAATTTCTTAACTGGCTTTCCAAGTGCTTTGTAATTTGAAAATCCAGTTAAAGTTGGTTTTAGATAGTCTTGCACATCCTTGGTCATTTTTACTTCGAAATTTGAACTGTGCCCACCCCTTCAGGGCTTCCTTTTCTGTCATCAGCCAATCAGCTGCTTCTCCTATTGACGTGCTCTGCAGCCAGGAATATGTTTTGACCCCCCCGATGACACTGCTGATGGGAATTGTGCTCCCCATACTGTAGTATTTATATATTTGTATAGATCATTTATATCTCATGCTTTAAACTTATTCAACCAACCTTGCACTTGGTCTGAAAGATACTGCATTTCTGCTGGTCTGAGTTTGAATGCTTTTTTAACCTGATTTTATAAGCTCCTCCGTATGTTCCCCTGCAGTCGTCCATTCACCTTGCTCGCTTCTCATTCCCGGATCCTCTCACTATACTGAGGGAGGGTAGGAGCTGTCTGCTTCACAGCTCAGGTGATTCACCACATTATTCAGTGCAACAGCATTGTTCAGGCTCTCCATCATGCATGACTGTGCCAAGCTTCATCTGCAAAGTGTGATATTCAGGGTAACGACCTCACTGCTGAGTCAATGAGGTAGAGCCCTGACCTGCAAGCCTTGCCCAGGCAATGTTCTAACATTCTCCACAATACCACCTCCCAGTCCTCAATTCAAACATTGACACCACAACCCACTGCCTTACTAATATATCTTCAGTAATGGAGGCCTAGTCGAAAGTAGATGCCAGTTAAAGATGTGTTGACACCACTTGTCAGCCCCACTGGCAGGTGATATAACTGAGGGCCTTGCGCTTCTCATTGATTTCTGTTTGGAAGTACGTTAGGTGCCTTGAAACTGAGGCTTTGAAAGCTGTCAGAGCACCACAGTGTAACTCTGTTGAACTGGCTTGTGACATTTATATGGCTTCATATGCAATACAGGGAGCCTGTCCAAGCAGAAGTCTTCACTGGGAAGATTTAAAGAGAAACCATTCTTTTATGTGACCACCAATCCAGGAGAGAGGGATCAAATCTAAACACATTTCAACACTGTCGATAATGCAATTGGGCCGCTGCTTGGAAAAGACATGCATAAAATGTAGCAATGATAAGGAATGTTTTCATATCTCATGTTTTAATCACCTTAGTTGCATTTATTACTGTTAGGTCAATTGTGATAGAAACAAACAGGTCTTCAAACTTTTATTTTCTAGGATTTAAAGAACAAACACATATAGCAATTAAGCTGTATAATGAAACTTAGCTATAATATTTAGAAACTAAGGATATCAAATGTTTGGGTTACTATCAGAATTGATTTTTCGTCATTGTACATTCAGTATTTAGATTGGATTTTACTTTATTTCACTCACATGTTTACTTGCCTGATTGTTTTAGTGCTCATGAAAGCTGAGGTTCCATATTTTAAAATGGCTTGTCTGTACCCCCTGTCATTGCTGAGAAACAAGTGGAAATCTGAGTTTAACTTTGAGCCTCTATAATAGAAAGATATCCACAATGGGAAAAACAGAATCGGGAACAGCATTTTACAAAGACAGTTCCTTACCACTACATTTAATAAATGACTGAATTTGTGGCCCCAGGGCCTGAAGGTTGTTTAGTCTTTGTATAAACAATACACTTGAAGAGCAAGTTAGCACTAGATTAACAGGACAACAAGGCTGCATTAGATTAACAGGACAACAAGGCTACATTAGATTAACAGGACAACAAGGCTGCATTAGATGTTTCAGTCCTTTTCCTGCAGTGTTCACCAGATTCGCCAGATTATTTATGAATGTACTTCGTTAGTACACTGTTAGCACTCATTTGGAGATGGAGGAGCCATTAGCCCTGGTGAGCTGAAAGCAGTGTAAAAGCATCAAGACCATTACAAAAATGCTGCAGCAGTACCACATTAGTTACTCAGTGAGTGTACATACAATATATGGCTACTGAAGCCCCTTTCACACTGGCATGCTCTACCTGGGTCAGAACCTACCCGGGTCAAGACCCGGTGTCATGCGGGTCGGCTATGTGATTTCACACTGCTTTTGATAAAGCAGGGTTGACCTGGGTGACAGACGCAAGTTCACAATGTGTGTATCAATGCCCCGGAAGCAGCTTGTTACTGACGCCACCATCCAAGCTTCTCTGGATTGAATTGTTGGCCCAAATGTTGGTTAGAGCAAAATGCATTTTGTCTCGAACAATCCGGGTCAAAGCGTGTCGACCCACACCCTGAGGTGGGTTGCTGGGACCTGGTTTAACCCGAGTAAGACCCAGGGACATGATTTCACACAACGCGGGATTTTGAGCCGGGTAGCCAGAACCCAGGTAGCCAGAACTCATGTCCGTACCCAGGTAGGAGTGCCAGTGTGAAAGGGGCTTTAGCTGTATGTGCTTCTTTGTTTGAACGAAGTTGGGTATGATAATATTATTTAGCCATTATTGCCATAAAGCTGCCTTAGACAATGAAAACCAGTGTACAATTATCAGGTTTTGCCTGAATTATTGTAACACCAATGGGCGCCCTGGCATATCTCCTCAAGGCATACCAAAATCTAGAACAATATGATGAGTAGATATGATAACATCACAATTCCAGAAAAAGAATATTCCTTTCCCAAAAATCGTTGTTGAGGTGGCCAATCGCTTTGCTTAGCAGTGGCGACAGTTTATGAAAGGACAAGTGACATCACATATAGAGCTGTGTTTCATAAATACAGCTGATTGGATGAAATGTTGATCATTCTTTTTAATGGTGCTGCTCTTTGGTTAGCACTTTTGCATATTTCAAGAAACTCTTTAACATGATTAGTTTTATTCAATTTAGTCTTTTAATTCTTCTGTGTAATATTAAGTGATTTTTGAGTTACGTTTTTATCACATTTACTGGTAAACACAGTTATTAGTTAGGCAGAATGACAGTTATAGAACTCTCACTAGCAGCTGAAATTCAAACTCACAGGAACATACTTTACCAATATCATTAACTAGACAAAATCCTAATCTGTTACACCACAATGTGGAACTTTCCAATATTGAATCACAGTAATACATCAGTGTATCACTTTACAATTCTGTAATGTTCTAATACTGTTAAATGGGTAAAGCATTACATTAACTGTCTAACTACAGTCTATGTATGTAGTAGTTACATAGTAAATACATGTGTACTTACACTTAATTACAATGTTATTATGCATAGTTACAATGTACTGAATGTGTAAATATTTTTGCACGATATATCTAAGTACACAATTGTACCAGAAAAGGGCTAGAGTTAGACTTAGAGTTAGGTTTAGCATTAGGGTTAGGGTTATAGAATGCAAAAAATAAATAAAATGTACATTGTAACTGCATACTGTATTCCGTTCAAATTTAAGACACACTTTTTAAATTATTTTTTGCCTCTCAAAAATAACCTGCGTCTTAAATTCAAGCACAGTATAGTGATATGTGTATTAAAATGACCAACAAAGGACCTGACTACCCGAGGACACAAACAGCAATGTGACTGACTGCCGAGAAAAGATGAACAAAGACGTCACTGCCCAATCTCGAATCATCCATGACATACAGGCAGCCATTTTCAAAGAAGAGTCACTAGCTTCCTGAGGAATTCAAAAAGCTTTTAGAATTTCAGCATTTCTAACAAACAGCACCAGTTTGGACAGATCGGAAATGTTGATCAGACCCCCGTGTTTTTTCGTCATGCCAAGCAATACCACAGTTCACAAACTGAGAGAAACAGGTGTGAGAAATCACGTGCGTATGTACTGTTCTGTTGGTACTGTGCATACCATTCTGACTGTTGTGTTTGTAATGTGATCAGTGCTGTTGTGGGTGCTGGGTTACGTGTTGCCTGATGTAGTGGAGTGTTGTGTCGTGTTTGGTGATGCCGTGAGTGACTGAGGGGTGTGCGTACGACATCTCAAGTACTATAGTACACAGCACAATAAATGAGCTCCATGGTTAATCTACAACAACACTGTTTCAGGTCAATTTTGTACGATACAACAGTGTAATTGAGGTTGTATCTTTGTAAATTTGATGTTTTATTTTTTCCTCAAATTGAAAGTGGTACATTTGGGCTGTGTTTTAAATTCGAGGGTGTGTTAAATTCAAAGGAATATGGTAATAAGAGTGTAATTATGTGTAAGCAGCAGTGTGGCATAGTGGTTAGGCCTCTGGACTCTTGACCGGAGGGTCGTGGGTTCAATCCCCGGTGGGGACACTGCTGCTGTACCCTTGAGCAAGGTACTTTACAAACTACATTGCTCCAGTAAAAACCCAACTGTAAAAATGGGTATTGTATGTAAAAATAATGTGATATCTGCTAACAATTGTAAGTCGCCCTGGATAAGGGCGTCTGCTAAGAAATAAATAAAAAAAAGTACACATTGTCACAGACGGTTCTGGTATGTACCTTTTGTGCTACAAGTCATTAGATCCTTCTGCATGGAAGGCCTCGGTTGCAAGGGTGTGCGTTTCTTTGACAGACCCAGATTCAGTTAAAATGTGTTTGCCCACTGACGATGGGAATGAGAATGTAGAGATGGGAGCCCAGCTAACAAGATTGAAGTTTTTTTGCTGGTATCAGGCTTTTAAAGACTGTCACCCACACCTGTGAGCAGAAACTGACTCACTGAGAGCAGAAACTGACCCAAGACTGTCACAGCTACTGGAAGCAGGCTGATCTTTGGGAAACAAACTGAACATTTGTGAAACTGCAACAAATATTGTAATGACTGTAATGTGTTTTAAAGAATATAAAAGCAGTAGAAAATATTATTAGCAGATCTGTGTACGGCCTGTGTGAAGGAGTTCACTGCATTGAAGCTCAGATTGGCCTGCTGAAAGTTCCAAACCTCCCTTATCGGGCAAGAGTAAATTGTTTAATTAGACTCAGAGTCTCAAAACATTCTGATCCAGCGAGAGCAGAATGGCAGAATCTATGGAGCACAGTTAATATGCTAGAAGCAATCTAACTAGGTTTGATTATAGTACATTTGGAAAAGTGCTCACAGTGGAGTTTCATATTAATTAAAACACTAGCCTTGGCAAGTAAACAAGATGTGTGGAAACCTGCTGGTGCAGGCAACTTTTAGAAACAGAGAGAGAGGTCAGGCTTGGTCCAAGCATGGTACAAGTTAATATAAGGCTATTATATTTAACATGTTTTATTATAGCCTGAATTTAAATGGGAATAACTGTAACTGGACTGCTACACTCTTTGTCAAATACTTTGTTAAAACACATTTGTATATGAAGTTAAACTGACCCATTGACAACACACTGAAAAGGTAACATAATATGCGGCTAAGAGGGACATATATTTTTTGACCAAGCTTAATATAATTCAATAGATCTGGTGTTACATATTAAAAACATCTCTTATAACATGCTTGTATTGTATTTGGTAGCAAGGACCCTGTGAACGCCAGTTCACCTAATTTTAGGGAAAGGAGGGGTGGAAGATAATGAACCATGAGCTCACATTCAGTTAATTTTGAAAACAGAGTTGACCGGATCCTTCTAGAAAATATAATTAACTCAAAGATAGGAACTGTCAAGGCAGATTGATGATCATATTTAATTGGGACTCCTGATGTATTCAATGGAGTGAAAATCCTATAAAAACCAAGGTAAAACCCCAGTCAAGTATCGCGCGACTTGCTAACTACAAGTTGTGTGGTCCATGCTCTGAAGATTTCTGAAAAACTGATTGCTGTTTGGTCGTATTCACAAGTCTCTGCCTTTTGAAGACAGTTCTTATTTTTCAATATATCCTACACTACACTCATATACTGGAAGGCAAACATATATTTAAATTTAATATCTCTTTTATATTGATGCATTGCTATAAGGTATAGAAATCATGTTTTAGTCTTAAGAGAGTGATATATATATGGAATGTTCTAGAATTTAGCGGTGGCTGTTTTTTAGCTTTTGCATTTTATAGCCTAAGAGCTAAATATATGATAACCATATCTGTATTACTGTATTGAAGTATTAATGCTGTAAAACCTGTTAAGGCACTGGAAATGCCCAGGCTACCTGTCAGCTGGGATTCGAAGTAGTCTGTAACTACTCAATCCATTTTTAAGCATTTAATAAACCCTGATTCGTTAAAACTTCAAATTAAATGAGTCTGTGTGATTTTCTCGAATTGTTTAAAAGTCATCTGGATACGTTGCAAGCCCAGTGCACGAACGATCCACTTACAGGAGTCTGAAACATCTTTATGTCCTCCTGAATGTCTCTCCTGAGTTTAAGAGTGTGCTGAGAGAATATATATATAAATAAAAAGAGTGTGTGTGAAATTCTGACAACAGGAAACTACTATGCAAATTAGAGACACTTAATGTGAAGTGTTACCATTAAATGAGAATAATACAATGAAAGTAATAACATTGTATTTCTAGAATATTCCATTAGCTGTAAGGTGAACAATATCATATTCACCTCAATAACATTTAGAAGATAATGAAAAAAAAGCATAACCATTGATTGTAAACAGATTGCAGAGTTTTTTAAAGATTACTGCCACTGGCAATCTCAGCTCTCAGTGGGATCATTTTAGCATGAGTGAGTTAATGCTTAATGCATGCCATTTACCAACAGATACATTGGAGTACTGCTAATTATAACACCCCCTATAGGAGACAATGCACTAAATAATGAGAAGTACAGCCCGGAATGTATGATACCTGATGTATACTGTAGACTGTTCGGGGGTTTTTTTCTACTGCATTTCCGTTACTTGTTTTGTTACCATACATGTTTTACTGTGTTAATTACAGTTCCACATAAAGACCTTGATGAATGTGACCATTAGTATCATACAGCACATCCTACAACCTGCGCACACTGTTATTACTGAGTCATTTGTCCACAGAATCATTGTAAGGGAAGGAGAGCCTGCTGAACTGCCACACTGTGCCACTTAACTCCTTCATGCATAGCGAAGACAAGACAGTTAATGTTATTATTCCAGGAAATGATGTTCAATTAAATGGGTGCTACTCAAACGGAAAAGGGGGAAATAAATAGAAAAAAATATCATAGAAATGTCCAATAATTGTGAATATGACTTCTTAATAGACACATTGACCCCATTATCAAACAAGTTAATAGTGTGTTAGCTGTTGTTAATAGAGATGGGATGTGATACAGAATCACAGGCCTAAGTGCAACAGAGCCATCTGTCAGAAAGACAAGCACAAGAAAGTGCAGACTGTGCTTAATGTAAGATTGCCTCTTAACTCTCCCTGCTGCATTTAGATTACAGAATCTTCAAACCATGAGTGCTTCACAAAACAGCGACAGAAAGTTATTTACAAAAAGCTATTACACTATATGCAAAGAAAAGCTATTTTATTTTGAAAGGAACTGAATTGGCTTCTTGTGCATACTGGAAGGATGAAGGCTGTCTGACTGTTTGAATTATGCACTGGTGGGTAAGGTGCTTAACTACACGTCTTGTTTCTTATTTTTAAAACAGTTGATCATCTTCCATTCCCATCCCAGGTCATTTATAAAGATCCACAATGCAAAGTGCAGTGAAATGCTACTTACTTTAATTCCCTAGAATAATCTGTCTGTAAGAGCACATCCCTTACAGCTCTTACAGCAGGTAATGTCGTGATGAAAACAGAAAGTAGGTACTGTAGCATTTCAAAAACTTTGAAATATATATATATATTTTCTAAAAACTTTGTTGTTGGCCTTTGTGAATGGTAGGGGTACAGGATTGTAAATAAACACACACAAGTCCAGTATTTTGATGCAACACTCTGTGTATTAACAGGGGTGGGGAAGTGTTCATGGAAATCTCACACGTGCACAACATTTACATATATATATATACAATCCGAACCAGCAATTTAACACAGTCGGCTGCTCTGGTGCCATCCCCGCCTGGACTGGCAGAACTCGTCAGCACTCCCACTCCCACTCCCACCTTGTGAACGAGGTGTCTCTGTCTCCGAGTCGTCCCCTCTACACCACTCCTCCACCTGGACCTGTCCCCGAGATAAAACAACACTTTAGCCTTCCTTCCTTCCTTCCCTTCTGCCTTCCTTCCCTCCTTCCTTCCTTCCTTTCTGCCTTGCTTCTTTCCTTCCTGCCTTCCTTCCTTCCTTCCTGCCTTCCTTCCTTCCCGCCTTCCTTCCTTCCTTTCTGCCTTCCTTCCTTCCCGCCTTCCTTCCTTCCTTTCTGCCTTCCTTCCTTCCTTCCTTCCTGCCTTCCTTCCTTCCTTCCTTCCTTCCTTCCTTCCTTCCTTCCCCGCCCAGACCTCCGGACTTACACCCTGCTACTCCACACAGACCCCTTATGTACCCCAGTTCCCGCCTCTATCAATCCGTCACATCCAACCACTATTCCATTACACTTCTGACCCAATCTGGCTTTGATATCAGCGCAGTCATGTGCTTCCACCCTTCTCAAGATGGCCGCCCCAACCGGAGGGTGGCGGGGGGGGGGGTAGTATGCGATGCTCCTCTGCCTAATATGTTTTGCTCACCGGGATGAATATGTCGCATAGATTTATTATTTTATTGTTTGTTTTTTAGCAGGCAGCACCGGGATACTCTGAAGGATGAGGTTGTGCTGAGTCAATGTTTTTGGATACCTATAAGGTTTGTATTCTAATAAAGGTGGTTATTTAACGCAAGATTGTCCTGACTGAATTATTTAATCCTATTACACTTCATAAAAAGTAGCTTGCCCAGACCATCAAACATATTGTGATTCGTATGGCATCTCGATTGTATCGTTACGCCCTAATGAGCAGCGCTGTTTGCTCGCCCCTAAAGCCAGCCTTTAATGCACAATAATGTCGCATCAGGATACAGTACTAAAAGGGTTCTGTACTGAAATGCACCCAGCTGCTTGCAATCCAGCTAGAGTTTAATTAATATCATGATTCTTGCAAGTGACTTGACTCCCTCTGGTGGGCTGATATACGGCTTAAAAAAGGGAAAATGCTGATCTGCCTTCCTTTCACGTGGGGACTCTCTGAACACAGATGGAATTGCTGATTATTTTCAGGCAATTATTAATGCATAACTTAATTTAAAATCAACAAACAGGGAGGCCCCAGTAACACTGGGAAACCCAGGCTAGGATTTTAAAGAACCAGCATCATAGTTTAAACTTCATGGTATTGTATATGTAATTCTAAACAATTTTGCCTTACCTGGAAATGTTTTCGTGCTGTGTTCTGCCATTCTCTCTGACCGCAGTTGAGAATAAACGCCTAAGTAAAAGATAATGTCTAGTCTACCCATACACTCGTCATAGTGGCGGTTATTACAATACTGCAGCCCTAATACTAATTATAACACACTGTAAGGAGTTGCCATAGTTACCTCTAACTAACATTTCAGTGCAGTACAGAAACCAGGACCAGAGGACACCGAAATGAAGTGGAGACTTAGGACAGAGGAAAGGAGACAGTTCATTACACGGAGAGTGTTGAGGGTATGGAATGGGTTACCCAGCCATACTGTTAGTGCTGAATCATTGAGATCCTTTAAGACCCAGCTTGACAACATTTTGAGATCAACCAGCTAATAGGAACCGGATGAGCACTGATTGGCTGAATGGCCTGCTCTCTTTCATACATTTTTCCATATTACATTAAGGCCAGGCTTTGTCAACCTGGAAACAGTCGGAAGATCTCACCTAAGTCCAACTCTCTATTTACAATTTTACTCAGTCTCTTTGGTGGTCAGATCAGTGGGACTTTACAATACCAGCTTTGATGGGAAAACACAGAAAGTTAAATGTGAACAAGTTGCTCTTTTGTGGATACTTGAAGTAATTTCGGTAAAGACTGCAGTACTTCATTTTCTCACTAGATGGCACCCACACTCATCTCTTTGAATAAGTTCTCAGGAACTTTATATTTCTGAGTGAAAAAGTAGGCAGTAAAATAAAATCTTCATGGCGAGGGATCCGTATTAAGCACATATTAAAGACCACAATATAGAAATATCTTACAGTATAAAATGAAATATCTGCAATAGCTGAATCTTCATGTATATAGCAGGGCTGTCCAACCTTTTTCACAGTCACAAATTATAAACAATGACACTAAATGGCAATACACACTTGAAATAATTTTCATAAGAATGTTATAATATAATGGATATTGTTACATAATACAATTATGCACCCACCCACTGCCACAGTCGTGAACTCTTAAGGTTGCAGAAAATCACTAACTGGATAAAATGTCAACACTGCATAAACAAATGTATATATATATATATATATATACAATATGTATAATTACTTTTTTGTTTATAACATTCCAGCGAACTCCAAGTCTGTGAATTATGTTATTGTGTGAGTCCATGTGAAACTGCACTAAACCCTTCAGACGTGACATTACCCCACTCCACTCCACTTCAACTTTCCTTTTTTTTTTCGTTTTGCTTTTTCACCTGGAATGTATTGCTTGGATCTAACCCAGCCTGTGTGTAAAACTGATTCAAACTGTTCCAGTAAAAGTATCAAATAAACACCTAGTGCTTGCCAAGTCTTTTACCGCTTCATTTTTCATATTTAAACAAATTATACACCACTTTTTTTCCCCCATACCTCTCTGTCTACCGCAGACAATTTGTAAACCAAACAAAGACCATATCATCTTATGTAAATCCACTAGCTTCCTGTTTAGCAGTGTGGATTATGTAAATATAACTGTTCATCACAACTGCTAAAGCCAATTCAGAGCTGTTCATCTCACATTACAGGACACAGAGCTGTTCATCTCACATTACAGGACACAGAGCTGTTCATCTCACATTACAGGACACAGAGCTGTTCATCTCACATTACAGGACACAGAGCTGTTATTTCCACCGAATCTCTTTTATCTTGGCTCGGACCCTGGCTTAGGACCACTCAGGCATCACAGTGATTGGGCTTTGTAACATCCACGGTTCTCTAAGTGCTTGCAGCTAGCAAAGCCCTCCCATAAAGATGACCCGTCATGAACTTCCATTCAGCATTTAGGTGTCAAATGCTCACTTTAGAAAGAAGCCCATCACATACAGCATACATATCAAGAGGTAGATGTACTAAGATGGGCCAGTCGCAGCTCAAACATACCACAATCTGCATTTTCATTACGACAATTCGCAAAGTGCACATTTTGTCGTATGTACTAAGAAAAAATATGTTAATGAGCCGCAATATACTAATTGAAATATTATTTACGTCATCTTAGCAAGATCTCTAGCGAGAGTTGTGCGACATTTCTTCAAATAAAACAGCGGCAGTTGAGTTGTGGTTTGCTGCAGCAGAGGGTGCCTGAAGGATAATGTCTATACATGCAAGGGTGCAGGAATCAAAATAACATTGTTTTTGTTAAATGTAAACATCATCTGTACAATGCATTCTGTTCTGTCTTACATTTACCTATTTTAATACTGTTATATATATATATAAAAAATGAAAGGCAGTCTAATCCCATCAGATTCTATAGTGAGGCTCCAACCTTCACCCCCAAAAAGCTTTTCATAATCATACAGTAGCGCTAAACCGGACATGTTTGTCCAACATAAGGAGGTGTCGGGTTTATAAATATAAATCATTGTACTGAAATAACACTAATGTGTTTTGAGTAGGCTGCACATTACATTATGTACAAATATAAATCTGTACAGTAGGCCTATACAGTGTACAGTGCAGTAGTAAAATCAAGTGAATACCTAGCGCACTTTTTTGTACTTTAGCCTACTGTTAACACAAAATAAATCATGCTGCCGCATTGTACACATTGGTGTACATTGCGAATAAAAGATTATTTTAAACTGAAACTAAATGATTTTAGGGTTTTTTTATTTATTTATTTATTTATTTATTTATTTATTTATTTTTTTTTTTTTTAGTAAACTTGCTCTACTTAGTAGCCTAGACAATTAACACACAATAGATCATGGTCCTATACAGATGCTCAGACTGAGCTGGAGGGGTTAGTGGCTCATGTGTGCAGTCTATTGCTCCCAACATGCTGGGAAAACCAGAAATGTCATAGAAATTTGTTTTCAAGGCTTGTAAGTACACCCTGCACGTAGTGAAAATTAGGTACTTGGGTGTTTCTCTCATAAATGCATTGAGCACAACTGGCAACACACGAGAAAAAGCGGACTGCGAAATGCCAGCAACAATTGCGACTGTTTAAAACATGCTTTCAAAAGTTCTTAACAAATTGATACAAGTGTCACAATTGCCTGCAGCTTTAGTACATCTCATTACAATATTTGTGATCCCTCATTTGCACTCTCATCTCCACCCTGTTTTTGTGAATTTCTGCAGGAACGCCCAGAATTACATATTAATTTAAGGCTAAAGTGCAAATAAGAACTGCGGCTGCAAAGCATTCGTTAAAATGACGCTGACAGCGTTGCGTTTGTTTGGTACATTTCACGCTACACTTCCCACTGGATTGCAGATAGAACTGGACCTCAGCTAAGATTCATGGAATTATTTTATCAGATACAATCATTTTAAAGGAAGGTAATATTGCTAGAAAGGTAAGAACATTAAATTTAAAATACTGGTCTGATACCAAGAAGTAAGATTAAATGCGTGTCTACATGTCTTGCCTACACTAAATTTTCATTTTCTAGGACATTTCAAAATAGCATTTCCTGTTTTCTGCAATATAATATGTGGTTGGGGAAAACATTATCCTGTTTGTACTTGTAACACGTTTGTGCATTCAAATACTTGTCTTCTAACAGACAGACTTACCGGTATTTCATAATTCTTGATTCAATGAACGATAACGATTAGAAATAATAACATGTATTAGATGTAGTGTTATATTACAACATTGTGGTCCAGTATCTCGCCTTAGGGCCAGCGGGAGCCGTCCTCTTTTGAGGTGATCTTCTGACAGGGGTCAGAGGGCATCTTAGGCTGGTTTATGGCACCCATCGACCCTCCTAAAGAGAGACACAGCTGTAAAGGAGGCGTGAGGTGGAGGTGAGGAAAGAAACTAGACATTTTGGAAAAGGTTAGCACTGAATTTAAACTATCCGACAAATGATATGATAGGGAAGTGCTGTAGCCTCACCCCAATAATCATGGAAAGCCTCCCAGTATTTATAACAGATTGAAACAATAACTTTTAAAAAAACTAGAACCAAAAATATATATTCTCATTCACAACCATTTAAGGACCATTAAGGACCATTAAAAATAAGTAATTTACAAAACATTCCTTTGAACATTAAAATAATATTATTATTAATAATTAATTATTAATATAATTAATACTATTTTTCATCTTATAATATTCACATGGAATTTTTTCTAAATATATAATAGGAGTTACTGTAATTAAAGGCTAAAGTAAATGCTAAAGATAAATGATTTTAATACTATTGATATGTCTTCGATGCAGTTTCTATATTTGTGTTGCATCATCGTGAAAGCATAGCAACTTGTTGGAAAGCATAGTGCTGTCCTGCTAATGCACATGTGAGCATTTAAAAGCACAGTATGGTCACCCATGGTAACTCTTGCCAACCAACCCCAATGCATACAGTACCGGCAGTACAGGGCAAACAACAAAATGACCAAAAACAGTTAAAACAGCAAAACACAAGACTTCCTTTCTTTCCTATAAACTGACAGGATTCTTCATGTGTAGGAAAGCAATGCCTCCGCATGTCCTCAGATGTTAGTACTGATCCTGTGGAAACAGAACTCAGCTTTTCTTCACAAATGAAACTTAAGCCACAGTTCCTGTCTGTACAGGGAGTAGTTGTGTGATCCTATTCCATGCCAAGCCTGTGGTATAGTGCACTTGGCAAAGCCCCAGAAGTGTCTGCTTCTACTTGATGCTTTATAGACACACGTTCTCACAGCTCTTTACTTCATATCAGTACACTAAAACAGCAATTACAAAGCAAATTAAAAGGAAAGTAATGTAATAGCACGGTTCCACTTTAAAATAGAGGACTCAAATCCTTCTGAATTCAATTCATTAGCTGCGATTCCTGCAGTGCTGCTCTTGAGTTTATTATGCATTTGTGCCCTCCAAATTGTCTTCAGGATTAGAAGAAATGATTGATCCTGAAGACACTAAAATAAACATTTGTTCTTCAGATGTTACTCCTGTGCAATCCTATGAAAATGAATCTGGAGCTATTATTCTTGCTGCCGATGCTGCTAAGCTTTACCAATACTACTTGCTGTTGTAAGCTGTTAAATCAAATGTCAGAGAATGTATCAGGTGCACTAAAATGTGCGAACGACCAAAAAAATATATATAGTTAGACCAGGTCCAGTACTTAGAGTGAAAGTCTCATGTAGATTCATGAGAACAGAACTAAATTAGATCAAATGAGTTGGTTTGGTCAGAGTTAAGCACTGGAATTCAGGTTTTATTAACAGAAGAATAATCTGTCCTGTTGGCCGTTCAATGGTAAAAGTGTATAATAACTGTTTTGCAAAAGCAAATCAGTCCCATACAATTGGTGAGACAGACTTATATAGACAGACAGACTGGCAGAGAAAGCAAACAGGCCTGAAAAGAGAGGTAGACAGACTATAATTAAAAACAGTAGCAAAATAAACAATGGCAAAAGTGTGTAAGAATAGTCTTATTATTTCTAATCATATTCTATAGTTAATAGCATAAGAAATAACACGTTTATATATTGTTTATAAGCACTTATAACGGATACCTACACTAAAGTAGTAGCTAATGAGCTGGGTACCTGCAGCCCAGCAGTCGGAACATCTGGCATGCATGCATTTTATTTGCAATTGAAAATGCATTCTGAATGCAAAATGCTGCACTATTAGCACAGACCCATCAAACCGTTTTGGGAATTGAACCAACAAACAACTAGTGTTCTTTCACAATGTCAGCAGCGTGTCCTGAAACCTAACACAACTTAGTGGTATAATGTACATACAATCCAGCCAGCAGCAGTGCTTCATCTCACTCACCACGACCGCAGCTCACCCTGTGATTATTTCAGTTTTAGAGCTCACTTCAAAGGCAATGCTCTCGGGAGTCTATCATTTCTCGCTTTTACTATTCATGGGTATTGGCTCATCAAGCCACTGAGATGAATCACTTAGCCAGACATTTACTGTACATGTATTCAAATTGCCCCATTTTCACTGCCCGGACACTTTGGTTTCCCACTGAGTGCCTTTGGCTTTCTCTGGAAAAATGCCATGGTTGACTTAAGCATCGTTGCGTATCAACTCCACCCACCCAGTTGTAACCCATCCCCTGTTATTATTATTATTTATTTCTTAGCAGACGCCCTTATCCAGAGCGACTTACAATTGTTACAAGATATCACATTATTTTTACATACAATTACCCATTTATACAGTTGGGTTTTTACTGGAGCAATCTAGGTAAAGTACCTTGCTCAAGGGTACAGCAGCAGTGTCCCCCACTGGGGATTGAACCCACGACCCTCTGGTCAAGAGTACAGAGCCCTAACCACTACTCCACACTGCTGCCCCACAATTGTGCCAGAATTGTGTGCTAATGATTTGAGAGACTTCAGGCATCTTTCATGGCCACCATAGTCCTCGGACGACAATGCAATTGAGCATGTTTGAGATGAATTTGAACAACGTATTTGTCATCACAATCCTCTGTCTTCCTCTCTGCACCAGCTGTGTGAAACACTGATGACTCAATTGATTAACATCTCTTGAGACACCTTCCAGCACCAGGTCTATAACAGTGGCCCAACCTGTTATCAGATACAGGTCCTTATGAAGTGGTGAGGCAGTGTATATACTGTATGTATGTGTGACACAAAGACAATGATTCTTGGTGGTAAATCTCCCTCCCGACCTGTGAGGGTGCTAAGTAACGGGAACAGAGTACTCTGGATTACTTGACTTGTGTATGTGTTTTGTGTTCTGTGTGGGTGTATAATAAAAACAGGACTATTATTTCAGGACAAACCCGGGGATTACAAATGAAGTGATACACGCTGCTGTATACTTAAACATCATTTATTGTTTACTGTTTGTTTTGCTGTCAGGCACTGGACACAAAAACATCATTAAACAACCTTTGCACCTGGATTATAATGTTCACTGATCACCTGCACACTATTTGCCACAGTATGATACAGTTTTTCAATTAATAAGAAATGATTCAGTGCGCAGATGTTTATTTTGGAAAAGTCTGGCGGCTGGTTGTGTTCCTGCGTGTGCTTTTTAGCTTGAAAAATGCTCTGTAGAAACTTTCCTTAAAATGCAAAAAGCTGCTAATTGTTAATTAGCCCGAGATAGAGGTGTGAACTGTGTAGGCACTGCTCCAGGGGAGGCTTATGTTTCTGAGTTGTCATGACAGAATGCTCAACATGAAAAACATTTAATAAACTGGTAAAGGTATCCATAGCCCAGAATAGGACAGCTTTACAATTCCTCTGAAATTTATAAGGACATGGCTTGCAATTAGCTCACTGAAGCCAAACTCAACACAAGAAAAGAAAAGAAGAGTCTCATTTCCATAAGTAGAACCTTGGTGTATTTCAGGGGGCTGGAGCTGGGACTCCTCCCTTGTGTCATCCAGCCAAAATTCCTGTGAGTCACCCTTTCATTACCTGTCAGTCACCCTAATTAAACTGTAGCCAGCTCCCTAATTCCTGTCTTGTTTTTCAGTTTCCTCTTCCACTTTGCTGTGTCACCTCTGCAATGCTCCCCTCTGGGGGCAAGTGCAGCTCACTTCCCAACGTTAGAGGCTGACAATGTTGTCTCGCCCTCCGAGAGGAAGGTTCCCGCTGGTCAGAGGGGACCCCCGGCCAAAAAATAACTACATTTAATTTTCCATTCTCCTGCTTAAATCTATTCATTTGCACCCGTGCCAGTCTCCCCCTTCGGCGAGCAAAGCTTTCTCCCAGCTTTCGAGCTAGTCATTGACTCAGCTTATCGAAGGTGGCTCTTACAGCTGGGGGGAAGACCCTGATCCTCTTTATGAGTTTATTTCTTTATTATCTTTTCGAGCTCTTTTGTTCTCCCTGGAGTGTAAGCCGAGTCTGACCTCTCTCGTCTAGACGTCTCAGTAAGCCAGGGAGACCTCAGTTCATTCTCTATCCTTCATTAGTTTCCCCTTGGGGGAAGTTCTTCACTTCCCGGCCTTGGAGGTCGATTGGTTCAGCCTTACTTCATTGAAGGCAGTTCGAGTAGTCAAAGGGAAACCCCTATTCTGTTGCTAAAGTTACAAGCACTTAGCCTTTATTCTAGTAGTCCCTTTATGCAGGCCTGGGTCCCGCCTCATGAAGATTAATGTATTACATTTCTTACAATAATGTTGATGCAGTTGTCTGGAAGAGCAGTATTTTGTTAATTTTGTCTGCTCTCAGTGCAGCTCTATTGTCCATCTAAGCAGCCAGGTTCTAAACCGTGATTAAACTGTACAGAAAGAGGAAACTAAGAGGCAAGGCAGTCCGGTTCTAAACCGTGATTTAACTGTGTACAGAAAGAGGAAGCTAAGAGGCAAGGCAGCCAGGTGAACTGGCTAAAGCAAGGTAACTAAACTGATTAAAACAATACCCTGACAGAGTTCATTTCAAAGCTCCTTTTGTCAATGCTGACGTTTTGCGTTCTTGACCATTGACCATTTAAGATACAGTAAGTCTAATTCATTTCCATCAGCAGCACACTGCGATCAGACTGGTTTGTACTGGGACTCTGTCAGCCCAAGAAGATATGTCAGTGTGAACTCCTCTTTTCTTTTTTTGGCATTGTAAACGACTCCCTTACAAAAGTTTACCACAATATTTTGACATGTGTTTCCCATGGTTATCCTATGCATTTATCATAGTTTGCACTGGTTGGCCACGTTCATTAATATGCTTACCATACCTTGCTCTTCATTACAATGCTTAGCTATGCGTTCCTATGCTTTCACTATGCTTAATTACACCTTGCTATGCTTTTAGTATGGTAAACGTTCATAAGGGCTGTCATGCTGCGGTACCCTTATTATCTACTGGAGATTTACTACTGTGCTGGGAATGACTTGATTCTTTTCCCAGATGCTCAGCAGACTCCAAGCCAAGATGTTTCAGGAAAAGATGCCCTGAAGCACATTTCATCATGCTCATTGATTTCTATACAGTGGTAGTACTTTTTTTTGTAATCATCTTTTTTATACACATATACATTAAACGAAACATTGCAATGGTATTGTTATATCTATCTCTTAAATATACAGCCCCCCCTCCCCACCCGAGCAATGGTATTGTTATATCTATCTCTTAAATATACAGCCCCCCTCCCCCCCAGAGCAATGGTATTGTTATGTCTATCTCTTAAATATGCAGCCCCCCTCCCCCCAGAGCAATGGTATTGTTATGTCTATCTCTTAAGTTTACCAGTAGTGTGTCCTATTTTGAACTTGAACTGGTTGGAGTGGTACAAGAAAATAAGTACCTATTAATCTAACCTATATCGTTTCTATGTGGTTTCTGTACCCTGTGCACCCGACTACAATGGGATTCCACACGTCTTCAAACACCTGCATTCTGTTTTCTATTTTGTATTTCAGTCTTTCATAGCATGCTGTCTCAGCTAAGGTATTGTACCATTCCTCGTATGAGATGGGGGTTTGATCATTCCATTGACAGGGAATAACTCTTTCAGTTGTTGCATTTGCCAGCACAATCCAATTAAATATTTTACCCTCCCCTCCGCCCTTCCTTCAAAATGATCTTTGAGTAAAAGAGACAGTGCCGGGTCAGCGTTACCTTTGATCCCAGTCACAGAGCTGATGGTCTCGAGAACCTTCCTCCAGAAAGACTGTTACAAGTGGGCAATCCCACAGCACATGTACCACATGCCCAACACTCTGTGCACATCTGCAATTGGGTTTGTCCGTGATGTGCTGTGAAATACAGTAGGGGGAAACATGGGCTCTGATTGGCTGAATGATCCTCAGCAGTTTATAATATACTTAAGTCATAGTGCCTGTCAATGAAGGTTCTACTGTGTGGTAGTTGACCATGAGTTTATCTGGGCAGTGTCAGATCTGAATGGAGCAATATTGCTAAATTGTCCGTGTCTTGGTTTGTTGTTGTTGAAAGATGCTGAGCTCTAGTCAAGCTGACAGGCTGTGATTGACAGGCAGTTGTGGGTTCAGGACTGGTTGCTTTCTTCGGTGCAAAGTATTGATTGGCTGGTTTTGGCGGATAATAAAATTTGGACCAATGATGTCTTTCTTTAGTATTTGCTATGCAATAGATGTGACCAGACCCTTCAATACAGCAAGTCACAATGAAAAAGCCAGCACTTGAGAGGATTGATTTTAGGTTTGATTCACAGTTGACGTTGTGACATTCCGCAAACTTCTACTGTCTGATAGACGCTTGCTAGAGCTGAAAGCTGATTGGTTGATGGTACTGAATAATGTTCTAATGTATAGAAAACTATAACTTGAGCATTATGTGTATGTATATATAACATTCTAAAATATACAAGGGTATAGTCTCACCTTCTTCCAGACTGACCGACTTCCTGACCCGGGGAAAGAACTGTCAGGCCAGCCCATCCGAAGAACTCTGTACTCTCTGCTTAGCACCCTCACAGGTCGGGCGGGAGATTTACAGCCAAGATTTGTTATATTTCTGTCAGCTGGCTCTTTGAGCTAATATATATATATATATATATATATATATATATATATATATATATATATATATATATATATGGTTGATAATGTTAATTGTATGCATTATGTTTCTTAAAGAGCAACTAGTTTTTCAATTTTTTGTTTTATATTTACCTTTCAGAGGGGTTCTGCTGCTCCAATATTAAGTTACTATCATACTATTGGAGAAACAGACCACTCAGAAAGATTGAAAACACCATCCAATGGTAGGGAAATGGGCTTACACCTTAAGAAAGCAATAAAGCACCTGTAACATTAAAAAAATCATGCAAATGACAACCTGGAGTAAAGAGCCATCTGCAAAAAACCTTATCGTACAGTGATTCATTCATTCATAGCACATGTACCTCTGTCCTGTGACACAATTGGCATTCTCCCAAGCACTGTGTTACGAGGTCAATGTAAATTACCTTTGATCTGATAGAGAGGAGCTGTTCTGCTATCAAAACAAAGTGGTTAAATGAAAGTGGGATTTGTCATGCTTTGTTTAGCCCACAAAAGAACTGACTTATCTTACAGGTTGGGCTGAAAGCCAAAGCCTACATTTATGTATTTTCTGCTAAAAACAAGTATAGAAAACTAAATTCCCTGAAATTCTCAAAACCCAGGAGGGACATGTCTGAACAGAATATGATAAACTGGTCTCTACATGCCAAAGTCACAGGCAGGAGGACAGCATGTGCACTGGAAAGTACCATTCAAATATGTTTACAGCACGCAGTACATTAATCTACAGAGACGATAAAACTTGCTGATTTGATTGTAGGACGGGAAACTCTGGGATTGATTGTAGGATGGGAAACTCTGGGATTGCTTCACATCCTCCATTTAGTGAGTTAAAACAAGTCTATGATTCCTCAAGACGTTGGCATTTCCTTTGACCATATTTGTGCATGTGTTCTTGTCAGTCCACTGATATAAAATATATCATATCCTGTGGAAGGATGTGGGGGTGGTTATTCTTAGGAAGATCAAAAAGGATACCATTTAGATAACTACTGCCAATGTTCCTTCTCCCTCTTTTTATTTGCAACTTTTTCTCATATTCCCCTCATCTCAAACTGCTAATATATTGCATTGCATGGTTGTATTGTGGCATTCAGCTTTCCAGAAGCACAGTGTACGTGTTTTACATAAAGAGCTCTTTAGATTCATTGAAACCGGATAGCATACTAAACTATGGGAGCAGATTTCATTTACGTACACCCAATACTTTATTCTATTAGGTAACAGGAAATTGAATTTGAATACTGAATTCAGCTACGTACATGGTGCATTGAAAACAGTAATATCTTGTAAGATAAGTCTTTGTGCCAGCCCTACAGTGGTAGCGTTCCAATACGAACCTGACAGTGCTTGTTACAGAAACATTAAGTACAAGGAAGTCTCTGTGCAGTAAAACACTGTGCAGTAAAACCTGAAACCAGTTATTTTGAATCTGTCATTCAGTTTTGTCATCCCCAATGTTCGTGTTACATAATGGTATCCAATGTCAGCATGCATTTCCAAAATATCCATTAATGTGTAGAATTGCTGATTCTTTTGTGTAATAAACTTGGCATCATCTATAAAAATTGTCAAATGCTTAAATGCTATTGCGATGCTCTAGCTGAGAGGCACACTGGTAATCCCTGTCGTCTTTGATGACCGCCAATCCGCTTGGATAATAAACGTCCCTAAATATGATGAAACTGAACTACAATCTGCTTCTCTCTTGTTTGTGGAAACCCACATGTCAACTACCCTGTGACAGGCTGGTTTCACAAACCCTGGTTAGCACTAGTCTTGGACTACCTTGCCTAAAGTAGCATAAGGTAGTCCAAGATTAGGGCTAACCGGGGTCTGTGAAACCAGCCATCAAAATATAAAAACTTTAGTCATTTATTTGGCTTCTCTATTTGCAAACTACCCCTCCCCCCGGAAAAAAAGTTTAAAATCTGCATCTGAGCAAGAAACAATTTTTAATGGACTTTCCAAATATGAAAAAGGAACATAAAAAAAATCCAGATTGATGGTAAGCGATGACTCTTTATAGTGAAGTAATACTGCCTTTATAATGCTGTAGAGAGGAGCCACCGTTGAGAGACTGTGCTATTTGGGACATACCTTATAAGATGAATGCAGAATGGAATGGCAATGTGAGGCAAATGTTAAAGCAATGATCATACCACCATATACCCTGTTCTGCTTTATAATGATGGGGCTCAGCACCACCATATACCCTGTTCTGCTTTATAATGATGGGGCTCAGCACCACCATATACCCTGTTCTGCTTTATAATGATGGGGCTCAGCACCACCATATACCCTGTTTTGCTTTATAATGATAGGGCTCAGCACCACGTTCTGTTATCTGTGGGTGATTCTAAGAAGATAGCAATCAGCTTTGAAAACAAGGTCAGTCAGGCCTTGTCCCAACACTCAAATTACAAACCACACCTGCCTTCCAGAAAGGTGTAATAACTTCATCGAATCCTTTTTTATGGTCTCCTAACAGGCATGCCCAATTTTCCCAGATTTTATTTCCCAATTTGTGTGGACCTGTTTCCATTTATTTATTTTTATTTATTTTTTTTTACTTGCTTATTTTGCAAATTGCCTTGGGGTTTAGCACATTGAATCACATTCATAATTATTACTCTCCATCTTCTACTGCCTGTTCATGCCACAACTAGAGCTGTGATAAACCATTCAGATGTAATGGGTTTGGATTTACTAACATGCAAAAAAAGGGTGTGCTGTTTATTAGGGGTCACTGTATGTCAAATCAATCAACACTGCTTCATTGCCTTTTATTTTTGTCTCATTTGAAAATGTATATAAACAGCAATGTTCCAACATGTCTTGTACTGTAGATATCCTGAATACTTTCAGAGAACTGTCTGTTTCTTACATTGAAAATGCTGACAGGTCTTCAATAGTTCTGAAGACATGTTACCCTGACACTGTAGCCACTGAAATCCCACAGCTGTAGCTTTAATATCAAGAGCAAGCCTGTTTCACTGCAAATATAGTTTGTATTAGTCGTGCTTTTGATGATCAAAGTGCAATGGGCAGTGTTGTGTGACACACAGCTCTATATCCAGGAATGCAGACGATCCCGGCTCTTCTGCATAGTGTGCAGTGTTCTGTGTG
Source organism: Acipenser ruthenus (assembly GCF_902713425.1). Lineage (NCBI taxonomy): Eukaryota > Metazoa > Chordata > Actinopteri > Acipenseriformes > Acipenseridae > Acipenser > Acipenser ruthenus. The sequence goes on from NC_081189.1 coordinate 2,745,226, forward strand.
CACTGTTGCCGGTTCTCTGGTTTGCACCCAGACTTCACCCTGTTACATGTGCTGAGAGTACCAAACTTCACCCTGTTACATGTGCTGAGAGTACCAGGCTTCTATGGATTCCATCTTGTATTTACAATGGCTTTTGCAAACCAGCCTGCCTCCTTTATGCAGTGTTGAAGATGCTTGCCTGGGAAATTCAAGGTCGTTGGTTAATGTTCAACCTCCTCCCTGTTGCTTGGAAACTTGACATTTTGCAGAACTGTATTTTGAAACTCCAGAAAGCCTAGTGAGTAGTTGTCTTGTTTTAAAGCCGATGTGGAAATTTGCATGTGCTATTTGCAGCCTGGCATCATCTACTGTACATTAACTGTGACAAGCGTGTAGACTCTTTGATGGGAGTCTTGTTTATACTGTAATTGCAGTTAATTTGGTCCTATCTGATCCATATTTCTTTGTTTCTGAGGGAAAACAGACTTTACAGAGGGCAGATATGACTTACCTAAATATACTACTACTACGACTACTACTACTACTAGTACTTTTCTGGCCCCAAGAAGAATGGAAAGCCAAACAATACATATGCATGGTATGTAATTTACATTTAATAAAAAATGAATTGCCCACGTTTTAATAGAATAACCCTGAAAGTAACAGAGACGTATTGCATACCGGTAACCAAAAACAACTGCACTAGCTAGCTAGAATAAAACTTGCTGCTAGAATCTGAACACTGCCTTCTGGTTTAATTATACAAGTAGAAACTCCAACCAGAACATATTAGTACATTAACACAATGCTAACCGTTAAACAAAAAAAAAATCACCAAAATAAACTGACCATAATCATTGGTTTCATAAATGTGAAACCCATGAAACCCAGTTCTGTTAAGCGTAAATTACTGTAACTGCACCAGTGTATCTAAATGTCAGCACCCTTACTGCGTGAATTAAACAGGAAGCATGTGAACTGGGGGCTCAGCCCCCAGGTCGAAGAGAAGAGCATGCATGCATGCATTCAGCTCTCATTCCTAAAGCACTTCATGGTGGTCAAGGGCACGTTATTTCTAAAAGAGCACGCCCTCATGCCTATGTGTTGTTGAATCTCTACAGTACACAGCTACACTAGCATCACCCAGACCAATCTCAGGAATCAAATACTGGAATACAATCTGGGAAGCTGTGCTCAAAAGCCAGCATAGCATTTAGCATTTAATTTGGATTAGCTCTCAGATATTTCCCAAAGACTACCTGAAGGAGCCAGTGTGACCGTAGAGTATTGGCTCACAGAATGGTGTGGGGTTTTCCAATGCTGTGTTGAAACAGCAGTTTAGAGATAACATGTTGACATTGCATTGTACATTAGGGACAAGGACCTGTCCTAAATTAAACTTGTTTTGTGTTTGTTTGTGTTTGTCTGGGCTTTTGTATGTAAAGAAACACTGGGAATTTCCAAGGTTCATAGTCATTTTAAACTTTAAAACCTTCTTATGACTTTTCTGGTAAGCTCTTTAAACTAGACTCCAGAGAGGAAGGCTGTAGGCAGTGTATTCTCTTGACATCTTCCTGTGGTCCTGTTTGTTATGCTCCATTTAGTAAACACAGTGATAACAGCTTGATCTCTGTTTCCCAATCTCCATCTGTGAACCTCCCTTACTATGGCTCCTCAATTACAGAGATCTCAAGTTTAGCCCCCTGCTATCTACTCTGTCCATTACTTTAAACACTCAATCAGAAACTCACAACTATACCTGTGGCCAAAAGTTTTGCATCACCTAGCATTTTAGGATTGAGACATAATTAAAAAAAAACAAAAAAAAAAACATATAAACATAATTGAAATCTTTCATTTAACAACATGTAATCAAAAGGAACTACAAAATGATATCGCGAAAGTCTGCCAGAAGCCGTAATAGTAGTACAGTATTTCATGTTAGATTTCAAAATGTCATATTTAGCCATAAGCACCTTCACAGAGACGAGCAGCTCCTGAACCCACAGTCAAAGCACCTTCACAGAGACGTGTCATAAAATAAAAATAACACAATATATGAATAATTGCACTATTGCAAACATCGTGAAAAGTAAGAGGACATTAAAACAAACTTAGAAAAAGTATGATCAATGAGTATCCATGTGAAGAATTAAGTGTTACAGTGGGCTATAGGTGGGTGGCGTTGTATACTTCAAAGTCACACGCAGAGACAATCGTGCCAAAGATGTTATTCAATAAACACTGTCATTGTTCTCACCCAGGTACATTTTTTATTTTCAGATTGTTTTATTGCAATGCTACAAACTTTCACACCCTGTCTGGACTGCATCAATTGCTTATCAAGGTTAAATTATTACCACGTTAGTAAGACCTTTCTCCTCTAAGATAATCAGCTCAGTGAAACTTTGAAGATACTGAGAGACAATCAACTGAGATTTATTCAGTGTGATTTTTTGAATGTATAATCAGCAATTAATGCCTAAAAAAGAGTTCCTTTAACTACTGATTTGAATACTCCAGTTGATAACTGATTCCTTGTAACAGCCCGTCTCTGCAGTGAACTTTGAATGCACTTTTACCAATACAACCGACATCCTCTTGAAACCTCCAGAGCAGTACTGTATACTGTGCAGAATTAAAATGCATTGGATAGGGGTCGGAAGAGGACATTATATTTCATAATAAAAAGTTGTTTAAGGGAGTTGGATTGTTACATTGATATTTTATTGCTACCAGTAAAGTATCTACTGGTATTTCAATAAAAGGGAACAAATTGGGGGTTCCCGAGTGGCGCATCCGGTAAAGGCACTCTATATGGAGTGCAGGATGTGCCCTATAGCCTGGATGTCACCGGTTCAAGTCCAGGCTATTCCACTGCCAACCGTGGATGGGAGCTCCCAGGGGGCAGCGCACAATTGGCTGAGCGTCGCCCAGGGTTGTCCTCGGCTCACCGTGCACCAGCAACCCCTGTAGCATGGCCAGGCGCCTGCAGGCTTGCCTGTAAGCTGCCCAGAGCTGTGTTGTCCTCCGACACTGTAGTTCTGAGGTCGCTGCATGGTGAGTCTGCAGAGTGAAAAGAAGCGGTCGGCTGACGGCGTGAGTTCATGTTCGCTGCTCCCGAGTCAGCGCGGGGGTGGTAGCGGTGAGCTGAGACTAAAAATAATTGGATATTCTAAATTGGGAGAAAATACAAAAAAGAATTGCGACCACTAAATTAAAAAAAAAAAGGAAACAAATAGTATACTGAATTCTGAATTGCTTGTGTGGTACCTGTTAATATTTCAAAGTTAAAATTACTTTCATCAATAGACATTTAAGTAACAATACAAAATGTTAACTGATATTTTCACACAAGCACAAACTCTTGAGTTGTAACAGCTTTACCTAAACATTTACAAAACAGAATCCAATGTCAATGTGTGGCCAGCTGGGGATCATTTTCCATACCATTTATTTCAATGTACTGTGATGACTTGGCATCTCATTCCATTGAACTGAATAAAGAGGCAAGGGCTGGACACGAACGCATAAACTTATGGGTCAAAGAGGAACATACCATTCAACTAAAGAACATGCTGTGTGGTCAAGAAGTAAGTACTGTACATGTTTTAATTTATTCTAAATTAAAAAAAAAAACTGCTGGAGTCCAATCAATCCATACCTGCCTTTGTGTGTTAAACTTCCTTATTTGTACAACCAATCTGTGTCAATAAAAGCCATTAGGGAAATTCAGAGAGTAATCTTATCAGCAGTAAATGATAATGACAGACAGCAGATAGCAATGAATGACACCTATTGCATTTCGCTTGCTTTCTGTTTGGTGACGGTCATGCAGGCTATTCACAGACACTTTCTCTGGCGGGTTTATACCTCAAAGTCAATCAGAGGACCCCAACCTGCCTCCCTTGCACTGAATTCCCCAAATGTTTTGTGCAAAGCTTGTTCTGCTATTTTGGCATTTCACAGCCAGTAAGCGGTATTTCCCAGCATCCCCACCCCTGGATTTCTAATAAACAAGGTGTGTTAATGAAGAAAGGTCACCTGCAGCAACACTTGTGACACAGAAATGCAGACCGCAATCTTATCAGAAGTAAAGGATACTGATAGCGGCTGAGAGCAACGAATGACCCTCATTCCGTTTTGCTTCCTGTCTGTCATTGTGTTACTTCAGGTACCAAGGTACATACCAAGTTGCTTTTTAATATCTTACTACAAAGAGAATGTGCTATTATCTGCTGTTGGTTAACGCACCAGGCTTGTGAAGATAAATTGCACTAAAATAGTTTGCAAACATAAAGGTGTTTTAAAATGTGGCTGATTACCCAAGCAAGAAAAACACAACTAAACTAAAGCAAATATGCAGTAGGTGTCATTCACAGTAAAGAGTTGCAATAGGGTGGGTATTAAAGGCACAGAGTGAGCTGCTGTTAAACTTGCAGAGACAGATGTCTGAAAACTGTATTAACTGTATCAGGAAATTCTATAACAGGGTGAAGAAAACCTTGCAGCAGTGAGCATCTGTATCAGGAGACAGAGAAATCCAATCCTGTTGAAAAGAGTTGAGGCACAAAGCCACAACTTATTGCTCCATGAAGAAAAACAAAAATATGAATGTAGTGATGGCTGTTGTGGTCTATTATAATCCCTACTAACTCCTCTCTTAAAGCATAATTACATATGAAATAAGCATGACATAGGGAAAACAACAAAAGGATATATTTATATAGTGGAATCAATTCAATCATGGACAGTATATCATGGCAGTGTATTTTATATATATATTACTTTATTGATAGCTGAGATGCTCTTGTTCTTTTTAAAGTCACACAAACTGTGTTTTACATAACAGTTCAGATTCCCATGCGGAAGAGAGCACTGCTAACAATGTCTCAACAAATCACCAGGAAACACGGGCTTGACAGAAACCGCATGGCGCTGAGCTGTCCCCAAAATAACACTTCAATAACTGCTTCCTTTTCCGTTCATTAACAGGGTAATGTTCATTTGTTCTTCTGAGGGAAACCTGAAACCAAAAGATGAAAGTCCTTATTTTAGTGTACACCACACACAAATAATTACACCAACACTGATATATAACATGAGAGTAGACTCCACTGAGGCAAAGATCCAAGGTGGCTGCCAAGTCTTTGTTGTTTAAAAATGATTCAGCAGTTCAGGACAAATTATGGGAATGATTTGATGGCTATATGTGTTACACTTAATCGTGGACAAGGAGCTAGAAGTCTTTCTGAAAATTCAAATGAGGAACTGGGTAACAGGGAAACGGTTATAGATGCTATAGTTGCTCTTCAGAATTCTCTTCCTATCCTGATAATTGACTGTTTCCAGAGCGTGGCCGTAGTTCTCCTTTGTTATGCCAGTTTCTCTTGTGTAGAGGTAAAAGTACACCAGTATACTTTCTTTTTTTTAATCTGGTCTATGATAAAAACTAACAGTTCTCTATTTTCAAAGGTATCACTACAAGCCCAACAGAATCAAAGATCATCTTAGGATGCAGCACTTTTTATTGGGGGGTGATAAAAAGAATTGATGCTGTAAATCTCCCTCCCGACCAGAAAGGGCGCTGTGTAAGGTTGGTAGTGCACTTCTCCATAGATGGCTCGACTCGACGGTGGGTGGAAACAGGAAGTCGGCCATCTTGGAGGAAGCACACAGCTGCACATACTCAAAACGATTCACATGCGATCAGCTGCGGACCAGGCAGCGATTGGTTACACCTGGGCGCCAAGCTAATTGCAGGGAGGAGTTGGGCAGTACAAAGGGGATGCAGCTACGTGAGTACAGCCCCTTGCACTGAAACCTAACATACGGCCGGAGCCTTGTTTGTTTGTTTTGTTACGTGTTGTCTTTGTCTTGTAGAGGAGGAGTAAGGCGCCAGGGGCTGCAGCCACAGAGCCAGCTCAAACAACTGAGCACTGCACTCACCTCATGACACCAGCACTCAGCACGACCGCACTGTTTGGAGAGCACAATTTTGTGCACGGGACTGTGGATGGTATCTCCTCCACTTACTGTCATATCTCTCCTTTCAGCAAGCAGACGCTGCACCACTAGGAGAGGAAGAGCAGCGAGTGTTAGATGCTGCTCTGCTAGAAACAGTGTGGAGTAGTGGTTAGGGCTCTGGACTTGACCGGAGGGTCGTGGGTTCAATCTCAGTTGGGGGACACTGCTCCTGTATCCTTGAGCAAGGTACTTTACCTGGATTGCTCCAGTAAAACCCAACTATATAAATGGGTAATTGTATGTAAAAATAATGTGTAAAAAAAGAATGTAATTGTATGTAAAAATAATGTGATATCTTGTAACAATTGTAAGTCGCCCTGGATAAGGGCATCTGCTAAGAAATAAATAATAATAATAATAATAATAGAAGAGGAAGAGCAGCGAGTTTCAGATGCTGCTTCGCTAGGAGAGGAAGAGCAGCGAGTGTTAGATGCTGCTCCACTAGAAGAGCAGCGAGTGTTAGATGCTGCTCCACTAGAAGAGCAGCGAGGGTTAGACGCTGCTCCACTAGAAGAGCAGCGAGTATTAGACGCTGCTCTGCTAGAAGATGAAGAGCAGCGAGTGTTAGATGCTGCTCCACTAGGAGAGGAAGAGCAGCCAGTGGTGCTGAAGCTGCAGAAGAAGGCCTCTTTGGCTGATCTCCAGGGTGCTGAACCAGCCGACTCACTGTCATGTATACTGATGCACACATGCCTCTACTGTTACAAGGTCCCAGTTCAGTTCATTTCTAACTTTGATAATGGTGTTTTTAGGAAATGTTTTAGTTCTTGCAATAAACTGTGGAGCAATATTTCTGTTTAACGAATTGACACATTATTGCACAAAATGGTTATGCTGTTTGTAGATGTTCTGTGGATAAGAGGGAAAGAAGACAGGAGTTATTTAGGCAATCAGCTACAAGAAAGCACAGCTCCTCTTGTTCATATCTTTTCTGATGTTCTTATGTTTTAAAACAAGCCTGGGCACACATAATATATACCAGCAACGCTTCTAGAGGATGAAGAAGGATCTAGAGGATATCTCTTGTAAGTTATCCCTTCTACTCCGACTCTTCACAGAAACCCAGTGCAATGTTCCACACTTGTTAGCCAGACTGACTAAATTATTATGTAAGATGTTTCCTTAATTGGTTTATTTACAGTCAGTACCGTACGCATATAGTACAAAGAAACTGGATGAAAGCACGCCACAAATACCACATATATCAATTTCAAAGGTTGGCTCATGTTTAAAGGCATCTTTTATTACAGAGCACCCTGTTCAACAAAGCAAGTCCATTATACTTGCTCTTTTGTGCTTTCAGTCCAATATTATCATCATTGGCCTAATGAACTTGCACATTCCCCTACTTTATATGATGTGTAAAGTATAGTTGGAAATCCATCATTTTCTTACCCTTTACCATCACTCTTATTAGCAGTAACATTGGCCTGGATTTACCACTTCGCCAACACAATTAGCTAATTTTGAACCTGGTTAGAAAAAATGGATCCAATGGATCTTGGGAACCACTGGTCTAGCTGCAATCAAACCATGTGACCTGCAGCACAGGAAGTGAGTAGGTACCGAAAAACAACAGTTAAGCTATAGCATTGTTTTTATTAAAGAACCCCCCCCCCCAGGTTATTTCAAATTTTAAAATGGCATACAAAAATAAGCAGAAAATTCCCAATGAAATAGGAACCAGTGCTAATGTTGTGAATGCTACAAATAGGTAAGCAAATGCATTTCCAATTAAATCAAAACATCATTGGCCAGATTAGCCTGGATTAAATCAAAATATTATAGACATTATAACATTATAACATTTAGCGAAGTCAGCACAATAAAACATTTTTTTTCAGTTCAGCCTCTTTGCACAGCCCGGACGCGAACCAGCGCTGTCCAAGCTGAAAGAAAGCACATTTGATACCAGGCACCACTTAATGCAGGAGTTATTACAAGAATGTCCATTACAAGTCTCAATGACTGCTTTGTGCTTATTACCCACCAATATTGAAAAACATTGACAAACACTACCCACGCACAATTGAAACTAACAGCTGAAGCATTACTAAAAGGTAAGGGAGCTTTGAATGTTCTTCCAAACAAAACAAACACAGGCTGTGTGCTTCTCACTCTTTAAATAACTTGAACTCTTATCATCGAAAGCCAGGGATACATTTTTTTAATGCTAAATACTCTGAGTGCCAATTGACAATGCCAGTAAAGCGCTCAACAGACAATGGATTCTCTGCAGGTTCCCACATGATCAAAGCACACTGCCAGCACATAAAAAGTACCTGCACACGGGCTCAGTGTTAACAAACGTGGTCATGTCCAGTGGATCAAGACATCTTGGCTGCCTGCAGCTTGGTGTTGCACTTATCATAGTGATGTTCAGGAACTGGGCTCATTGATTTGGGGGCCCTTTTTGTCTTCTTGTTCAATGAGAACTGATTTCACAGCTTTGTTTTGCACGTGGTAATTTTACAGCAAGCCTTGCTTACCGCTACAAAAACACCATACTTGCCATAGTCCTTCGAATTTAAGACACTCTCCAATTTAAGATGCAGCCCAATTTTCCCACTCTCAATTTGAGGAAAAAATGAAACATATACATAAATATGCATCTATAAAGATACAACCTCAATTACGCATATGGAGGCAGTTTGTGGTCGTCTGCTATCACAGAGCATTACAGTTATGTGCTGCTTCTCATTTCCAGTCGTGATTACCTCCTCCCCCCTGTTTTTCTCCCAATTTGTGAACTGTGGTATTGTTTGGCATGTTGAAAAATATGGGCATTTCCGATCTGTCCAAGCTGGTACTGTTTGTTTGAGACGTTGAAATTGTAAAAGCTTCTCTTCGAATATCTCTGGAAGCTAATGATGCTTTTTTGAAAATGGCTGCCTGTATGTCATGGATGATTCGAGATCGGGCAGTAACGTTTTGGTTCGACTTTTCTCTGCAGTCAGTCACGTTGCTGTTTGTGTACTCGGGTAGTCACGTCTTTTGTTGCTGAATTTAATACACGCATCACTATATTGTGAATTAAAGACGCAGGCTTGAATTTAAGACGCAGGCTATTTTTGAGAAGCAAAAAATGTTTAAAAAGTGTGTCATAAATTTGAAGGAATATTGTAATTAATGAATGAAACGGGTGATCATTTTTTTTGTTTTTAGATACTGCAGTTGTAGTAGTACCAATTTGAAAAGTCTGATCAATAAGTTGTCAACAGTGGATGATACCAGGCTGCTGATCCCTGGAGAGAGGACCACCCTGGATTGTCTCCGGCCCGGACCCCTAACCCCTAACCATTAGGTGAGATGTAGTATCTAAAGGTTGTCGCTTAATTGGAGATCATCAATGACTAAAAGAGCATCTAAAAGATGCAGGGGTCAGCATCCTGAAAGAATACATTTATTATGTATCCTTCCACTGAGAAAAAATAGTCCCTGAGGACTGTTTCATTGTGACATATATATTCTTTACTTTTTTATTTACCATAAACATTGCCATTTATAGTAACATTTCGAGATCAAATAGCATTTGGAATTGAAAGCAGACTGATTTCCCGCATCTAAGGGAGGATTCACAGGACAGCCAGTCACTGCACTGGCACTTGGGGCCGACATCGGGGGAGGGGCTTCCGAGCGTGAGGTCGTGGAGGAGATGTCTTTTTGTAAATCCTGCTCCTGGTTTTGCAGTCTTCAAGAGAAGCTGACCAGTAATTTTGGAGGCTGTTTTCACACCGATGACCGGTAACCAAAATATTTTCCCTGGACTGTAAACCAGCATTAGATAATATGTGGACAGCAGTGCTGCGGGTTGAGTGGTTCGTGTAACGTACTGAAGGCCAGCTTGCTCTGAAACGTGAGGCATCATGTTTCTGAGGTAATTAACACCAAGAGGTACTTTTGTAAATGTTTTTTATAGCTGTTGACAGGGCACATAGAATCACCAGGCTGGGCAGACATACAAAAGAGGCCTAACCACGAGTACTTTCACGGTTGATTGACATCTTTATGGTTTTTTGTTTGCGCATTAAACAACAGGGTCACAAACTGCAGACCATTTTCATCTGTATTGATGACAAACGACTTCTGTGTCAGGTTGAGCAGTCCTTCCCGACCAATAGAATTGTATGTCGAAGCAGACCTTGTTTAAAAGCCCAACCGCTGTGTCAGCAGAGAGAGCAGGAGAGATTTGATTTTTGTTTAAATCTGTTTCTGAAATCGGAGGGTGGTGGTTCTGCTTCATTCTCATTAAGACATTGTTCAAATGATAATCCTCCTAAAAGGTCAAAATTAACTTGTGGAAAGTCATTCATGTTTAAATTGTATTATTAAAGCATAGTAATATTAATACATCTGGTAGCATGGGCAGCAGTGTGGAGCAGTGGTTAGGGCTCTGGACTCTTGACCGGAGGGTCATGGGTTCAATCCCCAGTGGGGGACACTGTTGCTGTACCCTTGAGCAAGGTACTTTACCTAGATTGTTCCAGTAAAAACCCAACTGTATAAATGGGTAATTGTATGTAAAAATAATGTGATATCTTGTAACAATTGTAAGTCGCCCTGGATAAGGGCATCTGCTAAGAAATAAATAATAATAATAAGTGAGTAGGTCTATGATGTCATAGCCATGCAGTAAGATCTTGTTCAGCCAATCACAGCACTTAATTTATCCAAGTCATTTTATAACTATGCAAAGTTGCTGTTCTGTGCTGGGGAGGTTCTGTGCAAAGTCTGCAGGGACTAAGTCACCTCACCACACCTGCAGGGCTGGCCTTTGTCCTCCAGGAGCCGGTGGCTCATTGAGCTATTGGCTTGGCAGAGGGATCACCCACTGAGCTGCTGCGGTGAAGGACCACTATTGGATATTTGGAAGAAAAACAGGGGTAAAATAATTTGGCAATCTAAATGTTAAAATGTATTAAAAACCCTCCATTGCATCATCTTGTAGTACAGGAAACTGATTATTTGTAATGCAGGAGGTGGTGGGCGGCACTGGACGTCATTTTTTTGGTCATGAATCCTTTAAGGATTGGTTAACAAGGATTGCACTACAACAGCAGTGATCTCAAACTTCTAAGCTAATGGCTGTGGTTACAGACTGCCCCATGGGAAATTGTGGATCAAACATTCAATACCTATAACCGGGAGTTACCAGGGGGCGGCGCACATTTGGCCGAGCGCTGCCCGGGTAGGGAGGGCTTAGGTCGGCAGGGCAATCCACGGTTCACCGCGCACCAGCGACTCCTGTGGCTGATAGGGTGCCTGTGGGTCTGCTGTTGAGCCATTCAGATCTGTCCTCTGGCACTATAGGCCTGATGGCATCGCTGTGGATCCGCAGTGGAAAAAAGACAGCTTGGCAGGGACACGTTTCGAAGGACGCGTGTCAACCGGGATTAAAAACACAATTGCCGATTTCAAATTGGGGAGAAAAATTGGGTAAAATCATTGGCAATGACTAAATTTATTAAAAAAAAAAAAACATTAAATACCTGGAACTGGTATCCCGTAAGTGCCTCACCTTTCTTGTCTTTACAGTAAATGCCAGGGGGATTTCTGAAGCGCTCTAAAAGCCAAAAAGAAGATCTGCCAAGAGATCAAAATCTCATCTGAGGTTATTTAAATACATTTTAATCCAGGTATCGTCTGTGTGTACCGTAGGGAAAGTATACAGCAGTATAACATGCAGAAATAGCACAGCAAAGTGTGGTGAATGCAGGCTACAGGATAGGCACATGCATCACAGAGAGGTAAAGCACAGTAATAGCAGTGGTTAACCATGAGGAATTGTGGTAAATGCATAGGTTAAAAGCATGATGAAAGCATGCTAAACTTCAAAGGTAGTTTACCATGATACGCTTTTATAAGGGTAGGTCAATGACCAAGGGTAGGGTTGTTGTTTATAACAAGGGTATCAAAATACAAGGTACGGAGCCAAACCAGGCACCTGTGACCGTTTAACCTGTCCCATCAAAGGATGGGTCATATTGTAACACTTTACATTAAGGGCCTGATTTTCAAAAGGACAGTACATATGTTCAATAAAGTTATATAGAAACTTAAGTCAATGTTTGAAAAATCAATCAATAAATTCACTAGAAGCTAGAATTACTCAAATTGGATACATTTATTTAAAATTCAATCAAAACTGCTTGTCTTACTCATTAGTAAGTCTTTTACTTGGAAAATCAGGCTCTAAGTGTCTCTAATTACAATGTATTTACATAGTAGTTAATTCATAAGTACATGTGTACTTACACATAATTACATGTTATTATGCATAGTTACAATGTACCTAATGTGTAAATCTCTTTGCATGATATTCACTAAGTGTTCTGAAAATCGTTCTCCCCCAGCTCCCCGACGCCTCCTTAATAACTGGATCTCCTTCTGGGGGGTCTTGGTCTTCCATCACCCGGCCTTGGTTGACCTTGAGTGATGCTGGAGGTTGCATGTCAATTGCCTCAGGTATCTTTATTTTTAAATATTACTGTGTACCCAATTATTTAACCCCTGTTTTAATCTCCAATTTAAAATGACCAATTAAGTTCCCCACAGTCCAACCAATTGTGGCTTTGCACCCAGGAGCTCCCAGTGGATGTCGGTGAGCTCTCAGCCCCTGGAGGACAGAGAACGGCCCTGCAGATGTCTGATGGAGCTCACAGGGCAGGGCCCACTGCAGAGCAGCAATATGACCCTGATGGATCCCAGAGCCAATGCAACATTTCCTGTGAAATCCCCAGCGGCAGCTATGCACGGGTCATATATTTCTTAAGTGAAACAAATTATGAAAATGAAAAACAGATATATACATATCAGACTAGCGCTCTTTTATATACATGCATCTGAGGTGTAGGATTTAAGATCTATGTGACTTGGCACACTCTGCTTCCTTTCCATATAGAGTAGCTATTCTTGATTTGAGAGTTTTCTTTGAGGAATCCTGGAAAGAGGTGAAACACAAGGGCTGTAGTGTTGTGTTGCTTACATTGGCACGCACAGCCATGGCTACACTGTTTGCTATAAATGATTGTCTAGTTCAAGATCGAGTTGCTTTGTTTTAGATGTTGCATTTTTTTTTTTACTTTCATGGACTCAAAAGAAAAGCACAATAATAAAGCCCACTTGTTTACAATATTTTTTATGGACGGGATTTTTATTTTTTATTTTTATTGAACCTTAATTTACCCTTTTTACAAGGGCACCTGGTCAAGGAGGTGGCACACCAAATGAAATTCAGAGGGCACGGTGACAAAGCGGGCTAATTCACTTGTCTGGCAAGCCTCTCACAAAGTTTTGAAACTAGCTTTCAATTAAAAGATCAAATGATTATATCACTGACATGCTTTTATTGTTAAACCTGCTACTTGGAGGATTTTAGTAGTGTTACTTGTCACATGAAACTATGCTGCAGGCATACTGTGGTTATCATACTGTTGAATCCACACCTGCAAGACTATTCACAAAACTTTAAAGGTAGAACAAATAATGTATATAACTAAACACTTCTCACCTGTGTATCAATCATGTTAATTGGTTTTCAATTCTTGTTTTGATTTAGTTTTTCATTGCATCATCATGGTTCATAGACATATCTTCTCTGCTAAAAACCATTACTAGATACTTCTTGATAGTTACTCACAGGGGCTTTGTTGCATCAATGTGAAATTAAAGATAAGAGAGTGAGACTGATTTAATTATTAGTCTCACCTTCAACACATCTGCAAGCTTCCCTGTAATGTAAAAACAAAGAGCAGACTTGATGCATCTCGTTAGCAGCAGCAATGAACTCAATTAGTGCAACTGTCCTACACAAGTGAATTGCTGCAACCTAAACAAATGTATATACAGACGTGCTCAAATTTGTTGGTACCCTTACAGCTCTTTGAAATAATGCTTCATTCCTCCTGAAAAGTGATGAAATTAAAAGCTATTTTATCATGTATACTTGCATGCCGTTGGTATGTCATAGAATAAAGCAAAGAAGCTGTGAAAAGAGATGAATTATTGCTTATTCTACAAAGATATTCTAAAATGGCCTGGACACATTTGTTGGTACCCCTTAGAAAATATATTAAATAATTGGATTATAGTGATATTTCAAACTAAGTAGTTTCTTTAATTAGTATCACACATGTCTCCAATCTTGTAATCAGTCATTCAGCATATTTAAATGGAGAAAAGTAGTCACTGTGCTGTTTGGTATCATTGTGTGCACCACACTGAACATGGACCAGAGAAAGCAAAGGAGAGAGTTGTCTGAGGAGATCAGTAAGAAAATAATAGACAAGCATGGTAAAGGTAAAGGCTACAAGACCATCTCCAAGTAGCTTGATGTTCCTATGACAACAGTTGCAAATATTATTAAGAAGTTTAAGGTCAATGGAACTGTAGCCAACCTCCCTGGGCGCGGCCGCAAGAGGAAAATCGACCCCAGATTGAACAGAAGGATAGTGCAAATGGTAGAAAAAGAACCAAGGATAACTGCTAAAGAGATACAAGCTGAATTCCAAGGTGAAGGTACATCAGTTTCTGATCGCACCATCCGTCGCTTTTTGAGCGAAAGTGGGCTCCATGGAAGAATACCCAGGAGGACTCCACTTTTGAAAGAAAAACATAAAAAAGCCAGACTGGAATTTGCTAAAATGCATATTGACAAGTGTGGCAAAGTGGTAAGTAAGGGGAACAGGTGTAGCGGTGATGCGGTGCAGGAGTGACAGGCAGACAACGGTATTCCAGTGAAAACAGTGCTTTATTCTTTTTTCCAGGTCTGGTGACCGCAAAGCAACTAAATCCCCGGCGATACACAACGATGTGTAACGCACGGGGATAACAATAAACAAGGCACAGTCCTGAACAAAAACAAACAGACGGTCACCAGTCCTGGGTGAGTGCAGTATTGCTGGGGCAAACACAGATAGTGCGGGGTGCAGTGGTGCTCCGGATAGTGCTGACCCTTGGCGACAGCTCCGGAGTAGTGCTTTAACTGTCTGGTGGTGAAAAACACAGACAATTACACAGACAAACACAACACAACACAACACGTAGTTATTTTCTTTTTAACGATGAGAGCTCCTCTCTCGATCCTTCTCTCTCCAAACGTTTAACCCAAACGAAGGAAAAGAACAGCGTTACCCTGGCCCCTATATGTAATCCCGCATGATATCTAGGTAAACGGTTGCAGCTGCCTTATTACTTGCAGCTGCCCCTCGTTTACCTGTCAAATCAATACGGTCTTACAACAGAGTCTCGCTTCCTTCCAGGCTGACCCACTTTCCGGTCCCGGAAACGAACTGTCAGGCCAGCCCTTCCAGATACTTCTCCTCCCGTTCTTTAGCGCCCTCACAGGTCGGGAGGAAGATTTATCACCAGAACTCATTGTATTTCTGTCACATATCCCACCGCTCAGAGTGGAGCCGAAGGAACACTCGGCTAAATCTACCTTTCCCATTGCTCCCCCCTCCCGGGAAAAATAATCCGCATTTTGGTGGTCTTTCCCCGCACGGTGTACCATATGGTACATGAAGGGCTGCAATGCCAGATACCACCGAGTTATCCGGGCATTGCTGTCCTTCATGGTGCTTAACCACTGGAGTGGGGCGTGGTCTGTGACAAGATCAAATGAGTGTCCCAGCAGGTAGTATCGTAAAGAGTGAGTAGCCCATTTAATGGCCAAACACTCTTTTTCGACTACGGAGTAGTTACGCTCCCGAGGTAACATTTTTTTGCTCAGGTACAATATCGGGTGTTCTACTCCAGCTACTTTTTGGGACAAGACTGCACCCAAACCTACATCCGAGGCGTCGGTGTGAAGGATGAATCTCTTGGTGAAATCTGGGGTAATAAGAGTGGGGGCCTGGCAAAGTTTACGCTTAATCGTATCAAACGCCCCCTGACACTCAGCTGACCATTTAATTAAATTTGGAGCACTCTTTTTGGTGAGGTCGACTAACGGGTTAACCACTGTGGCGTACTCGGGGATGAAGCGGCGGTAATAACCGGCTAAGCCCAGTAGTGACCTCACCTGAGTCTTGGTTTTGGGGATCGCTGCATCAACCAAAGCCTGGATTTTGGTGACCACAGGTTTCACCCTTCCATTTCCCATTACAAATCCCAAATATTGAGTCTCTGTCTTGGCAAACGCACATTTCCTCAAGTTAGCTGTCAGCCGGGCTGCCCTTAGAGACTGAAGAACGGCTGCAACCCTAGCCAAATGCTCTCGCCAGGTGGAGCTGTAAATCACCACGTCATCAATATACGCTGCTGCATATTCATGATGTGGGCGTAAAACCTGGTCCATCAGTCTCTGAAAGGCAGCGGGCGCACCATGTAGCCCAAACGGCATGGTTTTAAAGTGGAACAGCCCCTCTGGTGTTGAAAATGCGGTTTTCTCTCTGGAGCTGCGGGTTAGAGGGATTTGCCAGTATCCCTTCGTCAGGTCCAGAGTGGAAATAAACCTCGCTTTTCCCAGTCTGTCTAAAAGTTCGTCGACCCGAGGCATGGGATACGCATCGAACTTGGCAATAGCATTCACCTTTCTGAAATCTACGCAGAAGCGGTTGGTGCCGTCCTTCTTAGCCACTATTACAATAGGACTGCACCACTCGCTCCTGGAAGGTTCAATCACTCCAAGCTCGAGCATATCCCGTACCTCTTTGCGAACGCCACTTCGTCGACTTTCCGGGATCCGGTACGGTCTCTCTCGCACTGTGACACCTGGGGGAGAGATAATGTCATATTCAACTAAGTTCGTCCTGCCGGGCACATCAGAAAAAACATCGTTGAACTCCTCAATAAGCTTACGCAGCTCTCTTTGCTGATCCGGAACTAATTGTTCCCCCATTGAAATCGCTCTTGTGCTCGGGGTCTCTGGACAGGGACCTAAATCATCCTCCATATTGCCTGGGGCTATAAATAAGACCTCTCTTGCCTGCCAGGGCTTCAACAAATTAATGTGGTAAATTTCACGTTCATTCCGGCGATCGGGCTGTCTAATTTCATAATTTACTTTCCCTATAGCCCGAATCACCTCATACGGCCCCTGCCATTTAGCACACAGTTTTGACTCTGATGAGGGAAGTAGCAGCATTACCTTGTCCCCTGGTCGAAAGGTTCGAATCCGTGCATTTTTGTTATAATGCTGCTCTTGTCGGTGCTGAGCCGATCTGAGGTTGTCTTGGGCCAAACGACCGACCAAATCCAGGCGATCTCGGAGTAGGAGCACATACTTCACTACATTTTTAGACGAGCCTTTGTGCTCCTCCCACCCCTCTCTCAGCAGGTCGAGAATGCCGCGAGGCTGCCGGCCGTACAGGAGCTCAAAGGGGGAGAACCCCGTTGAACTCTGCGGCACTTCTCTCACTGCAAAAAGGAGGTAGGGGAGAAGTGATGCCCAATGTTTCTGCTCTTGTGTCACAAATCGCCTCAGCATCGACTTTAAGGTCTGATTAAAACGTTCCACCAGACCGTCCGATTGTGGATGATAAACGGACGTCCTGATGGGACGTATTTTTAATATTTTGTACACCTGCTGTAACGTATTGGACAAAAAGTTAGTTCCGTGATCGGTCAAAATCTCCTTGGGGATCCCTACTCTGGCCATAATCTGTGCTAACTCGGTGGCTATTGCAGCGGCACTAGTGGACCTCAATGGAACTGCCTCCGGGTATCGCGTTGTATAATCCACCACTACTAAAATGTGCGTATACCCGGAGTCAGAAGGTAGCAAAGGGCCGACTATGTCCATTGCAATGCGCTCGAAAGGAGTGGAAATAATCGGCAGTGGGACCAAAGGGGCGGGGCGCACTCGACCCGGCGCTACTCGCTGGCAGTCTGGGCAGGTGGCTACATATCTCGACACATCAGTATGAAGACCTACCCAATAGAATCGAGCCAATATCCGTTCCCTCGTCTTCTCGGCTCCGAGGTGCCCCGCAAAAGGGATATCATGCGCCAGCCTCATGACCTCGGTCCGACAAGACGGGGGAACCAACAATTGTGTTACAGGCTGTCCTGTGCCCGCGGCTAGGTTTACCCTATATAGTAATTGCCCCTTGATACTGAAATGTGGATATACTAGCGCCCCAGCGCCGTCAACATCCTTACCTTCAATGGACCGGACCTGCCCCCAAGCGTGCACCAGTGACGGGTCGTTTTGTTGGCCCCACACTAGGTCCGCGCTTGAGTACCACGGGTCCGGTACATTGAGAGGGGCTGGAATAACCTCTGCTCTAGTCGGTCCAGTAACCTCGCTCTCTCGGTCACACTGCGTTCCCACTCCCTTCGACTGGCGTTTGTTACCATTGCAGCACTCTCCCACCAGACCCCAGCCTTGTCTCACAAATGCTCCCTCCCATTTCGCGGTCCGTCTCTCCTTATTTGTTTTTCTAGGACGGAAAAGAGGGGAAAACATTTCAGTGTGAAAAGGAAACACATCACCAATTCGTTCCTCTTTTTTTTTTTTCTGCCACGTTTACGTGTGTGGCTGAGACTGCCATTGTTTGCATCAATTCTTTGAATTTTGGCCAGTCTCGACCCAGAATAACTGGGTGTGGCAACCTTTCCGCCACCCCGACTACAAGGTGACGTTTTATCGGTCCTACCGATAAATATACTTTTAATGTGGGGTATGCCGCCGTGTCTCCATGGATACAGGAGATGGCCACCTGACCTCGTGGCCGCCACGACACACCGCCCAGGAGAGCTGTCCTAATCAAGGTTTGCTCACACCCTGTGTCCACTAATGCGTGGGTTTTCACATTCCCTAACACAACATTAATCAAACAAGGCCCCTCCCGACCATATTCCCCACGCTTACCAGTTTCAGGTGCCCAATTGCACGCGGCCACGTCACACTCCATGGCAGCGGGGCATGACCTGGCCAGATGTCCCGGCTGGTGGCACCTAAAACAGATAGGAGGGACAGAGGGGGCATAGGTCAGAAATCTGTCCCGCTGCTGGTATGGCAACGGGGCAGGGGCAGCACCTCTACCCCAGCTGGGGGCCAACCTTGGTCTCCATGGGGGGGAGGCAAGGGGGCCCAATGGGGTCGGTGCTCTGGGAGGTCTGGGTCCCTGGAACGTGGGGGGTGGTGGTGGTGGTGTTGGAGGAGAGGGAGGGAGAGGTCGGCTGCTCCGAAGGGCAGGGGCCGACAGGATCCCGATCCGGGCAGAGGTCAGGGAGTCCTCGAAGTCTTCGGCCAGTTTGACCGCCTCCTCCAGGGTGTCGGGGTTGTGGCGCCGTATCCACGCCTGGGTTTCGGCGCCGACCACATGGCAGAATTGCTCTACCACAATGGCTTCCCCCATCTGCTGGGCGGTCTTCTTCCCAGGGGTCAGCCAATGCACCATGTGGTCGCACAACCGCTCTGCAACCACCCTGGGGCGTGTCTCCGGGGCTCTCCGGTACTCCCTAAATCGCGCCCGGTGGGTCTCCGTGGTGATGTTCAGCCGGCGGAGGATAGCCTGCTTGACCAGGTCATAATCGGTGGCGTGATGGTCGCTCATGGCTTGGTAGGCTGCCTGAGCCTCCCCAATCAGGCAGGGTCCCAACTGGCTGGCCCAGAACTCCCGCGGCCAAGCCGCCGCGGTAGCCAGCCGCTCGAACGCCACCAAATACGCCTCCGGGTCATCCTCCGCCGACATCTTCATTGCCCGTGCCTTCGGGGGCGACATCAGCGGTGTTGTGGTAGGGGTCGTCGCTGCAGCAACGGCCAGCCCTACCCGTTCAATGAGCGCCGTGTAGCGCTCCTCCCTCCTTCGCTCCTCTGCGTCGCGCCTGCTCTCCAGCGCCTGCAGCAGCTCCGCCAGTGCGTTGCGGTCCATGATCCCGTAGTCTGACACCACGTGTGGCAAAGTGGTAAGTAAGGGGAACAGGTGTAGCGGTGATGCGGTGCAGGAGTGACAGGCAGACAACGGTATTCCAGTGAAAACAGTGCTTTATTCTTTTTTCCAGGTCTGGTGACCGCAAAGCAACTAAATCCCCGGCGATACACAACGATGTGTAACGCACGGGGATAACAATAAACAAGGCACAGTCCTGAACAAAAACAAACAGACGGTCACCAGTCCTGGGTGAGTGCAGTATTGCTGGGGCAAACACAGATAGTGCGGGGTGCAGTGGTGCTCCGGATAGTGCTGACCCTTGGCGACAGCTCCGGAGTAGTGCTTTAACTGTCTGGTGGTGAAAAACACAGACAATTACACAGACAAACACAACACAACACAACACGTAGTTATTTTCTTTTTAACGATGAGAGCTCCTCTCTCGATCCTTCTCTCTCCAAACGTTTAACCCAAACGAAGGAAAAGAACAGCGTTACCCTGGCCCCTATATGTAATCCCGCATGATATCTAGGTAAACGGTTGCAGCTGCCTTATTACTTGCAGCTGCCCCTCGTTTACCTGTCAAATCAATACGGTCTTACAACAGAGTCTCGCTTCCTTCCAGGCTGACCCACTTTCCGGTCCCGGAAACGAACTGTCAGGCCAGCCCTTCCAGATACTTCTCCTCCCGTTCTTTAGCGCCCTCACAGGTCGGGAGGAAGATTTATCACCAGAACTCATTGTATTTCTGTCACAACAAGCCACAATCCTTCTGGGAGAATGTCCTTTGGACAGATGAGTCAAAACTGGAGCTTTTTGCCAAGTCACATCAGCTCTATGTTCACAGACAAAAAATGAAGCTTTCAAAGAAAAGAACACCATACCTACAGTGAAACATGGAGGAGGCTCGGTTATGTTTTGGGGCTGCTTTGCTGCGCCTGGCACAGGGTGCCTTGAATCTGTGCAGGGCCAATGAAATCTCAAGACTATCAAGGCAATCTGGAGCGAAACGTACTGCCCAGTGTCAGAAAGCTCTGTCTCAGTCGCAGGTCATGGGTCCTCCAACAGGATAATGGCCCAAAACACACAGCTAAAAGCACCCAAGAATGGATAAGAACAAAACATTGGACTATTCTGAAGTGGCCTTCTATGAGTCCTGATCTGAATCCTATCGAACATCTATGGAAAGAGCTGAAACTTGCAGTCTGGAGAAGGCACCCATCAAACCTGAGACCGCTGGAGCAGTTTGCTCAGGAAGAGTGGGCCAAACTACCTGTTAACAGATGCAGAAGTCTCATTGAGAGCTACAGAAACCGTTTTATTGCAGTGATTGCCTCTAAAGGTTGTGCAACAAAATATTAGGTTAGCGGTCCCATCATTTTTGTCCATGCCATTTTCATTTGTTTTCTTATTTACAATATTATGTTGAATAAAAAATCAAAAGCAAAGTCTGATTTCTATTAAATATGGAATAAACAATGGTGGATGCCAATTACTTTTGTCAGTTTCAAGTTATTTCAGAGAAAATTGTGCATTCTTCGTTTTTTGTGGAGGGGTACCAACAAATTTGAGCACGTCTGTACAGCGATTTTAATCCAGAGGAAATACGTCAATGGCTATAAATAGTCACAGTCTATCAAAAAGTAGTTACACATGGTATTTTGTTTTCTGGGTAATTGACTTTAAATGAAGGAAAGTATATGGAATAAGATGAACCCTATTCAATATGTATCAACATGCCTTCCAGCTACCTGTGTTTGGGAGTGGCATCACTTGTTTGCCTTGCTTACCTCTTTAACTCTACAAAAACAACATCATTCATTACTTAATTAAATGTAGGGATATCACTTTTTATACTGCAGTTGTAGTAGTACCAATTTGAAAAGTCTGATCAAGAAGTTCTCAACAGTGGATGATACCAGACTGCTGATCCCTGGAGAGAGGACCGCCCTGGATTGTCTCTGGCCCGGACCCCTAACCATTATGGGTCTGTGATGAGAGGTGAGATGTAGTACCTCCAATGACTCCAAGAGCATCTAACAGATGCAGGGGTCAGCTTCCTGGGAATATGCAATGTATTTGTTGTACAGCAGTACACTATTAAAAGTGGCTTTTTAAAGAACAGAACTCTGACTGGAGGGAGTTACCCTCTGGTAGTTGGTATGCAACAGGAAGGATGAAGCCTAAGATGCAGGTGAGGGTGCTACTGTAGGTTGAAAGTTTACTGGAGCAGCTAATTCAGTAACATGTATGCTGGCGAGAAACCTAGACACATGTAGCCCATCATCTATAATTGATCTATGGAATGAGTATGTATCAAATGTTATTGTCTCTTATCTGAATCAACTCACATGCCCGTTTGTTATCGTGTCTGAGATTACCTATCACTGGAAAGGCTTTGCAAGCGAAAATCCTTTATCTCAAATTCTTATTTTGCAGTGGCATCATTTTAAAACAAGCCAACAACAACAGCATGCAATTGGTTATCTCATACAAAACGCTTACCGTCATACAGTACAACTCCAGGGAGGTGTTTTGAGTTCACCATTCTTTTCCAATGATTATGCTATTTTATATATTGTAATAAATGTATGCATTCTGGTTGAAGTCCTAGTTTCCAATTTTGCATTTTTTTTCCTACTGCAGCAGCTGCTGGTGATTTTTGTTAGTGTTTATTCACAAATCCACAATCAAGCTATTCACACATTCTACAAACATTGCCACCAATGTAAAATGTTCATGCCCGTGTGGTAAGGTCTGGATGCAGTGTAAAGATATGATTAGCATGGGCATCCAAGTGGCGCATCCATTAAAGGTGCTCCGCGTGGAGTGCAGGATGTGCCCTGTAGCCTGGAGCGGGGGTGGTAGCGGTGAGCTGAGCCCAAAATACAATTGGACATTTCAAATTGGGAGAAAAATTGGGTAAAATCAATTGCCGACTACTAAATTAAAAATAAAAAAGATATGATTATCTTCCTCAAATGGTTCCTCAAATGGCTCCTCAAATGGCTCACCTGCTAAAGGCATCATGGCATGGTGTGCACATTCATGAGAGAGCAGGTTCGTTGTGCAGTTGCTGTTCTGTGCAATACCAGCAGGGACTGAGTCAGCTCACCTCACCACAGCGGCACCTGCAGGGCTGGCCTTTGTCCTCCAGAAGCCTAATCTGTTGTTAGGAGTTGCTGTGGTGATGGACCATTATTGGATATTTGGAAGAAAAACGGTAAAATAATTTGGCAATCTAAATGCTTCAGCTTGAGGTTCAGGAAACTGATTATTTCTAATGCACGGGGTGGTGGGGGGCACTGGAGGTGGGGGGCACTGGATGTTCTGTGCATGAATTCTTTAAGGATTGGTTCACAAGGATTGCACTACAACAGCAGTGATCTCAAACTTCTAAGCTAACTGCCTGTGTTATAGAACTTAGTCTCTGTAAGTGTGTGGCAATGTGCCCCGCCCCTGTGTGCATTTCTGTGTTATATGTTGCATGTGGTGTGTTAATGTTGGTGTATAAATATTGCTGCACAGGATATTTCTTTAATTATTAATTTCTTAGCAGACGCCCTTATCCAGGGTGAATTACAATTGTTACACAATATCACATTATACATTATTTCACATTCTACAGACATCACATTATTTTTTACATACAATTACCCATTTATACAGTTGGGTTTTTACTGGAGCAATCTAGGTAAAGAACCTTGCTCAAGGGTACAGCAGAAGTGTTCCCCTCCTGGGATTGAACCCACAACCCTCTGGTCAAAAGTCCAGAGCCCTGAAGGCTCCCGAGTGGCGCATCCAGTAAAAGCACTCGCTAGAGTGCAGGATGCGCTCTATAGCCTGGACGTCGCGAGTTCGAGTCCAGGCTATTCCACAGCCGACCGTGGACGGGAGCTTCCAGGGGGCGGCGCTCAATTGGCAGCGCGCCACTCAGAGGAGGGGGGGTTGGGTCGGCCAGGGTGTCCTCGGCTCACCGCGCACCAGTGACCCCTGTAGTCTGGCCGGGCGCCTGCGGGCTTGCCTGTAAGCTGCCCAGAGCTGCGTTGTCCTCCGATGCTGTAGTCTGTAAAGAGTGCACTGCAGAGTGTAAAGAAGCTGTCGGCTGACAGCACATGCTTCGGAGGACAGCGTGTGTTCATCTTCTCCCCTCCCGAGTCAGCGCAGGGGTGGTAGCAGTGAGCTGAGCCTAAAAAATAATTGGGCATTTCAAATTGGGGAGAAAATAATAATAAAAAAAAAAAAAAAGTCCAGAGCCCTAACCACTGCTCCACAAATGGGTGTGTGTAGCACAAGTTATTTAAAATGTATAATTGTATTTAGGCACGGGGATTGCACTTCACATGCATTTAAATAATATGTGAGCACGGGGTTGCACAGATTTAGTTCACGTGCTGGGATTCAAGTGAATAATTAATTGGTAATTGAATCCCATCACAACTGTATATATAGATGCACGTTTTCTTCACTCGGTGTTGTGTGTTCAGGGCGAAGGAACGGGAGAGAGTGAGGAGATAAAAATCAATAATAATAATAATAATAATAATAATAATAAGCAATTTGCTACGTGTTTGTTTATTAGTGTCTGTTGTTTGTTAGTGTCTGTTTGTTTTGTTTGTCTATTTATTTTGGCCGCAAGTGCTGTATTCTGTTTTTGTTCAGCATTTTATTTTCTGTGTATCATTAAACGCACTGAGCGCAGAAGCGTCTCAGTCTCACTCACCAGAGTACTGCCTGTCTGTGTGTGTTTCTTTCTGGCCTGACGTCACCCCTACAGCCAGCCTGGGCCTTGGATAAAGGCGTCTGCTAAATAAACAAATCATGGTAAAATGTGGGTCAAATGTTCAATACCTGGAACTGATATCCCGTAAGTGCCTCACCTTTCTTGTCTTTACAGTAAATGCCAGGGGGATTTCTGAAGCACTCTACAAGCCAAAAAGGAAATCTGCCAAGAGATCAAAATCTTGCCTGAGGTTATTTAAATACATTTTAATCCAGGTAGCTTCTGTGTGTACCGTAGGGAAAGTATACAGCAGTATAACATGCAGAAATAGCACAGCAAAGTGTGGTGAAAGCAGGCTACAGGATAGACACATGCATCACAGAGAGGTTAAGCACAGTAATAGGAATTGTGGTTAATGCATAGGATAAAAGCATGATGAAAGCATGCTAAAGCACAAGCATGCTAAACCTTTCACAAAGCATTCTGAAAATCGTTCTCCCCCATCCTCCTTTATAACTGGATCTCCCTTATGGGGGTCTTGGTCCTCCGTCACCCGGTCTTTGTTGACCTCTGAGCGATGTTGGAGGTTGCACGTCAATTGAGGACAGCTCCTCAATTTAACTTTTTCTGAGGATCAGAATTTTATTGTGGGGTATATGTACCTCAGCACCCCACTGTGAAAAAAACTGATATTGTGTAAAGAGCCTGTGAGCCATTTTGAACTCTGCAAGACTGAGAACTGGCACCGAATGGTTTTAGCTGCTGAGATGAAGGAAATGAATAGGTTTGCATTGAATAAGGTATAATCTGGGGATGAATAAAAGGGATTCATTCCATGTGTGGATTTAGATAACATTGCAGTCCAAATACTGTACAACGACAGGCTTACTCATACAGTATAAGATAAAGAAAATATGTGCTTAAATAAAATCTGGGAATGGATTGTAACATAGCAGTCAAGTGTTTGTTTGAAATATAAAACCATGATGGCTTTAAAAAACAAATATTACTGTGTACCCAATTATTTAACCCCTGTTTTAATCTCCAATTTAAAATGACCAATTAAGTTCCCCACAGTCCAACCAATTGTGGCTTTGCACCCAGGAGCTCCCAGTGGATGTCGGTGAGCTCTCAGCCCCTGGAGGACAGAGAACGGCCCTGCAGATGTCTGATGGAGCTCACAGGGCAGGGCCCACTGCAGAGCAGCAATATGACCCTGATGGATCCCAGAGCCAATGCAACATTTCCTGTGAAATCCCCAGCGGCAGCTATGCACGGGTCAAGATCGAGTTGTTTTGTTTTAGATGTTGCATTTTTTTTTTTAAACTTTCATGGACCCAAAAGGAAAACACAATAACAAAGCCCACATGTTTAAAATATTTTTTATGGATGGGATTTATTTATTTTTATTGAACCTTTATTTACCCCTTTTACAAGGGCACCTGGTCAAGGAGGTGGCACACCAAATGAAATTCAGGGGGCACGGTGACAAAGCGGGCTAATTCACTTGTCTGGCAAGCCTCTCACAAAGTTTTGAAACTAGCTTTCAATTAAAAGATCAAATGATTATATCACTGACATGCTTTTATTGTTAAACCTGCTACTTGGAGGATTTTAGTAGTGTTACTTGTCATATGAAACTATGCAGCAGGCATACTGTGGTTATCATACTGTTGAATCCACACCTGCAAGACTATGGGCTCTATTCACAAAACCTTAAAGGTAAAATAAATAATGTATATAACTAAACACTTCTCACCTGTGTATCAATCATGTTAATTGGTTTTCAATTCTTGTTTTGTTTTAGTTTTTCATTGCATCATCATGGTTCATAGACATATCTTCTCTGCTAAAAACCATTACTAGATACCTCTTGATAGTTCCTCACAGGGGCTTTTTGCTTCAATGTGAATTGTTGTAATCTAAACAGTATATACAGCGATTTTAATCCAGAGGAAATACGTCAATGGCTATAAATAAAGCACAATCTATCAAAAAGTAGTTACACGTGACACTTTGTTTTTTGGGTAATTAACATTAAATGAAGGAAACTATATGTAATAATAAGATGAACCCTGTTCAATGTGTATCAACATGCCTGCCTTCCAGATACACGCTTGTGGGGGTGGCATCACTTGTTTGTCTTGTAGGGAAGTTATGTATGGCCTTTACCATACTGGTTCACTGGTATTTATTTTTAGAAAATGAGTCCTGGGCTCTCGAGTGGTGCCTCTGGTAAAGGCGCTCCGCGTGGAGCACAGGATATAGCCTTAGCCCTATAGCCTGGAGGTCGCCGCTTCGAGTCCAGGCTATTCCACTGCCGACCGTAGACGAGAGCTCCCAAGGTGCGGCGCACAATTGGCCAAGCATCGCCTGGGTGGGGAGGGTTTAGGTTGGCCAGGGTGTCCTCGGCTCACCGCACACCAGCGACCCCTGTAGACTGGCCGGGTGCCTGCGGACTTGCCTGTAAGCTGCCCAGAGCTGCATTGACCTCCGACGCTGTAGCTCTGATGTGGCTGCATGGTAGGCCTGCAGTGTGAAAAAGAAGCGGTCGGCTGACAGCACACGCTTCAGAGGACAGCATGTGTTCATCTTTGCCGCTCCCAAGTCAGCGCAGGGGTGGTAGTGGTGACCTGAGCCTAAAAATAATACAATTGGCGGTTTCAAATTGGGAGAAAAACTGAGTAAAAATCAATCGGCAACTACTAAATGTATAAAGAAAATGAGTCCTATTTATGTGGTTTGCTTACACAAGTTGTGGTATTTGTTTTGTTAATTAAATGTGGTGTGTCTGGTTTCTCTGGCGTGCCAGCATCTTGTGGGACCCTTTCACCATCTGTTGTACGAAGGTGTGCGACAGCATTAGTAATGCCACTACCCCCATTGCCATCTTCAGGAGTCGGCTCATACTGTGGTCTGTACTGTATATGGGATGAAAAGTTTATTATTGCCAACAAGCAGTCATTAAAAAAGATCACGTTGGTTCTTATGCTATCAAGACTTGATTTTGGTGGATTCGTTTTTTGAGGACTTTTAAATGATTTAAACTGATCCTTCCCTCTAAAACGAGGAGTCACGTTAATAATCAATGGCAACTCTGCTACCCTTCATCAGTTTAGGTGTGGATTGTGCTGTAAATTCAGTGTGACGAATACAATGAATAAATGCCAGCTTATAAAAACATCATTCATCTTCATAATATTTAAAACATCAAAATAATGGCATATTACTGAGCTGAAGAGTAAAAGTAAACAATGTTTGTCAGTTTTCACCTTTTAACTTTTCTTCCAAAGTCATCAATCTTATTCCCTTTGTAGCTTCTCAGTCTACCTTTTTCTTACCTGCAAAATGTGTTTCTCACTCCTTTGCTATTTCCCAAGTTTTTGGCATACTGCTGTTATTTAAAAACAATAAAACAGGGTAAGGGATTGATCTGAACAGCTTATACCCCTCAGATAAGCCAAAGCTGTTTTTCCAGAGCACTGTACAACACAGAGGAATCTCTAGGGGAATCAAGCTGGACTCATATTCAACACATATTCAAAACTGTTTCTGTAACAA
This sequence comes from Acipenser ruthenus, assembly GCF_902713425.1. Taxonomy (NCBI): domain Eukaryota; kingdom Metazoa; phylum Chordata; class Actinopteri; order Acipenseriformes; family Acipenseridae; genus Acipenser; species Acipenser ruthenus. Next base: position 2,773,336 of record NC_081189.1, read on the forward strand.
AATTAAATGTATAAGCTAAATAAGTCCTGTTAAGAGGAAGAAAGTGGTTGTTTGTGTTTTAATAATACAGGTTTATTGCAGATATATAGATATCGATATATATTTCTGTGTTGCTGTGGCTGAAAGAACGGTGTAGTTTAATGATCATTAATTATTAGTTTACTCAGAAAGGAATGTATGGGTATGTGACAGAAATACAATAATCTTGGTTGTAAATCTCCCTCCCGACCTGTGAGGGCGCTAAGCAGCGAGAACAGAGTTCTCTGGACGGGCTGCTCTGACAGTTCTTTCCCAGGGTCGGGAAGTCGGCCAGTCTGGATGAAGGCGAGACTCCGTTGCAAGAACACATTGACCCGGAAGGGAAACGACGTGGCAGCTGCAGATTGGAGAGGCGGTTGCACTCATTTAGCAAGGGGTCATGTGTGAATCACAATCTGTTCCTTCGCTTATGGTTTGTGTAAGTAAACTGAGAAGGACTGTGAGAGACCCGTTCCTAATCAGAAAAGTACAGTGAGTGTTTTGTTTGTTTTGTCTTGTAATTGTCTTGTCTTGTCTTGCACGTTACCAGACAGCTGTCGCCGAGGGCCAGCACTAAGCCGGAACGGCACTTCACCAACAGTCACTAATTAACCTGTATCATCCACCATGAGCACTACTGCACACACCCAGGACAAGTGACCGTGTTTGCATTATTGTGGGTCAGATATCGTGTTTATTATTTGTTCTGCAATCCCCTTATTGTTCACCCCGTGCAGTACACATTGTTGTGTATTGCAGGGGGAATTATTGTTTTGGTCACCAGACCTGGAATAAAAATAAACCCCATTTTTCCAAACTGGATTACAAGGCTCTGTCTGTTTAATTACCGCACTCCTACACCTGTTCTCCCTCAGCCACTTTGCCCCAGGGTAAAATAAACTTAATCACTTACTGATGCAGGTTTGTACAGAGAGTAACAGTGGTAACAGTATCCTGGGAGACAGTCAGCATGGTTTTAGGAAATGGAGACCATGTCTAACTAACCTGCTTGATTTTTTTGAGAATGCAACATCGACATTCGATAATTGCAAAGCATATGACGTGGTTTATTTAGATTTCCAGAAAGCTTTTGACAAAGTCCCACATAAAAGATTCATTCTCCAACTGAATGCATTAGGGATTCAAGGAAATGCATGCACATGGATTAGGGAGTGGTTAACATGTAGAAAACAGAAAGTACTGATTAGAAGAGAAACCTCAAAATGGAGTGAGGTAACCAGTGGAGTACAACAGGGATCAGTATTAGGTCCTCTGCTCTTCCTAATTTACATTAATGACTTGGATTCTGGTATAGTAAGCAAACTTGTTAAATTTGCAGACGACACAAAAATAGGAGGCGTGGCAAACACCATTGCAGCAGCAAAGGTCATTCAAAATGATCTAGACAGCATTCAGGGCAGATACATGGCAAATGACATTTAATAGAGAAAAGTGTAAGGTACTGCAAACAGGCAATAAAAATGTCCATTATAAATATCATATGGGAGATACTGAAATTGAAGGTGGAATCTATGAAAAAGACCTAGGAGTTTATGTTGACTCAGACAATGTGGGGAAGCTATAAAAAAGGCCAAAAAGGTGCTTGGTTACATAGTGAAAAGTGTTGAATTTAAGAAAGCATTGTTTGCTGATTTCTTCTTGCCTACATTACCCCAACATCTTCCTCTGGCTAAGCTCCCCTTACAATCTTGCACAAAACGGATTAGCCAACAAACTTTTCAGTAAGTTTTCCATTTTGATTTTGACGACAGGAGTTTGCACCCCACTCAGTGTTCAGACGAGGAGGATTCAATTCTACAGTTGCATGCCTTGCCTATGTTTTCCAGCGCACGGCCACAAGGAAGTGAGGTGTACACTGCGTCGCTTTGCCTAGGCAACCCGATGCAACTTGGAGCATTGCATGCCTTGGCCAACAAAACAAGAACACTGGCGAGGCGAGGCAATTACTTGCATACAGGGCTATCATATACTTACAAATGTTGTAAAATAAACATATTTTTCTATCATATTCTTAAAAATGTTGTGGAAAAGTTCATTAAAAAGGTTACTGTATATTTACTAACCATTAACAAAAAAACAAACAACGTTTGTAAATATGAAAGGAATATGAAATGTAGCAGTAATAACCTGAAAATAAAGTGTGAGCCAAACAACTTATTTTTTGCTATGGTTTGAAACAAATGTATCAGTTTACATTAAGTCTGCATGACAACTGTACAAGGCAATAGTTCTAACAAGCAGAGTCCACACTGAGAGACTGAGTTTCACTGGATCACATTAATCAAGAGACCTTGGTTGACACTGTTCTGTTTTGCTACGATTTTCCTACAATGCTTATTATTCTTTTTTTTATTTGTAATTTATTTTTCTTTCTTCATTTAGGTGCATAAAACCACTGAAATATATTTCTAAAACAAGTGTTGAAAGATCTAGAGTTGTTTACCTTTTTTAATTTTTTTACCAAATCTAATTTTGGAATGTACTGTATCTGGAATCCGTCCAAATCCATTGACATACTGAGCCGGTGAATCCCACAAATAACACAACATTGTTTTGTGTATTCAAAGCATACTATAGGAAAAGCTGCTCCCCAATATTTTAATTTAGCTTTTAACATGTTCCATACATTGCATTTGTTATATAAACAGAATACAACATGATTGTTCACGGAGTGCTGTGTTTATTCCACTCATGAGGAATATCCACATACCGGTTCATAGAATAACCATGTACTCCATCAACACGCATGGATTATTACCTCTGTTTATTCATTTGTGATCCGGAGGCTGTGTGGTCCAGTGGTTAAAGAAAAGGGCTTGTAACCAGGAGGTCCCCGGTTCAAATCCCACCTCAGCCACTGACTCATTGTGTGACCCTGAGCAAGTCACTTAACCTCCTTGTGCTCCGTCTTTCGGGTGAGATGTAATTGTAAGTGACTCTGCAGCTGATGCATAGTTCACACACCCTAGTCTCTATAAATTGCCTTAGATAAAGGCGTCTGCTAAATAAACAAATAATAATAATAATAAATGTCTCATCTTGTCCAAGGGAGCGGCAGAGCGAATGTTTTCACACTCATATACAGAACATCACTTTCACATGGGAACTGTACAACCAGCAGCATTTGGGGATCTAGGCTCTGGTAATGGGCCCTTGCATAATGCTGTCGCCTGCAGGATTTCTACAGATTTACTCAACCACTCTGGAACACACATGCAAGGGGGGGGGGGGTGGCCTCCATAGAGTTAATTGCATTCTGTCATCTCCTCTGCTCTGTGCGCTGTTACTAATTAACCGGGCCAGACCTGTGACAGCGATTGGTAGCGGTGGCAATGGGATTTACCTGCTGATACTCTACTAATAAAAGTGATGTGACTTACACAACAGTTGTTTCTAAACTGCTTTATTGCAACATAAATGATCAAATGTAATCCTGTTTTGTGTGTGTGTGTGTGTGTTTTTTGGAGAAGACAGTAATGGTAATCTTACATAATAAAGAGACATTGTATGTACTGTAGCAGCTCTTAAAGGTAGGGGAACGTCTGCTAAACAAGATACAAGATGCAATACAAGTCCAAAATACTGCTGTATGAGTGTGCATGGCTGATATTCAATTGGGGTTATTATAAAAGCATCCATTATTTTTAAACGTGAAGGTATTCAGATATTCAAATTAAAGTCATTTGAATTTACAGACATTGTTTAGAAATGTTTCCATATAATGTATCAACTGGGGTTATGGTGCTTTTAAAAAACAAATATACTGTGTGTGTGTGTATATATATATATATATTTTTTTTTTTTTAAATACTAATGCAATCCATCTTACTGTGCCATGTGGAGTGTCACTACATTTCTGCAGAGTTTGTGTGTTACGTTTCCACTGGCAGGTAGAGCAGGTGGGTGGGTGGAAAGGTGTGGGGGGGGGGCTGGATTTGCACGGAAGCCTGGAGGGCAGGTATGCTGAGTAAAAACGAAACTTGCTTTGTGTGTGTGTATATATACAGCCTCTTCTAGGACTACAGAAGCACTCAGCACAAGCACCAGTGCACATCATAGCACTCAGAATCCTGCTACTGAGAGGCAAAAGCACGAGCACACGATGGCATTGAAGTCTGCTGCAGTTCTCCTCATAGCCGCCACACTGTGGTGCTTTTCAGAAGGTAAGACAGGAACAGCATCCTTTTTATTATTTTAATTGTTATTCGGGGACAGAAAAAAGTATTAGCACTTTTGTTTTTTTACTTTAATTGTATATTTTTTTTAACATTGAAAAAAAGTGCAAATAAATATTTGGAGGAATCTAGCCCTTGCAGAGAGTATCTATCAAATATATCATTAGGCAGCCTTGTCCTAGACTCAAAAGCATGCTCCAGGATAGGAGAACTATCTGGCCAGTGGAATAGGAGGCGCATCCTATACATTTTAATAAGAGGGGTTATCGCTAATAATAATAATAATAATTCATTAATCATACCCTGCCATGTACTTCTATTCGCTATGTAGGTCTCAGGTGTGCAGTTTTGAAAAATGTTATTTTAATTATATATAGAGATTGAACGTGTTCTTAAAAGGAAAAAAATGAGCATGTGTTTCTTTCAAAACTGCACACATGAGTGAGACCTACAGTAGCGTGTGGAAGTGCAAGACAGATAAGACGTATTATCTTTTTAACTCCTTCAAATGTGAAAAGGACAATGTGTTTATTCCTTTGAGCAGTTCTCACTGCAGAGCTCTCCGCACACGCAGATTGTAAAATCTATTTGTATGCACGTGTTAAAGGTCAACACTGCCGTTATGTCCTCAATGGCCTGGCTTCAGTTCAAGCTCACTGTGTCAGTAGAAGCCAATAGGATACCGCTGTTGGTTTCCTATAAGAGTGCCAGCTAGTCACCGCTCTTACAGCTCTGTGATACAGGAATGACAATCCATGTACCAGAACACACAATATCTTACTGGAAGAGATGTAATACAATGGGAGCTGGGATTTCCCTATGCAAAGGTCATAGAATTAACTTTGGCTATATTGGGACGTATCCTGGTTTCATGCCAGTATTGGTTTTGTGTGATGCAAATATCAATCTCATTTTGAGACATGAACCCCCACCTCTATTCCCTTAAACATTTATTAGGCCCCCCTCCCTAAGTTGAGAAGCTAGGAGCAAGAGCACAGGGGGTGGGGGGGGGGGGCATATTCATAAAGCATTCCAACGACTGCCACACAGTCCTCTACACGCTCATTCATTGTGCGCATGGGGAATGGGGAGGGCCTGTGTGTTATTAAAGTGTTCTTTTTGAATTCCAGGGAACAATGATGGCGCTATTGACTGCTGCTTGTCGACCAGCAATGCCCCTATACCTTACAAAATAGTGAAATCATACAGAGACCAGAGTGTTGAAGAGGGATGCACTATCCCAGCCACTGTGTAAGTACATTTCCCATAATACTACTACTACTACTACTACTAGTACTACTACTACTAATAATAATAATAATAATAATAATAATAATAATAATAATAATAATAATAATAATAATAATAACAGAATCCAGGTCCACATTTAGGGATTTTTACTGTTTACATTGCAGAATACTATTGCAACATGAATACAAAGCACCCTAAGCTGATTACCCCAAGAAAGCAGCCTAATACATTCACTAATAAAAACACACTGGGGTGACAAAAGGCTTGCAGCTCAAGCTGCTTCTGAAACTATTTCTCTTATGTAAACTGCCAAGACCAGCCACCCTAAGGCCATGTTATAAAGCTGACACATTAAAAAGAAAATGCTGGGTTGTATCTGTTTTGTCTAGAAAGCCTGCCACACTTTCACATGGGTGTTGATGCTTTAGTTCTTACAAGAGTAGAGTAAAGAACATACATACTGAATTGTGCTAAAGTGGATGAGTGGGCTGTATCTCACACCTTCTTACAGTGTTGACGCTTGGCCCCTAATAGATTTAGGCCCAATAACAATTAGACTTTTTTGTCTCTTGGAAACAGGTTCATCACCAGTAACCAAATGGCTTTGTGTGCACCTCCAACAGCCAAATGGGTGAAAAAACTAAAATCCAAACTCGACAGAAAATCCAAGAAAAGACCCAAGAAACCATCCAAGAAAGGAAGCAGGTGAGACTGGAGTTTATGTGAAGGACACCCATCGGCTTAAAACATATAATATGAGGTGTTCATTTCAAAGCCTTTACTCCCATGTGTAATAAACCTCTATTATTTTGAAGGGAGAAACATCCATGACAATGTTGAAAAATTGACAAATAAACAACTTGAGACTGTTTAAGGGAGCTTGGGTTGTATTACTTGGTTGCTTGCTTGTTTTTATTTTTGTAAAATGACCAGTTTTGTTTTTCCCCTTTCAAAAAATAGGAGTTGATTAAAGACTAGACTATACCCCATGTGTCCCTTATAGCCATTCATACTGTACTTACATACACACATATCCAAATCATACACTCATAAAGCCTGCTATAGACCTATGGTATTGCTTTTGAGTATAATCTGTTGGTGTTGTACAAATTAATCCATGGTCCATTTATAAAAGCTACTGATTAGCAAATCTCATTTACCTTCACCAGAGAACCTTTTAGATTAATTTCTGAGATAAAATGTATGTGCATTTCAGCTGCAGAGTCACTTACAACAACATGTCACCTGAAAGACAGAGCACAAGGAGGTTAAGTGACTTGCTCTGCGTCACACAATGCGTCAGTAGCTAAGCCAGGATTTGAACCTGGGACCTTCTGGTTACATCCCCTTTCCTTTAACCACAGGACCACACAGCCTTGTTAGGACAATATTGACAATAAAGACATGAAAGCACTTTGCTTATACTTAATCCATTTTTTTTCCACAGGAAGAGCCAGTGAAAAGATGTTACAGCTGAGTACAACTTTCAAGACCTCTGAGAGAAAATAATAATTACAAAAAGACTCCTGCAATGAACCCAGGCAACAGAGTACAAACACAAGAACCCAGAAACTCATCTTCATCACTGCAAACCACAGGACCTCAGAGCTCTTCATTACAATAACCCAGAAACTCATCTTCATCACTGCAAACCACAGGACCTCAGAGCTCTTCATTACAAGAACCCAGAAACACATCTTCATCACTGCAAACCACAGGACCTCAGAGCTCTTCATTACAAGAACCCAGAAACTCATCTTCATCACTGCAAACCACAGGACCTCAGAGCTCTTCATTACAAGAACCCAGAAACTCATCTTCATCACTGCAAACCACAGGACCTCAGAGCTCTTCATTACAAGAACCCAGAAACTCATCTTCATCACTGCAAACCACAGGACCTCAGAGCTCTTCATTACAAGAACTCATATACTCAGAGATCCTGCTTTTTGTAAATCCTATATATAATAAGTTAGAAAAGTCAGTCCATTCTCACTGTTCACTTTCAATCAATTTCAATAAATGACTATTACATTACCTAACCCTAACCCTAATCAATATGAACAGTTCCTCTCTCTTACTTTGTGATTCTGTTAACTGTTGACAAGTTAAAACACAATATTGGTTTATGACATGTTTTGTTTTGGGTTTTTTTTGCTGAAAGTTCTTTGTAATGTCAAATTTAAATTAATTCAGATTATGATTATGTGCACCTTAATTCAGGACACTGTACACTTGCAACTGGTTTCATAGCATTAGCATTGATCTGTGAAACCAGTCACTGGGTCCAAACCTAGATTTTTTTTCACAAACCTAGATAATTTTCAGAGTTTAAAAAGTCTTTAATTGAGTTATATAAGCTGAACCCACCCAAATATCCTGAAGCTACTTGGGATTTCTGGAATTGTTCAATGTTTTGGGTTGGTTGTTTTTTGTATTTTATTTTGAAGTTAATGAACTTTGTATTATTTTGCATATATGTTTTTGTTTATCTGTAAATAATTTAATGTCGAAAATCTTGCTAATTAAAATATCTAAATATATAAATATATTGTATATATATGGAAAAACTCAAAGGTTGCTTAACTTTCTTGATGCATTTTATCCACAACACTATTTTTGTATACTAATTACACATGTGAAACTAAACTTAAATGTGTTTGAATGATTAAAGAAGAAGCTGTTCACAATAAAAGTACATGTGCATACATTGTAACGTGTATTTGACTCAGTTCATATTTTTTTAATGTTTGTATGATGTGGTTACTCTTTTAAAAACGTACCACTATATTTATTATGCAGTATCTTTGTGCTTCTACCATGCTTTTCCCTTGGTTATACAGTGCTATGCACATACCATAGTATACCCTGGTCTGAGCTTTACACTGCTTACCCATGCTTTACCAGGCTTGCACTGTGCTCTGTTACACTTTGCTATGTTTTCACTTTGGGAAACGTTTATCATGGTACTAAATGGATACACAGTCCTGCTTGCTGAGTGGTCAGTCAGGGTTCTGATCCATTGAAACATCCACAACATACCGCATTGACAGTGGGAAAGAACTGCTTGGATTCATGTCCCTAAACATAGTTTTTAATGATTAATATCCATGCATTTACAGCTTTGCCTTTATGACAAAAGACTAACCAATCACAAAGAGATGGCCATTTCCTTTTTGAGAAGTGGAGCTTGCCATTCTGATTTGTAGTTTGTGATCGACCATTTGATCTCGGTTTGAGACCTTGAGTTTTGTAATGAATTTCATATATCAGTTAGGTTGTTTTTTTCCCCTATTTAGAAGAGAGTAGGCCGACTGTGAACCCCACAGTTAAGTTATTAAAACAACCGATCAGCAGACAGACAGACAGGCACAGAGGGCCCGATTGATCACAGGACACAAAAGTTGTTAGGGCCTGATTCTAAGTTTTTTTTCACCCAGATGTGTTCGGTAGATGTCTCTTGTAACACTCAGGCACTTAGGCAGATGTACTGCTTACTGCAGACATGGTCAACATGGATCCTCAATCTGGGGCTGAAGAGCTCAAGGTACTACTGACTGTGCATTATGCTGCATCACCTCATTCTGTCAATCAAAGCTTGCTTGCTGTGTGTGTGGTCGCCGCTTCACATCCAGCCTCCACCCTGTTGAATTGATAGCGTGACTCAGTTCTCATATGCTACAGCCGATCTCCGAAGCTAAAGGGGGAATGTTGTAACATTGTGGTGCTGGGGAGCTACTGAGTCTTCGGGTTTTCATTTCAACCAAGCTTTCAGTTACTTAATTGCACTAATTATTGGCTTAATTAGTCAAGATTAGCAGGTATTCCAGATCTTTAGAAATTGATGACATAGACACCTATAAAACCTGAGGATCTGGTGCTCTCCAGGACCAGGGTTGGAGACCCCCTGCATGAACAGGATGTTGACCGATTAAAAAAAAAAAAAAATCAGCAACAGTAAACCTATCAGTTTAATATGGTAAACCAAACGTGATCCTTAGTTTCAATATGAATTTGAAAAGAAATTGGCATGGTGCCCTTGGAAAGGCTGCAACAGCAATCTCAAAACCAAATAAAACAGTAGTGGGTATTTATTTTACAAAAAGATCCCCATGTTAGTAACACTACGAGCTGGAAACATTTGGCTTCAGGTCAAAATGTCCATTCAAATCAAATTAAAAGAGTCAAAAAAAATCTTCTCAATACATATCTGTTGCTGCAGTCTGTTGAGATTACCAGTATTCTCTATACCAGAGGGGCTATAATGAGTTATTATTATTATTATTATTATTTATTTCTTAGCAGACGCCCTTATCCAGGGCGACTTACAAGATATCACATTATACATTATTTCACATTATACAGATATTACATTATTTTTACATACAATTACCCATTTATACAGTTGGGTTTTTACTGGAGCAATCTAGGTAAAGTACCTTGCTCAAGGGTACAACAGCAGTGTCCCCCACTGGGGATTGAACCCACAACCCTCCGGTCAAGAGTCCAGAGCCCTAACCACTACTCCACACTGCTGAGTTGGGCTATAGGGCTGTGTAGATGTATTATGGTTTTGTATTCCTTAGTTCTGTCATAAGGGGTGTTAGAGGAAGAAAATCCAACAAGACATGTTTTAAAAGTGTTTATTAAGCCTGTATGCTGCGAGAGCATAAACATTTCAAATAACAGCAATGATGAAAAACAATTGCTTTAGCTGAGTTTTACATTGTTTAAGTCTGGAGAGGACTCAATGTTGCAGTTACATGGTCTGTTTTAATGATTTAGGGTTTGTGTTATGGGGTTAGGGGTTAGGGGTTGGGGTTAGGGTTGGGGTTTAGGGTTTAGAATTTAGTGTTAGAGTTAGTGTTAGGGTTACGGATAGGGTTAAGGTCATGGTTAGTTAGGGTTAGATTTAGGGTTAGGGTTAGGGTTAACACTAGGGTTAGGACATTTCAAAACAGGCTGACATTTTCAGTACTTACATTTTTAAAACAAAAAACAAAAAAATAGACTGAAATTAAGCCTATTTACCTTTTTTTGCAAAAGGGCTGTGTGGAAGGGTAGGGGTGTTCACTGACACGGGAGACAGAAGATTTTATTTGCAAACACCGCACAGGTGTTTTTTTATTATTTGTCCATGGTCTGTATACTGTCAACAGTAAAACAGGACCACGGGGTTACCAACACGGGTATACTGTTCTGTGCACATACAAGTGCTCGAAAATAATAATGAAAACAGAAGGCGAAAGAAAAAGGGAAAATAAAACACAGGAATAAAACTACAAACAAAAGTGCTGCTTACGCAGTGCCCCCACTGCCGCTAAGCCGGTCAGAACAGGTCTCCGTCCTACACTCAGTTATTCCTATACACTGGGGTTGGCCAGGGTTCCCCGTACATCTACACACGTCCCCTCGGGTACGTCTTTATTTATATTGCTTTGTGAAATTAGTTTTTTTTATGCAAGGCTGTCCCCTCAGCCGGGCTCGCCTGCTCCTTGTTTCACTCTTCTGCCAGCGACACTGTATTTTCCCTGAACATGGCCACCCGAGTGCACAACCAAGCCAGATCTTATGGGCCGAGCAATCTCCCAAGGCCTGCCCCTGAGCCACTCAGAGAGAGGGAAAGCCCACACACCCTCTTCCTCACCTCTCCGTGTCATCGCCATGACCGACAGGCGGATCCCACGAGACTGCTGCCCTCTACCTGCAGTAATACAGATGTGCCAAATAGTCAGTCCAGATCTCCCCTGTTACAGGCTGAGAATGACATATAATTATAGTACATATGCATATAATATATAGTCATTACAAAAGGATACATCTAGAAACTACACAACCACACAAAAACAGTGAAATTGCAGAAGACTCTAACAGCTGCCTAAAATCTTAATTTTGTGGTTATATATGTTGCACCTAGGTGTAATTACTGTGTTATTACAGTGTGCATATGTTTAATAAAGAGTTACTTAACACCATATTACTTTGAATTAACACCGCAGCATGTATTTCAAATTGCTAAAAACAGTTTCAGTGCTTATTCAAGGGCAGCAGTAATTGGAAGTACACCAGTCTTTAATAACTCCTCATTTTTGGTTAGTATGACCAAGCTTGACCCTTGCAAACATACCTTGGCTGCTATTGACTCTCCTGTGCAGCAAAGCAAAGGCAGGAACCAATCAATATACAGTTATTTGGTTTTCGAAAGGTGTCATTTTTGAAAGGCGCCGTTTTCTATTGCGGTTTTTACAATATTTGAGAGAGGCATATATTGCAGTTTGTCTGTGTGGATACAACTTGATCAGGATGGCGAAGAAGTCCTACATCTTTAACCTGAGAGCTGTTGAGCAGATCAGATCTGTGTTTGACTAGGTGAGGACACATGCCAGCATGAGGACATAGTGATGTGTACCTGTTCTTTTTTGGTTTGGGTTCCATAAACTTCACAGTAAAATACCGGTATGCTCCAGTGTGTAATTGGATTCTTTTAATGACTTGTTTATACAATTAATTTTGCTTCTATTTCTAATGTTTTGCCGTACTGTGTTTTTTATGCGTTTCTTTATTAAGTGCTGCACTTATTTGAAGGAAGAAAATGCACATGTTTCATTTTTGAGAGCGGTGTTTATTCAAGGGATTTGTCTATTACAAATCTGAGCGCGGGCGGCGCTTGTTCAAGGGCAGCGGTAATTCAAAGTAATATGATATATAGCATATACTGCAAGTCTAAATTCAGGATACATGTGATCAAAGCTGCTATCCTATGCTGGAACGTGCAGTTTCTTTATTTACACAACATGTGAAAAAAAAGAAGCACAGATGCCAATACAATTAAGGTGTTTGTATTGAGTTTTAAATATTTGTTTCAGTGTTAAGATTAGGGTTAGAATGTGTTTAGGAAAGGAAGGAAAGCAGTACCCTTTAATGGGGCCTCTTCTAAATCTGGCAGACTTTACTTGGCAATACTTGTGTTCTATAGACTTTCACACACTCAGCATGGAAACCCCCTGAAGCGTCTCAACAGTTCCAGGATTCTATACGGAACACAGTAGCTTTATTAGCAGTGTCAGGAAAGGGAGGGGGCGGTGGTGGGGGTACTCTAAAGGTTCATTAATGTCTTCATCAGTAAAAAGTTCAAGTAAAAGCATTGCAGGGATTGGGTGTTGATGTGAATTTCCCTTTGCATAACTGGCTTCAGTAAATGTATTAATTGATTTTGGAAACAAAGCATATTTGTATCAACATTGTTGTGTTCTGTCAAATATCAATCGGCAATCAGCTGCATCTATGAGATCAATGTAACAAGGTAGAGGCTCATCACGAACCTCGAAACTATGTAAAAGAGCTGGGCTCATCTGCATGAGTGGTTTAAGAGCTTTATCTTATCTCACCGTCAGGGGATAGATCCGTAATGGCAGTGTATCACACAACACTGTCCCTTACATGAGCAATAAAGAATAAAGAGCCGTGCTTTGGGTGAAACGTAAAACGGAGGTCCCATTGTAAGTGACTCTGCAGCAGCAGTTGTTGATGCATAGTTCACCCCCTAGTCTCTGTAAGCTGCTTTGATAAGTTGCTTTAGCGTCTGCGAAATTACTAATCAATAATACAGTAATGTGCTGACCGCTATTTGTTTGCATCTTTTCTTCCATAAGGTACTTTTATTCAGATCTGTGTTTTTTAAACAGTTTGCACCTTGAAGTGTAGTTCGGGGGAACTCGACTTTGTTTGTAATCAAACAGCACCAAGCAATGAAGAAAGGTCAAGAAGCAATGGCTCAGTGTGCTGTTTTTGTACACGAAAAGCTGGTCGTTCCTTAAAACAAGATATTCGTTTTTTTTACCAGTAGCCTAAGGGTGCATCACATTGGAGATTGGAGTACAAATTTAACTTTTATAAATGTGAATGGTCACATGCTTTAAAAAACAAACGTACGCACTTTGCTGTATGCATTTTTGCAGCTGTGTCTTGATGTTGCACAGCTTTATTTGCTGTGATTTACATTCAATTGACATGCCAAAAATACAGGTTAATTTTAAGTTTCAAATTTGACATACATCTCCTACCCTATGTATGTTACTGTACTACGTGTCTCTCAAAAAAAAACAGGGCTTTGGGGGCTCCCGAGTGGCGCATCCAGTAAAGGCGCTCCACGTGAAGTGCAGGATGCGCTCTATATTCTGGACGTCGCCAGTTCGAGTCCAGTCTATTCCACAGCCGACCGTGGACGGGAGCTCGCTCAATTGGCCGAGCGTCGCCCGGAGGGAGGGAGGGTTAGGTCGGCCAGAGTGTCCTCGGCTCACCGCGCACCAGTGACCCCTGTAGTCTGGCCGGGCGCCTGCGGGCTTGCCTGTAAGCTGCCCGAGAGCTGCGTTGTCCTCCGACACTGTAGCTCTTGGATGGCTGCATGGTGAGTCCGCAGTGTAAAAAAAAGCGGTCGGCTGACGGCACACACTTCGGAGGACAGCATGTGTTCGTCTTCACCCTCCCTAGTCAGCGCAGGGGTGGTAGCGGTGAGCTGAGCTTAAAAAATAATTGGCCATTCTATATTGGGAGAAAATAATAAAAATAATTGGCAATGACTACAAAAAAAAAAAAAAAAAAAAGTGCTTTAAAAAATGCTGCAAAAGCTTTTGGCAATTTTCCAGTGATTCAGGTTTGCCATTACAGTTAATATGACACAAGCAACAAACAATCAGTGTTCCCAGAACAGAGTTTAAAAAAAATATCTCGAACAATGTAAAGACAGTGCTGAAGAGAAAGGGGCTTTCTGTTTCTGACTAAATGAAACTGCAAACACAATGAGGTACTAAACAAAGCATATGTTGCAGAAGTTTAACCACAGATATTTGCCTTCAGGAAAACACAACTTAAGTAGAACAGAGAAAGTTGCTGCTGTGGGAGCAGTGTGGTTTAAACCACACACAGATGGATTTGATGACAGGGTGACAGATTTATTACAGGTGTTAATCACTACTCCACAGTACGCTAGGCTGCATGGGGGTTTGTGGGGACAGAGGGGAGAGGACCTCCAAGGGTGGGTGGTGAGTCTGCTGGTCACTAGAGGGAGACAGCATTATCAAGGGATTGGTGGGACAGCAAAAAGAGACTAAATGTGAATGCAGACTATGAATAGGGACTATTTGAACAATAACAGTCTCTGTGTAGTACTGAAAAGGGATACTGATGTATGTAAAGTAACAAAGGTAAAAAGTCAATTTTTACCGGGACAGGTAACTATATAAATTGTTTTTAACTATGGTTGCAGCTGTGTGGCTCTACTTAATATAGTCAGCACTCAGATACACTCAGATACACGTCAGTCGTGTTTTATCGGCCATGAATTAAGAATAAAATGAATCCCCATTATATATATATCTGTAACAAATGAAAGCACTTCCCCGTCACTCGTGATTTCAGACTCCGTCACCAGTTTTCTGATACAAAGCCCGTCTCTTCAGTGTTACAGTAAACAAAGCGAACGAGACAAGGCACGGTAATGTAAAAGTTAATCATTAAACAAAGCGAACGAGACAAGGCACGGTAATGTAAAAGTTAATCATTAAACAAAGCGAACGAGACAAGGCACGGTAATGTAAAAGTTAATCATTAAACAAAGCGAACGAGACAAGGCACGGTATTGTAAAAGTTAATCATTAAACAAAGCGAACGAGACAAGGCACGGTATTGTAAAAGTTAATCATTAAACAAAGCGAACGAGACAAGGCACAGTGATGTAAAAGTTAATCATTAAACAAAGCGAACGAGACAAGGCACGGTAATGTAAAAGTTAATCATTAAACAAAGCGAATGAGACAAGGCACGGTGATGTAAAAGTTAATCATTAAACAAAGCGAACGAGACAAGGCACGGTGATGTAAAAGTTAATCATTAAACAAAGCGAACGAGACAAGGCACGGTGATGTAAAAGTTAATCATTAAACAAAGCGAACGAGACAAGGCACGGTGATGTAAAAGTTAATCATTAAACAAAGCGAACGAGACAAGGCACGGTAATGTAAAAGTTAATCATTAAACAAAGCGAACGAGACAAGGCACGGTGATGTAAAAGTTAATCATTAAACAAAGCGAACGAGACAAGGCACGGTGATGTAAAAGTTAATCATTAAACAAAGCGAACGAGACAAGGCACGGTATTGTAAAAGTTAATCATTAAACAAAGCGAACGAGACAAGGCACGGTAATGTAAAAGTTAATCATTAAACAAAGCGAACGAGACAAGGCACGGTAATGTAAAAGTTAATCATTAAACAAAGCGAACGAGACAAGGCACGGTAATGTAAAAGTTAATCATTAAACAAAGCGAACGAGACAAGGCACGGTATTGTAAAAGTTAATCATTAAACAAAGCGAACGAGACAAGGCACGGTGATGTAAAAGTTAATCATTAAACAAAGCGAACGAGACAAGGCACGGTGATGTAAAAGTTAATCATTAAACAAAGCGAACGAGACAAGGCACGGTGATGTAAAAGTTAATCATTAAACAAAGCGAACGAGACAAGGCACGGTGATGTAAAAGTTAATCATTAAACAAAGCGAACGAGACAAGGCACGGTAATGTAAAAGTTAATCATTAAACAAAGCGAACGAGACAAGGCACGGTAATGTAAAAGTTAATCATTAAACAAAGCGAACGAGACAAGGCACGGTAATGTAAAAGTTAATCATTAAACAAAGCGAACGAGACAAGGCACGGTAATGTAAAAGTTGATCATTAAACAAAGCGAACGAGACAAGGCACGGTAATGTAAAAGTTGATCATTAAACAAAGCGAACGAGACAAGGCACGGTGATGTAAAAGTTAATCATTAAACAAAGCGAACGAGACAAGGCACGGTGATGTAAAAGTTAATCATTAAACAAAGCGAACGAGACAAGGCACGGTATTGTAAAAGTTAATCATTAAACAAAGCGAACGAGACAAGGCACGGTAATGTAAAAGTTAATCATTAAACAAAGCGAACGAGACAAGGCACGGTGATGTAAAAGTTAATCATTAAACAAAGCGAACGAGACAAGGCACGGTGATGTAAAAGTTAATCATTAAACAAAGCGAACGAGACAAGGCACGGTATTGTAAAAGTTAATCATTAAACAAAGAGAACGAGACAAGGCACGGTAATGTAAAAGTTAATCATTAAACAAAGCGAACGAGACAAGGCACGGTAATGTAAAAGTTAATCATTAAACAAAGCGAACGAGACAAGGCACGGTAATGTAAAAGTTAATCATTAAACAAAGCGAACGAGACAAGGCACGGTATTGTAAAAGTTAATCATTAAACAAAGCGAACGAGACAAGGCACGGTAATGTAAAAGTTAATCATTAAACAAAGCGAACGAGACAAGGCACGGTGATGTAAAAGTTAATCATTAAACAAAGCGAACGAGACAAGGCACGGTGATGTAAAAGTTAATCATTAAACAAAGCGAACGAGACAAGGCACGGTATTGTAAAAGTTAATCATTAAACAAAGCGAACGAGACAAGGCACGGTAATGTAAAAGTTAATCATTAAACAAAGCGAACGAGACAAGGCACGGTATTGTAAAAGTTAATCATTAAACAAAGCGAACGAGACAAGGCACGGTGATGTAAAAGTTAATCATTAAACAAAGCGAACGAGACAAGGCACGGTATTGTAAAAGTTAATCATTAAACAAAGCGAACGAGACAAGGCACGGTATTGTAAAAGTTAATCATTAAACAAAGCGAACGAGACAAGGCACGGTAATGTAAAAGTTAATCATTAAACAAAGCGAACGAGACAAGGCACGGTAATGTAAAAGTTAATCATTAAACAGTTTTAGATACTGTGATGCTTTTTTTTTTTAATCTGTGATCTTTAGTTATTTTTGTGCATTTTCATTTGCAAGTGAACTGTGCCATTAGGGCCTTATCGAGTACTATATTCTGTAGTTTTGAATACTGACTTTGGATATAGTTTTAATTCTGGAGACTGTGTTGTTATTTTTTAATGGGTAACATTTTGATTTCATTTTGCTGTTGGGTTGTAAACGGTGAATTTTACATGCTGCTGCAAAACGTACTGGATTTAAAAGTATGTACTGTGTCACAGTCCACGTGTCCAGTCGTCTCTTTTGGCAAGTGATATTTTCAGAATCATATCGTTCTGAATTAAAATACTTCGTCTGTTGAACATATAGTACTGTACCAACAAAACCAACTACAGTACATCTACATGGAAGCCTACTTATTTAAAAAACAGTCCTTTCAGCTGTGTGTTTTTGACATTGTATCTTTTTTGTGTACCATAAAAAAACGGACACGTTTTTGTCTTTTACTGCTGTTATTCCCCCAACTTGTGCGCTAACAAATTTCAATGAAAGAATCAACGTCTCCCTGTACAGTTCCTCAAACGCAAGTCATATTTTTTCTTTGTACAAAATATGTGTGTGTGTGCAGGGCTGGGGGTGTTTGGGTGGCAGGGGGCAGGTGCTCACCTACATACACGTCAAATCAGATGAAATAATCAGATACACGTCACACTCGTTTAACCATCACTGATTTTATAGGGTCGGATATGTGAGTGCTGACTGTATGCAAGTGCTTGTTGGTAAGATCTTATTGCCTCTAATGAGGTTAAAATGAGCTGGCTATAAAACAGACAATCCAAGAAAAAATAAGCTTGACATTATATTCTAAACATGTTGGAAGTATTTTATGAATCCTGCAGTCTGCTGAGATCCTCTTTATGAGTTCTGAAGATTACTATTCTGGTGTGAATTTCTAGTGACTTAGTAGGAATACTAATGGGAATTTCAAATGCATGTTAACACGCTGTTTGTGATGAAATGTGCTGCTAAAAGCAACCCTCCCCACAAATCATTAAACATACTGGAGCACGCCTTTTTAAAAAAATTGCTTGTATTATTAGCTGATGTGCAAAATGTCAATAATAGTGAACTGGCTTCTGTTTTTGATCAAATGTATTTGGTGGATGGCAGTACTCAAGCTGACTTAAAAAGGTACATTTTCCTTAGGTTTCATATACAGTATAATGATGTTATTATTGTGAGTGGTCCACACCCACAGTACATCCCTGTTAATGTATTCTTTTATACAGAGCACCAAATGCATTGTAAAGGTGCTCAGGAAATCTGGGATTTGCACTCTAAATGGAACCCTTGGTTTCCAGCTCTGGGTGAAGCAGTTCATCAGCTATACAGATACTGCTGTAATCTGCACTGGCTTTTATTACACTGTACTGGTCTGTGCGTCTGTTTGAGTAATACAATAATTACAAGAATATCCTTTAAATATATATTTCGATTGTTACAGTTATGCTTCCTTCTTACTTTTGCATTTCTTTATATTAGTAATAACAATCTGCTAGCATTAGAAAACACTTGTAATGTACAGCAGGGTCTGCAACAGAGCAGGTGAAAAAGCACGTTTTTTTTTTTTTTCGTTTAAATATATACTGTATATTACACAATGGCAAGCATTGTCCTCCTATTTATTTCAATGGCCTACGTGGAGTCCTGGCATCAGTGATATCTCAGGACATCGCCACGCTTCTTTTTAAACCTATTTTTGTCAGTTGTTCTTCATTTGAAATAACCTCAAAGCCTTTGTATAATCACTTCCCGGGCTTGTTGAAGACACTCGGCTTCACCTCGTGTCTCACAACATACCCTGAAGGGTGGCGATATCCCATATCATTTACAATTTCTTTAAATACACAATTAGAAAGGGATCAGGGAAAACATGCATGCTTTTGACATTTGATCCTATGTCTCGTTCAACTGCATACAAAAAGCCACGCTTTATAATACAGGGGCCATTCTTCTTATTTGAATTCATTAACTGTTAACAACCAGCTTTCTAGCACGTGAACTCATGCATTTTTAATTCAAGTTTAACTAGGGATTTCCTTACAACCTTGTGAAACATGTCCATATTCTGTATGAGCTACTAAAGCTTTCTGAGATTTAAACCCATATAAAGTGATGCCTTTTACATTGAATTTATTCTGAACAAGGGTGTGTGAGGAGGGAGGAATTGTAAATGGCATGTTTTGTTACCACATGCAAATTACATGTGGAACACCTCATGTTCTTGATTTGGCATGGGGCACATTTTATTTTTGGAGAATTTTAGCAATGCATTTATAGTATCTTCAGGAAAGAGATAAATGACTTAAAAAATTTGAATAAAAAAAATACTATTATCCACGGCTCCTCCTACTCAGTGAACTCATAGTGAAACTTATCTAGGTGTTATAAATAACAAAGGCTTCAGCTTCAGCAACACAGAGCCCCAGTGACTTAAGGATCTGTCTTGAAAACAAGCAGGAGTCAGAGACTGCCCTTGCCAAGAACAACACCAAGCGTCGATATGGCTCCCAGCATCACTGCTCTCTTCCTCTGCAGCTTCCTGCTGTACTGCTGTTCCAAAGGTAGGCTTCTTCTCATGATCCTGGATATTTTAACTTTATATTATATTACAAACACTGAGAACAGCTTTCAACAGAAATTGAACAATTCTTATAGCAAGATTTACAATGCAAAAAATATTTGAAAAAACAAAATAATAATTATTTACAACATTTAAATTCTTAATAATTCCAGCTACAAAAATATGCATTAAGAATTCAGATACTGTATAATGTTGTTTATATATGTATATGTGTTGTTTTTGCATTGTAAAGCTTGTTATGACAAGTGCAATTTGTCATAATGCTAAAATATGTGATTCCTTTGAAACTTTTTTTTTTTTTTTTTTAGTATATTTCTCAAGGTATTATGTACTCTACAAATGGTTGGCAGAAAAACAGTTTCGTTTCCTTTTAATCATTTTTAGTTTCAGAGTTTATTTATTTCCTCTGTTGTTTCTTTCATTTATGTTTACAACTTAAATTTGCAGTGGTCGCCATTCTTGTGGGGTGTGAATTTTGTATTTTGTGAATTTATGATGGCCATTTATCCATTGGGATGCAGATATGCTTCCTGTTGTTAATTGGTAAAGCAATTGTAAAAGTATATTCTAAACTGTTATATATGCTGAGAACCAGAACTTTTGGCCATGGAACAGTTGCATATGTTATCACTTTGCAATTACACTGAGAAACATAGTGTTTGAAAAAATAAATAATAATGAAGTGGATTTTATTCATTTTGCAAAAAAATGTCTTTCTATGACACGGCGTTTCAAGACTGCACAGGTGAGCACCAGCTGAAAGTCTTTCCATGTTCACCCAGGGTTAAATAAACAGAAATACACATTTGAGAACAACTTCCCCAGGTTGAGGGTCGCACTGGCATATCATACCCCAATCCTTTTCAGAATAACATGTATGCAAAAAGTTTATTTGTGCAAAACTTCTCAGTTTCTTTTGAAAGTGGGTGCTCCATTGTTGCTAATGAAAATTGAAAGGCTTTATGCAAATGTACTAGAATCTTTGACCATTCATTATAATTGTATTTAATGCCATTTTATAAAAAGTGCTTCTATCTGGTAAATCGGGAATGAGTTTAGTACTCAAAATGAGTCGATTCTAAACTCGTCTATGATCAATCAGTTCACATTTTCTTTATCAGGGTTGAACATGAGGAGCCTGGTTTACATTGTTATGAGGATCACAGCTATTGACATTCTGTTAGGTTTGTACGGAAACATTTATCCAATTATATAAGAGGCTGGTTATAAACAGATAGCAAACAGGCAGATACTTCATGGGTACAGCATTGCTAATGTATTTCTGATTGTACACACAGCTTGACTTAAGCTCTGCTGTTCTTTAGCATAACACATGGGACTGAAACTGCAATCTCAGTGTTGAAGGGATTAATACGGAAGCATTTTAAAACGTATCAGTATTGCCTTTGAAGCTTATCCATGCAGTACCACCGCCCAGTATCTTAGTGCTGACAGTGTGAGGTAACCTCAAAAAATCTGACAATGTTTAAGACTATTGAGAAATTAACCCATTGCCATGTAATATGTAGTTCCCTGTAAACATTCCTATTTCTGAAAGAATAATGTAAACATATATATTTTATCACTTAAAAATGAATACAGCAAATGTTTGCCTTATTGACGCGCTGCCTGTTACACTGCATTTAGGAACCTGGCAGCCGGTTTAGTTTGCTTCCGGTAAATGATTGAACACACTGCACAGAGCTGCACAATTTATTTGAAATATCTTCAACGAAAAAGTAACCAGCTGCATCAAATATTGAAAAATGTTTCTGTTAAAGATTGCTCGGTCCAGTACAAGAAGGAGACATTTCAGGTGTCTGTTGTTATTTTTACAGTTATGTATGTTTTTATTTTGTTTGATAATTCACTGATAGTGAAAATAGAATGTCTTTAAAAGGTGGACATAAAAAACGAAATATTCTACAATTTAGCATTTACTGTTTTTCAGGTAAGCATTTCAATATTTTGGAACATTTGTTGTATACTAGCAGTTAAACTGAACATGAGTAAAACCTCAGGTCATTTATGTACTTCACTTTGCTAAGTCTATTTTTATTTAGGGTTTATTTGACCTTCCTGGCGCTCATATTAGTAATCACTTGACCATATGCTATGCTGTCATCTCTCATCCTCCTAATAGACCAGCTGTGTCTCGCCACCCATTGCACAACACTGTTTATTTACTAAGAGTTCAGAGACTCAAAAGACCTTTTATTTGGTACATCAGGGCTGCTTCAGAATCCTTATACTTGCATACAGTTATTGGCAATATCGTGCAAAATACCCATACAGTACATAAAAAAACAAATTACATTGAACCTACACTTTCCACTATAAAACAATACGTAGCTGAGAGGTTATGGTTCCACCATAAAAACACATTCATTTTGGGTCTCTATTGTGTATTATAACACTAACCCTGCATTCATTTTGTCACCTATAGTTTTTACACACAAACCATAAAGGGTCAAACAGACAAAGAGTAATAAAACATAATGTTAATAATGCACAGCTAAGCTGAGATGGTCGAAACATGTACATGCATGGGGAAGTGTGCAAAATAACCTCCTGTGTTGTTAAGGTTCTTTGATCTCATTCAATCAGAACACGACACTGTCACTGTGATATTTCATTTTTCATTTGTAACTTTTATTGGTACAGGGCGTTCACATTCAAATTTAATGACTGCAGCATTGTTTGCTAATGTTATGTTTCTGAAGCATTCATTCTCAATCCGAAATAAAGAAGGAAAAAATATTACTTTTCAGTGGGGAATTTTCCCATGAAAAGTTTAACAAAGTTCAGTAGTGATGAAACTGCTATCGATAGTAGTACATTTTCTTGTGTCACTGCCAACTAGTTGTTGTTTCAGAATCGTCAAACAAAGGTAGCTGTTCATGCATACACCCACACACCTGCACTGCAGAAAATGTTAAGTTAATGAATACGTACATGTTATATTAGGATGGGGAGGATCTGCTGATAAGGATGTAATGTACTGTATAAGCCATTCATGCAAGCTAGCAAGGAGAACAGTGCTGGGTTACACTTTACACTGTGTCTCTGATTAATGTGTATGTACATAGTAGTTACTTAGTAAATACATGAGCACTTACACATAATTACAATGTTTAATACAGTGGCTGCTGCATGGACTAGCAGCTTTATAGTATTGTCAAATGCAAAGCTCTACTCAAATGCCATTTTTAAACACGCCACGGTGCAGGGGGGTCAGAAGTTATGATTATGACTGCCTTGTAACTGCAGAAATTAATAATGAGGTGTAAATGCTCACTTTGGTTTTAGTAGTAATAATAATAATAATAATAATAATAATAATAATAATAATAATAATAATAATAATAATTGTGCATAACAAGGCTGTAATTCCGTCAATGAATACATTAATGTATCAATTAATACATTAATGAATCAGCAGGGTTAGTGTATTTCAGATGTTCGAAATAAATAGCTTTTTTAATGAAATCCGAGAAAGCTGCCGGTATTAAAAGCCTACCTGTCACCCCCTCTGTGTCGTCTCCTTGCTCACCTCCATTCCCCCGTCCAGGCAGAAGGTTCTCACTGCTTGATGGTTGCCCGGAGTTATTGGGCTCACTGGTTGTATTGCTTTAGAGGCTTTTGGAAGCTGCGTGACAATCTGTGACAATGTTTTTTTTTGGTTCCATTCCATCTCACTTTGTGTTTCCAGACTGATGTGAAAACAAACCAATTAAGTATGTATTCTGAACCTTTTTTGAATCAAACTGAATGATGGAAAATGAAACATATCTCAAGCTACAAATGTACAGAAATAGATGACATATGGGTCAGCCCCTATAGTGCAATATTAACCAATCAGTGACCTTGCTGCTTTCCCCACAGCAGCCTATGGAGACAGCAACTTGGTTGTGGACTGCTGCCTGCGAGTGAGCAAGTCCCCAATCCCAATTAAAATAGTGAAGAACTACAAGGAACAAGGCCAGCAGGACGGATGTGACCTCACAGCAGTGGTGTAAGTGCTCATTCCAGACATGGTATCACTATTTCCTGTTTTTCGTACTTTAGCATCTTCTTTGTAGAAAGCCCTAAAGTCAATCAGGTCTATTTCACTGATCGCAACCCTGGTTCTCAACACTGGCACAATTAAACTCTTAACACAGCCCTCTTTCTGCCATAGTCACCATGTGTTAAATAGCAAAAGATGACCAACTAGTAGTTGAATTACTGTCGGGGTCCAGCAGGTATTATATTTTTGATCATGTTTCTACATAAATAAAAAGGAAAGAGTTCAGATAATACTGTTGGGTTTTGAGTCGTTTTGATGATTTTGTTTTTCTGTTTTGAACTTGTTTTGAGCACCTCTAGCCACAATGTCATTGCTGGAGTCTTTTTAATCCATCAGACTCCAACCACACACTCCTAAATTGTACCCAACAAATGCCTCTTTCTATCCAATTGGCTGTTTATCCTGAAAGCATCCATTGATAGTTTTCATCCTCCACCTCCTCACAGCTTCCAGTCAGCCTCCCCGTATAGTAAGTGGGGCTGGGGGGTGAGGATAGATCATTTTCAGTGTACCTCCTCCAAGGTACATGACCAGCTACAGAACATAAAAGTGAGCGTATCGTTTACTGGACTGGCTGGTGTCCTGACTCTGAAATCAGCAGTGACGCTGTGATGGCTTTGATTCCCCAGGTTTACCACAAAGGGAAACAAGAAGCTCTGTGCCCCATCTAATGAGCCTTGGGTGGACAGTCTGAGAGCCAAGATTGACAAGAGGAGCCAATTCTGTCGGAACCATAAACAGAAGGTAAGTTGGGCATTTCACTGTCTGTGCACAGGAGCATTTGTGATGTAAATACAGTATTGTCCTGTGTGTGAGCATTTAGAGAGTGGGGAGATGCCCAAGTAAATAAAAGGCGATCAGTGGACAGAAGAAATAATCTGTGCAATAGGTTTGTGCTTTATAACTACTTATTTCACAAAAATACATTAAATTACAGATTTTATAAATGGCACAAAAGCAGAGTTTGATAGCACAGGATTGTAATGGCTCGGGTTCCTCTTCAATGCATCCGTTTTGCAGCATTTCAGATTATGTTAGCTGCCGACACGGGCAAAGCACTGTGGTCTCTCCGAGATTTGCCAACGGGCACAGATTGAAGGATAGCGTGTAGATCAAGTGTTATGTTATTCCCGTTTCTCCCCAGTAGGGGACGCTTCATACACTGTTACATGCACATCCATGCAATTCATGCGGCAGAGCTGATAGAAATGGCATGGAACACAACACAAGGCCAACCAAGAAACGAGGAGAGAGAAACTCCTGGGTTTTATTTATTTGTGTATTTATTTATTTGATTTTCAGAACCGGATGTGTCTCAACTTTGCTTGAAGAAGCATGTTTATATGTATCTAACATGTGGAAGATGGCAGAAGTTCAAAGGGATTTGAAGTCTGGCAAAAACTTTCAGCTTCTTGGATACAGGAATAACAACTCAAAAAACAGAATTGATGCACTATGCTTTTTCCAACAGGGTTTGTATGTTTCATGTGCTTACATGGGAACAGAAAATCAGTGGCTTTTTATTTAAAGTTCTCTTTTCTTAGCTTGATCAATAAAGCAGCTTCCTAAAATGTGATTTTTGTTTATAATTAATAAATGGCTGTACTTTTTAAAGGTTTTTTAGTTATATGCTATAATCAAAACAAGTGGGAGTTATGACCACTGCTTTGTAAAGGGCTGACCCTTATAAAAGTCTAGCCCTGTCAATTTGCTGGTAATTTGCAGTTGTCTAATGCTTTTACCATGCTTATGCTTTGCATGTACAATAGTTTACCATGTTTGCATGTCTTTGTGAATGTCAGTCTTGAAACTTTGTCTACAGCACTAGGAAATGTCGGTAGCACTTTGCATTGCATGGCATGAACACCCATGTAATTAAATTGTTATAACTGGGTGATTGCCAATTATTTCTGCTCTTACTTAGTAACTACTGTGTGATAACATGGAAATAGCTTTGGGAACAATATCTTGTTACCTGATGTAATAACATGGTAACTTTGTGATCATTCCTATGTAAGCACACTTATACACCAGTAGCCACCCTTTAAGACCAGAAAACACGATTAGTTACCATGTTATTACTATGTTATTACACAGTCATGTATGCCCTGTAATCGAAAGTGCTACTAAAATACTATTGGCTGAGGATCAGTGATTTTTGTTTATGTCTTATAGAAATGCAATGAGGTCTCTAAAGCATGTCATCCAGCTTCCCAGATCACCGGGCAATTCAGATCATTTAGATTTAGAAAAGCAGGTCTTGCAATGAAGAAGTGAACTGACCAGTAGCCGATGTAGCAGTTTCCCAAAAAGCCCAGCATTACTGGAGGATGATCGCTTTGCCATGCTTTTACATGACCCGCATTATAAAGTGCTTTAGGGTAACATTTACTCAGGGGCTCCTGTGAGAAGTCTTATCACTTTTATGATAAAGTTATATACAAAAGAAATAACTAGGATTAGGCTGTTGTTTAATGGTCCTGTATACTCTTTTATAGGGATGTGTAGTATTTTGGTACAAAAAACTTTTGATACATAAACTCATATATTGTACAGTACTGATCAAAATAGGAAATTACTGTCTATAGGAAACTTCTGCAACAGAACCTTGCACTGCCCATAAGGAACACAGTAGGAGGTATAGCAATTCATAGCACTAGAGTAATGCTGATTGCAGTTGAGTTCACCACAGTGTTAAGGGAGACAGAGCATTATCATAAGCACCGGGTGTGATCTATAGAACTAATGTTAACACAGCCTGTCTCCATTGTGTATGCAACAGCATTAATTCAAGGGGTGAGTGGAGAATTCAAATCTACAAACAGACATGGGAGCAGGACATCTTTAGAAACTTCATGTTGAAATTGTATACACAGCTGTATTTCTCACATTGAATTGAATAACAATGTACAATGAATGTCTTTCTGTGTTTTTGTGAGGTTGTCTTTGTGTGCCTTTTATAGAGTACATTAGTATTCTATTTTAAAAGAATGTCCCATTTGTATCAGAATGCAGCTCTGTCAAGTTTGACCTTTTAGAGGATGAATGCTGTGTAGCTTTGCATTGCATGAACCAGCACGTACAGCGAAGTTCCACAATTATTTTTGGTTGACTCTCATTTTATCATTACTGCAACACTATAAACAGAATGCCAGTGCTACACCATACATTTTAAAGCTATTGAAAACAGCATTTAAGCTTACAGCAAAATATTTTTAAAGTTTTAGTTTTTTAATAATGTAATTGTTCCTATGCATTTTTATACTGAACCTGAATCCTTCTTTTTTATTTGATATACTTTTAATAAAAATATTACTCCATATTATTTGGTTCATTGTGGTCATTTATCACATGCAGTCTCAGTAAACTCCACTGAGGTCTCCCATGAGTGGGATTGTGAAGTATTGGTTCGATTGGGGAAAATGAATGGGCTCAGTACCCATCTCTGTGAATGAATGACTGAAATCCACACTGACAGTCTGCATCACAGTGGACAGTGGAGTCACAGCTGCACTTACAAAAAAGGGGTCTTTGTGGTGTGGGGTAACGGGGTCCAAAGACCACCAAATCAAAGTTGCACCCTAACAGAAAATATGATCTTTTGGTACATAACATTTTTATTTACTTAAAAAAATTTTTTTTTGGTCAGTCCATATACTACGGTTTTGAGAAACAACAGTTATGTTAGTGTTTTTAAATACAATAATAATAATAATAATAATAATAATACTTTTAGAAAACCCCATGACCCACCAGCTACACCTTTAACATGCTGGAGACTTTTCTAGGTATTAGAAAACAATTGGTTTTACCCTGAAACAAGCCTGTTTTCCAATCCAGTAGCCCTTAACTTTGCATTTGATTTTCTAATTCAGTACGTCCTGGTACTTTTTAAAACTCCGAAGAGTCACTAATCGGTGGACTAACTGTGTTTCTTTATTTAACAAGACGGTTCTATATGTTTCAATAGTAGAGTTAAGCCTGTAAGTATCAGTTAAAGTCCCCTAGATCCTTTAGACCTGCAGTTTCAATCCTAGTTTTTTATTTAATTAGTGGTGTGTCATTCTCCACTCTGTCCTTCAGGGAACACATACTGTATTGGTAAATTGTAACTGAACGCAGTGCCACAGCATGTCTGCAGTCTTTTTCATGTTTTTTCAAGCCCTGTAAGTTACATGACAGCTTGACTGGATAATATTATTACCCAATGTAGTCTTGTTGTTTAGATTAACATTGTATAAAAATCAGAAGTTAAAGAAACCCGTGGCCTCAATAGAGCTCACAAACATGTCTTCTCTTCCAGTACGACTTCTACACCAAAGTCAAGCCGTTGCCCCTGCCCCCTGCAACACTCTTCCCCTGAGAGGATGGGATTAATAGCACTTTGGTTCCATGTGGTATTTCTCACTTATGTACATATGGTCTGACATTCACCAGGGGCAGAGAACGGAACATAATATACAGTACAACATCCTTCTCAACAGCAACAAGAATTCATAAGTGAACTGCGATAGTTCAGACCCGTGCCAAACTGATCTTCACAAGTCTGAATCATTTCTCAAATCTAGAAGAAAAAACCCCATTGCGGTTTCTCAATCTGAAACGGGGTCCTTTTCTAGAGGAGGTAGTGTGCATCAACCACCACTTCCACAGTCACTTAACTAGAGGATAACAGTAATACTGGGGTCGGAATAGTGATGCAGAGAGGACTTACATTGTACAAAAATTGCAGGAGCCACTTCTTAAAAGTTTATTTTTAACCCAAAAGCACAGCTACCCCCTTAATTTTAGGACGACTCCTCAAAGTGATTGTAGATCAAATAAAATGTACCTGTTTTGCAATTGTCACAACCATTACAGAAAAGTGACGGAGAACAACTAGAGACTACAGAAAAGCTGGAAAGCTGGCACAGGAAAGACAGGAACACATAGAAATAATACGGAAGGAGAGGGGTTTCTTTCTTCTTTTTTTCGAACTGATTTGTTAAGATATTTAAGTTTAAATTGAACTTTCCTGGTTTGCAACAACGAAGACCAACCGAAGCGGGGACTAGCAGAGCACACGCACACATGCGCTGACGGGGAAGCTGAGAGCTGGATCTGTGGAACAGAGATCAACGGGGCCACAGAGCTATTGTCATCTATGAGAGGGGAGGGTGGTTCAGTCCGAGCTATTGTCATCTATGAGAGGGGAGGGTGGTTCAGTCCGAGCTATTGTCATCTATGAGAGGGGAGGGTGGTTCAGTCTGAGCTATTGTCATCTATGAGAGAGGAGGGTGGTTCAGTCCGAGCTAATGTCATCTATGAGAGGGGAGGGTGGTTCAGTCCGAGCTATTGTCATCTATGAGAGGGGAGGGTGGTTCAGTCCGAGCTATTGTCATCTATGAGAGGGGAGGGTGGTTCAGTCCGAGCTATTGTCATCTATGAGAGGGGAGGGTGGTTCAGTCCGAGCTATTGTCATCTATGAGAGGGGAGGGTGGTTCAGTCCGAGCTATTGTCATCTATGAGAGGGGAGGGTGGTTCAGTCCGAGCTATTGTCATCTATGAGAGGGGAGGGTGGTTCACTCCGAGCTATTGTCATCTATGAGAGGGGAGGGTGGTTCAGTCCGAGCTATTGTCATCTATGAGAGGGGAGGGTGGTTCAGTCCGAGCTATTGTAGGTGTTCAGTGTGCAGTTCTGAAAGCTACATAGAGACAACATGTATTTTCTTTAAAACATGACATCTACACTAGATAAGAGGAAACTTTCTGTTTGCTAGCCTTGCCCTCCAGGAAGTCTGGTACTGCTTTACTTACTAGATCATTTCACTCCCTTCTTCGGGTCAAAGCATCTTGCTGGCTACAAACCCTGTCAGTCATTAGGGGAAGTGGTTGCTTACTGACAGGAAAGTGGGCCCTGGAAAAGATTTCACTATCCAGGTGAATAAGAAACATAAGAAAATTTACTTACAAGAGAAGGCCATTCAGTTCTTCTAAACTTGTTCCTAGGACTTTGCTTGATCTCAGAGCTTTGTCAAGTTAGATCTTAAAAGATCCAAGTGATTCTGCCTCAACAACATGACTAGGTAACACATTCCATACCCTCACCACTCTGTGATGAAAATAAGTGTTTGCTAAAATGTAGAGCAGGTTTCCTTCAAAACTAGACATTTGAACCCTATATAGGGAATGGATATGCATGGCGTGGACAATGGATGGAATTAGTTTGTTAGCTACAATCATAAAGGGTAAATCTCGTTGGGGCTTTGTAAGATCAATTCTAAATGTACAACATATCCATTTGCAATCATAATAAAAGCTTGTTTTAGCTGTCTGACAGCTGTGCCGCTGGTACCTGGCATGCTGTGCCATTGTGCTCTCACAATGCATTGCAATAGACATACAGAAGGCTCCAAAGAACAGTCGGCAGTAAGATTTGTATTTTCCTGCAGCTATGTGGGGTCTAATGCTTTTCAATAGGCTGTTCTTCAATATGGGTCAAGCTGTTATTTTCACTGCAGGGCCTCATTTCATATTGCTTCCAATAAAATACTGAGAACAGTACATTCAAACCTATATGAAGAGTTATTACACAACAGTGAAGAAAGATGTTTATCTTAGCAGTGATTTTTTTTTTCTTTTCTGTTGGTAATTTAGTTGATTCAAATGTCTGTTCCCGTCACCCGGATCATATTTCATTAGCAGTGGAATCTTAGTCATAGCAGCTGTGTCTGATCATGCTAACGATCACATTAACCTTCTTCTAGAAACAAATTTCTTACCAATCGCTGCTTCCCCCATGACTCGCATGCTTTCAGTGCTGACTGTGTTCCTTCATGGTCTTATCTGAAGCCTTAAAATATGTACTAAGAAGTCTGAAAATATAACACTATAAAAAAAAAATCAAATGCATGTTTTCTGTAATGTGCAGACCTTTGTGAGATCTACAAAGTGAGGGGAACACATACCAGCTTAGCTACGATTTACAGGAGGGGGGCACACAATCACTGGCTATAACAACCATACAGTAAATTAAAATAAAATGAATATCATACCTAACAGCCTGGAATTTATACAGCAAGCATTGTATATATGTTCATGGAAGAGAATCCAAAAGAAGAAGGAGCACGTGCTAAAGCATACCAGGGACACAAATCAAAGGTTACACCCAGTAAAACAAATCTTTAGTGTAAACGGAAAATAAAAAACCTTCAAACTTCCTCGTTGACTTTAATGTCTGCTATAGTAAACAGATCACCTCATTGTTTTTCCACTACGTTGCAGTAGTATAAGTTCTGTATATCTTTTTGGCTTGCGTAAGTTTAATGTGGTTTATTTGACAGCTCAGCACACTTAAGTATTGGCTGATGCAGTGATCCTGTTAGACCATTCCCATGCTCATTCAGATGCTCATAAAGCAATGATGCTTTAGTAATCTTAAGGGACCCAGGGCAAACCAGGAGAACATGCCCCACGCCAGGGTAATGCCAAATCCAATCAGGATAGACACATCCTAATAGAGGCCGGGCAGTATCTCATACATGGCCATTAGTCTTTGGTTCATTACTGCTGGATGAACTTCGCATTCACAAGTTCTGGACATTTTGTTATTTCTGCAGCTCTTATAAATACTTACCAAAGTAATTTTTCACTTTACCCATGGTTATACTATGCATTTACCATGCTTACAATGCTTACCTATACTTTACCATGTTTTTACTGTTATTTATTACACATTGTTATGCTTTTACCATGGGAACTTAGTACTTTTATAAGATAATACATGCATACCTGTTGCACATTAGTTTATGTGTGCGTGTGTGTGTGTGGTGGGGGGGGGGGTTGATTCTGTGCTGTAAACCCTCATACTTGCATGGTTAGGTCAGTGCTGTAAACCCTCATACTTGTGTGGTTAGGTCAGTGCTGTAAACCCTCATACTTGCGTGGTTAGGTCAGTGCTGTAAACCCTCATACTTGTGTGGTTAGGTCAGTGCTGTAAACCCTTATACTTGCATGGTTAGGTCAGTGCTGTAAACCCTCATACTTGTGTGGTTAGGTCAGTGCTGTAAACCCTCATACTTGCGTGGTTAGGTCAATGCTGTAAACCCTCATACTTGCATGGTTAGGTCAGTGCTGTAAACCCTCATACTTGCGTGGTTAGGTCAGTGCTGTAAACCCTCATACTTGTGTGGTTAGGTCAGTGCTGTAAACCCTCATACTTGTGTGGTTAGGTCAGTGCTGTAAACCCTCATACTTGCGTGGTTAGGTCAGTGCTGTAAACCCTCATACTTGTGTGGTTAGGTCAGTGCTGTAAACCCTTATACTTGCATGGTTAGGTCAGTGCTGTAAACCCTCATACTTGTGTGGTTAGGTCAGTGCTGTAAACCCTCATACTTGCGTGGTTAGGTCAGTGCTGTAAACCCTCATACTTGCGTGGTTAGGTCAGTGCTGTAAACCCTCATACTTGCGTGGTTAGGTCAATGCTGTAAACCCTCATACTTGCATGGTTAGGTCAATGCTGTAAACCCTCATACTTGCGTGGTTAGGTCAGTGCTGTAAACCCTCATACTTGTGTGGTTAGGTCAGTGCTGTAAACCCTCATACTTGTGTGGTTAGGTCAGTGCTGTAAACCCTCATACTTGCGTGGTTAGGTCAGTGCTGTAAACCCTCATACTTGCATGGTTAGGTCAGTGCTGTAAACCCTCATACTTGCATGGTTAGGTCAGTGCTGTAAACCCTCATACTTGCATGGTTAGGTCAGTGCTGTAAACCCTCATACTTGCGTGGTTAGGTCAGTGCTGTAAACCCTCATACTTGCGTGGTTAGGTCAGTGCTGTAAACCCTCATACTTGCGTGGTTAGGTCAGTGCTGTAAACCCTCATACTTGCGTGGTTAGGTCAGTGCTGTAAACCCTCATACTTGTGTGGTTAGGTCAGTGCTGTAAACCCTCATACTTGCGTGGTTAGGTCAGTGCTGTAAACCCTCATACTTGCATGGTTAGGTCAGTGCTGTAAACCCTCATACTTGCGTGGTTAGGTCAGTGCTGTAAACCCTCATACTTGCGTGGTTAGGTCAGTGCTGTAAACCCTCATACTTGCGTAGTTAGGTCAGTGCTGTAAACCCTCATACTTGTGTGGTTAGGTCAGTGCTGTAAACCCTCATACTTGCATGGTTAGGTCAGTGCTGTAAACCCTCATACTTGCGTGGTTAGGTCAGTGCTGTAAACCCTCATACTTGCGTGGTTAGGTCAGTGCTGTAAACCCTCATACTTGCGTGGTTAGGTCAGTGCTGTAAACCCTCATACTTGCGTGGTTAGGTCAGTGCTGTAAACCCTCATACTTGCATGGTTAGGTCAGTGCTGTAAACCCTCATACTTGCGTGGTTAGGTCAGTGCTGTAAACCCTCATACTTGCGTGGTTAGGTCAGTGCTGTAAACCCTCATACTTGTGTGGTTAGGTCAATGCTGTAAACCCTCATATTTGCGGAGTTAGGTTACCTACAAATGCAATAACCTGCATGAATGTAGTAACTACCGCAAATGTTTGCTAATTTCACTTGTGGATTTTTAGTTTTGGCCACCCAAATTCATTGCTCGCTCACACCAGATGTTTCTCTTCAGGCTTGTATTTGTATGTAGACCCCTTTATTAGTCAAGAAATACACTGCTTACAGTAAACGGTAAATTGTCAAAGTATTACAAAATACAAACAAATACTAATGGATTATCTGTGTATCCGGATACAGTCAAATGTGGATATAGTTTAACTATTTCACATAAGCTCTGTGTCAGGAATCTATCAACCTATCAACACGACTGCCTGTCTTTATATGTATTGTACTTCAACTGATGGTGCTCGTAATACTGTTTCGAGTCTCTTAGATAGAAGAAGTTATGTAGATTTGTAGTGCATTGTTGTTAGAGGACTCATCAATGGGTTGGTTGGGATTGAATGGCAGACTGGTTGCACTGGTATCACTGGTATATTGCCCTGTGGGTTTTTGCTCTATAATGATGCCTTTTGTTCAGTCTAAGCAAGAACACTGGGGCAGCAGTGTGGAGTAGTGGTTAGGGCTCTGGACTCTTGACCGGAGGGTTGTGGGTTCAATCCCCAGTGGGGGACACTGCTGTTGTACCCTTGAGCAAGGTACTTTACCTAGATTGCTCCAGTAAAAACCCAACTGTATAAATGGGTAATTGTATGTAAAAATAATGTGATATCTGTATAATGTGAAATAATGTATAATGTGAGATCTTGTAACAATTGTAAGTCGCCCTGGATAAGGGCGTCTGCTAAGAAATAAATAATAATAATAATAAAGAACAAAATGTATTATTCTACCAGGATCTACAAAGCTTCAATCAGCCCTGACTTTGTGATTCAAAACTAGATGATTGTTAAAGAGGAGCTAACAAGACTTTAAAATCCATTTTATACCTAGTTTTTGGAACAGCAACATTAACTCTACCTCCATAACCTCCACATTGCGATTGTGCTTTGCAGAGGCTACACCAAAGGAATGCAGTCGACACTGAAAATATGCGAGTCATTTCCTTAGAAGATGAGACCGTTTTTTCATTTTTAAGTACTCAAACTCAGAGAAGCAACTTCTCACCAATTTCTTCTTTCCCCATGACTCACGTTTTCAGTGCTGACTGTGTTCCTTCATGATCAGATCAGAAGCCTTAAAATATGTACTAAGAAGTCTGAAAATATAACACTATAAAAAAAATCAAATTCATGTTTACTGTAATGTGCAGACCTTTGTGAGATCTACAAAGTGACAGGAACACATACCAGCTTAAAATGCGAAAATAGCAACAGCAACTCTTCCTCCATCACCTCCACATTTTGGTTAAACTTTAAATCTGTACATCCTAGAACAAGGCAGTGAAGAGCCAACAACACAACCAGAGGGAGAGAGCAATGTTTTACTTCTACCATTTCAAAGCCTTTAAAATGGGTACCACTCACGTATAAAGTCCTCAAAGCTATAAATATGTCTCAAAAGGGGCATTCTGCTCCCCAATACTTCAGTTTCAAAATGTACTGTGTTTATTTGTAAACTTTCCAACAGCGAGAATAATAGGTTAGATAGAGACTTGTTATGCTTGAATAATTGTCTGAAAGTAAACATAATCTGAAAGTGATTGGACAAAACAGCAGTGTATCATTCTGAAACTTAAACTAGACTGTATAATCTACGGTAGTTCTGTGCTTGAAGAATCTGATGGTGCCTGACTGCCTGCTATGCTGTCCTATTGTTTTGTTGTTGTTGTAAGATGTGTTGAGTGTTAAGTGCTCAGGGGATATCTCTTGCCAGAACACCCAGTGACCTATGTCAATTACCCATAACTAGAGTGTGTGAGGGGATAATGAGTCTTCTGTGTGGGTATAAAATCCGAGGCGAAGTCAAGGATGTTAAACTAGGGAGGGGGAATGCTGCGTCCTGTACTTAAAGTTGTAATATGACAAGTGCTTTGGCCTTTCCTTGTTTTAAGGTCCTGGTTTTTAATAAAATGATCGACTGAATCAGTCGTTCGGCTCAGTGACCTCTGTTGCTGTGATGTCAAAGGACTCTTTATGTCGTTTGCATATCCAAACTGTGCCGCATTGTTTTGTTGCAGGACAGCAGGATTTAAAGCTCCAGTGAAAGAGAATGGGAGAAAGATTACACCTGGCATAGGAAATCGTGTATACTGTATGTAGCAAAACAATTAAAGACAGATTTCAAATAAGAGGTTTGCAAGTCTGAAAATTCTCAAAATAAATTAAATGAGGGTTACATGACATTCTACACATATCTTCAATGTGGCGTTTGAGAATGTTAGCGCTCATGAAGAATGAATGCTCCTCTAGAGTCAGACACTGTGCAGCCCACTTCACTACCAAGCTCTACCAATGCATTTAGACATTTCTAATCGTGTTTTGCAAATGATATTTAGTTTGTTAAAAGCACTGTAAAGGCAGTAAGAAGCAAATGAAAATAAACGCCTGCAAACCATGAATGCTGACTGCCAAAAAACACAGACTAAACACAGTTTTTTAATTAGATAACGTTTCAGGAGACATTACAAGTATGTTGTGGCCTCATTACCCAACATCCCAGCAGGGCCTGAAGGGGAGAGTAGTTATCAGTAACCCAAGAATACTGTGTTTCTATTCTGCGTGTTTTTGAAATGAATGTAATGCATTGAAATGTATTGGAAACTTGAATCCGTCCATTAGGAAGATGTGCTACCACACAGATAAGCAAAGGTAATTCAAACATTGAGCACACACATTCCACTGAACCTTACCTACTGTGTTTTGCCATAACGTTTTTGACTGTGCTTTAAAGAAATGTCAACGCTATGCTGAAGTAATGCAGTTGACACTGAAAATACACAAGTTAGTTCCTTGGAAGGAGAGAGGTTTTTTCCTTGAGAAATATTAAAAAGCATAAAAAGCCTAAACATGTCATTCTGTTTCCTTTTTTCAAGAACTCGGACCCCTAGCAGCAACTTCTGAAGCCTTAAAATATGTACTAAGAAGTCTGAAAATATAACACTATAAAAAAAAAATCAAATGCATGTTTTCTGTAATGTGCAGACCTTTGTGAGATCTACAAAGTGAGGGGAACACATACCAGCTTAGCTACGATTTACAGGAGGGGGGCACAAAATCACTGGCTATAACAACCATACAGTAAATTAAAATAAAATGAATATCATACCTAACAGCCTGGAATCAGCTTCCTGATTTATACAGCAAGCATGGTATACATGTTCATTAATTTGATTTGATTTATTTTGTAAAAAGATGGTATGATTAATTGTAACCTAGCAACCACCAATGTGAAGATGGGCAGAAATTGGGGAGAAAGACGGTTTCATGGAAGAGGCTCCAAAAGAATAAGGAGCAAGTGCTAAAGCATACCAGGGACACAAATCAAAGGTTACACCCAGTAAAACAAATCTTTAGTGTAAATGGAAAATACAAAACATTCAAACTATTCTCATGACACGCTAGTCAGTGTTTATAACATGGATGGTTAATATCTTACAGTCAATACAATTCTTGGCTAATAAGTTATGAAGCAACATGAGTGGTGTAAAAATCAATGAAAACATCATAGTTTCCAATACACATCATCATTCTATGCTACAGTTACGTGCCCTTTTCAACAAATCCTATCATTTTGTTTTGAAAGAACTTCATTTGTCAGTTCATTCCAATCCTGTGCGAAAGCATAAGAACATAAGAAAGTTTAAAAACGAGAGGAGGCCATTCGGCCTATCTTGCTCGTTTGGTTGTTAGTAGCTTATTGATCCCAAAATCTCATCAAGCAGCTTCTTGAAGGATCCCAGGATGTCAGCTTCAACAACATTACTGGGGAGTTGATTCCAGACCCTCACAATTCTATGTGTAAAAAAAAATGCAGGCTGGCCTTTTTCAGTTTTAACTTAAATATTGGGTCATTTCATAGGAATTTAATTAATATGTACTGACTGCTACTATAACAAAGTTTGTAAGATATTCTGGTCCCTTTCATGAATATACATTTGAATTGATACCAGTGCAACATGCATCTTCCATTGAATCCCAATGAAACCCACTGTCCCTGCCTGGCATAAAGGATACTTCATGCACACATGTTCATCTTGAATTGAACATTCAGTCTGAGCTACTCAAAGCAGTATGAACTGAAACAGCAATAAAGGAACAGGTTAGCTTCCCTGATGGTGTCTGTTACAGACAGGGTCAAAAAACAAACAGAGCTGTCACGGTTCAATTGCTTAATCATTCCAAAGAATCAGCACACAGACAGTATGCCAAAGAAAGCATGCCTGTACGGCTGAACAGCTTATCATTAGGGACCTACCTAATTCGCGATTTCGCGGATTTCGCGGAAATCGTGAAATTCAGGGGTCACCGCGAAATTCACCTCTTAGGGGCCAATGCATACAAACAATTACGGAGAGGAAAAAAAAAAAACTCGTTTAAATGAACTACTGCACAACACAAACGACGCAAACTACGTGTCTTCCTTGTTTAGATAGCCCTTGTTTATTCCTTCGCCGTCCCGTGTGCATTGCACTTAAGCAAAAAACAAACAAACAAAAATGTCCACAAGTAACATTTACAAAAAAAATTCTCCAAAGCAGTTAACGTTCTTATTTACTATTCAAATAACAAAGTTTTCAGCCTATCAGTGCGTCTTTACTGCTTTTATGTGATCTGTACTGTGCTGGAGGGGGCGGGACAAAGGTGCTGCATTGTTTTGATTTAGGTTGCTAAAATCTAGTTTTCAGCATTGGAGGGAAAATAGTAGATATGGACGACAAAAAAAGCAAAGTATATTTCGGCTGATGATCGTTTTAAGATATTTCACAAAGAAACTACATGCAGACTGAGGTCATTGTTTTCCATATCTTAAACAAAAGGCTACCACAGAGGTGGCTGAACAGAACGTAAAATAAACAGCAGCTTTCAGAAACCAAACTGGAAAGTCAGCGCAGACAAGAAGTATTCCTGTCTGCAAGTTAAATCAGTACTAAGACGATCCAGCACAGCCACCTCGCTTCAACCTGCTGCTTACAGTTTGAATTTTAGACCCGAATAGCCACGTTGTCTTTGTTTTGACTCGGTACTAATAAAATAAACGAGTGGATGGGACAAATAACATGACAACAAACGTGCTGCATACATTGCCTTTATTGAAGTATACCAGATGCCCTTGTGTAACCGAGTTTTTGGGCTGTTTCTAATCAATTTACACATCTGTATAACTTGGTAAAGCTTTGCCTTAACTTCCAACCAATTCAGTGGATGCAGACGTGCAGTCTCAATGTATGGGCAAGTCAACTGCAAGGGGGATGCTGCATACTCGCCTTTAACAAATGACAGCACTCTGTTTTAGTAAGGAAGCAAGTACCACTATTTTTAGGCTTTATAGTGTTCTGAAATACTGTCTACTTAGGTTTATTTAATGTTTAAAAATGTCCGCAAAATCCTAATTTTATTCCGCAACATACCCGTGAAAAATACGTAAATTTACCGCGATTTAAGTAGACCCCTACTTATCATTAACCTGTCTTACATGGGGATCAAATGGAGGAATCAAAGTGTAACAAATGCCAGCAAAACACTCATGCCTGTCAGAGTTACAGATTTTACAAGTAGCATGCAAAAACATTCAGACCAGAAAACAAACCCTGTTAGGCAATACACATACAACTTCCTCAATAACACCGTGTAACAATTTTTTTTTTTTTTTTTGGTTCCTCGGTAGTAAGTGTTATTTCCTAATTGCTTATGCCTCAGAAGTATAGAAAATGGCTATTATTCCCCACAAACTTTGCTTTTGTGACCAGGACAGTGATATTTTGAAATTCACCTATTTCCAATGAGAAAACGGGCGAATTTGTGTCTTTTCGTTCACATAAAGTCAGAAAAAAACAACATATGAATCCAAATTAACATGTATTTATACTAAAGTAATACAAAAATGACTACAAAAGATTTAGAAGTGAGTAGTTTTTCGAGATTTAGGATTATACTGTAAATCACTTTCACGAATCAGCCCCCAAATGTAGTCTCCCATCATGTTCTCGTTATACTGTCCTTCATTGACAGCTCATCCAGGAGCCTCAAAGCCGTGCTGCTCCATAATGGTAACAAGTACCCGTCTCTTCCCCTGGCTCACTCGGTGCACCTCAAAGAGGATTACAA
This sequence comes from Acipenser ruthenus, assembly GCF_902713425.1. Classification (NCBI taxonomy): domain Eukaryota; kingdom Metazoa; phylum Chordata; class Actinopteri; order Acipenseriformes; family Acipenseridae; genus Acipenser; species Acipenser ruthenus. The sequence goes on from NC_081189.1 coordinate 2,813,023, forward strand.
CAGCATCAAGACCTTGCTGGACGCCTTGAAGTATGATGAGTACGGCTGGGACCCCCGGAAGGTGCTGATGCCACCACTGCACATCAAATCGGGCCTTATGAAACAATTTGTCAGAGCTCTAGATAAGGAGTCGGCAGCCTTCAAGTACCTTCAAGACTTCTTCCCTAAGCTGTCTGACGCAAAGGTCGGACCACAGATAAAGAAGATCCTGGAGCGCAATGAATTCCCCAAGAAGCTCACTAGTAAGGAGAAAGCGGCTTGGAACAGCTTTGTCGCAGTGGTTCGGGGCTTCCTGGGCAATCACAAGGCCGAAAACTATGTGGAGCTGGTTGAGACTCTTGTGAAGAACTACGGCACAATGGGCTGTAGGATGTCCCTCAAAGTCCATATCCTTGATGCTCATATTGATAAATTCAAGGAGAACATGGGAGCGTACTCGGAGGAACAAGGCGAGCGCTTCCACCAGGATATACTGGACTTTGAACGCCGCTACCAAGGACAGTATAACGAGAACATGATGGGAGACTACATTTGGGGGCTGATTCGTGAAAGTGATTTACAGTATAATCCTAAATCTCGAAAAACTACTCACTTCTAAATCTTTTGTAGTCATTTTTGTATTACTTTAGTATAAATACATGTTAATTTGGATTCATATGTTGTTTTTTTCTGACTTTATGTGAACAAAAAGACACAAATTCGCCCGTTTTCTCATTGGAAATAGGTAAATTTCAAAATATCACTGTCCAGGTCACAAAAGCAAAGTTTGTGGGGAATAATAGCCATTTTCTATACTTTTGAGGCATAAGCAATTAGGAAATAACACTTACTACCCAGGAACAAAAATTGTGTTACATAGTGTAATTAGAACTGTGAGCTGTGAAATACCTTGTGAATACTGTATGCAAGACCGTGCCCAAAAAGCACTGAACAAAAATGTAATAACTTCTGTAAATATTATCTGTATTGCCATCAGTTCATAGATCTCACATTTTTCATTATGAAGGACTCACACATAATGGTACATTTTGGTAAGTGTTTATTATTATTATTATTATTATTATTATTATTATTATTATTATTATTATTATTATTATTGGTAAATGGGAACTGGTACATTTTTTCATTAGTAACTTTGAATAAAATACCTTTAAAAAAAATCTGATACATGTTTACCATGACATTACCTACATGTGCTTGAGATACTGAGAGTTGCAGGTGACTTGAGGGAATCTTTAACCCCTTCAGCACACAGAAGGCTGATCTATGAATATTCTAAGAAACAGAAATCAATGAATTCCATCTCGGTGTAAAGCTGAGCATGACTGAGGGACAGCATGTTTAGCACAGGGTAACACTTTACATTAAGTGTCTCTGATTACTCTGCATTTATATAGTAGTTACTTAGTAAATAGGAAGACGATCCTTGCCATTGTATATTAAGCAGTGTAAATCCCCAAGTCATATGGTAAAATAATCCCTTACACCCATCTAAATCATTTCAATGCTAATAAGTCAGATATGTCAGTGTCAGGTGACCGTAACCGCAGTGCATCACGCAAAACCCACTGGTACATACAAATGCACGTGTTGAAATCCTGAAGAAGCGACGAGTGCATCTGGACGTGGCAAAGTGCCCGGTTGTGCTGGTAAATGTCAAACTGCTGATTTCATATTGTCAGAGCGCAAGGAAAGCCCCCGTATTGTGTGTTTGGTTTCTTTACATAAACTCATAATGGGCACAATGCCTTCATGCTAATATTTGAGTTGTGGTTTTAATGTAAAATGGAAACTTTGGTTTCACTGTGTACTGCAGTTAAGAGCCGTAGTAAGCCTGCATGCTTTTCTCCTGTGATGTGATCTACAAGGGAAATACGTTCCTACTTCTTGTAGTGTAAAGTTGAGCGCTTTTAAAAGCCCTCCTTCACAGAGTTTCCCAGAACAGTGGATACAGAGCAGGTGTTCAGTTCCAGTCATCCCTGGTGAAAAGATTTTGCACGTATCCTTTAATCAATGCAGCTGATATGTTATCTCCTGCCAGGTCGTAGGTTGAATGATTAGTACAGCAGCAATAACACTACCAGGTGGGTCTGGTACAATGCATTCCATAAGTCCTTCATTCCCCCACCCTTCACCAGGAGTAGACTGTGTTTCCATCTGCACCATAAAACCAGGCTATACAAGTTCAGTAGATCTCGTCTAGTTCCAATAGCACATTTTTGGGCTGCAGCCTGATCGATTACCAGTCTCCATTATTTATTATGTTCTTTGGGAAGTCTAAATAAGGATCTCAAACTTGTCTTTGCATTAACAAATCAGGGCTGCAGACTGACCTTTTACCATTCTCTATTATTTCTGGTAGCTACTTGTATTTGCTTGCTTTTTCAGCATCAATTTCTGCCAGCCTCTTAACTGGGGCTGACAGAGACCCATTTCAAACAGGTTTGAGCTCAGTCTACTGACAATGGGAACAGATCACTGATTTGGGGTCTCGTCCCCAGTGGTAGGTCAATACAATGCTTTGGATTCCCATTTGATTCTCTCATGTGTGTTTTTGCAGTCATGTATGCTTGAATGTGTTTTCATTCTGAAGAACAGAAGTATGCTACACGTTCTGATACCCACCGGAAATCCAGATCTTCCAGTTCTGGTCAATGATTAAGCCATTGCTTTTATGTGGTCAGAGTCGAAGGAAAGTCCCCTTTCTGTGTGTTTTGTTTGTTTGCATAAACTCCCAATGGGCACAGTGCTTTCATCTCAAAATGTAAATACTTGAGTTGTGGTTTAAATGGAAATGGAACCCTGGATTTCTCTTCATATTAAAGATAAGAGACGTGGTAGCCCTGTACGCCTTTCTCCTGTGGTGTAATCTATGAGGCAGAACTTATCCATAAACAGGTTACCATAAACTAGTGAAACACCGCCTGTGTCCTGATACAGCAGAGTGCACAGAAGGCTAAACTGTGGAAGAATACAAAAAGGAAAAGAAGTAATGTAGCGTTGAACATGATTGCAGGACATCATGTCCTTAAAATCTCTCCCCTTTGAGTTCCTCCAGGATAGTGGATGAAGAAACATTCTGTGGTACAGAGTAATTGGAGTGGGTACAGGACTGGCCCCTGCATTGTAAATGAGGTATTGCACACAAAGGTCTGTAACAGGGTCTTTTGTACAGCGGTTAAGATGTGGTGCTGAAGGGTGGGAGGTATCGGTGTTATGCCGAGACTCTACCAGTGTAGTCGCTTGATCTCGCCCGTGTCTGCGTTTGTTCCACTGGCGTCTGCTGGAAACCCTGCTACAAAATTATATATGATATTTGTTACATCTGTTATCTTATCTCCATTGCAAACTTTGTTCCCCCTTCTGGGACTATTTATTTATACTTAACCAATACTTCAATATGTGCTAGCCTTTACTTTTTTACTCTTTGTCAAAGGGTTTGTATCTGCTGCTAATGTAATAGGATAGAGGCTGGGCGCAAACTAGGGGCACCGCGCGCTGCTTTACAAGCGTCTTAATCACAATGCAAAAGAGCCAGGCTCATCTACATTCATAGAACTTTTAACCTCATCTAATCTCACAATGGGGCAGTATCACACAACACTACCGTTACACTAATCTGCATCATCGCAGAACTACACCAGAGGAAACAGTGCAGTGCAATAAGATCCAGCTTCAGAAAGAAACTAGAACAAATGAACATCATAACAATGTACAGCTACAACAAGGACGGAAACTACCTAGAATTATAAAACACAGCAAACACAACCAACCCCAATCAAACAACACTGCAAAAAAAAAAAAAAAAAGAATGAACGCCTGAAAACAAGAGCAGGGAGAGAAACCCCGTTTTAAAATGAAATAGGAGAACAAATAGAAATAAAATCCCTAGATTTAGCAATCAGAAACCCCCAGGCCCAATAACTGAGGAAGTGAGTTTTTAAACTACTCAAAACAAGTGCCAGGGACTCTCTAAACACGCTCTCCCTCTCCCACCCTTGTTGTAGTGTTCTAGTCTGCACTTTCTGTTCCGCTACTTGTTCCTCTCTCTCGATTTCTCAGAGATTCTTTGGCATTTGTCGTGGTTGAGGCTGGTATCCGTTGCCCTTACTGTGACACGCTGCATTTAGCACTGGTGCTTCAGTATAGGTTACTGTATATTCTGCAGCTTCTCACTTTAGTGTCCTCTTCCTGGATGACCCTTGTTACAACTCCCATACGGTACTAAAATATCCCACGTATGGAATCATTTACTTATTTAGTTAGAATTATATTTCCTCATTGCTGCGATCCCAACCTCTCAGGAGACCTGATGGTCAGTGGGCATGTATTATTGATATATTTTCTGTATTTCACAAGCAGAAGTGTGATTTATTCCGTGGTTCCTCTACATGCTACTCCCCCAATTCCTAAGGCATGCTACAATATGATAAATAAGTATTACATTGGATATAAAAACCATGACATTACAATATGTTGCTTCCACTGAACTAGGTGGTTTTGCATTCAAAACACTTTGACAATAGGGGCCTCAGTTTTGAATAGCTTTACCCTAGCTAGCAGTTAACAACTCTAAGCTGAGTAAACCTGGCCCAATGTATTTATTCATCCCTTGTATTGGACTCCAGCATTGTATCCAGTATATGTGTGCTCAATTGTTCAAAACAGTGAGGAATCTTAATACTGCCATCACTGAAATCATTCCAAAAGGACTCTTTGATGACATCTAGCACCTTATGAGTGAGCTCATTTGGTGTGCTTATGTCAGGGGTTATGTTTGCGTGACTTTACAGGTGAGTATATATTTTTTATAATAACCTTCTCTATACCCCCCAGGTTGTTTGGATCTCAGAATGACCACCGGACCCTCCCCCCCCCCCCCCCCCAGGAGCACACAGGAACCACACAAACAGGTACGTAAAATGGTTGTTCTTCATTATGTCAAACAAAAAACAACAAAACACATGTTTTTCACAAAGAAATGTCAATAACACTTATACCCACTAACATAACAATGGTTTTCCCAGCAATGCTATAATTTAATATCCACACAGTAAGTATTCAGGTAAGTAAATGGTATAGTTCAGTCCCACCGGAGGATTTCAAAATGTCCCACACTGTTTAGAAGGTACATTAATTATGCCCATGATACCATTATAGTATCACCTGACCTTCAATTGCCACAGAGTGTCTCATTCCTCAAAGGACAAAAAACAATCTACTTCAAAGTCGTCTTCCCCATAACGCAAGCACTTTAATTTGTCCACAAAAGTCCAACTGGCTGTAGAGGAACCACAGGAATAAATCACACTTCTGCTTGTGAAACTGGAAGTACCTCTGATTTCCAAAATCGTAGGATTCTTTTTTTTTAGCTATAAGCATTACAAATGAGAGAGCTTGTTGTTCATATTGAGTTCCATGGAAACGTGGGTCTGCAACTCCTAGAACTGCTATAAAGGGTCAGGATCCTGTTCTTTATTAAATATCTCAGCAGAACAATCAAATATGTTTGTCCAAAATGTATGGAGTTTAGGGCATGTCCAAAAGTGGTGTGCTAATGTACCCTCCCCTACTTTACACTTATGAAGTGTGGCTTTGGAGTAAATAAGTCTATGTACAATCTTAAACTGAATCAAGTTATGTTTAGCATTGACTGAGCATCACTGAATGTTTCCGAGACTATCATCCCATGTACCATCTGAACTCTGCAAGCCAAGCTCCTTTTCCCAAGTTTGTTTAATGAAGTCTGATCATGCCTTGATTTGCTTATGCAACACGTTATAAAAACTGGATATTGATGGTTTTGTATTTGGGTTGCCATAAGCTCATCAAGCTCTGGATGAAGTGGTTTATCTTCAAACTGGGGCAGATTAATCCCAGTGAAATCTCTGACCAGCAGATAGTGAAAGAAATGCGAACCCGGCAAGCCATACTCTTCCTGTGGCTGCTCAAAGGATGCAAAATGACCATTGATATACAAATCGGTTAAGGTGACTATTCCTGCTTCCCTCCACTTGGTAAAAACAGCATCTCTTCTTACAGGAAGAAAAGCATGATTTAAGCATATTGGACTGCAAATAGATAGTTAAGTTGGTTTAATTTGTTTCCAAATTGGAAGAGAATTGTTAATTATGAAATGATTTCCATACACTGATTTAGGTATTTTGGCGGGGGCATTAAGCAGCGCGGAAGAGAGGTCTGGTTGCAAAACACACCGATTGCATTATTAACCAGGAGGGAGTCCCGCTGTTAAAATGATCTGAATAGCAATTCTTCCAATAGGAGATAATATTCAGATTAACTGCCCAATAGTAAAATTTATGGAAGCCCAAAACCACCCATAGTCTTGTGTTTACAGAGCTGTTTCTTAGAAATCCTGGCGGGCTTATATCCCCATATGAATGGCATAATCAGTGAGTCCAACTTTAAAAAAAAAAAGCTTTGTGGTAAAAAATAGGAAGGCTTTGAAAAAGATACAGAAATCTAGGCAATGACACCATCTTGATTGCATTTATACGCCCAACCAGAGACATTGGGAGAGTCTTCCAATATTACAAATTTTGTTTGAGTTGGTCTAGTTTTTTTTTGACAGTTTAGTTTCTGCAACATTTATGGCTTCCTAGTTACTATTATTCCCAAGTATGTCAATTTATGTTTTACGATTTTGAAAGGTATAGACTGCAAAAAGTTTTGATCAGTGTTTTGAGTGGTGGCCATTAATTCACTTTTGTCTCAGTTGATCGTATATCCAGAGAAAGTCCCAAAAGTTTCCGTTAAATTTAAGAATGGATCAAGTGATATTTCTGGCTGGGAGATGTAGAGCAAAAGATCGTCTGCATAAAGTGAAACTTGGTGAGGGCTTTCCTTCATGATTATTGGTGCTATATCAGGATGTTGTCAGGTACTCATAGCCAGTGGTTCGATGGCCAAGGCAGACAGGAATGGTGAAAGGGGACATCCCTGTCTAGCCCCTCTAAATAACGGAAATGGGGGAGAAATATTTTGATTTGTAATAACAGATGACATAGGCTGCACATAAATGATCTTAATCCAGTTGATAAATGAAGGGCCAAATCCAAACACTTCTAACAGCCAGCATATATTCCCACTCAATTTGGTGGAACGCTTTCTCAGTGTCTAATGCTATCACAGCAGCACGTGTGTCATCAGAGTGTTTAGAGTATAGAATATGAAACAGTCGTTGTAGGTTAAAATATATATGTCTATTAGGAATGAAACCTGTTTGGTCGGCATGTACTATGCTTGAGATATAAGAGTTCAACCTGGGCCCATACGGAAGAATCATGTAGTCTGGACAGTATGAATGGGTGAGTCTGGTAAAAAGATCAACTGACCAAAAGTAAACTTCAGAAAAAGGCTAAGGGGTAGTTAATAAAACATTGAATTATATTGTATTGCTGCTTGCTCTTGCTGAATGTTGACTCCAACTTCCAAAACAACAACTGGTTACTGACTCTGTCAAACATTCCCAAGACAGACAGTGGCATCTCTATGCTATGAAACCCTTGGGTGACAGCCCATTCAGTTTTATTAGCATATTATGATACAGCTTTTGATAAAAGCAATAGAAATATGTAATTTGCTGTCTGCATTGTTTGAATGACGGTCCCCTTTAACTGCTTTGAAATGGATACAGTAAGAACAACAGCAAGAACAACAGCAAAAACATGTTTTTTAAGGCCTTATACCATGACACCATTAACTGAACAAGCCCAGCAGCTTATACGGTACTGTTGTTGTTTATGAAAATGAGTTTCTATGATCTGAAGTTAAATAGATTTGATGTGTGCTTTGGATCATTTGTGTTGGAACGTCCAGTTGCGCTTTAAACCAAGTTTTGTAGTAGAGGGTTTCAAATGGTTGTCCAATGTCTTTTGGTATACTATGGAATCCATTTTACCATGTATTAGAACTAAACTTCCTGTGCCTTTAGAAGAAAAACAACCCTATAGAAGGATAGTACCACCTCCAAGCTTGACAGTAGGTATGGTGTTCTTTTCTTTGTGCACCTCACCAGACTTTTTCCAAACATACTGACTATCAGCGTGACCAAATAGCTCGATTTTTGTTTCATCACTCCACAAAACCTTTGACCAGAAACCTCAGTCCCACTTGCAGCCAATTCACATTGAATATCTTTGGCAGTCAATCTCAGATTGTTATTAACCTTCCTCACAATTCTTCTACTTGTTCTTGGTGAAAGAACCTTCTTTCTTCCAGACCAAGGGAGCATTGTGACAGTATCACGAGTCTTGTACTTCTTGATAATAGAAACAATAGTTGAAATTGGGATACTCAAATGCTTGGAAATCTTCTGGTAGCCTGCTCCAGCTTTATGACAATAAATGATGTTTTGCCTTCAGATAACTCTTTACTTTTTACCATGGACTTGTTGGTAATGAAAGAAATCATCCTATGCCTAACCCTTTTATACTCTCTAAGAATGTTAACCTACAATCCAGCATTTTCTAGAGTTTTCTAGAATTAGTTTCTAAATTACCATATTCGTTGATAGATGAAATGGTAGCCGTATTAGTTCATAGATGATAGACAAAGAGAAGGAGATGTCATATCTTTTATTGGACTGACTAATAATAATTTAGAGAGACCGATGTTTACATTAGATCTATAATAATTACATTAGATCAAGCTCTCTTTCCTACTTTCACCTGAAGAAAAGACCTTGAGGTCTCGAAAGCTTGTGATTAATTATTATTTAGTCAGTCCAATAAAAGGTATCTCCTTCTCTTTGTCTAGCATTATCGTATTGAAATTTCTAGCACCTTGTAGACAATACTATCATAGCATGAAAGGGTATGAATACTTTTGAATTTGCATTTTTTGAGTTTTGCAAAAAAAAATTTTGAAATAAATAATTGTATATCTATTTCTTGTAACTTTTTTTCCTTATCCACAAAAGCAAAACTTTTGCTACAAAAGATTTTTCCTAAAATTCTTTGTTTTTGAGAAATTTCTAGAAATGATACATTTCCACTGGGGTATGTAACCTTTTTTTTTTTTTTTTTTTTAATTTAGTCATTGCCAATTAGTTTTTTTTATTATTTTCTACCCAATTTGAAATGCCCAATTATTTTTTAGGCTCAGCTCACCGCTACCACCTCTGACTCGGGAGGAGTGAAGATGAACACACGCTGTCCTCCAAAGTGTGTGCCGTCAGCCACCTGCTTCTTTACACTCTGCAGACTCTCCATGCAGCCACCTCAGGGCTACAGCGTCGAAGGACAACGCAGCTCTGGGCAGCTTACAGGCAAGCCCGTAGGCGCCCGGACAGACTACAGGGGTCGCTGGTGCGCGGTGAGCCGAGGACACCCTGGCCGACCTAACCCTCCCTCCCCCCGGACGACGCTCGGCCAATTGAGTGCCACCCCCTGGAGCTCCCGTCCATGGTCGGCTGTGGAATAGCCTGTGGGGTATGTAAACTTTTGACTACAACTGTAAATGACACGAGTTATCCTGGCAGTCCTTTGTGAAACAGTATTCTCTTAGTCTCATCAATGCAAAGAGTGCTTAACATTCTTCCTGTGCCACAGTCTTCATTGCATTGAGTGGAGCCTGTTTATTTCCTGCTGCTCCTCTTCAATGTATTTGTTGTTTAGGCTGCAGTGCTGCTCCTCTTCAATGTATTTGTTGTTTAGGCTCCAGTGCTGCTCCTCTTCAGTGTATTTGTAGTTCAGGCTCCAGTGCTGCTCCTCTTCAATGTATTTGTAGTTCAGGCTCCAGTGCTGCTCCTCTTCGATGGATATGTTGTTTAGGCTCCAGTGCTGCTCCTCTTCAGTGTATTTGTAGTTCAGGCTCCAGTGCTGCTCCTCTTCGATGGATATGTTGTTTAGGCTCCAGTGCTGCTCCTCTTCAGTGTATTTGTAGTTCAGGCTCCAGTGCTGCTCCTCTTCGATGGATATGTTGTTTAGGCTCCAGTGCTGCTCCTCTTCAATGGATTTGTAGTTCAGGCTCCAGTGATGCTTATCTTCAATGGATTTGTAGTTCAGGCTCCAGTGCCGCTCCTCTTCAGTGTATTTGTAGTTCAGGCTCCAGTGATGCTTATCTTCAATGTATTTGTTGTTTAGGCTCCAGTGATGCTCCTCTTCGATGGATTTGTTGTTTAGGCTCCAGTGCTGCTCCTCTTCAATGGATTTGTTGTTTAGGCTCCAGTGCTGCTCCTCTTCAATGGATTTGTAGTTCAGGCTCCAGTGATGCTTATCTTCAATGGATTTGTAGTTCAGGCTCCAGTGCTGCTCCTCTTCAGTGTATTTGTAGTTCAGGCTCCAGTGATGCTTATCTTCAATGTATTTGTTGTTTAGGCTCCAGTGATGCTCCTCTTCAATGTATTTGTTGTTCAGGCTCCAGTGGTGCTCCTCTTCAATGTATTTGTAGCTCAGGCTCCAGTGCTGCTCCTCTTCAATGGATTTGTTGTTTAGCCTCCAGTGGTGCTCCTCTTCAATGTATTTGTTGTTCAGGCTCCTCCTAGCGGCTGATGAGTTAATATAACAATACAGAGCTCTATTGTTGAATGGTGAGGCATTGAGTTTTGAACTGTATGGTTTGCAATGCCTTTCCATTCAATTCAATGGGCTGAGATTCATTACAAATTTGTAAATCAATTAAAAAGTAATTGTATATAGTGTATACAAAAACCATGGAATAATTTGTCTTCCACCCTGATTTTTACTAGTTACAGCCAACCCTCTTCGTTGTTAAAGACCAGAAGCTGTTAACTGTTTTTAATGTGATTAATTTTGATATATTGCTGTTGTCGGTTTGTCTAAATCAATCATCAAAGTTTAATTACTTCTACGTACTGCTCTGTTTAAACAAATGTAAATAAAAACATGTAATTCATTGAGCCCTGTGATGTTTCAGACGTGCCTACCAGGGTTTGCATGAGCCCTGTTGTTCCTGAGGCAGTGTGCTGGAAGATGTGCCCTCATCACCAGGGGGATTCACAAAGACACTCCTGCAAACCCACATCAAACTTTAGGAGGCATTGGGTGAAAGCCAAGAAGTAGGAGGCCATTATTAGTTTTTCCATTGGGGTAAACAATACATTTCCGAAATGGTTGTCAGTGGTTTATATCAATCAAGTATACACTTATGGTCTTCCTATGAAGCTGCTAGAGTACTGTAGACACATTTCTTTCTATCTAGCACAGGCTCTTGTATTACAGTACTTTCCTCTTACTATTTTATAGTGTTTGGAATCATTCTCAGTGGTTCTGGATGTTACTCCAATACTGAAGTATTCCAAGTTCTGCCTTTAAATGACATAATTAATAACTCAATATTGGAACAGAACCCAGAACCACACAGACTGATTGCAAGCACTATTAAATAGCACAGGACATTTGAAGCCACATACAGAACTCTTTAATATACAGTAGCCTGCTGTCGTTTTCCGTTCAGTCAGTTAAAGAAATATATATTTTATTGTCAGTGCGTGTGCCAACTGGAGGTGTTTGAATGAGCTGCTCCAGCTGCATTAATGACTGAATGGAGGTTAACATCTCAGACTTGACAAGCTTCTCAAACTGTCTGTTCCCTCTGTCCATCACTAACTCAGCTGTCTCTCTTGTTGACCACTTTCCCTTTATTTGCCACGCTACACTGATGACACGTGTAGGGGCTTGCTGTACTTGCATCCACTCTCATGCCTCTTTCAGATGCCTTTTCCTCCACTTCTGGTAGGCTGTTTGCAATCATATTGCTCCCACAGCTCTATAGTGCTTTAAGGGGCACATCAAACGACCAGTCCTAATAAAGAGGCTAGACAGTGTACCCCACCCTCCCCCACCCCACCCCAGTGAACTTTATATTGAAATCCCCTTTGTGCAGCCCATCTCATCTGATCCTCTGCCTGTGTACAGTATGTTAAGAAAGTGAACTCTCTGGCAGTTAGTCCAGTTGCAGCTGTAGCCACTGGGAGGTTTCCAAGGCTGAGAGCTGCCAATTTTCCTTTTTTTTATTACTAAGGCTATCATATCACAATTTGAACTGTTTTAGTCGACGTTTTCTCGATAATGGGCAGTCCACTGGAGTTTCTGTTTTATGTATTCAGTATATTTACTGTGTGAAGCAGGGCTAGGCTTGTTGAAATCTTGCTTCAAAGAGCTTGCCCCAGTTAATCACAGAAGACAAACACAGGTACAGAGTTCATGCCCAGTCTCTGCTTGTACATTGAGTTTCTATCTCACCTTGTCAATCTCCCCACTGCCTTTGGAAGCTGCCCACTTCAACGTACTCTCTGTATTCTACATGAAAGCTAATCCTGCCCATATGGAAGTAAATGGGTGAGATTTATAGGCTATTTACTCCAAATGCCAAATGCTATTCTAAAGCAAATAAGAAACAACTTAACTTGCAAGCCACTTAATAAAACCTATTGATTGTTTGTTTCTGGATTTGAAGCTTTATTGGTAAAATGATGAACTGGAGTGAAGAGCTTTGATAATATAGCCCTAAACATGTTCTATAATTTTATAGTGTCGAGTCTATGGATCATTCATTTTAAATATGTAGCTTTACGAAAGTTCTACAATACAGCGTGACCAACTGTTCGACACTATTAGTGAAAGCACATTTAAACTGTGACAGTATTACCAAGCGATTGAAAAGATTGTGAAAAGAATTTAGAAAACGTTTATTTTCGAGAGTGGGGAGAAGTGTCTTTATATAACTCAGTCAGGTACAAAGGTCAGCGTTATCAACAGACAAGCAGACTAATTGTTCCGTAATTATCCTGTAAAGTTTGGGTTCCCATTTCCTTATCATATCATCAGTTTATTGTGTCTGAAAACATAGTTTTAAAAAAGATATTTTACTTCAACATGAGCCCTCATATAAAGTAGTATACAATGTAGATATGTCACTCATTAACTGCACAGTGTGCTTGCATCACATTTGTGATCTACCTTTCATACATACTGGAGATACAGTATCAGGCTGAAATTCCATCTTGGATTCCTGGTGACACCTCTGCTCTCATGAGTTATATATCTCTAGAAACCGATTGATGGGATTACAGCTTTATTATGTACAGCACACTTGGGAGTACATTATTAAAGGAATCTTTACAGCTGGACCGATCATAAACATCTTTCTCTTCCAGGAAAAGTCTCTCACTTGTGCATACGCGTCTTACACAATTGCCAGAAGTGTGAGCATCAACATTTGCTTCTTTTCCAAAATTTCTAACTTTGTAATTTTATGAGATGCTGGTCCATAGATTAAAATAATGTAATCATGAAATCAGTATTTCAATAAGAAATGAGATTCTGATAGACAATGCCTATATGAGCAAGCTGCTATGTTCTATGAAAAAGGCCTCCTGAGGGTATACAAATGTAACTGGCTTTTGATTTGGATTTTTATCATGCATTTGGTTAACCGGAGAAGCGCAGAATAATACCAATTGGTAACTTGCCAGTCCTACCAACTCATGGGGTTTTAATGTGGGGCAGTAAGAACTTTATTACAAATCACAGCCCTTATAACAGTTTACCACAGTATTTTTGCAGTTTTTCCACATGTTTTTCCATGGTTATACTATGCATTTACCATAGTTTACCCTAGTTTTCCATGTTTATTAATATGCTTTATGATACCTTGCGATTCTTTACAATGCTTACCTATGCTGTATGATGCTTTCACTATGCTTTATTGCACTTTGCTATGCTTTTACTATGGAAGACTATGATAACCGAGGGTCTATTTCGATTAGATTGAATCACTAAAAATCTGTTTTCAATAGTTTTACAGACAGAAACGCACTAGAGAGGAGCACACCTGCACCGTTGGATGTTTGGTTTTCATAACCATGGAATGCAAATGTATATCCTCTCAGTGGCAGTATTTAGTTAGATGCATCACTAAATTAAATTGACCAGAACCCTACGTGCATTATTGAAGTGAACCGGGGCATCTGTTCTGAAGCTCCAGGTTGAGCATTCTCCCCTCTCCACTCTGCCCTCTCTCTAACACCACCCTAACCCGGTCCTACTCACCACCCATCTAACAATCTCCCACTCAGGCTATTCAAAGGGAGAAGCAACACTCAGGTATGGTGGGCTGCATGTAGGGGTGATTGACAGTTTGGACTGGGGGAGGGATCTAGACAGTTCTGGCCCAGGATTTCGCCTTCCGGGCCGCCGGGATCCACCCTCAATTGAGGCGAGAGACTGATGCTGTCATGGGTCAACCAACAGAACATCAACCCCCCCAAAAAGGAGGTCCCGCTGCAAAGGAGGAGGGAGAGAGAACGTCAGGACACTTTGAGAGTAGGCAGGCACTGTATTAGCACTAGTTTAACCAATGCTGGTAGTGAAGGGAGAGTAAAGCCTTGACCTAGAATCACAGCATGGCTTCAGTTGTTAAAGCTACCCAATATAAGCATGAGACAGAAAATAACATAAACTCACAGACTTGTGTGCTGCGTGCATGTACTGCAGAAAGAGTAATATGAATAAATGGCAACTACGGTGCAAGTTTTAATTGCTTGTAACGTCTATGCTAATAATTGGATGCTAATAAGAGTGCTACTAACATTTTATTTATACTTTTATTAATACGTTTTTTAGTTTTTGTTGCTTTAATATTAGTTACTTAAGTCACGGCAAGTTGAAATGTACAGTGTTGCTCAGGTACTGCCATTTTGCCTATGCTGCCTAGACTGGAAGCTACAGCACATTAGAGACACTTTGCATTGCATGTATCTGGAAGCTTAATGTTAGAATCAGGGCTCTAAAATAAGGCCACAAAAGTCTTTCTAAGCACTAGTTTAAGAAAAGGGCTAAACTACATTTTTCTCTGGGTGTGCAGTCAATCTTACAAAATGCTGTACTTTAATGAATATTCATCAAGAACAGAAATAGAAAGCATTATTATTATTATTATTATTATTATTATTATTATTATTATTATTATTATTATTATTATTATTATTATTATAATAAAACATTCCTATAGATTTCTACAGAACAGCCAGGACATTATAGAAAGAGCTGACAATTCCAAAGATTAATCAAGCGAACAAAAAATGTGGTTCAAACTCCTTCGAATATCTTCATTCTGTACAGTGGCTCTCAAAAGTACATGACAGCTAATAGAAACCACATGTAAACCTCGACACTACTTTAACAGTCAGCACCACGCAAGTTCAGGCAAATACAATCCCTTTCTTCATGTTTTCAATTCATATCCATGGGAAAATATTTAGCCCAGTAGACAACAGACCAGATTCGTCCTCGTCACAGATGTTTAAAAATGTCTAATTCAACTTTAGTCATTGCACTTGCAGTCAGATTTTTCAGAAAGCTATTACTCATCACATTTACAGTGGTTCTCAAAAGTATTCACCCCCCTTGGACTTTTCCACATTTTATTGTGTTACAACATGGAATAAAATGGATTTAATTAGGAGTTTTTGCCACTGATCAACACAAAAAAAGCCCATAATGTCAAAGTGAAAAATAAAATCTACAAATTGTTCTAAATTAATTACAAATATAAAACAGAAAATAATTGATTGCATAAATATTCACCCCCTTTGCTATGACACACCTAAATAAGCTCTGGTGCAACCAATTGTCTTTAGAAGTCACATAATTAGTTGAATGGAGTTCACATGATTTCAGGTTAAATACACCTGTCTCTGGGAGGTCCCACAGTTGGTTAGTACATTTCCTTACAAAAACTACATCATGAAGACGAAGGAACATTCAAAGCAAATCCGGAATAAGGTTCTTCAAAAGCACCAATCAGGGGTAGGATATAAGAACATTTCCAAGGCATTGAATATCCCCCGGAGCACAGTAAAGTCCATTATTAAGAAATGGAGAGAATATGGCACAACTGTGAATCTGTCTATAACAGGCCGTCCTCAAAAACTGAGTATCCGGGTGAGAAGGGCACTAGTCAGGGAGGCCACCAAGAGGCCTATGGCAACTCTAAAGGAGTTACAGACTTCCACGGCTGAGCTGGGAGACACTATGCATACGGCAACAATAGCCTGGGTGCTTCACAAAACTGGCCTTTATGGGAGAGTGGCAAAAAGAAAGCCATTGTTGAAAAAAACTCACATCAAATCTCGGCAAAAGTTTTCCAGAAGGCATGTGGGAGACTCTGAGACCAAGTGGAAGAAGAGTCTATGGTCTGATGAGACCAAAATAGTGTTTTTTGGCCTCAACGCTAAGCGCTATGTTAGGCGCAAGCCTAACACCACACATCATCCTGAGAACACCATCCCTACCGTGAAGCATGGTGGTGGCAGCATCATGCTATGGGGATGCTTCTCTGCGTCAGGGCCTGGAAAGCTTGTGAAGATAGAAGGCAAAATGGATGCAGCAAAGTACAGAGAAATCCTGGAGGAAAACCTGTTGAAGTCTGCAAGAGACCTGGGACTTGGGAGAAGATTCATCTTCCAGCAGGACAATGACCCCAAACATAAGGCCAAAGCCACACTGGAGTGGCTTAAAAACAAAAAGGTCAATGTCCTGGAGTGACCCAGTCAAAGCCCGGACCTCAATCTAATTGAGAATATGTGGAAAGAGTTGAAAATTGCTGTTCACCAAAGGTCCCCATCCAACTTGACGGAGCTTGAGCAATTTTGCAAAGAAGAATAGGCAAAAATTGCAGTGTCCAGATGTGCAAAGCTGGTAGAGACTTATCCAAATAGACTCATGGCTGTAATTGCTGCCAGAGGTGCCTCTACCAAATATTGACTCAAGGGGGTGAATACTTATGCAATCAATTATTTTCTGTTTTATATTTGTAATTAATTTAGAACAATTTGTAGATTTTATTTTTCACTTTGACATTATGGACTTTTTTGTGTTGATCAGTGGCAAAAACTCCTAATTCAATCCATTTTGATTCCATGTTGTAACACAATAAAATGTGGAAAAGTCCAAGGGGGGTGAATACTTTTGAGAGCCACTGTAAATGTGATGAGTAATATCTTTCTGAAAAAGTGCAAGTGCAATGACTAAAGTTGAATTAGACATTTTTAAACATCTGTGACAAAGACGAATCTGGTCTGTTGTCTACTGGGCTAAATATTTTCCCATGGATATGAATTAAAAACATGAAGAAAGGGATTGTATTTGCCTGAACTTGCGTGGTGCTGACTGTTAAAGTAGTGTCGAGGTTTACATGTGGTTTCTATTAGCTGTCAAGTACACACTGTTTGTTCACAAACTGCTTCCCGACTGCACAGTGCGGGACTTTCCACCAGCAAATCCTTTATGGGAAGAAGATCACGATTTGAGCAAAAGAAGGGTCAGGCGCAGCTACAGCGCTTGTACTTACCCTCAAAAGGAGGTCAAGGTTTGCAGTTCATTAGGTTTTATTAGTGTTATTACTGGAAACCAAATGCCAAAGAATTGAAATATATCCAAGAACAAAGAGAGTGGTTTCTGAGTGTCCTTGTGGAAGGGGGCTTCCCCTTGTAAAAAATAAAAAACACAGATATCAAGAGGCATTTTATCAATAGACCGCCTCACAACTAAGGCTTTTAAACAAACACGATTTGCTCCTATTGATGACAATGAAAAGTCCCCTTCTAATATATCCAACCCCTGTATTATTCAGGATATGGTTACAAATGCACTGTTGGCATCTCAACCCACTGAATTGAATGGAAAGGTAAGGGACGGACGCAAACCACGAACGTCTTCCCATTCAATTGAAGAGCGAGCTCTGTAGTCAAGAGGTGAGTGCGTGTCGTATGCTGATCGGCTGCTAGGAGGAGATTCTTTACAGTATCATTGTTCAATCACATAAACGTACTGTCAGTAGTAGGGCCATATACCCTATTGAGAAAAATGGTAATAACTCAATATTGGAGCAACATAACCCAGAACCGCTCAGAATCATAGCAAACAACATACAACGCTGTCCGATATGCAGCATGCAGCTCCTCAGTGCACCCTCTCTGAAACACTGTCCGTTAAGCAGCATGCAGCTCTCAGTGCACCCTCTCTGAAACACTGTCCGTTAAGCAGCATGCAGCTCTCAGTGCACCCTCTCTGAAACACTGTCCGTTAAGCAGCATGCAGCTCTCAGTGCACCCTCTCTGAAACACTGTCCGTTAAGCAGCATGCAGCTCCTCAGTGCACCCTCTCTGAAACACTGTCTGTTATGCAGCATGCAGCTCTCAGTGCACCCTCTCTGAAACACTGTCCGTTAAGCAGCATGCAGCTCCTCAGTGCACCCTCTCTGAAACACTGTCTGTTATGCAGCATGCAGCTCTCAGGGCACCCTCTCTGAAACACTGTCTGTTATGCAGCATGCAGCTCTCAGGGCACCTTCTCTGAAACACTGTCTGTTATGCAGCATGCAGCTCTTCTGTGCTCCCTCTCTGAAACACTGTCTGTTATGCAGCATGCAGCTCTCAGTGCACCCTCTCTGAAACACTGTCCGTTATGCAGCATGCAGCTCTCAGTGCACCCTCTCTGAAACACTGTCTGTTATGCAGCATGCAGCTCTTCTGTGCTTCCTCTCTGAAACACTGTCTGTTATGCAGCATGCAGCTCTCAGGGCACCCTCTCTGAAACACTGTCTGTTATGCAGCATGCAGCTCTTCTGTGCTCCCTCTCTGAAACACTGTCCGTTATGCAGCATGCAGCTCTTCTGTGCTTCCTCTCTGAAACACTGAACGTTATGCAGCATGCAGCCAGGCCCGGCTCCAACTCCTTTAGGATGGGGGGGGGGGGGGGGCATAGACCTCTTAGAGGGGCCACCATTTAGACACATACTTTTAAACATAGTAATTTTAATATAGGCTTATAGACAATTCCTTATGCAGCAAAGGAAATGCATCTGCATATCCATGCAGACATTTGCAGACAGCAGCCCAGTCTGCATCTTTGTTTAGTTACAACAGTGTCATTGGCCATGTCATTTTTGTCAACAGCAGCTATCATCTGAAGAGGCTCTAGCATGGTAGCATCAAGACATGTACCCGAGTGGAGTACAAGGCTTCATTAAATCCAGATTCTTCTGAGACTATCTGTGTTCCATCTCTGAAACTGCTATATCTAGAATGTTTAACATAGGTCTCTTTAATGTCAGACTGCAGTCAGATTTAGCAGTACTTGCAGAGTCTGAATGTCCTAGTGTTGAAAACACAACATAATCAGCTAGCTGCTTACTCATGGTTCCCTGTCTCTTTGTAGTACAGCTACACTACAGTGCTCATTCCAGAAATCTTCATCTTGACAGATATTTTTTAATGCATCTACAGATGCTCTTATCATCTCACCAGCACATCACAGATCAACAGATTGTGACTGAAGAACAGCACTGGCTGGCTTTAAAATACCAAGAATATGGACTGGGAACTTTCCAAGAACAAAGCAGCTCTGTCTCTTTAGCTGAGAAAAAAGTCTGGATGCTTCTGTACATGAGTCTATGGAAGCAATATTATCCGCTGAGACTTCTGACAGTATATCAAGAATAAGATCCTGATTATATTATTACACATTTGGTCACTTCAGCATAACTTGTCCAGTGAATTTCTAGCAATCTCTTTAGTGAAGGGCCATTGTACTTTTAAGTAATGTAGTGCTGATGAAAGAATGCATACAGAGAACTACAAAGATCAAACAATCTCTTTGCACATGGTTCACTTTGAATTGCATGCACTAGTACTAAGTGCAGCTGATGGTTGTATCAATGTGTGTATGGTATGTGACTTCCTAGTTTTCTTTGCAGTAAAGCCTGCACACCTCCATTAACCCCACTCATCACTGATGCTCCATCGTAGCACTGGCTGATGATGCTGTCAGCATTAAAACCTGCTTCAGAGAGGTGTTGAAGTGTTTAAGTTGTAATGTATTCTGAATCCAACTGATGCAGTTCAAGCAAGCCAATCAGATGCTCCTCAGGTATTGAATCAGTAACACACCTTACCATGATGGACAGATTTTCTACATTGCACTTATCTCCTGTGCCATCACTTTTGATACAGTACCCACTAGAATCCCCGGCACTCCCCTAGCGCCGGCCCTGCATGCAGCTCTTCTGTGCTCCCTCTCTGATGGTTATAAAAAATACTTCAATTTCAGATCTGACAGCTCTGAGTAACAGCTTGGTGATTAGATCTGTCAACAATGTGGTTTTTCATGAAGCTGACTAAAGAGACTGCATGATGTTTGATTTGTAAGAAAGCATGGATTCTCAGACAAACAGCGCCATCTGGAGAACGATCATGGAATAGAAGAGGTTTCAGTGTTGAAGTGATACCTATACCTATCTCCTTACCATGCTTTCACTATGCTTTATTACACTGTGATCTATATTTCCCATGGAGAACTGTTATCACGTGTGGCTCTTTCAGTCCATTCCTACCATGCACCTTGTTACAAGCAGGTACTAAATGAACACCTGGGTTCAATCAAACAGGCAAAGACCTGATAGGAACAGGCTTTGCACAGGTCTGATTGGAGAAAGGTCTGGAATGGAATGGAATGAATTTTAGCCACAAGGAGGGGCACTGCATTAAACCTCAGAATTCATGCAGTTTTCAAAAGATAAAGAATTGATCAAATAAAAAAAATGAATGAAGAACAATCCACCCTCACTTTCCATTTTTCTTTTATATAAATGATATTAACATAGCTCCAAACATTATGAAGTATTCCAAATGTGATAATGCAACCTTCCACCATGCTAGTCTTGTCTCTGGGTCAGTCATATTCCATGGTCTGCACAATCCCCAGATCGCAATTCAAATGATCATACATGGAATGGGCTTGAATGTTGCATTCAAGGCCTCAATCCCCTGCCTTCAACAAAAGGCGACATTAGGTGTGTGTGTGTGTCTCTTTGTGCGTGTGTGTCTCTGTGTGCGTGTGTGTCTCTGTGTGCGTGTGTGTCTGTGTGTGCGTGTGTGTCTGTGTGTGTGTGTGTGTGTGTGTGCGCGTGTGCGTCTTTGTGTCAGTGTGTGCGGGCGTGCGCCTGTCTGTTTGTGCATGCGTGTGTGTGCGTGCATGCGTGTGTGTAGCAGAGGGGGGAGGAGGGGTACAATATCTTAAAAGGATGTCATTTTGCCTTTTAATATTTAGACACAGCCCTGTGAACCTGAGTTACCTCAAAGCAACACACTTGTCTACGAAAGCTGGAGCCAAAGTGAGATATTGCAATCATTAGAGCTAGTTGTGAGTCGCTGTGAATTAATGAGTATTTAATTACTATTCATCTTGCTCTTCTCTGATCATCTGCCAAACCAACGATTAAGAAAATAAAAACATTACAGGGACTGTCTGAGGGGATCAAAATGCAGACATGGTGTGAATCTCCAACAATGAAGGCTATTAAAAGCCCACAATTACCACTAACCAAGGGCATGCTGGGTGTTCTCTATTAGTTTTAATTTTATGAGATTTTTCATACAACAAGAGACTTAAAAAGCAACTAGGTATGGTCGTGAAATACCAGGGTTATCTTAACAAATGTATTCGTCTTGCAGTTTCGATTCACATCATTTATCTCTTCCAGTCATCCTGGTGACATTTAAAGCACCTCTATGCTCTCAATAGAGATCTCAGAATCATTATCTAACCAGAGTGTAACCATTAACCTGTGACACTCTGACCCTGGTGGGAAACCCATCATTTAAGAAATACCAAGTAGAACAAAGGTGGTATTCCATACACCCAACTATCATTTACAAAGTGACTCACCAGTCTAAATAACTACAGAACATACTACAGTACACTGGGCTCAGCAGATTGACAAACAGTATTCATGCTTTCAATGCAGACTCTGTGAGACAGTGTTACACAACTGATCAACTGTTATTGAGTTGCAATTACCAGTCGGGTAAATGTATAGTAAATAGCTATGTTTGCAATCATTCTTAGTGGTTCTTATTGCAGTTACCCAAGCATTGTGTGTGTTATTTTATTTTTGATATGTCTGTGTTTAAAGTGATTTCACCTGCATTCAGGAGCTGTTCCTGAGCTTTGGCTGCCATCTAGACATATGCAATGTAGGCTAGATCGATGTCTTTATATTAGTGAGCACCAGCACCATTAAGTGATCTCTGGTGTATTGCCAGTAACACTTCATGAAAGGTGGCAGATCCTGAGATGGCTCTTC
This sequence comes from Acipenser ruthenus, assembly GCF_902713425.1. Classification (NCBI taxonomy): domain Eukaryota; kingdom Metazoa; phylum Chordata; class Actinopteri; order Acipenseriformes; family Acipenseridae; genus Acipenser; species Acipenser ruthenus. Next base: position 2,835,154 of record NC_081189.1, read on the forward strand.
CTTCTTGAAGGACACTTTGGCTGCTCTAGTCTATGTATCCATGGCAGCAACTAGAGCTGAAGAGCAGCTCCTGAACTGCGGTGAAAGCACCTTAACACAGCATTGAAAACAAAAAACAGCATTTGAGAAACTGAAATAAGAACCAGGCAGAAGAATAAGTAAAAACAAAAACAAAACTAAGAAAAAGAAATATGAAGGTGTATACTTAATTGCACAGTTTCAGAGATGTGTGTCAACTATGTGTTTAATTATATAGGTGATACAGTAGCATTATTGCATTTTTTGAACATTGCAATCAGAAGCAGCTTCACTTGAAGTGTGTTCTGTGAATCTAGGGCCTTGGCAACAGTCATTCACAGAGACTGGAGACCATTAAAAACAATCAAATCAAAAGTGGAGCAATTACAGCAATGAGCCATCCTGTTTAGATGCAACCTTTGGATTGTTTTATGAAGCATACTGTACATGTGTGAGGTATTGTGATATAGGACCCTTTCACTAGCTTTAAGTTATATAAAAATGTTTTGTTGTTGATTCTTTTGTGTAAATAAAGTTTGATAGGTATGAAACTTGAATAGATTTTTTTTCAGGGTTTTAATGTTGTCCATATTATGGTAGACCCATAATAATAGGGGAGCAGTGTGGAGTAGTGGTTAGGGCTCTGGACTCTTGACCAGAGGGTTGTGGGTTCAATCCCCAGTGGTGGATACTGCTGTTGTACCCTTGAGCAAGGTACTTTACCTAGCTTGCTCCAGTAAAAACCCAACTGTATAAATGGGTAATTGTATGTGAAATGTATAATGTGATATCTTGTAACAATTGTAAGTCGCCCTGGATAAGGGCGTCTGCTAAGAAATAAATAATAATAATGTAGCATTCGACAACGTTTACTATTTACTTGGTACAGGTATGTTAATGTTGTATTTTACTACCCCACATAAACTTTTGCTTGAAATATAATGAACTTTACGTCACTACTAGTATTATCCCGTTTGTTTATTTATTTATTTATTTATTGCGGGTTATGTGGTGAACGAGCGCACCAGTTCAAACACTCAACCACTCCCACCGCGCTCTCCTCTCCCTGGCTCCAGGGAGTCACAACTAGCAACCATCTACAAACACACACCTCAGGAATATGCTTGACATTTGTCTGTCGATATCGTCAACGCTCCCTGAGGTTTGACGAGGCGGCGAGAACCAGAACCCAGGTCTCGTGAACTACCGAGAATTATATGACTCGAGATAAATAGACTTCAGAGTCAGGATGGAGAACGAATTCCCTCCCAAGATTAGCACTGTGTTAATGACTCCAGACCCTCATTACATTCCGGGGTAAGTCGAGTGTATGCTTATTTGCTTATTTATTTAATGTTTGAGGGGAACGGCATTATAAACTTTTATGTATACAGTACATACAGAAAAAAACGATAGCATAAATGTAAAATTGAATCCAGGTATAAAAGTCTGGTAGTTTATTAACTTTTAAAGCAGAGCACATTGTTGTTGCTGCTATTATTATTATTATTATTATTATTATTATTATTATTATTATTATTATTATTATTATTATTATTATTATTCGTTGCTAGAATTAATTTTCCGTCCTTTTAAAACGCGAGTCGATTGTATGCATAATTAACGCGTCTTTGTTTGTTTCAACCTCGTGGAACAGCGCTTGCAAGGACAACTCGGCGTTAGTTTAGACGTTGCCCGTGACAACCAAGTAACCCAGACAGCTCTGCCTATGTGAGTGTACGTGTGCTGGCCCTGGGTGTGCATTATTTCATTCAATATAGAACACAAGGGCCTTGTTAGTACTGTAACATGATAGAAAACAAAGAAAATCATGCCTTTTAGTGCAGACTGGTTATATTTTGTTTTAATTATTATGCATGTATTTTGCATAGCAGTTTTATCCATTCCTAGTTTTAAAAGTTTAATAAGATATAATTGAGTGTGTTGCCTATACACTGTTACCAATAAGCTTGTATTAAAACCTGTAATGGGTGAAACTGCTATGCAATAGGATTCTTTATTTCAATCCCTGTTTTTTTGTTTATTTGTTTCCTTTTTTTTAAGGTACAATTTTCAGGTAAAGAGTACTTGTAAAAACATCAAGTGATTACCGCAAAACAGGAGTTCCAAGGTTTTCATCGTCTGCATCCACTTAGTTTTCTAGCTAAAAACTTGTTTCAATACTGTATTATAGTTTTTTTGGCATTTGTAAAGCGGCGTGAGAATCATTCTGAATTTTAACTGGCAGAACCTAACTAATCTCAGGTGAATAACATGAATTCTCTGCCGTATGCATCCATTTGAGTTTACTCTCTTGAGACACATGGCAGATTCCAATCATTGTCCCCAGCTCTCAGAACTGACTAATACTAGTGGGCAACACTATGCTCTCTCCGTGTCTCAACCCACATAAGGATAGGGAGAAAGAAGCAGCCTTTAAACCAACACACAATACTAAATTATGTGAGATGGGAGACAATCTACCTTATGATCTTGACATAAGGGTTTGAAATGTATCCTGAGATCTTTGAGATCTTGTTGACCTAGCATCCCCTCCTCCCTGTCTTTAGTGAGCCATTGTAGTTTCCCTCGTTACTGTATATTTGAAAACCCTTCAGGCGTGGAGCATGATGCAGGGTGGTGTGTTGTCCTGGCAGGTATGGTGGGTACTGCCCCCAGATCAAGTACACCGTGGGGAACACCTACGGCAAGCTGACCGCCCGGCTCCTCACCAGCCCGGAGGTGAACCGCTCACAGAAGCTGATCCTGCAGTCCAGCCGCGTGCAACCCGCTGACCCGGAGACAGGCCCTCAAAATGAGATCTGGAGGAGCCGCAGTGACGGGGGCCAGGCGGAGATAGAGAAGATGATACCTGGATACACAGGTCTGTGTTTTTACTGCATTCACCTCTAACTACTGCAGGTGCTCTTCCTTTTATAAACTGAGCGAATGACACAGAGGCAGCTACAAATGTCAGGCCATTTGAATGGGCAGTAATTTCAAGGGTTCACTGTGTTTGATAATTGCAGTGTTAGGCATGTTGATAATGAAAAAGAAGTAATCATGTTAAAGTTGTCTATGCTGAGCTGGGATTTGACGTCTATCTAGGGATTCGTTTAGACCATCCTGTCCCAGCTGGTAACTACAGTAGTTATCTTTGTTGGGACAAGTGTCTTGGAAGATTGTTTTCGTGTTTCACAATTCAATAATTCACAAATCTGGTTCATTCACAGTTAGGACATTTTCATGGAGTTTTATGCATTAGGTTACATCAGCTTGTGTCCTATCAACTGACCTTAATTAAAAAATAAAGAAATAAAACAACACATCCTTTGTTTTATTGTCTTGTATTTTTAATATAGGGTTCATTCCCAAAAGCCAGAACTACTTCTCTAAGACATACGCGGAGACGTGCCGGGACGCCCTGGCGGACTTTGAGAAGGAGCGGCAGCGCAGAGCTGACACGGTGGTGTCACCACACACCCTGCAGGCCAGGAAGGCGAAGGGCGGCACAAAGCAGGAGCACAAAGTAATTCCATCTGACAGATTAACAGCCGGCATGATCACAGGCGTTAGAACAGACACCACTACTCTGGCCAGACTGCCTTGTCGATTCCAATGGGCATCCAGTGATCCGAGCTGGATTTGTAAATGTACTGTTTTTCCAGAAGACTCCAGAAACTATTCATTATTAAGCTGTGTGTAGGGTGTGTATTGGAGATGTCATCGTTTGCAGTTCTGTCAAGAGGCTTTCTGCTTAAACTGTACAAAATGATGTTTCTTATAATAATCACAAAAACCTACACAGCCAGGAACTACTATTAAACATACTAGTGAAAAAAAAAAGTTCTGTTGTAGAATTCTGCCGTGGTTTTTAATGTGTAAACACAAAACTGACAAAGGTTCGTCAAGTATAAACAGGTTTATATGTATAGCAAATTGATGGGCAAGTAAATAAATATCTCATACAAAATGATAGTAAACTGGGTTTGCTCTTTAAGAAAGTTTCTTATTCCAATTTCCAAACAAAACAAACTTCTGTTCATAATAGTAATCTCTGTTAAATATGCTTTAATATCTTTACAACTTGTTGTTGGCCTACAAATGGAAGTGTGTCTTTTGGCAGGTGATTTTAGGTCAGAAAAAAAAAAAAAAAAAAAAAAAAAAAAATATATATATATATATATATATATATATATATTTAGCAGTTGTGATTTCCATGGAATTACTTGAGATTTACAGCAGGGTTATGTTCTGTAGTTGTGATTGTACTTATATTTAATCCTGAATTAACACACCAAAGGGGCTGCATATTGACAGTACCTCTGTGATTCTAAGCTTTGGGTTTACTGGCTGGTAACCCTTATACAAGTTTCCCATAGTAAAACCATAGCAAAGACTAATAAAGCATAGTGAAAGCATGGTAAAGCATAGGTACATTGTAAGCATTGTAAAGAATAGCGAGACATGGTAAAACATATTAATAAACATGGAAAACCAGGGTAAAGTATTGCAAATGCATAGTATAACCATATGAAAAGCATGGTAAAACTGAAAATACAGTGCAAAAATACCATGGTAAACTTTTATAAGGGAAGAGCCGGTAACCATTAATACAGCTTTTACTGAGTGTATGTCTCTAAATATGCCATGTATCACTTGTTCTTAAAAGAAACTTTTAAACAAAGTCTTGTAACTCAGCAGAATGGAGCAGGGCACAGCTAACTTAGTCATGTCCTTCCTCCCAGCTCCCCCACTACAACACCCCTCTGGCTCCAATTGTGAAGGAGGCTGCCCCCTATCGCTTCACCAATGAGTGGCACCCGCACGGCTCTCCGTATTTCATGGAGAATGAAAGCCCCCACAAGTACTTCATTTCAGGTAAGGCAGTCGGGGAAGGGGGTGGGGGCACTTGTTGACAATGTTGACAGTTTCTGTAGTGATTTGCAATATCAAGGTTTGCACCATTTATTTACCCCAAGACCCAGAAGTTTTTATACTGTACCTGGAACGAATCAATCAGCTACTACGAAGCGGACAACCTTAACGAGCTGAATGGCCTCCTCTAGTTAGCAGAGTTTGGCCTTCTCTTTCTCCCCATGTCAACCCCAAGAGGTGCATTGGGCTGCAGATATCCTGTATGAGGAAGTGTTAAGCCTTACCTTGTCTATGCAGGTTTTACAGGGTATGTCCCCAAGGCTCGCTTCCTCATCGGCAGTGGCTATCCCATCCTCACGAACCGCGCCCTGGTTCACTTCACCAATGAGTTAAACCAGAGCGAGTTAGGACCAATCACGTTTCAGCGGCGGCCAAGGGAAGACCACTGTTTGCCCTACATCTCACAGATTTACCCCTCCAGTCTGGGCCTCCTGCCCAAATACACCGGCCACGTACCAGGTAAGAAGACATCCACGATGGCACTGGTCTCATCCAGCAAGCCAACACCATAAAGACCTCCAATTCAATTATTCAATCTCAAATTAGATTACTCATGTAACAAGTACTGTATGTCAGTAATGTACATCACCAGACACGGCTGTAAATAATAACACAAAAATAAATAATCAGAGCTACCAGTATCACGAAAGCACAAACCACCATATGGATATAAGCTGAAAATGACAGGTGCCTCCATATAGCCCCACCCAGGTACCCCCAGTTTCATCACAATTGGATAACTGTTTCTCAGATAGATGAAGAATCTATGAAATGTGACCGACATACAGGCACCTCCAATACTGTATACCCTCAGTGGGGGATTATAAATCTGAGCAGATTTAGTTTCTACAAAACAATATTGAAAATGTAGGAAGTTTATCTACACAATGACACCACAGCAGCTGTCTCCTCACTAATCCCATTCTTGTTGTCACTGCAGGATACAAGTACCAGTACGGTCACACCTTTGGACAACTTACCACCAATGCCCTGGGTTCCAGCACCCTTCAGAAACAGGCAGCAGCTCAATGAAGGAAAGCCCTGAAGCACATTCACTTGTTTATCCAATTGATACCAGCTGTACAATGGAACGGATAGATCCTTTTATTGTGTTATTATTTAATGGGATTGCAATTACATGATTCTGTGTTGGTGTTGTCCAATTGCCTTGCTGGACACAGAAGCCTGTTCACCATGTTTGCAAGGATCCTTGCCTTAACCTCCTTGCTTTGCACAGTGGTGTATCCGACTTACCATGTCGTCATGAACAGGGCCTTAACAAATCCACGGCAGATTTTACACACCCTACTCGCTTGCAGTTCAGTCTTGTATGTTATCTCCCAGATTTCTGTATAAACAATTAAGGGATTCAATTAAACTGATCGAAAGAACAATTACGTTATTAACTGATTACTAATTATAAAACTCTTATTAACAAAATACAAGCGACAATTCTGGCCATAGAAATTGAGGTGATCAAGGTTAAAGACCCAAATGAATGGACTACCTTACCTAAGGTAATGTTTGGTAGTCCAATCCCCTATTCACACCACCTACTGTAATAAGTCATTGAAAACGTGACTGAATTAAGTGAGTTGCACATGATTTAGGTAGTGTGGGGGGGGGGTACATGCATAGTGTCGAGCTGAGTGGGTGAAACTGTAAAAAAAATGTAAATGAAAAAAGATTTTTAACAAAATTATTGGCTTAAAAATATAATTAAAACCTATAACATACTTTTTACTTGATTTTTTAATTTTAGGATCAATGATAAAAATCTGTTCATTTTCACAAGGCGGTACATGTATTTTAAAAGCAATAGGAGCTATATTTACACCAGTCTTTAATTAACTCCTATTTTTGGTTAGTATGACCAAGCTTGACCCTTGCAAACATACCTTGGCTGCTATTGACTCTTCTGTGCAGCAAAGCAGTCAGGAACCAATCAATGTACAGCTATTCCTGCAATGTGGTCTGTTTCTTTAATTGCATAATGATAATTTTTTTAATGACAGACATACAGGGAACCCTGGTTATACCTATCAATTGTTTTGTAAAACTTCTCCAAGTTTTATTCCGATAGTTTTGTCCAGTTTGATTATGATATCACATTCAATACAGAGTAAAGCATTGATCTTGCAGACAGTGACAGTGAAGTTCCTGGTGAAGTGCTCTGGTGTTGGTATTGCGTGTAACCGTGTATTAATTATTGGTATTACAAATGAATCATTAAAAAATATATATATATATACGAAACAAAATGTTCAACTTTTGCCTGGAATATTTAACCCTTTTAATATGTGTAAGTGAATAGATTGTGTGGGGCGTATGAGAGATCTCATGCAGTTTGGGCGAGAGGATGGCAAAGTGAAGCAGAGCGGTCCTGGCTGTTCAATGATCTCTATTATATTAAGAGACCCTACACAAGATGTATTAACGTATTATAACTCACAGAAACCAAGATTGTACTCAGTAACTATTATTAAACAGAAAAAAGTGATGTATGTTCTATGCACGGGAACTGTGGATTTCCTGCACATGATTTATGATTTAAAGAGGAAATTGTTTAAAACGGTAAGCTGTAAAGGCTCCTCAATTGCTTTTGTGTGGTTTAGAATATGAAACAGTTAAGCAATTGATTTAGAGGAACTATGTCTTGCTTTGATAATATTTCAGGATAAAACTGATTTGGGTTCATCTAACGGGTTAAATCAGTTAGTTTTAAGCGGTCAGCTCAAGCAGCTTGAATGTCACTCCCACAGAAACGAAGCACAGCCTTCTTAATTAATACAATGATCACACACAAAAATAACTGACAAGACACGGGTGTGGGGCTGTGTTATGAGCACCTTGTAATTATTATCCATCATAAATTAATAATGCCATACACATTATATAGCATGGGTAAAATAAGACATTAGTGCCACTTGGCATATATACAAGCAGGAGGTATAATGTTATAATACCAACCAACAAAAAAATAATAAAAAATAATGATAATAATAAAATAACAAGAGACCTGCTTCTCCCTTTGTAGTCTGTGATCCTCTAGCTCAAACATCAAGCGGTTAAGGATTCAGCTTGTGTGTGTGTGTGCAGGTCCAGGCAGTGCTGCCAACTCCACAGAACTGCATTCCCGAAAAGGCACCAATACTGTCTCGCCCACCCCACCCCGTCTAATACTGCCTGTCATTTCTGCCAAGGATGTCAATGGAAAGCAAAGTATGGAGAAGGGGTGTGCAGGTGCTTCCACTGCTGGAATGTAGCCAGATTCCAGCTCTGATTCCCTGAGGGTTAATCAACTAGCATCACCAGCTCTCGCTAGCCTGGCACGAGCGATATGAGAACCATGCGCATCATCCACTATTCATGGAAACATCTCGACTGTCCCACTAAACATTTGGAACGTCTTCCTGCCTTTGTGATTGGTACAGAGGTACACACCATTAATGTGCTTCTGTCATTCTAACTTTAATACTTATCCAAAAAACTAATAATGAGTATCTGTAAACTTTACGTGTTCCAAGTTAAGACCACTGTTTGAAAAATCGGTCCACACAGTTGATTCTGATTTGATTTAGGATCTGTAATAATTTGGACCCAGTCCTCAGTCCTGGGTTTGACTCAAGCCGAGATCTCTCTGGAGACAGCCAGTCCATTGGTAAACATGCTACACCGGCCTTAGATCAGCCTGAACTCAGTTTAGTCTTATCCTGACTAAAACTCACATCTCCTGAACTGAAGGTCAAGATCAAGATTTAAGGCCAAAATATTGCCAAATCCCTGGTCTGAACTCAATTGCATTGTGCTCAAGGCAACAGGACTGGACTAACCCAACACAGACAACCTGCTCTCCAAAAGGTTTGTAGCTGACTGGCAAAACTAGGTTCTAGAGAATCCTGCGCACATGCCCTCCCCACTTTGGACGGCACCACTTCTCCCAGTCCACCCTATTGTACCTGCTTTCCTTTACATCCTTAACAGTAGTACTGCACTCTACTGCAGCTGCAGAATAAGTTACATCGTTAATAAATAAATACAATGCAACACAAAATATGTATATATATATATATATATATATATATATTAGCTATTTTCCCCCTCAAGTCCCAACCCTCCTGCTGAATGCACGCGGTAGCAGTCATCACGGGATGCAAGGAAGTTAGAAAGATGGCTTGCCATGCTGACACATGCGCAAGGTTCCTCCACGGCTTTCCAGCAAAGCAAAAGTTTCAGAGTTTCCTCCACCTGGGAAGTCCAGATCCTGCCTAATTCTTCTCCAACATGGGCACGGGATCCTGATCTCCTTCCTCAGTGAGCTGCGTCTTGGGATTTGGGTCGCTCGAATAGGGCCAAGGAAATGACGAAACAGAGCACCACCCTGGCACAAGTACTCCAAGCTCCTAAGCGCACCCACTGGAATAGGGATGAATCTGTGAGTGGTCACTGATTGCCGATCCGGCTAAATGCAGGACTGAGCACCCTAGCATCCTGAAAACAGACCCAAGCTGTCAATGAAAGTTATCCATACAACAGACTGTCCCACGCAAGTGGGAAATCACAAACACTAGGCAGTCTTGTTGTTTTTTACTCTATATATATGCTTCTATCTAGTGCTAGATTGATTGAAACTTTCTCCAACCATCCAACTGAATCGGATAAAGTTCAGGAGCAGCAATCCCATCGAGATGAGTTCAACATTAACAGGTTCTATAGAAAGGTCCTCCTGAACAGGGGTTTCAATTGATACATGTTTAACCATACCCACAATCATATTCATGTTAAATGTGCAGCAGGGCTACAAACTCACTTTGGCAGCCAACGGTATATGCAGAAGCGAAGCCTTTTCTGACCAGAGACCACTGTCGGAGGCATTCATTTCTAGCCTTGTACCACATTTCTGTTATTGTGTGCTTATCACCATCTGTTTATGCAGATTTATGTTAAGAGATATACGTTTGTTACTCCATGAAGGTGAAGAAGTTGGAAACAGAAATAATGGTAAATACACAAACATTATTCAGCTGTATGAATCTACTGCACTACTGATGTTGCGCAAATCTACTGTAGACTAGGGGGAGAAAACTGATCCAACAACTGTAACCCCCTTGCAGCAATGAGCATGCAGTACAAATATGTATAAAGTCTGAATCTTCTTCTGGAAATCTGTATGTCTCATTTCTGGGTGCTGTTAAGCTCTAGCCTTCACGATCACTTTGCAGATCTGACAAATAGATAGATAAATAGATACTGTAGATAGATAGATAGATATAGATACTAAACAGATAGATCTAGCTGTGCATGTATTGAAGTATTTAATGGTGGCTGAAGAACAATGAAGTGGGCAGTTTTGGATTGGCAATGCAGAGAGCCTCGGCTCTCTCTGCCGTAGTGATTGTCGCCCCCCTCCAGGCTCTGCGGTTCAGTTGCTGTCCTACTCAGGCTGGGTGACGTAGATGATGGGAACGAGCCCAGAGAGCTCCCCCAGCATGCAGTGCAGCCAATCGGGTTCAGCCCGGCCCAGCACTCGCAGCACGTCCCCCTTGTTGAAGCTCAGCTGACCCGGCTCAGTAGCGATGTGGTGACACAGGGCCCTCACCTCCCTGCTGGGGAAATGGAGGAGAGAGGGGGTCAGGCAACATGCTAGCGGGGGTGAACACAGTGTGTTTATACAGGAACACGCCCATGGGATAAATCAATAATGCACTGGGTTGCACCAGATTTAAAAAAACATAGTTAAAATGTAAAGCCTCTTCTAAGGTAATGTGTAAAAGCAGAGCGTTTGAGCACTGCTGGTGCAACCGAGTCCTGGTCCTGAAGAGCCCCTGCCTATGTTAAAGACATGGGGGGGGGGGGGGGTCGCTCTAATTGATCTCCACATTAAAAAACATGCAAATGATAGCCACCATTGGTACTTGATCTATCAGTAAATAAATCATAAATAAAAGCTGAAATAAGTATCTTGTTATCTTGGTATATGTTTTCCATGTCCTCAGGGAGCCATACCAAACACCCATTTTTCTTTTTTCAACCATGTCTATTTGTTTTCTTTTTAAGTTTGTATTGTTGTCTGCTGTATAAACACTGAGCAATGATTGTACCAACAGACATTATATAGCACTGCAGACCCTCAGCCCTGTGTGCAATTCATTCACCACTGCTTTACAGTTCCAATATTCCACTTTCTGGATAGGCATGGCAAATTAAACAAAAAAAAAAGCAATGGCTGACCCTGTTTTTCAATAAGGTTCTGCCTGAAGTTATATCAATGTATGTTACCATGGAGCTTGTTGCTTGGGAACCTGTGCTTCCTGTTGTTGCTCTGGGCGTGAGGCGTGTTCCAAAGGGGGAGTGTCCTTGCGCTTCCCCGCCCCCATCGTCTGTGCCATCAGGTCCAATACTGACTTGTCCAGACTCAGCCACCCCGACGGCAACCTGGCAGGGACAAACAAAACAAAGCCCTTACATATTGAAATAATCACACTATGTATAAAATGCTCTGATCTGAGGCTCCTTACTGTGCCTCCCACAGACATTGTACAGCTTTAAGCAACTGCAGTATGCTTATTATAAGCCTTCATCGGTATGCTGTACTCTGATTAAGGAACTAGTTGAAACATTTATCTACCAGCTGTCTATTTTAAAACATTCTGATTCAGAAGGCTGTTGAAAACTGAAAGTAGTTTCAACTGTCTTCTAGTTATTTTTCCTTCCTAGTTTGAGAAAGCAGCCACTTGACAGGCTAAATTCTGGGTACGAAACCTAAATCAGATAGATTTTCAGGCAAAATAAATTATTATTATTATTATTATTATTATTATTATTATTATTATTATTATTATTATTATTATTATTATTATTATTATTATTATTATTATTTATTTCTTAGCAGACGCCCTTATCCAGGGCGACTTACAGTTGTTACAAGATATCACATTATACATTATATAGATATTACATTATTTTTACATACAATTACCCATTTATACAGTTGGGTTTTTACTGGAGCAATCTAGGTAAAGTACCTTGCTCAAGGGTACAACAGCAGTGTCCCCCACTGGGGATTGAACCCACAACCCTCCGGTCAAGAGTCCAGAGCTCTAACCACTACTCCACACTGCTGCCGTGTGGAGTAGTGGTTAACGTGTAAAATAACCTTGTCATTAAGCACCCTCATCTGCATTCCTCTCTGCTCCTCTGCAAACCCCTGTGCCTCACCTGCTCTTCTGTGTCCTGGCTGGCTGCTGTTCTGTTCTCTGTGTCTTGACTGGAGATCCAACTCCAGCCCCAAAGAGCCTCCCCCAGCGCAACCCCTGCTGCCCCTCTGGGCTGTCCTGCCCCTGGGGGGCGTTCTTCTCTCCAGCCTGCTTCTCTGACTCCTTGTTCTTGCTCTGGTTCAGCTCATGGAGCACCGACTCCGGAGGGCTACCCATCCACGACGGCTTCCCTTTCTCCTCGGAGCTCAGCTCCCTCCTTGCCTCCAGGACAGCCTCAGCCCCCTCCACCACTCCCTCTCTGAGTGGTGGTCGTGCCTGCCTGCCTCCTGTATCCAACGCGGCTCCTCCCCCCCCTCCTCCCAGCCTGGTGTTGCACCCCTGGTGGTGGCTGCCATTGGCCTCTCCAGCAGGCTTCCTTCTCTTCTCCCACTTGATGAACTTCGAGCCCCCGTTGGAGTTCTCAATGTACACCTGGGAGCTCTGCATTAGCTGGTACCACCATCCCGCCTGCCTATCCTTCTGCCTCACCCCCTCGGGCATCTGCTGCTGCTCTGTCTCATTCTCCTTCCTCCTCTCACGCTCACCTTCCTCTCTTTCCCACCACGACTCCCTGCCGGCTGCCTTCGGCCTCTCTCCCGCTGCCTTCGGCTGCCCTTCCCCTTTACAACTTGCCCCAGGATCCCTCAAAGACTCCTCTCCCGTCGCTGTGAACCCTTTCCTCCTTTCTCTCTCTGTCCTGCTAGGTGAGGCCTCTTTCAGCTCCGCCCTCTCGCTCCCTGCCCCTTCTCTCCGGGACTCGGGGGCCCCCTCTCTGGCCGAGCCCACCCCCCAGCCCCTCATGAGCTGGAATGTGGAGCGGACTGACTGCTCCAGGCCTTGGCCGGCCGAGCACAGCTGCTCTTTGCGCCAGAGCTGCTCGTGGCCCTTCTGCAGCAGCCGGTGCTCAAAGAGCAGGTCCAGGTCGAATGGTAGCAGGGACAGGGGCTGCAGCAGAAGGAGCAGCTCCTCGAACAGAGGCTGGCACACCCCCTGAGACAGGGGCAGGAAACCCCACGGGTGGTAGTGTGCCGCCACGATGTCTTGGAGAATGAGAGGGGAGAGAAAGAGAGAGACACAGGTGGATGGATTAGGGTGAGGAAAGAGAATGGGTGGGGTTGACAGAAAGAGAGAGAAAAATGAGACTACTTTGTTATATTACCGTTTAATTTAAGTAACAAAGGAGCTTCTGCAACATGTCCACGGGTAGTAAAGTCACTGTCACTGTAACCGTATCGTCCAATTTAAGAACGATAAGCCTAAGCAAGAAATCCCACATTATCTCCCCCAAAAAATGAACGAAATTATCTTATAAAACTATTGTATTAAAATAAAAAATTAAAGAATTTCCACAGACATTCATTTTCTTTTGACATAACATAATCATGCAGCAATTAAGAATGCTGATGGATGTGCAATAGAGTGAAGTGTCAACTGTTTGATAAAAGAGACCAATGCACTACCTCAGGGATGTTAGCAGGAGAGATTCTGGGCTCAGATCCCTGCCTGACAACGCCCCATCAAGATAAGTACTTTGTCTATGTAGTACATTAGCCTCCTACAGCAGTAAAACAGAGACGCAGCAGTAGGGCAGCCCACTAACACAAGCCACGACTCCCGCTCCAGGTACAGGGCTCCCTAATGAAACCTTACCTTCGTGTGTATACAGATGGTTGAACCAGAACTCCAAAGACCTGATACTGAAAAGCAAAAGAGAAGGGGAATTACCTATATGATAATTCCAAACAAAAGAATTGCATTCGTGTGTGATTCATTAAAGCTGTGCTCCCCAGTAGTGTTCCTTCTCCACATTGTTAAAATGTACTTTAGTTCCCTGTTTGCAATGTGCTGTTGGCTCTGTCACCAGCATCAGTACAGTGTACTTCATCTTTGACTTTGCTGGATATATGTCATCATGTAAGACACCAGGCCACAGGGTCCCAACTCCCTGGCTCTCAAGAGATATTCCAGTCCTGATATTCTTTCCAACCTCACTTAGTTGACCTGACTGAGGATTAATTCAATATTTTAGGACTTGATTCAAACTAAAACCTGGACTGGAATTGACCTCGAGGACCAGAGATGGGAATCACTGCACTAGGCCAATCAAAGTACCACATATTATATAGCACAGATACCACAAAAGAGCATTCAAATGGTGACCCTGAGGGGAGATACAAAAACTATAATAGTATTCTATCACTCACACACTTCTGACCAAAGAAAGTTTATTTTTCAAATGTATATGTGTTTGCAGCCACCTAGCTGCTAATCTGGGTATAATGTACACCACTGTCAGGTTTATTGACATTTAAACAGAGCAACAGACTAAGAAATACAACACAGAACAAATGTGCTACTTCGTACATCCACTAGAGGCAGATTTTTGCAGTGGGGAAGGTTAATGGTTACACTCTGGTACACAGGATGTTCTGAGATTAGACATGTTTCTGAGGGCTCTGTTGAAGGCTTTAAATTGATGACTGACACAGAAAATGATACAAAGTTAATCTAAAGAAGGATGATACATTAGTTATGATATGATATAATCTCTTTATAATAACTGGCTGTACAGCTATGGCTAAAAGTTTAGCATCACCTAATTTAGATCTTTTATTTATCATGTAATCAAAGAAACTACAAGCCATAACAGTAGTACAGTATTTCATGTTAGATTTCGAAATGTCACATTTTTCCTTTTTTTCAGTTTTTCATTAAGTATATGGAAAACTACAAAGAGCTATTGTAATTCAATATGTTAACATAACATTATTCAGCAGGTTCCATTCAACTTTATGAAGCAACATTTGTTCATTCTATAAGGTGATGCAAAACTTGTGGCCATAGCTGTGCTGCGTTCATGTTTATCATGCATTTTTTGTCTTCTGTAAAAACACGTACACACCAGTAAAAGAAAAGTGCTGTAGAAAACAAAGCTGTGCAAATTCAATGGAAATACAATTCAGATGTACTCACTTGAGGAGTCCGAAGACAAATGCGTTAAAGCGCATGCTGTGATTGGTCAGCTCGGAGTACTGGCTAATCTTACTGTGCAGACCGTGCAGCACTTTGGTGGAGGGGCCTGCAGGGGGCAACAAAATACATACATAAAAACACGGTCAGGAAAAGAGAAGCACACCTCTGACAGGACTACAACTCCCACACACCCCTGCATACTGCATTTAATCACAAATAAAATAAATACATAAAAACACGGTCAGGAAAAGAGAAGCACACCTCTGACAGGACTACAACTCCCACACACCCCTGCATACTGCATTCAATCACAAATCACAAAGTCTACACTTAAATAGCGCTTAATACACTTAATTTTCAGTTTTTTATTGTGTTTTATTGTGTTTGCAGTCGTTCTGGGTGGTTCTAAATGGGATTAAATAAACTCAAAACATTTTCAATTTTCATTAGTCTGTGTAAAGGTTAAGATTCTTTGACAAGGAGTTCAGGTGCTGCTTTCCAGTTACATTTGCCTACATATGGAAGCCACACCAGATCAACTAAAGTGTATTTATATTAGTAAGCACCCTGCAGTGCAGAGCAGCGTATTGCAAGTTAAATTAGAGGAAACTTGTTTTCAGAGCTGGCTCTTACTTCTATAAAGACACTGTGGCTAATCGGTTATATCCAGTGCTGTAGTGGTAAATAAAAAGTGGGTAAACGGCCCTGTTTGGTGGAGTTGAACAGATAGATTGAACAGATAACCATGAACAGATGCATTGTTACTGGCCCTGACAGTAATTTCCCCTCTCCGGTGCTGATCACGTGTGAACAGTCACAGACCCGACAGTGCACTTCACTGAACAGTTCTGTGAGCGTCCTTCCACGGGCTAGGATGAAGGCTACTAGCACCGCCCTGCAGGACCAGTGTGCCTAACAACAGAACACTAACAGAACATAAACAACCAATCACAGAACTCTCTCACACACACACACACACACACACACACACACAACACGCAGTCCAATGGCCACGCCCCCTGCTCTGACAGCTCTGATCAGTTCTGACAGAGCTGTCAGCTGTCAGTCTCACGAGCAGCAACACAGCACAGTCGTTCACCGTTAAAATATCTTGTCTTTAACCCAGGATTTGTGTATCACAGGAAAGTAGAAGTGAGTAAACTCTGTATCCCTTATATGAGAACTGGGTAAAGGTTACATTGCCCAAATTAAAAGTGGGTGAACGCCGTTTACCTCGACTACACCACTGGTTATCTATGGCAGGCACCTCAACACAACACTTAACAAAACATGAAAAAAAAAAACCTCTCCGAATGATTGCAAACATCATAACAAGGTATGGGTAAAGCAAAAAGAAAATAAAGAAAATTACATTTGAATCTTCCTTCTCTTTGACATGATATGTGACATAAAGTGATAAAACTGTGAAACTGACTGTTTTTTATGAACCCTAAAGGTAGGCTCCAGTGACGGTATTTTCCAAGTCTTTAAATCTTTGAGGCTGTTGAATATAAACAGCCCTTGTGCGGGTCACATTGGGAATCACTGTCCTCTTATTCTCACACCCCTGTAATGGGCTGCAGTACAGTGCATGCTGAGGAGGTAGAGAAATGTCACTGGATTGCTGGCTTGAGGCTGAAAGTGATAATTACTTTGGAATGAAAGAAAGCTATACAGAATATTTATAGAGGACTCAAAGCAGCAATATAAATTTGCTTGCAGTCCAACGCTGTGATTGCAAGGTGTAAATCATACAGTAGTTTACCATGTTTAAGAGGGAACTCCACTTTGAGAAAACTGGCATTGATAAAGCCAGTACTAGGGAAAGGAACTGATATGGCCATTAAATACAATTATAGAAAATCTAACCTCCACTAGCAAAGTCACAATTTTTAACTACTATTCCACACTGCCTCCCAGTCCCTCAGCTCTAACCACTAGACCGCCCTGCCTCCCAGTCCCTCAGCTCTAACCACTAGACTGCCCTGCCTCCCAGTCCCTCAGCTCTAACCACTAGACTGCCCTGCCTCCCAGTCTCTCAGCTCTAACCTCTAGAACACACTGCCTCCCAGTCCCTCAGCTCTAACCACTAGACTGCCCTGCCTCCCAGTCCCTCAGCTCTAACCTCTAGACCACACTGCCTCTCAGTCCCTCAGCTCTAACCTCTAGACCACACTGCCTCCCAGTCCCTCAGCTCTAACTACTAGACCGCCCTGCCTCCCAGTCCCTCAGCTCTAACCTCTAGAACACACTGCCTCCCAGTCCCTCAGCTCTACCACTAGACTGCCCTGCCTCCCAGTCCCTCAGCTCTAACTACTAGACTGCCCTGCCTCCCAGTCCCTTAGCTCTAACTACTAGACTGCCCTGCCTCCCAGTCCCTCAGCTCTAACCTCTAGACCACACTGCCTCCCAGTCCCTCAGCTCTAACTACTAGACTGCCCTGCCTCCCAGTCCCTCAGCTCTAACCTCTAGACCACACTGCCTCCCAGTCCCTCAGCTCTAACCACTAGACTGCCCTGCCTCCCAGTCCCTCAGCTCTAACCACTAGACCACACTGCCTCCCAGTCCCTCAGCTCTAACCACTAGACTGCCCTGCCCCAGTGCATAGTAAGAGTGTTACCGAGCTGCGTTGAGGCCTCCACCAGGCTCCAGGGCATGTTCCTGCGTTGCCCGATGATCATGTCCAGGACGTAGGCTTTGAGCCCGTCCAGCAGGACCTCTCGGAGGGCAGGGCACAGGTACTTCAGGATCAGGTGGCCCACATTGGGGCTCACAGAGCTGTTCCCCAGCTTAGCCTGCAACACAAACATCTTTCAGACTAGTGAATGGTTTATTTGCTTTGGTGCTTGTGAATTAATCGAGGGGCTATGGCACCAACTTTGTTCTTGACATACGAGCATTCCCTCTCAGCTCTGTGAACAAGTGCACCTCAATTCTGAACTAATCAGCCCCACCCATTCAGTCCATGACCTCTCAAGCAGAGACTGCCAGTGCCAACTGTGTGATGGTTTCTGATGTGGATTCCACTGGGGGATATGTATGTTGAGATCACCAAACTCATTGCACAGGCACGGGTGTTTTTCTTTTAACCCATGCAAGTGAATCAGCCCACTGCTCCACATAGCTCCACTTACATTTGTACTTTTGCTACATATTTAACTAAAATTAGCTGCTACTTTTGAATGCAATTTAACTAATGATGTGAATTGTGGGGCCTTCATCTGCACTGACAGGCAGCAGCTTCTGTGGGAAGCCTGCAGTTGTGCTAGTCCTACCAGCAGAGGTCACTATTGCTCAATGGGTTTGCATTTGGAGACGACCTATGCTGGCCAAGCGTGGAAAAATACTAAGAAAGTGGTACCTTTACTCCAGGATCCCGGCTGGTTCCAAAATGGGCCACAATCAGATCCACTGCAGTGTTAATAGCCTTTACCAGACCTAATCAAGAAAGCAGCAATCACATTATGTTCCCATCAGTGCATTACATCATACAGGCTGTGCTACAAGGATGCTGTAATCCCTAATTCCCAGGCAGTCTCCCGCAATATAAAGTTACCACCCACTCTGAGCTCGATGAGGGTGTTGTATCTGATAAAAGGCTACACCACACTGGACGCCCCACACCCACCCTAGACCAAGCCTTTCTGTCTCAACTGAAGAATAGATAGATAGATAGATAGATAGATAGATAGATAGATAGAAAGACAGATAGATAGACAGATAGACAGATAGACAGATAGATAGGCAATGGAAATAAGACTATTGCATAGCAGTTTCATCCCTTGCAGGTTTTACTACAAGCTTGATTAGCCACGGTGTACAGGTAACAGGCTCATGTGTGTCTTATTAACCTCCTACTAAATCAAACTGCTATGCAATGGGATCCTTATTTCCATCCCTGTAGATGGACGGATGGGCGTCTCCCTCACATTTCTTCTGCAGGAGGTCTATGGAGATGGACTCGGTGGTGGCGTCGGGGGACAGACAGAACTCGTCCGGAGGTTTCTCCGCCAGGGAGAAGTAGTCTGGGAAGAAATCGCTGTAGTAGTTCTGCAGCTGCTTCACTGACTGACCTGCAGCAGAGACACAAGCACACACACACACTGCAGTGTCAGCTAGGGAGGAGCCGGCTCACACACTACAGAGACCAGGAGTCCTGTCTGCATAGCACTCTGCAACTTGGACTGCACACAGACTGCACAGAACAGCACTGCAACAAGCAATGCACAGAATAATACAGGCAAACAATACTATCAACTAAAGCTAAAAGCAATATTTCTACAGGGCAGAAAGAAAAACTACGGAGGAAAAAGGAACGAGATTTGATCTCAAGTAGACAAATACAAAACGATGCATGCAACAAAATACAACTAAATACACCGGACCTTAACAATAGAAAGGGTTGGATGATGAGAACCTTTCCAATACAAATCATTTAATTGGGACGTTCTCCTTAGTTAATAGTTCTTCATCTCTCATAACACAGGGCTGCATTTAAATAATTTCCACTTAATTTAATGCCCCAAGCATCTCTTTATGGACACATCAGATAAAGAAGTGATCAATGATGTCATGTTACTGGATAATTGAATGGATAACCGATTTAAGGACCCTCCCCCCTCCCCCCTGTTCCAGAGAGACATTCCAGAGCAGCACCATTCAGTCTGGAGTGGCTGTGGATGGCTGAGGCAGGGAAATCAAACACGTTTCGGCGGGCTAGTCTGCTGTCTGGCTTCCTGGTGTCCAAACTGCCTGTCAGCTGGGCCGCCAGCGCCCGCTCCAATCCCAGCGGGTTCTTACGACGGTACTCACGCCACTTCAGGGCCTGCGGCGACAGGTGGTGCGCTGCAAGGCGGTGAGCTGCCAGGTGCAATGCAGCAGTCAGAGAGAGAGAGACAGCGGCAGAGAGGGAGAGGCAGAGGCAGAGAGAGAGAGAGAGAGAGAGAGAGAGAGAGAGAGAGGCAGACAGATAGAGAGAGAGAGAGAGAGAGAGAGAGAGAGAGAGGTAAAGGAGAGGGGGTAATGGGAGGAAAATAGAGAGAGAAGAAAAACATTAAAGAAGTTAATTAAAGAGAGAAAAGCAGAAGCAGATACAAGCTAGACGGTTAGATACAAAGCAGAGAAGCACACTTACAGCATAGGGGTCTATTTAATTGATCTAAACAGTGGCGGGTCTTAATACGCTTACACTGTTAGAGGTGTTTGTTGTCATAGAAAAAAGTGATGACAGCATTGAGATCTTGTTTAGATCCATTGAATACACCCAGAGTGTTTACAATATTAGACTTGCATTAACAAGGAAATTAGAACGTTATTTATGGGAAAGAAGAAACTGAAAATAATAAGAAAAAAAGAACTTCGGAAAAAAAATAGAAATAAACATTTAGGAAGTCCTGCGGATATTATTTCCACCTGTGATACAGTATAGTGAGAAACAAAACCAAGCTCAAAAAAAGCATCATTCCTTCACAATTTGTCAAAAGAAATGTGGATTTGGTGGATTTGAAAGCACAACAGGTTGACAGTTGCATTGGCACTACCGTTATTGCTATAGGTTAATAGACTGTGTACCGTTTGGTGTCCGGGCCAGTTCATTGCTCAGCACGTTGCTTGTTTGGACCCCATCGCTGCTTCTGCTCCTCTGCTGTGGCTCCAGGTGACCCAGCGGGCTGAACCCATCGGTAGACAGCGTCGGGAGTGAGTTGCGATGGAGGCAGGATCCGGAGACGGCTGTGTCTTTGCTCAAGGGCTGGGTTGCCTGCTGCTGCTGCTGCTGCTGCTGCTTTGACCCCTCCCAGTTTTGGTCTCTGGTTTGGCTGGCCATGGCTGGCTGCACCGTGGCGGCGCTTGGCCGGATGGGGAGGAGGCCGGCGGACAGCGGGCAGGAGTGGCTGCGGCGGGGCTGGCTAGAGGATAGGCCCCTGTCTGGAGTGGGGGTACAGGTGGAGCAGGTTTCCGAGCTGGGGGCCCAGTTGCGCACTGGGGAGTAGCTGCCCAGTGGGGACAGGCGCACCGTCTCGGGGGCCGCTCTCCTCGTCCTGTGCTCTTCCTCCCTCTGCGAGCCCCTGTCCGTGGCAGGCTGCCCGCTGGGACGGCTGTACATCTGGCTGACGTAGTCACTGAGGAGGGGCCGCAGCTTGGAGGGCTGCTTGCTGAGCTGGTGCTGGAACACAAAGGGCTGTATGGGCAGGGTGGTGGGGCGCTGCTCTTTGCTGTAACGCATTAGTGGGTTGCCTTCCGAGGCACCTCCTACAGGCAACAGACAGCGAGGGACAGGTGAGACAGGAAGAGACAGTTTGAGAGACAGAGAGAGAGAGACAAAGAGGGAGAGAGAGAGAAAGAGAGGGAGAGAGAATTGAGGGGATGTTGTTAAAGGCAGGGTAGCAGACAGACAAAACACCAACAATACTGTAGCGTGGATTTTTTCATTAAAAAGTTAACATGCCTTCCAGCAGAAATTGCACTTACAGTAAAGGAAACCTGCTTTATAAATGTGAAGATTGAACGTGAATCATTTAGATCACCCTCAAGAGTAAACAGATGACACATGCAGACATTACAGATTTATTTTTTATTTTTATTAATTACTATTTTTTGTATGAATCTAGTAATACAAACTCTATTGATACAGTAATCACGCTGGTTTGTCATTTTTCATAGAAACAGCAAACAGACACTACACAAAAATATAAGAAAACAATATTAGTATACAAACACACTAAATGAAAGCAAAAAACGAAACTAAATAAACATATTTTCAAAAGATACAGGCAGGAACAACAGCTTGAGTCCCTGCTGTCCTTTAAGCACACACACGCACCACCAAAACCACAGAAACAACTGAAATTGCTGAAATCCAAGTTGAAAAGGACCCTGTAGTCTTGTGAACGATTTCAAGTCTACACCGTTTCCTTACCGAGCAGCTACATGTCCGGCAGCAGCTCTCCCAGGTAATGATTGCACAATGTGTTTGTGTGTCACATTAGAAGCCCTGACGTTCCCACAGGCCTGGCTCTGACTGCAACAGTACTGAGAGCCAGAGGGGCCAAAAACATGCAGCCAACAAACAGCCCTGCAAGCACACCCTGTCTGGAACTCAAGATCACTGTAATCACATTAGAATTGCAGCTACAGTATAGTGCTGCTCAACCACAGACTCGTCACACTGCTGCCGTGTCATTTACTGCAGTTTCATTCTGCTTTTCACATGGGCTTTCAACACAACAGAACATTCTTTCACTTTTCCTTTCTCTCTCTCTCTCTCTCTCTCTCTCTCTCTCTCTCTCTGTCTCTCTGTCTCTCTGTCTCTCTCTCTCTCTCTCTCTCTCTCTCTTTCTTTCTTTCTTTCTTTCTTTCTGAACAGGGCCAAATCATTTCTTTACACTGGTCCTCACCAGTAATTTGGACTGCTGTTCTTTTTAACCTTTCCTGCTTTCAGTTACTTACTTTTATACTTCCTCAGTGTTTATAATACCCAACATGTATAGTATATAGACAAGGCAAATTGAAGGGGCTATGTTCATATAGCACGGTTTGTTTCCCAGCAAATGCATTTTCTGTAAAGGAGTGCTTCCCAAACAAAGCCCGGGTGTTTTGCTGCTTGTTTCTATACAATGTCAGTCTGACGGGAGGGTCAGTTGCTGTAAAGCAGGACACACCCGTGCATTGGGACTGCTTAACATACTGGACTATGTCACTGAAATTCCAGACATTTTACAAGTCTATTGAAAACTTTCATATCTAGTGCCATTAAAATTATACTTAAGAACGACAACTGTAACGTTATACAGTTGTAACACAAACATTATTAATTGTTTGAATAAAGTACTCCTTGATTGTTGCACAGTGGTTCCATGTAGTGAGGGACTGGGAGGCACTGGGAGGCACTGGGGTCTAGTGGTTAGCTGAGGTACTGGGAGGTGGTGCTTGTACCAGTCAGTTACGGTAGTAGAAACCATTGAGTTCTATGTTGTTTAAAAATACACCTAAACAAAACAGATATACTGTAAAACAGAAAGTGTAACTAGCTGTTGATATCAATGATTAATCTGAGACCCAAACAGAATCAATAGGGCTCAAGAAGTCAAGATACTGTATATACTATATGTATATATTATCTTAGACCTACACAATGGCAGTAATTGCTATTATGCTTATTTAGAACCATTGCAATACTTACAGTATGCTCAACAGTTCCACATCTTGCTTCCCCACTTTGTATAAACAAACATCTTAAATACAATCTTCATAATTTCAGCAAGATAAAGCAGTCTGTTTAGTACAGTCACTGAGTCACAAAGATAAAGCTAATCTTACATCCCTGCTGATTTACAATAGCTAAACCACTTCGTACAGTCTCAAGGTCCAGACCGTTCTACATGTAATACTCACATAGGAAGCGTTTCAATAATTCATTTGACGTAACATGAAACTAAACTTTAACCATTTCCGACCTACAACTTGAAAGAAAATGTACCTACCAGGAACATACTGTACATAAACATAACATCTATCAGAGCTATCTGTATCACGATTACCATAACCAAGCTGCATTGTATGTGCATAGAAACAGGACAGACAGAGAAACAGGTTCCTCCAAATATCCCCACATTGGATACAACAAGTAAAAATAGAAGTGTGATGCACGTATGTTCATAAAGACAGAGAGAGAGACAGAGAATCTTCAAACATCCTGAAATTCTGATACCAGCGGGGGTGAAGATAATCAATAAAGTATAAAAAGACCCTTTCGCGTTACACTGCCAGCTACCCAATGAGACTCTTACCTTCTGCTTTAGCCCGGGTCTCCCTGGCAGATCTGGGGGAGTCACAAAGTGGTCTAGGGGGCCCCTGCTGAAGGGGGTTTCCTCCCCCGGAGGAGGTGATGAGGTCACAGCTGCCCTGGCTGTAGCAGCGCACAAAGGGCATGGGCAGCAGGCTGTGGCTCTCCCCAGTGTGGCGGGGGAGCTGGAGCTCGCCGACTGGGGAGAACTCCAAGGAAGAGGAGTCTGTGCTGGTCCTCAGAGGCGGGGAGCCTCCTCCCACGCTGCTGCTCTTCTTCTTGCTGCGGGCGATCTCTGCGAAAGAGGTGACGCGACGGGGAGGGGAGGAGCGGTGCGAGGAGGAGCAGTGTGAGGCGCTCTCACTGAGCTTGACCGGGCAGCTCAGCATACGTTCCAGAGTGCCCAGTCGAGAGGAGGGAGACTTGTCCAGGTTGCGGTCGTAGCTCCTGGACCGTGGTCTCCCACTGCTCATGTTGGGAGGAGAGACGTTGACATAGACTTGACCCTCAATGACGTTCCTGGACATTTCTGAGCCCTGCGTGTGTTCCTCTTCCTCCACCTCTTTCTCCGGCTGCTCTTCTTTCATCACCTCTTGGTTGTCTTCCGGCTTCTGGAAGAGGTAGTACTCTGTGGGCTGGCTGGGGCTACTCTTGGTGTGCTCCTCCGAGCAGCTGGTGATGGAAGACCCAGCAGGGCTCGGGGAGGACTGGGAAGACAGGTCGCAGGTCACCAGTTTGTAGTAGTTCTGGGTGGCCACCACCAGGCGAGCTTGGCTCTGGAAGCAGGAGGTGAGGTCCGAGCCCTCAGACAGGCAGGGCCCGCCGCCACAGTGGAGGTGGTAAGAGTTGCAGTTGGCGTCCAGACCCTGTGGACTCTGCTGCTGCTGTTGGTGTTTGTGATGGCAGCTGCAGGTCTTGCTGCCCTGCTCCTGGCAGGAGTCCTCCCTGGGTTCAGTAGGGGATGTGTGCAGGTCCAGGTAGAAGGCTCCCCCAGCTTCCAAGTGGCTGCAAACAGAGGAAGCGCAGGACTGGTCCCCGGAGTTCAGGTTCAGGGGCTTGGAAGGCCCACCATTGTTCATCTTGTTGTAGATGGCGCTGAAGTTGACCAGCACCCCATCTGAACTGTTGCAGGAGGAGTCGCTGATGTAGCCCATCTGCTGGTCCGTCATCTCCGAGGGGTCAGAGAAGCTGTAGAAGCAGCAATGGCAGCGTTGGGAGGAAGACGCCAGAGGGAAGTCTGAGCTGGAGCAGCAGCTGCAGGCCCGGCTCCGCTGTCCGTTCCTCAGCTGGTCCTCGTCGTCGGGAGGGCTGGCGTTCCACTCCTGCTCCCCGCAGTCCATGGACAGCGTGGAGCCGCTGCTGCCGTGCCGTCGTTGACAGTCATATCCCATAATATCCAGGCACTCCGACGGCCGTTCTGCATTTTTAGAAACAGCGGTGACATTGTTGGCAGCGTGGTTGGTCTCACCAACTTCCTGCCCCTCAGCTATGACCGGTCTGCCAGCCACGCAATTCCAGGTCTTGTGCGCTACCCCAACTCCGTTGTGCAATAGGAAAGGCTCTGGAGCAAATGTAAGGTCATGCAGATGGAAGGAAGACTGCTTGCCTGTGTGGGTGTTGCTGTTACCGTGAAGATGGAAGGAAGAGTCCTCCAGGTAGCCATCCAGACTGTTGTCTTCTACTTCTTCCTCGGAGTTCAGGAGAAAGGGGTTGTGCCGTTGTTGGTTGGCTTTGGCTACTGGGTCCCTGCTCTTGGACTGAGAGGACGGTTCCTCTGAGTTATTGGAGGAGGAGAAAGAAGAGGAGTCGCTGACAAAACTGCCCCTGCCACTGCCGCTGGAGGTCTGGATCAGGCTGCTGTAAACCAGCGCCTCCTTCTGCTGGACATCCTGCTCAGGCAGGGAGGTGGTGCGTGTCAGCCCCAGATCAGACTGGCAGAAGGTGCTAGCCCGCTTGACAGAGCCACAGCACTGCCTGTCCGGGATCTGGCAATGCACCAGAGGGATGTGATGGACAATTAGGGTCTCCCCTGACAGTTTGGGAGGGCTGTCCATTCTGTCTCTGTTGCCAGTTCAGATTGCCAGCCCAGTGTGAGGATCCACACATCGGGGACCTTGGGACAGTGGGTTCCAATACGTCATGGCAAAGAGGTCATCGGGGCGTTGGCCAAACATCTAAAAAGGGAAATGCAGATATGTAGAATTAAGTAGGGGAACACGCTCTGTACATCATAATTAGTCTGTATACAGGGGTCTATGAAAAATTTAGGAATTCACAGTTTATGTCTCCAGTAACAATAGGTAACAGCAATTTATAAGTGACAATAAGTAATAAACTATCAGGAATATTTCTAGCAAAATATGTGATTAACATTTTTGCTTGATTGCTTGTCTTTGCGATACATGATTTGTTATATAACACATCTCCAGGACCACTGTATGGGTTAAATTAAAAAGAGGACAAGCTTCAGCCTTCGTACTGAATGAACAGTTGGTGAGACACGGCTCAATGTGCCGCCTGTTACTGTAAAAACACACAACAAGATCCTGCTCAGATTAAACCAAGACACAAAGAAATTACTTCTGACCCAACTTCTTATATCACTGTGTCTTTGGTTTGAATCGTAGATGACTCTTCCAAGGTCCTGGCAGGTGATATTTGCACATTTTTTAAACATTAAAAAAAAAAAAAAACTATAGAGGAACCTCTAAAACTACTTAGGTGTATTTGTGGTTGTACATAACAGAACTTTAGTGTACAGGGATAGATATGAAAAAATAAATGTACTATAATTAGCATCCTATGCCAGTACATTATCATACTACCTTTCAGTTCTAGCCACTAGACCACACTGCCTCCCTGTACCTCAGCTATAACCACTAGACCACACTGCCTCCCAGTACCTCAGCTCTAACCACTAAATCACACTGCCTCCCAGTCCCTCAACTCTAACAATTAGACCACACTGCCTCCCAGTACCTCAGCTCTAACCACTAAATCACACTGCCTCCAAGTCCCTCAACTCTAACCATTAGACCTCACTGCCTCCCAGCCCCTCAGCTCTAACCACTACACCACACTGCCTCCCAGTCCCTCAGCTCTAACAACTAGATCACATTGCTTCCCAATCCCTCAGCTCTAACCATTAGACCACACTGCCTCCCAGTAACCCAGCTCTAACCACCTGACCACACTGCTTTCTAGTCCTTCCGCTGTAAAAACAAGGCAACACAGAAATCTTAAGACAATAAAGAGGCTTTTAAGACCTCTCTGCTACTTAATTACAATGTGGGCAAAGTAGTTGTTTGTTTTTACTCAAATTATAAAACACATCTGAGCCTGATCCCCAGCATGTTCTTATCTCTGTGTGAAGACTTCAGTAATTTAAATATAGGATCAAGACTTGTAAACACAGGGCAGCCGTGTGGATTAGTGGTCAGGGCAGCAGTGTGGAGTAGTGGTCAGGGCAGCAGTGTGGAGTAGTGGTTAGGGCAGCAGTGTGGAGTAGTGGTCAGGGCAGCAGTGTGGAGTAGTGGTCAGGGCAGCAGTGTGGAATAGTGGTGAGGGCAGCAGTGTGGAGTAGTAGTTAGGGAAGCAGTGTGGAGTAGTGGTCAGGGCAGCAGTGTGGAGTAGTTGTTAGGGCAGCAGTGTGGAGTAGTGGTCAGGGCAGCAGTGTGGAGTAGTGGTCAGGGCAGCAGTATGGAGTAGTGGTCAGGGCAGCAGTGTGGAGTAGTGGTTAGGGCAGCAGTGTGGAGTAGTGGTCAGGGCAGCAGTGTGGAGTAGTGGTTAGGGCTCTGGACTCTTGACCGGAGGGTCGTTGGTTCAATCCCAGGTGGGGGGACACTGCTGCTGTACCCTTGAGCAAGGTACTTTACCTAGATTGCTCCCGTAAAAACACAACTGTATAAATGGGTAATTGTATGTAAAAATAATGTGATATCTTGCAACTTTTGTAAGTCGCCCTGGATAAGGGCATCTGCTAAGAAATAAATAATAATAATAACAATAATAATAATAATAATAACAATAATAATAATAATAATAATAATAATAATAATAATAATAATAATAATAATAATAATAATAATAAACACATCCAAACACACAACTGCAGGGACTGATGAGTTCACAATTCTTCACGTCTTGTCCCATTCCAAAAATATATCCATCCATAACTTGAAACAAACACTCCTTCGTGAATTCTGTAGAAATCAAGCCAAGGAGACAAACGTTTCATCTGATGAGAGCAGCCACACCAGTGGAGTCTCTGCACTCACCCCTGTGAGCCCAGCACACTGAGTGTAGTGTGATGAAGCATGGTCACAATAACAGGATTAGCTGAAGCTGAGAGTCAATGTGCTGCAGCTCTCTGACAATCACCCTGAGAACCCAGAGCTTTCGATGGGACTAAAGGGGGACACTGCACCCCAGCACTCTTAATACCATATCTGAATTACAACAATGATACTGAAAGAAGAATGTGATACTAGCATCGGCATTCACCAACCAAAATGAGAATAATACAAAATCAACACGGATGGTTTTCTTTGTTTTTGTGACAGGTTATTCATGCTACATATTAAAAGTTAAGAACAAGAGGAGGCCAATCGAACCATCGATTCTTGTTCAGTTCCTAGCTTATTGTTCCCAGAAAGACATCCAGACGGCTCTTGAAGGATCCCAAGGAATCAGCTGTAACAAACCATTCCATACACAGACCACTCTGTGTGGAAAAGTGTCTCCTACCCTCCATCCTGAATCTGTCTCCACATCAACTGCCAAATGTGTCCTCAGATCATTTGACAAAACAAGCTTATACTGTCGACAGAAAAAAGAAACCAAAACAGTATGTCCTTCAACAGTAACGTTTTATCCAAACTGGACAATTCTGCCTCCATAACACCATTCTCTTGTCACTAAACAAAACAAAGCCACAGAGGTTCACAAATCCAACAATGACTGTTTGTTTAGAAACACTAGAGACGGAATACAGAACCTCTAACATGTTCTGCCAAATACCGAAATAACAGAGCGCTTTGTTGGCCATCAGTTACACCCTGTCTTCACCTCACTGCTCAGAGCAAGAAAGCGGTATTTATATTCTGTGAATGGTGTTGTGCAGGGTTGGACGAGAATGGCATTTTCAATTATCGATTATTGGCTAGCTCAGATAATCATGATTGTCTTAAATCTTGTTTTAACTCCCATTAATTGAGACTTTCTCCTTAGTTGAGTTCTTCCTCTGTGGCACAGCAGAAGCCCTGCTGCTGTAAATAGTGTGTGTGGGAATGTAAGGTTGGCAGGGATGGGGTTAAATCTGTCCCTGCCAGCAATCACAGGTGTGACCATTCCCCAATTAGGTAGTTGATGCTGTGGGGAGTGGCCACATGAATATAAAAAGGAAGCAAAATCCTTTGTTTGTTTGTTTGGCTGTTTGGTTGCGTGCGTGCGTGCGTGCGTGCGTGCGTGCGTGCGTGCGTGCGTGCGTACGCTGTGATTTTTGTGCTGTTTGGTAGCTGTAGTGAAGCTAATGCCCAGCCTACAAGTGATGTATTCTTTTGTTTGAACATTTTATTTTCAACGTTTTTGGCTTCCCTCACCCTTCTTACAGAGCATGTAGCATGTAAACAAAACCAGTGTATCAATTTAACACCTGCCAATATTTTAAAAGGTGCTTTTTAAAAGGCTCAAAAGCAGCTAACAAATCTAGCAACAACTGATTGTGTTATTTTTGGAATAAATTGATTTCATAGGGTCCCAGCAAGCCTGCCTAGACAAGGGTTGCTGTCTATTCTCTGATACCGGTGAGTGCAGGCTTCAGCTGGTTTGTCTTGATGGTTGCAGGGTGCTATTTATCAGTGATACAGTATACAGAACAATACTGTACAGAACAAGTCTGTAAAGAGGCTCACAAACAAACTGATATGGTTGAAAAGAAGGCCCACAATCTAGTCTATACGGCCCCAGTAGAAACACTACAAGCGTCCTAAATATGCTCACCTGTCTAATATTAGACCCCAGTGAGAACGAGGACACTGCCCTTTAAGCCTCCTCATCTGAAATGCCTGACAAGTTTATCCCAAGTCAAAGCCAACACTCTCTTCTATGCATCTGTCTGCTGGCATTTGCAGCACCAGCTCTCATGAAGCAAAGATATCACAGCATCAATGAGTTGTGACAATTCAAAATATATCAAGAATATTCCTGGCATTTACTGTAAGAGCCCCCAATTGGTGATCTAGAATACCAAGCTCTGATCACAGCCCCCTGTTCTGTTTCTCAAAGAAGGGGGGATGGGGTGAGGGGGCAGTCCCACTCCCAGCCTGCCTTACCTTCAATCTGGCTGCGTTTGGTCTTAATTCTTTAATGTAAGTACATCTTCAGTCGCCCACTCTGTCGCGTCAGTACAGAACAGTGCATCACAGCATCCCACACATCTCCCTCTGCACAGAATGCAGGGCTGTTATCCCTCTCTCTATCTTTCTCTCCAGCTCTTTCTCTCTCTTAGTCTAACAGCTGGGTCTCTGATATTGCAGAGGTAATGCGCATTCTCCTTCCATACAGCCCCCCCCCCCCCCCACACACACACACACAAGCAAGACAGGCAGAGAGAGAGAGAGAGAGAGAGAGAGAGAGAGAGAGAGAGAGAGAGAGAGAGAGAGAGAGAGAGAGAGAGAGAGAGAGAGAGAGAGAGAGAAACACACAGTATCAACACACAAAAACAGAAGTAACTCTGGCTGTAAAAGATTTGAATAACATATTTAGAAAAGCAGCAGAAAAATCTAAATTAAAAATAGTAAATCGGAAAAACAACCAAAAGAATAAATTCAAAGAAAAGTGGTTTGATGAAGAATGTAAAACTAGAAGGGAAAAACTAAGACAGCTATCCAATCAAAAACATAAAGATCCAGACAGCCCAGATTTACGCCTCAGATACTGTGAGGCACTGAATCAATACAAACACACTCTAAGAAATAAAAAACAAGACCATATTAATAAACAACTCAGCGAAATTGAGGAGTCAATAAACCAAAATCATTTTTGGGAAACCTGGAACAACCTAAATTCAACAAAAAAAGAAGAATTGGCCATCCAAAATGGAAACATTTGGAAAAAACATTTTGAAAACCTTTACAAAGAAATACAAAACAAAGAACAAAAAACTCAAAATGCCATTTGTGAAAAACTAAAAAATTTAGAATCCTGTATTAAGGACAATCAGAACCCCCTCGACACCCCAATCACGGTGGAGGAGCTGAGTGATAAACTCAAGGCCCTCAAATCAAAAAAAGCAAGTGGACCTGACAGCATCAACGCTGAGATGCTCAAACACAGCAGCCCCAAGCTGCAGGAGGCCCTGCTCAAACTCCTCAATCTTGTACTGAGAGCTGGGTATTTCCCTGAGACCTGGAACCAAGGGCTTATAACACCCATATATAAAAGTGGAGACAAATTCGACCCCAATAACTACCGGGGCATCTGTGTGAGCAGTAATCTGGGGAAGGTGTTCTGCAGTATCATTAACGCCCGGATACTGGCCTTCCTTACCGAACACAGTGTCCTGAGTAAGAGTCAGATTGGATTTCTACCAAAACACCGCACTTCTGATCATGTTTACACCCTACACACCCTAATCAATAAACACGTCCATCAAACTAATAAAGGAAAAATATTCGCTTGCTTTATAGACTTTAAAAAGGCATTTGATTCAATTTGGCATAAAGGACTATTTCTTAAACTTCTTCAAAGTGGTGTAGGGGGTAAAGTCTATGACATCATAAAATCGATGTACTCAGAAAATAAGTGTGGTGTGAAAATTGGCAACAAAAGAACAGAATTCTTCACACAAGGGCGTGGGGTGAGACAGGGCTGCAGTCTGAGCCCAACACTGTTCAACATCTATATCAATGAGCTGGCCACAGTGTTGGAGCAGTCTGCAGCCCCTGGCCTCACTCTACATGACACTGAAGTCAAGTTTCTGCTCTATGCAGATGACCTGGTCCTGCTGTCACCCACAGAGCAGGGGCTGCAGCAGAGCCTGGCACTGCTAGAGCAGTACTGTCAGACCTGGGCCCTGGCAGTAAACATGAACAAGACCAGAGTCATGATATTCCAGAAGAAAGCCAGATCTCAGGGAAATAAGTACCACTTCACTCTAGGTAACACCACCCTAGAGCACACCAGCAGCTACACATACCTGGGTCTGACCATCAGTGCGTCAGGGAGCTTTAACCTGGCAGTGAATGCACTAAAGGAGAAAGCACGCAGGGCTTTTTATGCCATAAAGAGGAGGCTCTACAATATAAATCCCCCCGTCAAAATTTGGCTCAAAATTTTTGAAAGTGTAATTCAGCCAATTGCTCTCTATGGCAGTGAAGTGTGGGGTCCAATCACCAACCAGGACTACACAAAATGGGACAAACACCCCACAGAAACCCTGCATGCAGAGTTCTGTAAAAACATCATGAGATTACAAAGAAAAACACCAAACAATGCATGCAGGGCTGAATTAGGCCTTTATCCATTGATTATTAACATCCAAAAAAGAGCATTAAAATACTGGATTCATCTAAAAACTAGTGACCCAAACTCACTCCATCATAAAGCCCTGCAATACCAAGAGCTCAGCCCAGAAAAGAGTCCCCTCAGCCAGCTGGTCCTGAAGCTCACTGAGCTGAGCAACACTGACATCAGTCAGCTTCAGGACAGCACTGCAAAAACAATTCCAATTAGTGTCAACCAAATTATAAAACACCTGAAACACTCCTATCTGGACCATTGGGATACAAACACTAAAACACAAAACAAACTAGAGTGCTATCGAACCCTAAATAGAAATTACACCCTGGCAGAATACCTGGTAACTGTCAGAAACACAAAGCAGAGGCAGATCCTGACCAAATACCGGCTCAGTGACCACAACCTGGCCATTGAAAAAGGCCGACAGAGGCAAACCTGGCTGGCCAGGGAGAACAGGCACTGTGGTCACTGTGAGACAGGAGAGGTCGAGACAGAGATTCACTTCCTGGCACACTGTGAAAAATATAAAAACATAAGGGACATTTTCTTCCCCAAATTCTGTGATTTAGTCCCAGAATTCCCAAAAATGTGTGATACCCAGAAGCTGTCAATCCTGCTGGGGGAAGACAAACACACAGCCAGACTGGCTGGTCAATACGTGGAGACCTGTCATAGCCTGAGGGACAGACCGTGAACACGTCACACTAGAGAGGGAAAAGAGAGAGGGAGGGAGGGAGGGATTCTGTTTAATATAGAAAGAGGGAGGGAGGGAGGGAGGGGGTATTGTTTAATTGAGGGGGGATTCTGTTTAATAGAGGGAGGGAGGGGGATTCTGTTTAATATAGAGGGGGGAAGGGGGTACTGTTTGATATAGAGGGGAAGGGAGGGATTCTGTTTACTGTATTAATATAGAGGGAGGAGGGATACTGTTAGTATTAAGAAAAATTCTTTGTCTGTATATTTGAGTTGGTTATGCCATGTATGTGCTTTGGCAACACAATTATTTTTATTGTCATGCCAATAAAGCCAATTTGAATTTGAATTTGAATTTGAGAGAGAGAGAGATGGCGCTCTCTTTCTCACACACACACACATTCCCAGGGCTGTCAGTCAAATCAGCTCTCTCCCCTCCTACAGTGCAGAGTTCTGGAACACTGGACACCGACATGCGCACTGGGCAGGCCCAGGATTCCGGAATGTGTCTTGGGATTAGACTGAGGGAGAGAGTGGCATGGAGGAGAGAGAGAGAGAGAGAGAGAGAGAGAGAGAGAGAGAGAGAGAGAGAGAGAGAGAGAGAAACAGGAATGTGATAGAGAGTAGATAGGGAAGGAGAGAGGTTAAGAGCCATACACAGGGAGTGGAACTGGAAAAGAAGGGAATTGGGAGAGATGGATGAGAGAGGGATGTAAAGAGTGGTAGGTGACTCTTCACTTTCAGTAACCAGGCAAGGTGTAGAGGACAAATTTAGCTTGAATATAACATACTGGTGGGGCCACACGTATTGTAAAGGACTGCATTCAATTTTGATCCCCACACTACAAAAAGGAGGTTTTGTCTTTTGAGAGAGTCCAGCGAAGAGCAACAACACAAATCCAAAGACAAGAGTTATTAAGATGGGTCGAGGGAACTAAATCGATTTAGTACAAGAAACTAAGTCAAGTAGACAAACGTTGCAGTACACAAGCAGCCATTCTTGAAATCCCATGAACACACAGATTTAACATCACCCAAAAAAACCCACACAGTACCAATTAGCATTAGTGCTCCGTTTGTCGCTCAATAGAGAAACTAAAGTATTGATCTACTGCCACTTTCTCAGAAAAGGATACATTCATAAATCTGCTTTTAAAGCAATGACGTTGCAGTCTTGGCATGACTAAGCTGTGTGTAGTGGTGGTACAGTATCTCAGGTCTATTTCTGGATCCAGTGCAAATTCAGGAGGCCCCAGCTAATTCCCTTTACCTGACTCTTTAAGAAACACCATGCTGCAAGTACCAGAATGCATTACAGAGTGTGAGTTACAAACCCGTCCTCAGTCCCAGTGAACATGGAGCATTACGGTCACCCTACAGTAGCTCAATATAAATAAATAAAAAAACATACAGTCTGTCACGGCTAAAATGCCTCAATGTATTCAATCTGTTCCAGGAAGCTTCAGAGCAGAGATATTGCACAGTACATCTGTCCTGATAACAGCAGCATATCCTGTACTCTTATCTGTCAGCCATTTTGAGTCTGTGTTTAGCCAAAGGATGGAAGTGTCAGTTGTGTAAGAGCTGTAACACAGCAGCACTGTCAGTCTGCTTGACTATTCATAGCTCTTCTCACGCTAAAGCACCCCACAGGGAGCTAGCGTGCATGCACAGCCTTATTCAGAGACACGCAAAACAAGCACAGCCTGCCTTTGTGATGGAGAGGGCTGAGGGGGGTGGGGCATTATTGGAAAGCGGAATTATTTAAAAAGCAAATTACTGTACTCAGGATCTCTGCAGTTTGCAGTAAGTGGGTCACTCTATAGGTCTGTACTGTACTGCCCCTAAGCGAGAAAGCACGCTTTTAACAAGGAGACCTGTGATTGTTTTTAGTGTTCATGATAATTGCTCAATTTGCAGTGCTGGTGAATGCAGTCTTCCATGTTTATCTGCAGAGCAGGGTTAGCATCCCCAGCTTACCCAGAGCACCCCGACTCCCTCCCCACTGTCCTGTGGTTATTGGACAGGATAGCACTTCAGTGGATAACGAAGCAGTTCAGTCTTCATACCCATCGTTTCTGCTGCCTCTCTTTTTGAGACAGCTTGCAGAGGCTCTGTGGGTAGCTATTGCTCAAGGCAGGCAAAAAACTTGAATAGCAAATAGCAACTCAGCATTTGCTATTCAAGCAATGGGAAGTTAAAACAAAACAAAAGTTCTGATCCATCCAGGCTTGGTCAGGAGTTGCAGTATTCACCCATGCAGACACTCTCTCTGAGTTCCTGATTGAACTGACTCTAGCAGCCAGTGCTGCACTCATATTCATGTGGTCAGGTTAAATTGGCAATCAGTTTACCAATTTAACCTGACCACAATCCTCACATGTTTTTCTGTTTATGCACGGATGTTTAATCTCACCCCTGCCAACCTCACAAATACACTTTATTTGTCACAAGCACCCACAACACAACAGATGTGTACAAGCAGTGGGAGGTCCTTGTACTGTATGATCTTTAAATAGGTCTGGTATGTGTGTGGAACTATAGGTGTGCTGTTTTATCTGAAAGACTACAGTAGATGACTGTGCAGACTGATGCATTAGACTCTGTTATTCTCTTGTTGAACACGCAGAAATCCAAAGACTCTTCATTCTCATAGTGACTCACTGTGCTCTGCTGTATACAGTGCAGGAAGGGGATCAATAAACCAAAGACTCTTCATTCTCATAGTCACTCACTGTGCTCTGCTGTATACAGTGCAGGAAGAGGATCAATAAACCAAAGACTCTTCGTTCTCATAGTCACTCACTGTGCTCTGCTGTATACAGTGCAGGAAGGGGGACCAATAAACCAAAGACTCTTCATTCTCATAGTCACTCACTGTGCTCTGCTCTATACAGTGCAGGAAGAGGATCAATAAACCAAAGACTCTTCATTCTCATAGTCACTCACTGTGCTCTGCTGTATACAGTGCAGGAAGAGGATCAATAAACCAAAGACTCTTCATTCTCATAGTCACTCACTGTGCTCTGCTGTACACAGTGCAGGAAGGAGGACCAATAAACCAAAGACTCTTCATTCTCATAGTCACTCACTGTGCTCTGCTGTATACAGTGCAGGAAGAGGATCAATAAACCAAAGACTCTTCATTCTCATAGTGACTCACTGTGCTCTGCTGTATACAGTGCAGGAAGAGGATCAATAATCCAAAGACTCTTCATTCTCATAGTCACTCACTGTGCTCTGCTGTATACAGTGCAGGAAGAGGATCAATAAACCAAAGACTCTTCATTCTCATAGTCACTCACTGTGCTCTGCTCTATACAGTGCAGGAAGAGGATCAATAAACCAAAGACTCTTCATTCTCATAGTCACTCACTGTGCTCTGCTGTATACAGTGCAGGAAGAGGATCAATAAACCAAAGACTCTTCATTCTCATAGTCACTCACTGTGCTCTGCTCTATACAGTGCAGGAAGGGGGATCAATAAACTGGAATCAATAACTGATTGGTGCCTCATTAAGACTGGCTATTTTTATCGGTCGAGGGTTAGCAAAAAAACTGTCAGGAAAAAAATAAATAAAACACTACCAAGTGAAATTGCAGTCTGGTGCTTTACAAACAAATTAAACCAGTGTGCTAAACTGCAGTGCAGTGGGTTGGCCATTGAAATCCACTGCCAAGCAAATGTACTGTACATCCTCTAAAATAGTGCATGGGGGATTTTTCTAAACTGATGATGCCTCATGCTCATCCAGAACATGTCCATTTGGTGAGCTACCACTCTACCTTTGGAAGAAAGACAAGTGTACGTCCATAACTCCGTCCTACGATTTACAGTAAGACTAAAAAAAACAATAACACAGCAGTAAAAACTGGACAGCGACTGAAAGGCTACAGCCAATACTATCCGAGGCTATGATGAAGTTTGGAAAAGATGGTGCAGAATCCAGGCTGTTTTCGTGTTAACCAAAACAATTAATCAAGAGAGATGTCTTTTGTCTATCCCTAAAGAATTTGCCAAAAAATTCCTCTCCATTCGTAACTTGCACACAGCTGGAAAACACGTGTTCCTTTGCTTTCTGAAATGGAAAGCTGTTTATAAGTCAGTGTTATTCAGAGGGCAGGCTGTCCTGTCCTTGATGTGCATCCCATGGTGATGTGCATCCCATGGTGACAGTTTAAAAATCTAGATCCTTCTAATACAAAAACATGTGAATCTATATTCATCAAGCCCAAGGGTCCACCGTTACCATTTACTACGCGTGCAGAAATCTTGCATCTCGGTTTGTTTATCTTTTAAGACAGTTGCTGTCTGTCTGTAGTTATTTATATACAGTCCATACAGTAGGCATGGCTGCAGCTGCTGATGCTTGTAGCTGGCTCTTGTGCAGTGCTGTCCTCAGTCAACTGTTGCACAAGATAACCAGTGAACACACATACAGAGGGTCCTCATAACCTAGTAAAAGCATTGCAACGTGTAATAAAGCATAGTGAAGACATTGCTAAGCACTGCAAAGCCCATGGAGGTAACGTAAAGCATATTAAAAAAAAAAAACATAAAAACATTGCCAAACCAATATATAACCATGGGGAAAGCACAGGAAGACTGCACATATTCTATGGTAATCTTTTTTAATGGTATAGCCAAATGCAGTCTGAAACATCTATAGAAAGCTGGCAGTATATGCTAAAGGTTTGTATTGATACAAAATCAACCCAGGTATCGTGATCTCCATGTGACAGACAGACAGGTCCAGGATTTGTTATTTCCTTAAAAGCATCTTGAAATCTCCCCATATTTACTGGTGTTTATGTTCGTTCTTAATATAACTGATGATATATACCCTTTGTTGCAATCGTTTATACTGCAGTAAGGTGGAGCTGGAAAGCCAACATCTGGTGGCATGCTACAGTAAATAAACAAAACAAACACACTAATAACAGCATGTTCCCTGAAAGCAAACTAGGCTTGTAAATGAATCCAACGTTTGTTTCATTTTTTAAAAATTAAACTCTCATCAGTGCTGGTGCAATATCCTTTAGCTTTTTTATGTCCCAATTGCTGCATGCAGTGTTGTGCTGAAGAAATAATAAGGAAAATAACCTTTAGCTGTGCCGGCGCCTCCAGTATTGAATACATTGAACATGATATAAAGCAGACGCAGTGAGATGCAGTTGCGGTTTGAGGAGCCCTGATGGGAGTTGCATCATAACTAATATTGAAAGCCTGTACAAGAGGTGTGTCAGATTCTGCTGCAGGTGTACATTATATTGTAGAATTGAAGGAAAGCTTACTAAAGCCTAATGAGAAAAGTGCACAGTAAAAACTTTTAAGAATGGTCACTTTGCCATTCCGCCATGTAATGTAAACACACACAAATGAATTGTAACTGATGATATTGATGGATATTGTTACAAATTGGGTGAAGCTGCTTTTGAAGCGTGTGTGCAAGACAAAGCACAACAACCATCACTGGCATTGGAGCTTTTAAGATCTCAGTAATGCTCTCCAGGCAGAATACATGGCCTCACTGATGGTACCCTTCCTTAAAAACTATTTTGAGTAGGGATTCCAGACTGGAAACTGAGAAAAACAAGAACAACTGCACTGCAGTGAAGTAAATGTTTAAGTATAACATGATCTGTAAGCATCACAAGGCCTGCATCTCACCACAACAGTCAAAGACCACACTCTGTACAATAAAGTCAAAGAAAACAAAACTAATTCAAGCAGATGGTTTAAGAAGTCTCTCTGCTCAACTGTACATTATTCTGCAGGGATGGGAATAAGACTCCCATTGCATAGTGGTTTGATCTATTCTATGTCTTACTTTGAGTTTTGGAAGACACACCCGATCTTGTTACCTATACACTGTGTAAAAACTGGAATGAGTGAAGCTGCTATGCAATATAAGTCTTACTTTCATCCCCGATGTTGTTTCACAAATTAGAAGATTCCAGAATTTCCTGGGGACACCCTGGGCAAACTAGGACCCCAGTCTGAGGACGACTGCTGTAGAGTTTTGGCACAGTGGTCACCAGTGGTGCATATCCTTTTTAAATGTATTTATTGAATCTATGCAGCAGGAGCAGGAGCAGGAGCATGTAATGTGATGTACAGGTAACACCTTCTTTAGAACAAAACATCCAATCATCAGACAGCCGCATCAGCATATTACATTATATACATGCATTCAAAAAATAAACAGAACCAACTGGTGCATACATATATTACTGGCACATTCAAAATCACTAATAAGGATTACTGGACAATGGCCTAAGTAAACAGGAAAACAAATATATCCAGATGTTTACAAATTTGTATTAGAAACCAAGTTTCCTTTCCATTTTAGATAACCAGGGGCCACTGGCTGACCCTAGTTTGAATCATCGTGAATCAAAATAAATGCATGTGCTTTTCAATGTGCTTGCATGAGTCACAGGCTGTGCTTGGCTGCTACTTCAAAAAACTGAAAGTGTTGGCTAAGATTATCTAGCCTTTCTTGAACATGTCAAAGTCAAAGACCTCAGTAGTAAGTTCTCTATATCAGTTTGGCAGATTCTTTGTGTCCCTGTACTGAGATCAGATCCCCAGTGCCTACGGTAGCTCTCTAGACTAGAATGAATGTACTCGTTCTCAGATCCCCAGCACTGAGCAC
Organism: Acipenser ruthenus; assembly: GCF_902713425.1. NCBI lineage: Eukaryota > Metazoa > Chordata > Actinopteri > Acipenseriformes > Acipenseridae > Acipenser > Acipenser ruthenus. The sequence goes on from NC_081189.1 coordinate 2,874,993, forward strand.
TTTCTTGATAGTATTGAAGCATCGAGAATTGACTAGTGTAATGCCTTGTTTGCTGGTGTTTCCACTAATGTTCTTAATAGGTTGCAATACATTCAAAATTCTGCTGCTCGAGTTTTAACAAGAAAAAGACAGCATGACCATAACACCAGTTTTAGCATCTCTCCACTGGTTACCAGTTATAGAATTGACTTTAAGATCTTGCTGCTGACCTTTAAGGCCTTGAACAGGCAACTTGCGGTTTGCTAAAAATGATCTCCTTTCCGTACCACCAAGAACAAAGTTACAAACTATTGTAGATCCTGCCTTTTGTTCTTTGGTCCTTCGTCTGTGGAACTCCCTTCCAAGGTCTATCAGGGACTCAGTCTGTCTCTATGTTTAATCGCGCTTCGAGACTCATTTTTATACATTGGCTTACTGCAATGCATAGATTTTATTGTGTTGATTTATGTATTTGTGTATTTTTCTTTAATGTGAAGTGCTTTGGGATTTCTTCTAATGAAAGGCGCTATACAAAATAAATATATTATACTGTATATTATTATTCCCTGGTTCTCAGGCCCCCAGTACTGCGATATTTAGACTGTACAGTCCTTGGCTTTATTCTCATGAAAAGTCCAGGGTGGGTTGTTTTCTGAGAAGCAAGGCTGAGTCGTTTCAGAGGAAGGGTGTGAGAGCCACTGCTGTCTGTGCGTCTCTCTCTGTGTCTCTCTCAGTCCAGGAAACAGGACATGCAGTACAGACAAGCAGCCTCATTCCAAGCCATCACGCCTCCTTTCACTCGCTGGGGCCTGTTACACTGGGAAACCATAGCAACCCTGGCTCAGGAAAGGGCTGGGCGACAATAAGCTCTTGTTTCATTGCTGGAGTTCTGTAGTAAGTTTGTAAAATACAAAGCCATTGAGCGTGTGAGCCAGCAGACTATACTGTGATGAGAAATGACAGGGTGAGCATAGTCTGACACACAGACACACACACACACACGCACACACACACACACACACACACACAAACACACACACACACACACACACACACACACACACACACAGGCTATACTGTGAGAAGAAATGACAGGGTGAGCATAGTCTGACACACAGACACTCCCACACACACACACACACACACACACACACACACACACAGGCTATACTGAGGAGAAATGACAGGGTGACTAGTCTCCCACACACACACACACACAGTACTGTCCTGATAAAGTACTGTGCCATAGTAAAAGCATAGCAAAGTGTAATAAAGCACAGTGAAATCATGGTAAAGCATAAGTGCCATATGGAACTGCACAGTATAAACATGGGAAAATGGCAAAGTTACTGTGCAAATTTACCATGGTAAACTTTTATAGGGGTGTTCACTTTTTACTTCAATTAAATTAATATTTCAATTAAATATTTAAAACAAAACGTTTTTTAAAATATTTAACACATCATGTTTTGTCTGCATTTGTGCACTCAAGCCCTGAGGAGATAACAGTTATTCCTGACCGGAAATAACATAAACTTCAACTAGACAGGACCGATGGGAAGCTGTCAATGGTTTGGGGAACCCATAAAGAGATAAATAACAGCATGTATCTCTGTGTGAAGAGAGGAAGGAGGCTCAGGCAGGGATTGGTCTGGATAAGATGTTACAGTCACACCTGTCAGCGCTGATAACTGGCTTTTGAAAAACATTTTCTTCTGTCTAATGAGGATGCAATCAGGCTCTCCAGCATGTTCCTCCCACCCTGCAGCCCTGGCGATAAAACTCTAGGAGGCTTTAACAGTTCCACTGAAGAAACACCACACTTCTTTCACCAGCTCTCTCTCACTCTCTGTAGCTAAACTCCCATGCATCGGCAATATGTAGCAAAGTCTGTTTTGCAGCATGGCCCAGGGAGACTTTAGTGAGAAAAAGATCTGTGATTTTTGCAGTCTTGCATACTGAAACACCTGCTAACCAAGCTCATACAATATCAACCCTGTATTAAATCTGTCAGCTCTGCTGGAAAGTGATGGAATATGTACTTGTGGCAAAGTGGTTGCTGAGTAGTACAGGTGCAGAGGTGATGCAGTGCAGGAATAATCACACAAAAGAAACTGTAATCCGGTTTGGAAAAGGGGTCTTTATTTTTGTATAAATCCCGGTCTGGCGACCAAACAATAATCCTCCGGCAATACACACCAATGTGTAAACCTCGGCAGGGAACGATAAGAAGAGTTTGCAAAAACCCAATAAATAATAACGCGTTACTATATTGTAGCTCCTGAATGTGTCTAAGACTTTTGCACAGCAGTGTAAAGGTGTGCAGGTTGTTGTACAACCCTTTTAAAAGTTGACAATAGTAAAAGCAGAATGAAATGTAACATAGCACAGTGAAAGCATGGTAAAGCATAGACAAACATTGTACATTATAGCATATTAAAAAATAAATAAAACCATGGTAAACTATGGCAAACGCATAGCATAGCCATGGGAAAAGCACGGTTGTGTGGTCCGGTGATTAAAGAAAAGGGCTTGTAACCAGGAGGTCCCCCGGTTCAAATCCCACCTCAGCCACTGACTCACTGTGTGACCCTGAGCAAGTCACTTAAACTCCTTGTGCTCTGTCTTTCGGGTGAGACGTTGTTGTAAGTGACTCTGCAGCTGATGCATAGTTCACACACCCTAGTCTCTGTAAGTTGCCTTGGATAAAGGCGTCTGCTAAACAAACAAATAAGAAATAAAAAATACCCTGGTATAAATATAAATCAAAACTGTTTTCCGGGTGTTTTTACTTACGTGGATTGTCAGTGAATAATAATAAGACAGACACTAGGTTTTGACAGAAACGCAGATTTAATTAACACACAGGTGCCGCCACTAGGGTACCATCAATGGTAGCCCTAGTGTCAGATTTAATAAACAACAAAAAAAAAGCTAAAAATAAAAGTTTTCCACACACGGCAAGCGACGTCCCGCTCCAGGAACCTACCTTACGAAACCCTAAACTAACCTAGCTAAGTCCCGGAGTCTTCCCGGAGACTCCAGCCTCTTCCTGACAGCCTCGGCTGGGCAATGCCTTCACAAGAACCTCTGGAGCGGACGCTCTCCTCCTCGGTGTACATGAACACAGAGGCTTTTCTCTCCGTGCCCGTCTGTGTAGCCATGGCATTGGAGTAGCCTCAAACGCTGTCGTTGCTGCGTTCTTAAACAGGCGTAGGCTCCCTGGACAAGCCCTCCCACCCAGTCAGGACCTCCCGGTCAGCTCAGCCCCGGGCAAGCCTTCCTGTTTACTGAGCAGCAGCGCAGCTGAACCAGCGGCAGAGTCCTCCCTGCCACTGCGGTCATTAACAGAACAGTTTCTTTACTGCTGCCTATCAGCTTGCCCGTCTCACTGCGACGGACTTGGGCTGATAAATGTAATCTTGCTGCATTAAAATCCAGTCAGAAGCATCGGTTCCTATAGTAATTGCTCCCGGTACACAACACTGTCTACCCTGACTGATCCTAGAGCACTAAAGCTTCATAACAGCAATGCACAGGAACCTATAGATTTGCCCCCTTACCAATTAAGTGACTGGTGAGTCTACTGAATTAACAAAGGTGTTTGTTACGGCCAAACCACTGATGCAATTATAAAAGATTCCTGCTGTATACCATGGTAAAAGCAGAGCAAAGTGTAGTGAAGCATTACAGTACAAGAAGATTAAATCACAGAGAACTTGTATGCATAGTAAATACATAGTAATCATGTAAATCATGGTAAATGCATCAAAGCAAACTGCAAAATGATTATGCAAATTTACTCTGGCGTGCATTTCTAAAAGGGTAGTGTGGAACAGTGTCAGTGCTAATTAACAGCATTGTATACAGTCTTCTGAAGTCATAAGATCCTGTAGGTTGCACAATGGTATCACTTTGAAACTGCTGGATCCTCCTGGGCACCATCCTCTCCAGCTGTAAAGCTTGGAAGACCCTTCAGTGCTGTATAATTGTTGAGGCTAGAGGTTATCTGAGGTCTAATCACGCCATTGAGAGAGATGTACAGACCGGGAGTTCAGAAAGTACTGTGAAAGATTGCACTTGTTTGAAGATTCGATTGCACCCTTTAAAAACAGACCCAGACACAGAACAGTACTTTTTAGCACTTTCATGCACTTTTATTAATTACAAAACAAATGAACAAACCATGACTTGTCCTTCATCAGCCTGGCACACAGCCCTGACTGCAGGGTTTCCAACCCTTTTATGCATGGCTTAATCAGCTTCAGGTGCTTCTCATTAAAATGGAGCCAGGTGATTCCACTCTGGCTCCAGATAACCCTGTGGTATTCTGGGGAATGTAGTCCTGCAGCACCCTTCTGGACTACATATTTTCTCCTCCCCCTACTCTGCCACACATGCTCTGTCACCTCTGCCACAGTACCTTCTTTCAATTAGTAATATTACTCAAGGCTCGATAAGTACACCACCAAAGATCCTCCATCTGTCTTAACACTGCCCATCCATCCCCCCACAGCATGCAACAAGCACTTTTTTTTTTTGACTGCTGTAATTATAATATGCCCAGAAACATTTCACATTTACAAAAAGAGGCAATCTAGCCATATAAACATGTCATGTCTACAAAAGGTGCCAAGTTATATACAACAAATGGTAATCCCTGTAAAGTGTAATAATATACAGTGCCTTGCATAAGTATTCACCCCCCTTGGACTTTTCCACATTTTGTAGTGTTACAACATGGAATTAAAATGGATTTAATTGGGATTTTTACCATTTGATTTACACAACATACTTAACACTTTGAAGGTGCAAAATATTTTTTTATTGCGACACAAAAGTTAATTAACAAAAAAAAATGACATTTATTGGTTGCATAAGTATTCACCCCCCTGAGTCAATACTTGGTAGAAGCACCTTTGGCAGCAATTACAGCTGTGAGTCTTTTTGGGTAAGTCTCTTACCAGCTTTGCACATCTGGATCCTGCAATTTTTGCCCATTCTTCTTGGCAAAATTGCTCAAGCTCTGTCAAGTTGGATGGGGACCGTTGGTGAACAGCAATTTTCAAGTCTTGCCACAGATTCTCAATCAGATTGAGGTCTGGGCTTTGACTGGGCCATTCTAAGACATTCAGGTTCTTGTTTTTAAACCACTCCAGTGTAGCTTTGGCTGTGTGTTTAGGGTCATTGTCCTGCTGGAAGGTGAACCTCCACCCCAGTCCCAGGTCTGTTGCAGACTGAAACAGGTTTTCCTCTAGAATTTCTCTGTATTTGGCTCCATCCATCTTGCCCTCAATCCTGACCAGTTTCCCAGTCCCTGCCGATGAAAAGCATCCCCATAACATGATGCTGCCACCACCATGCTTCACCGTGGGGATGGTGTTCTCAGGGTGATGAGCAGTGTTGGCTTTGCGCCACACATAGCGTTTTGCACTAAGGCCAAAAAGTTCAATTTTGGTCTCATCAGACCAGAGAACCTTTTTCCACATGTTTGCTGTGTCTCCCACAATCCTTTTGGCAAAATCCAAACTGATTTGATATGGGTTTTTTTCAGCAATGGCTTTCTTCTCGTCACTCTTCCATAAAGCCCAGCTCTGTGGAGAGTCCGGGTTATAGTTGTCCCATGGACGGTTTCTCCCATCTCAGCTGTGGATCTCTCCAGTTCCTTCAGAGTTAGCATTGGCCTCTTGGTTGCTTCTCTGACTAATGCCCTCCTTACCTGGTCACTGAGTTTTGGTGGACGGCCTTCTCTAGGCAGAGTCGCGGTTGTGCCATATTCTTTCCATTTTTTAATAATGGATGTAACGGTGCTCCGGGGATGTTCAAAGTTTGGGATATTTTTTTATATTATTAGTTTATTTAGCAAACGCCTTTATCCAAGGCGACTTACAGAGATCAGGGTGTGTGAACTATGCATCAGCTGCAGAGTCACTTACAACTACATCTCACCCGAAAGACGGAGCACAAGGAGGTTAAATGGGACAGACTGGGAGATGGAGCTGAAAGGGGCGTGGGATTCTCTGGGCCAGACGGGAGGCGGAGCTGAAAGGGGCGTGGGATTCTCAGGGACAGACTGGGAGACGGAGCTGAAAGGGGTGTGGGATTCTCCGGGACAGACTGGGAGACGGAGCTGAAAGGGGCGTGGGATTCTCTGGGACAGACTGGGAGGCGGAGCTGAAAGGGGCGTGGGATTCTCCGGGACAGACTGGGAGACGGAGCTGAAAGGGGCATGGGATTCTCCGGGACAGACTGGGAGACGGAGCTGAAAGGGGTGTGGGATTCTCTGGGACAGACTGGGAGGCGGAGCTGAAAGAGGTGTGGGATTCTCCAGGACAGACTGGGAGGCGGAGCTGAAAGGGGCGTGGGATTCTCTTGGACAGACTGGGAGACGGAGCTGAAAGGGGCGTGGGATTCTCTTGGACAGACTGGGAGGTGGAGCTGAAAGGGGCATGGGATTCTCTGGGACAGACTGGGAGGTGGAGCTGAAAGGGGCGTGGGATTCTCCAGGACAGATTAGGAGATGGAGGTTAGGCAGTGTTCATAACAAGTAGCTGGGATGACCATGGATTTTTCAAAGTGTAAATGAATAATCTTTCATTTTGAATTGAAAATCAAGGGAAGTGAAACACTCAAGAATGTGTGGAATGTATTGCAGATGTCATTTAGGCTATGCATTGGTTTCCTTTGCAGTCATTTATAAATTATTTAAATGAACAAATCCAAACATGATCATTTCTGAAAACATTTCAAGCAACGTTTTGTCCAAATATCAGGCCTATTTGTCCCTGCTAGCACCTTGATAAACATGTGAATTCACATGTGGCACGAACCCAAGAAAAGGTTTAATTTCCGAGTCACCAAAAATCAAAGATAATGCTTTTACTAGCCTAACACTCGCAGGAGATCTGCCTTCTCAGCCCCTTTAAGAGGCCAAACCCACATCTCTCAGGCTAATCCTCAGTTATTAACAACCTGGTTTCTCATTTAAAAAGCACCAAGCGAGACACTAACAGTGCCATAGTCACTACAGCGGGTTTGCTTCATCCCAGTGTAATCGCTCCTCCACGCCTTCCCTAAACTGTATTGTTGGGGTCTCCTGCCACAAGTCTGGGTATTCATGGGTTAACATGACTTCTAATTTGTAATTTGACTTTTATAATGCCCAGACTGCTTGTGACATCATCTTTGTAAACGTGTTTTCTGAATCAATAGAAGAGAAGTCCAAGCTAATACTGCGGCTGTTTTAAAGGTAAAGGCTGCAATTCAGACCGATAATACATTTGCATTTCTTCAGGTGCCTTGTGCCAGGTGCCAAGGTGCTCTGCCTTAGCACTGCTTTCAGACGTTATGCAACCAAGCAGGTGAATGGTGGCTTTGTACTTTTATGTGCATTCACTTTGGGCAGCAGAATTAATCTTTTACCTGCTTTATTAAATTTCTAATGGATCATATCCTAACCGTGTTACTGCTAACTAAGCATCACTATTACCAGCAACAGTGTTTATTATATTTGAATTGATGTTAAAACAGCATTGCACACTGGCTCAAAACCTTATAAAACACTTACAAAAAAATATATATATAACAGAACACAAATATATGAAAACCATTATAAAATATAAAAAATATTGGGTCTCTGGAAAGACCCAGACTGGATTAAACAGTGAACTCCATCCCTAGTGGACCAGCTGTACTGCACACAGGAATCATTCTCTCAGTGACTGCTGTACCAGTGCTACTGTATGTTGCTCCTTTACACTCTGTTTCGCTGGCCTCCATGCATTCTCAGATCTAACGGCATTTCTCATATATGCCAATGTACTTTAAATAATGGAAATGTCAGCCGTTCTAGAATCAAAAACCCCATTAAGAGCTCAGTAACGGGTGTTTATTATGGGCCAACTCGACTACTCCCTCATTGTTAATTGTGTTTAGATATTGAACAGCAGACAATGTGATTTTAGCTGGATGTGGTAACAGTAATTACGACACTGATCCAACACTGCCTGGGGCGCTATGACAGGTACGGCCCTTAAATTAGGTGTAGGTAGTTGACTGGATTGAGCGAGCGCTCACATAAAACACTGCTTCCTTGATCAGTCACCTGCTACAGTACCCATCTCAAAAGACAAACCAGACTTTGTTTTGTTTAATCTAAGAGCTATAAAAAGCATTTTCAAGCTGCAGCATGGTGCAGCCAGTTTAATCTATTGCATCTGTGATGGATGCCCGCTGGTATACAGGCAAATTATCAAAGGGCACCTCAGTCATTAGTGACACAAAACTGATCTCAACATACTTTGTAGTCTACTGTAGTCTTTTACTATAGCATCATTTCTTAATCTTGAGTATTAATACTAGACCTTAGAATATCTTACCCACCAACAGTACTTTGAAACACAGCTCCTGGAAAACACTGAGTGTTAGTTTTTTTTTTTGCTTTGCTTTTGATGGCAAGCATACTTATTATCATATACATAACCAAACTGAAGAGAGTGTTCATGGTTCAGAACGCTGTACTGTATATACAGGTAGTGGACAAACAAATGGAAACACCTGGGTAAATGAGGGACACCAAGTATATTGAAAGAAAGTGCTTCCACACAGGTGTGGCTCATGCGTTAATTAAGCAAATAACATCCCAGCATGCTTAGGGTCATGTATAAAAATGCTGGACAGGCCTGGTTCACTATAATTATGGCTGCAAGAGGAGACCTCAGTGACTTTGAAAGAGGGGTGATTGTTGGGGCGCGTTTGGCAAGAGCTTCAGTGACCAAGACAGCTCAACCTGCTGATGTTTCACGAGCAACGGTGTCTAAGGTGATGTCGGCATGGAACTCCGAGGGAAGACATCATCAGCAAAGGGCAACAGTGGGTGGAAGCGCCAGGATCGTGATATCCGTGCATTAATTCAAAGTGCAAGGCAAAACAGGTGAGCAACTGCAGATCAATTGACTGCAACCTGGGGCGCGAGCAGCCAGTTTCATCAAAAACGGTCTGTCGAGAACTCCACAGAGCGGGATACCATACCGGCCCAACGCCCTATTAAGTGACTTTACATTGGTGTTTCCATTTTTTTGTCCACTACCTGTACGTCACACAGATAGATGGTAACTCTATATAGAAACACACACTGACAGCTGCCAACTGTACTGGCAATGGGCACCAAACTAACACCGCTCTCGAGTCCCTGTAAACTAGAGAACACTGTGCACCACTAGGGCTGGACGATAATGACATTTTCAGCTATTGATTATCGTCTGTAAATTATCAGGTGATTTATCGGCCGAATAAATAAAACATTAAAAATGATTGTAATTTATCAAATTTGTACTGGAGCAGCATGACAGCCGTCAGTCTAAGTCAATGAGTGTAGAAGAAAAACAAACGACACAGTATAGGAATTTTTTTAATTTCTGGTGGGTGCCCAGAACAAAATAATTTGTATATTAATAAATGATGTCGTTTTCCTACATACATATATATTTTTTCTTATTTAAACATTTCTGTTAATTCGAGAACGTTTACTTTTACTTTCATAGAAAAAGTTCCAATCAGTGAGACAGACACTTGACTTGGAAGCTGAGCAGGACTGCAACCCAAACTTCCTAAGGGAAGAAGCTCCAGAAGATAGGGAAGGCGTTCTGCTGCTGGTGCCCCACTCGTGATCTTGTTCATTATATTGAGGGAATCTTGCAGGCTAGGAACTGAATTGTAATACTGTACAATGCATGAAGCTAAATCAGGTATCCATCAGGCCAGTCTTTCACCAGGTCACAGAAAAAAAAAAAAAACTCAATGTGTCTTTTTCCATTGCTAAGGCTACTAACAGCTTAAATAAATAGGCAGTAAAGTACAACCTGCAGCAGTGATGGTTTCAGCACATCTGTGATGCCAAGCTGCTCTATGTTATATTAAGATGGACGGTGCTGTGCTTTACAATGATTGCTAAGCTGTGTCAAGTGGAAATTCACAGCTCTGTAGGCCTCCTGCCTGGAATTCAGTGCTCACATGACTTAAAGAGAACCCTGGCTGGAAAAACTGAACCCTTACATTTAGGAATTGTTGTTTAGGCATGTTGAAACCTGATATTGAGTCATTCAGCCAGTGTCTGGTACTTACTGTAGTGTAGCTTTCCCTGCCTGCATCGTTCAAGGGATTCAATACAAAACAGCCCCCGCTGTGCCTGAGTCCCCACCCTTTCCAGAATTGCTTCCAGAACACATCACCAGATCAGCGCCCTGGCTTACAGCTCGGGTCCACTCAAGCTGCTTTCCACAGAGCAGACAGACACTGTCCTCAGGCTATAACATTATCTGTGGCTGCGAGCTACGTGGGCACTGCTCTATGTGTTTCTTGTTTGGATGTGTGTTTCTATAAATTCTGAACACCTTGTTCAATTGATCTGAATTGTGTAGGGTGGGAATGAGACAGGCACAGTTTTATAACAAAGGGACATCACATATTTTCAGTGTTTACTCCCGTCTTTAATTAACTCCTCATTTCTGAAAGACGCAAAACAGCTGTCCATTTTACAAAACTAGAACAAGACAACTAAGTTAGACGTTCTCTTAAGGACTCCAAAGGTGTTTTGTTTTTCAATTTGTATCGACATGATTTTTTCTCCTTTCAAAATATAGGCGTTAATTAAAGCGTGGAGGAAACACTTTGAAAATACGGTCCAAAGTCTGGTGCAGGATATTTCAATGTTAGTGCCGGTAGACTACAGTAACCCAGCCATCCCTTCATTAGAGACACATCAGGTGTCACTCCAAATCATCATTTACCTTTCAACAAAAACAACACAACAACATGACTTTCAAAACGTACAAAAATGTGATTGTGCTTTTTTTAAATCTATACTACTGCTACTACTACTACTACTACTACTAATAATAATAATAATAACAATAATAATAATAACAATACTAATAATAATAATAATAATAATAATAATAGTATTACAGATATTATTATTATCATTATTAAACAACAATAACAATAACAATAACAATAACAATAACAATAATAATAATAATAATAATAATAATAATAATAATAACACCCAGACAATGAAGCCAAACATCCTCCTGCAGTGTAGCAGGTCTGCCGCATGCTGCCCAGCCACACTGTATCCCACCCGACCACGCTGAAGATATAGGTTGCATGTATTATTCATGGCATTACTAATGTGGCAAGGTCACACAATAACAAGGGAAGCCTTTAAACAAAGCCAGGGAACGTCAAACAACACAGCTGCCAAGGTCCGAGAGGCAAGTCAAACTGTCACCAGAACAGATGGAACAACACATCAGAATGAACCTCATGAAATAAAATCAAACCACCCCGCTCTCCGCCGGCACCACCCTGACTCGTATGAACAAAGACATTTAAAAAAACGATTTCCACACAATATAAACCTAATTCACTAGAACAGAAAAGGCACACCTACTGTTCAAACGCTCGTAACATCCTTCGGCAAATGTCAATGCGATCACAAGGTGCGTGTTCTTTGTCATTGAACTGAAACCACTGGGTATGCTGTATCCATAAGGAGTGTTTACACCATTCTGCAATCTCCCCAGATCGCGAGCACTGATCACGGATTTGAATGGAATGCGGCTTATTTTATTAACAGGGAATATGATGACATTCCATGCTGCGTGCGCGTATATAAAACATACATCACAGTCTATACATCATACATAGACACAATATTAAATATATTGCCCAATGTCACAATGTTGTTGTTTTTTTTATGTATGATGGAAAATAAGGCAGTTACCCAATAAATAAAACACGGTATTATTGTAACAGCAGCACGCATTTAAAGCAACAGACTTACAGTACAGACTTCCGCAGACCGCGTTTACTCTCGCATATTGTGCATGATTCCCGTCGTTTCCACGTTTTATTTCACGATAATAATAATCCTTCATGTATGGAATGAGAGGCGATGTTTGCTTTTCTGTCCTGTCAAGCGGCTGTCAGCCTGGAACAACGCAGACCTGCTGCTGGGCTGGCCGTCGTGACGTCACAAGCAAAACTGAGTGACTCCACCCCACCCGAGTCCTGGCCGTGGCCTTCACACAGCTGCTGCTGTACTACATGGCGTGGGGGGGGGGATTTTAACTTGCAGACCGTGCAAATCGAGCAGTGCTTGTATCAATAACAGGAATATAATTTGAGCAAAGAGTAGTTGTTGGGCTGTGCTCCTGGAAAATGGTAACTGCATTGCATCTGTGTTTTTATATATATTTTTAAAAAAAACCTACACTGCTGAACTGAGCCAGCTGCAGTGTAAATCTAGGCCTATCTCAGATGCTGCATTCGACTGCAATACTAGAGCATTACACTGGCTCAAGACAGACATTCAGATTGTATTTTATTTCTGTAGCGTGTGTCATTTTGGCAGTCACACAGCCTCTGGCAATCCAGCTTCACAGTTATTTAGATCATGATCAGTCACCGTATAGGGCCATTCTACACACTGCTGCTGCCAAACACCACACCCTACTTATCCGCGTTAAGCACCATGCACATATAAAGAACAAAGCACTATTTTAGGATAGGTACCAGTGCTATGTTATGTATCCGTAGATGGAACGACACAGGCAAAATATCATTTTTAACGGCTTGATGCTCAATGGTTTATTTAATTGTTTTAAATGTCACTGTATCATTAACGTAATAGTGTAATTGATCAGTTTTGCATACATACTTTATTGAAAAATGTATTGTATTGTCACTGGTGTATCCCAAAATGTGCACATGAGATCAATAATTAAAACCACAAACCATTGATACTGATACAATATGCGCAGTGGCTAGAGCTTGACAAGGCAATCATAGAGAGCAAGGTTTCAGATTCAAAGCTCAGCCTCTGCCTTGCTATTTGACCTTGATGGCATTTGTGTTCCATGTTCCTACATCACTGTTAATGAGGAGTAGTTTATCTAATATATGACTCAAGAATTAATCAAAAGCATAAAAGTACCCCAACTCAAGCCCACCTTCTTCTGCTGATTCTTAGCCTCCCCAAGCCGTACACAGTTAGAACACTGATATACTTAATTGCCACTTGCTACAAAATTATAATTTTTTGCGGATGTGCTATAATATAGACAAATTGAAGTTATACACATGTAAACAGAAAATCCCTTGTAACATTAAAGTGTGCTTCATTGTCTTTCATCGGACAGTAATTGACTGTCAACACAATGCAAATTTTCTGTTTAACCCTCTAGTGGACAATTATTAAATAATAGTACTGGCAAAGACGTTGCATAAAAAAATATCAAACATTTATTTTGGCTGCTTGTTTTATAAAACAGTATACAGTCATTTAATTAAACAGATTACTTGGGGGGTTTCGATGGACATCTAAATAGCCATTGTTTATTAATATGAAAAAACAAACAAACAATGACTGCTGTCACCATTCACTGTGACATTACTAGCACATTTACGGAACAATATTGGTAAAGATACAAAAAAAAGTTTCACTTGAGTATTCCTTGGACATTTGTAGTTGTATTTTATAATATTTGACAACCAATACATAATGTTGATATTTGACAACACCCACAATTAAAATGTCATCTTTTTTCAGAAACTCCTCCAGACAAATAGCCAAAATAATAACTGAAAGCAGATATCCTTTTGCACGTTCTTTTATCTAAAAAAAATAATAAATTACATTGTTTTAAAATCAAATTTCCCAAAGAGAATCTCCACTTTAAACGTGATGTTTCTTTTCAGCGTTTTTATGTACTTAAGGCTGTGGCCTTTGGTTAAATGGAAACACATATCAATATACAATCCTTTGGTTATTCTGGGTCAGTGTATTCCAGGCTAAAGCGTTGAATTGCAAATAGTTTTCGCAGTTGTTTACAAGAAGCACACAGAAGTTCAGCCAGACAGTTACCCTTTTATATTACCTGTAAATCCTTCTCTGACAGCTATCAGAATACAAAAGAAATGTTAAGGTTTTACGTATGAGGGTAAATACAATTCAGTGTAGTATGTGATGATGCTAGACTGAGAGGCACACAATCAAGTTTCTAAAAAAAAGTTAGTGATACAGTATTTAAGTAATCAGCCTTTCTGCTAATAAGACCAAGGTGCTTTGTGTAATTCTCTATATTGTTTTTCCCAAAAAGTACAATGTATTATTAGCAAACTGAAATTAACAGAAACAAATACAAATACTTAATGACTTGTACATTCCATTTAAAGCGGTTTAATTATGTTGTTGTAATTATCAGTGCAAATTAATCTTTGGGGTAAAAAGCTTTAAAAACTGTTCACAACATTTTATGGACCATAAAATTAGGTTACACAACATTTACACGTCAATCTGAAAGTCTGGCCAAACGTTTGCATGAGTTCAGATTAGACGTATTGTAGTCTGCTCAATAAAGCTCTCAGCTCTCACAAGCTGAAAACAATTGGTGAATTTGTACTGCAGACTTGGCTCAAAAGCTGTCATCAAGGATTGCTGCATGGTAACATCAAAAGCCACCAAACAGGCAGAGCAATCTGAGCTGCTTTTAAAATTGTACAAAGATACAAGCTATACAGCTGGCTGGAATGTAGGTGTATAGTAGCAACAAAGCCCCCCTGCTCCCCAAAGTCCCCCTGCTCCCCAAAGGCCTCCCATGCCCAATGTAAACAGGCTTGTCCAAATGCTGAAGGCAGCATGCTTAGAGTGTTTTGTCAACGACGGTATCCTTGACTGCCCTGTAGGTTTTTAGGACTGTTCCTGGCTGCTTGGCGTTTGTCTTGGATCTGGGGCTGAAGGTTGCCATGTTCTTGCGTAGGTATCTACTCGAGGTGATGAGGTCACCGTAGCCCTGTGCGTGAGAGAAGGCGTAGCCAGAGCGCCGAGAGCTAGTCCGTCTGATCCGGGTCCTGGTGGCCTGCGGGGGAGGAGCGTGCTTGGATTGGCTGACCTTATATCGCACCTGGAGAGGAGAAATGGAAATAGGCAATAAAGTAAATTAAAGACGAAGTATGGGTAAGGTTTGAGGTCCAACCACTGTGAACTAGGGATTTAAACATTAGCCAAGTGTTAACCATTTAGCATTTTGTCTAAATGTTTAACCCATTGTAAAAAATATGCAAGCCAAATGAGTGTTAGCCTTAATGTTTACATAGTAAGTGTACAGTGTGGGTAAAAAAATAATAATAATCATATTATTTTCATACACATTTAAATGATGTACACATATAGTCTTATCCAGAATGACATTTTGCAGTAATTTAAATGATGTACACATACAGTCTTATCCAGAACGACATTTTGCAGTAATTTCTAAATTAGTGATGAAGGGAGTTCTTATGATGGTTATTCTGATTGGTTAGAAACATTTCCAATATGTTAAAGTTTAAGGATATGATATGGTTGGTATTACTTACATTCATGGTCAGTTTTAACTTTAGGTCTTCTTATATTACCTCAAACTAATTTCACTATAATTCTGCCTAATACCAGTCTAATACCAACAGAGTGGCCATGAGCACATCAGTCAAAAATAGTGCCAACAGTGTGACTAATGCCAATGCTATACACATCCAAGACAGAAATTCCATGGCAGTGAATCTGTCACACAGGAAATATACATGGGATCATCGAGTAAAGCCATTCAGTAAAAAACTAAACAAAAAAAAAACAATTGGCAAGGCAACCTCAACTAATCCAGTCTGCCTTAAACAAAAACTGCATTACTAACAACGCACAGTTTTGATAAGCTTTAGTAAGATGTACATCATTTCTATGAACACACGGTACCATCACAAACCCATGATACTGTATATCCTGAACATGTGTTCCGTGGTCCCATCTTTGTTAGGATCCAACACAAGAGGCTTTCCTTTCAGGACAAATTCAGTGCCCCAAATGCCGGTATTTGTCATTCAAGTCAGGGCTTTGCAGTTGACTACTGTATGCCTCAGACAAACAGATAAGGATTATGAGATTACGAAATAATGACTTGCAAGGAAACGCATAACCAGGTAAAGGTACATAATTCTGTTAAATCTATATTACTTTCTGAAAAACAGATAATTATGGAAAAAGCTCTGCCTGAACCGCTGTTGATTATTACGATGTTTAGAGAAGAAACTATTGAAACAATTGAGGAAACAGCTCCTGAAAATGATGCTGATTGCTGCTTTTCTTATCTCTGAAATACAGCAATCAGCACAAATTCAAGAACAGCTGTTTCTTCAATTGTTTTAACCGGGATGATAAATTAGCCCTTGACTGGGTGCCATCATCTGATTTCTTTGGAGAGCTCAATCCAAATAATACAAACAACAGTTTGTAATAATAACAAACTCAATATCTAATAGAAATTGGTCTTTATCACCCAGAAACCAAAATGTCACAAGACCACAATATGGCAGCCATATCAGGACAACAATTTGTCTGTGGAGTGTCCACATCACTGAAGATATGAAGCTAGCAGTTTTTGAGATGTTATAGCAATTTCACTCTCTTTCAGTGAAATAAGTAAGTGCAACACTACCTGAAAGCAAGGCTTGCAAACAGAGAATTCCTTAACCTAGTGTCGTAGCAGATTTACAATAACATGTGTTTCTTTCAAAACTACACATTTGAGACCAATACAGTGAACGGTGCACTACAGGTAAGATTTATGAAATTATTTTTCAAGCTACAAGTGATTAAATTACTAAACCTTTAAGAGCCTTCCACAATTATTCCACTTAAAAGCAGCTACTCTGTGCAAAAATGACCTCACCAAGACAAACTAATTCTGAGGTTGAATGTTCATAGCTGAATGTTTACTACCCACCTTGTCGTTGATGGTGGGTCGAAGCTCTGTCCGGCTGAACCTGTAGGCTACCACGGGCAGCACACAGAGGATGGTGGTGAGAAGGATGGTCAGCCAGACATTGGGCTGGTTCAGGGAATTCCTTGCAGTGCCTGTAAAAGCACAAACACATGTGCCAAGTGAAATAACAGAACAGACAGCTGACATACAGTAGCTATGGGGAGGGAACCATGCAAAGAGAGAAATAATAAAAATAAAAATAAAAAAAGAAACTCAGCTGCCTAACACACAATTATTTTACCCCCAAATGTGTCCCCCCCCCATTTTAGGAGGTCCAAAGACAGAATTATTTATATTTTTGTTTTTTCATTTTATTAGTAGTTCCCAAAATGCTCTAAAATGGGGCATTTTTCACACTGTTGTTAATTCTGCATATTAATGTTATCTGAATATGTATATGCTGTTTGTGAAAATCGTTAGACGTGCTTTGAGCTGAAGGCAGCTGTCAAAACATTGTCCTTGAGCCAACAATAATAATGTACTTTAATACACTTCTAAAAACCCGTCTACCAGCAATCAGCTGAAAGAATAAAAGTGAAAAAATAAAAATCCCCAAATAACCTCCTACAGGCTCTAAAATAACTATTTCAAGAGACCTGGCTGCTTCTTCAAGCCACTGATCTTTCCTTATAAACACATATGAATGTACCAACGTTCATAAATGCACTGTAACGTGTATATGACACATATATAATAAGATGATCCTGATTCTATGTTTTATGTTCTACAAGAAGAACATGTGAATGGAGAGCATATAACAAGTATTACTGTAGATCTCTATCGAGGTCTTTCCTATCTTTCACTTATGGGATTGCTGACTAAACTGACTAAATTGATTGATTCAATTGATTTAATCAACCTATGCTCCACCAAGATAAGCCTCATATGGGTTATGTAGAGTATTTTACAGCAGTGTAATCACCCCGGATCACCTGTGTGGATACCCCTAAAATAAGTGTAAAATGCTTTAAAACAAATCTAGTTGTAGATTATCTTGGCACAGTGTAGGTTGATCAAATCAGCCCCTAACCTTATTTCTACTGCTCTTCTCACAGTTGCTTTCTTACACAATACTTACCAATGAAGGGGAAGGAAGCTGTGAAGATGAGATACATCCCATTGCTGTACATGGTGAGAGTAATGGCGAAGTAGATGGCCAGGCTGCCCCACATAAATAACTGATTAACTGATGTCCAGTAGGCAGTATCTAGCCCAAGCTACAGAATTGAACAAGAAAATATTAATATTACTTTCACTGAAAGCATAATTGAAAATAAGGCTACAGACAGAAAGCGACAGACAGATATACAGTAAAAGATAGATGGAATAAAACAGATAGACAGACAAGACAATACTATAAAACACACAGGAAAGAAAATAGATGAGAAAACACATTTTAGTTGTCATGTTCCACAACCCTAGAATACCCTAGAGTGAGTATTTTTAACATTAGGGTTAAGACTGATCCTTCTGTACTAGTGTTCTGGGATGCTTGCCCTGTACATGAATATATAAACATATTTGGTAAGGTATGGTATGATATAGATAAACACAGGAATGTACAGACAGACACACACAAAAAGCTGAGACTTTGATTCTTATGGTGAGCAGGACTAGGCTCAGGCTATGGCAGGTGGTGTACCTGGATGGAGACAGCGATCAGCAGGCAGGTCTGTGCAAGCAGGGCAAAGGACTGGTAGTCAGCAAGGTCTTTGCCATCATCCCGCATTGTGTCATACATGGCTCCGTAGGGGATAAAGAAGAGGATAAGCGAGCTGTAGATGCTGTGGAGCAGACACTTGATGAAGGAACCTATGTTGAAGTACATGTTGAGCTGTCCAGGCTGATAAAGCTTCGGGTACTCCAAACTCCAGCGGTCACTCACATCCTTAAACAAATGAATACAAACAAATTATCTATATATCGGCACATTGATTAATAAGATATACCTATAAGTAAATGAACTATTTTAAGACAAATTTAAAAAAAACTTATCAATGCAGATTACTTTTCTATGTAACCATTAGCTACATCGGTCCAAATTAAAAAAAAAAAAATGCTTGTTCCTGGCCCTAAACTGATCTGAAGGGTGTGACTCACCACTGCTTTATCTACCACTTTACCACTCTAGGATTAATGCATGCTCACGCCCATGAACTCTGGAGTACCATGGATTCCTGCAGAAACTATTTTAAGGTCTGCAGCAATCCCAGCAGGAGACCTAAATGAGAATGTAGCCCCTGCAGCCAAGTTGTTTCAACCCTATAAAAACAATGTGCAAGTGTGGTCCTAATGGTACTAATATGTATCTATTAAAAGGTATTTTTTTACCCATGCACATGTACAGCCAAATACAAATAAGATTTAAAGTAGTCTATAACATTTAAGCAGTACAGTAGTGTGTACCTGATCAAAAAGGCTCATCCCCAGCACAGGCAGTGAGGTATAAACCAGGTTGTAGAGGGTGATATACCATTCGTCATACACAGTCTGTAAGAAAAACACACTCAGGTTTACAAAAAGTCACAGAAACTCCAAGCAAAACATGTGTATTTTGAAAACGTAATTTGACTTCTGACGTCAAGATAAATTCATTGGGAAAGCAAGAGTGTTTGGGGTCTGTTCAATTGAGCTGAAAAGCGGCCAATAAGAACATAAGAAAAGGAGTCCTAGTACCCTAGCTGATTGATTTAAAAATGTAGTCAAGTCAGATCCTAAAGGCTCCCAATGATTTAGTATCAGCAACATGTGTCTCCTATCCTCTAACAATCGTCTAAGATCTAAATACCCACCACTGTTTATATAAATAATATAAATTTAGGGCCCTTTTGGGTTTATACAAATATGTAGAGTAAGATGCCAGGGTGGGTCCTATTTAAATGCAACACACACTGGCAGTATTTAACCCTCCACCACTTAGATCAATTGATTGTGTGTGTATACCACAGTATGTGATACATACCTGTGCAGAGAATCCACAGAAGAAGCCATACCAGAAATGCACCAGGGTGAAGGTGAAGTTCTTGTAGAAAAAGTAGTTGAGGAACTTGCACATGCGGATGTAGGACCACCTGCCATGGACCAGCAGGAGGCGCTGCAGGTACCGGAACTGGGCAAAGGAGAAATCGCTGGAGAGGACAGCCTGCATCCCCTCCTGTCCACTGATTCCCACCCCAATGTGGGCAGCTGGGAACACGGCCACAGAGATAGGCAGGGAAGACAGACACACAGAACCATGGAGACAAACAACAGAGTTACTCTTTCCCATGCTACATAATAATACACAATGTAATCCAAACCATTCTATGTGGATGAAAACATTACAACCATTAAACTTCATAATATATAAAATTCAATCTACTTTTACATAGGGTACCTGGCCAAGAAGACTGAACTCCAGCATAAACCCATAAAACACTAAAATGACAACACACTGTCTGCCATCAACCACAGCTCCAACAACAAGAAGTAATAAAATAGTGACTTTTGACAGATAAGACATCACAGATAGATGCATCTGCTAACAGCATTTAAAAAAATCTGGGTTAAAAATCCAAAAAGCTTTTATGTATATTTGGCAACTTTCTCGCATGCCATCCATGCTGACAGTGGCCCTCTTGCCTTTGATCATGCTGACGTCGTTGGCTCCGTCCCCGATGGCCAGAGTGATGGCTTTCTTGTACTTCTTGACCAGCTGCACCACCTGGGCTTTCTGCAGTGGTGTCACTCGGCAGCAGATGACAGTTTTACACATGCAGGCGGTCCTGAGGAACTCCACCTCCATGCTCTTCTCTAGACCGTATGCCTGACAGGGAGAAGACACAAGCAAGAATGCACTATGGGACACTGCTGGTGACCTCCAGGACATGTGAGAACGAGCAAATCCAGCTCTCAGAAATGGAGGAGATTCTATTTTGTTTGCTGTTTTACAGGCCTTTTTGATGTAGGCTTTTACCACCCTGCCAATAGTAGTGTTAAGAGTTGGAAGCAGTAAGCGATAGGCTGTTTTTATTTTTTCTTTGGATGAGAGATAATATTGATCAATAACTAATTGCCCGGCAAGGCAGACTAGTTGAAACATTTGTCATTGAACTGAAGTTTCTTTTAGTATCTCTACAGTACATTCAGCACTATTGCCCAAATGCAGTTCTCTCCACATTTCCATACCAAGCTATGTCCGTTGATGACAAGGCCATATTCCCCTTCCACAGTGTCTTCAGGCAGCACCGCTGACTTATTTTTGGGCTGCTTCACTTCAAAGATCGGCTCAGCTTCAATGGTTTCTGGTTTGATTTTATTCCGTGCATTTCTAGTATAAAGAGTAATGGAGTATTATTAGAAAAAAAGAGCATTAACACCAATTGCCTTAATAAAAAAAAATAAAAAATCTGAAAAGATTTGAATCTGGGTCACCATGAAGTTATTCTTTGTATGCTGTATTATCAGAAGGCACATTTATTGAATGAATCAGAGACTGGGGTGAGTATGGACCCCAGAAACAAGTGCACCCTGCCCCCTACCCATATTGGAAACAAGCATGCATGCTACCCAAAGTAAATGTCAGTTATAAATAACAGAATCGTGGTTTGACGCACCTCAGTTCCTCTCTCACGTCCTCAGCTGTGTTTGCGGAGATGATAAACACCTCGTTCATCTCCTCTCGCAGCATGTTGCACGCATAGCCGATGTTCACAGCAGTCTCTGTTAGAAATGAAAAGATTATATATCTTGAAAAGTAATTGGTAGGTAAATATAAGTATTCAACCAATACTGCTTAACAGATGAGGTTAAAGCATTTAAGTTGTTATAATGAGATATTAATAATGATATAATCAAATGAAAATGCACAGTATGATGCTCAAATGTTTTTATGTTTTTTTTTTTTTTACTGTAATCTGTCCTGAAGCTGTGCATTATTTTATTATAAATATTTTTTTGTTATAATAATACTTGGCTTGTATCTACTGTAAATGTGAAATGTACCATGAATCAACATCTTCTATAACTTTAAACTTTCAAATCATAAGATAAAATAAAAAAGACATTTACATGTTAAGAAATCACATGTAGATTTTACTGAAAATCAGTACAAAATGAAAATAAAGGGCCCTGTATGTCAGTTACTGTAGGAATAATGTCCTATTCATTCAAGTCTAGACCCTGCTGTAACTCATTACTATGCAGCCAATTAAGATTCCTGGAATGCCTTCTCACTGCAGTACGTTTCCTGTGTCACTCAAGAGGGAGCAGGTGGCGGTACCTTGTTTATCTCCTGTGAGCACCCACATCTTAATGTCAGCTTTAGCCAGCTGTTCAATCGTCTGAGGCACTCCATCCTGCAGCTTGTCTTCTATTGCTGTGGCACCTAGTAACTGAAAAGCACGCACATGCTCAGCTTGTACAGTATACTTTTAAAACAAGGCTGCATGCAGTGATTTAGAGGTCATATCGTCAGGGTACACTGCTGAAGGAAACTCATTTGTAAGCTGTGGTTGGATTTATCGGATTTGGCCCATGGATATTTAGACACTTGAGAAACCCTCATCCAAGTGCTAGTACATTTTGCTCAACTCTATGAAAATGTTGCATACTGCATATATAGTTATTTTTTGTTGGTAAAGTGATCCAAGTGCCAGGGTAGGAATGATCTAGTGCTTCTTTTGGAGGTACCTCCCTGCCTTTTTGTACAAATAGGCCATTTTCCCATAAACAAGCACACTATTACAGTTCAATTTGGCTCTTTAGCAGAGGTGTCAATTTTACCTATAAAATTCTAATGTGAAAAATGTAGGGAAATTATCGCTGCTAGCCAGACAACAAAATACACACAAGATATAGCTTACACCACACAACAATAAACTACTCAACTTGTGGGATCTGAGCTGTGTTACTTGGCTTCAGACCTCCCCCTGCTATTTCAAGTTCCATGACGCAAGTGGGGGCCTGGCAAAACCGTACATATATGAGAAGCACAGGAACGCTTTGTAGGGGCCTATTCAAACTCCCCTGGGGGATAGATTTGCTCCTGTGTTTCATGTTGGGCACCCCACTCTATGAATGTATCTGCTACCTGTAGGTTCTTCTCGATCTCCTCGTAGAGCTCATCCAGTTTCTCTTCCCTTTCCTCCAGTGCTGTGCTGGCTGCGTGGTGACGGGCCCTCCAGTCCTCAAAATACCCTTCCTCCAAGTCCTTATAGGCCAGGACCAGAGTGCGCAGGCCTTCCCCAGCAAACTCCTGCGCAACAATCACAGGGACACCCAGCCATGTTATGCCTCCACTTCACACAGGCCAAGGGGGTTCAAAGATTGGCATCTGGTATACAGTACAGGTTATTCTTATTTATACCTATATATAAAAGTTTACCATAGTAAAAGCACAGCAAAGTGTAATACAGCATGGTGAAAGCATGGTAAAGCAGAGGTAAGCATTAAAATCACCAGAGAGGTATAGTAATAAACATGGCAAACCATGGTAAACTACGGTAAATGCATAACCAAGGGAAAATCATGAGAACACGGCAAAATTACTTTGCAAATGTACTGTGGACTTTTATAACAGTAATACCTTCACTTATTTATCAGTTTGTTTTTTTACTGCATCACTTGTATTGTACCTAAACTGTTTGCATGAGTATGACATTTTCAACCCCAGGTAAAGTCTTTCCCAGCTAATTCTAGCCCTGCCACAAACGAGAGGAGGGTTATACACTGTAGCATTAGAATAGGCCCTAACTGGTACCCCTGCAGGCACTCTCACAAAGGCTAAGGAGAAACGGCAGTGTTTGTGAACAACTACACATCTCCTCGTCTTAACAAAAGGCCACCCAGGGTATAGATGAGTCACTATGACAGGGGGGAGTCCTTGTGCACACGCTCAGTTTAGAATTCATGAATGCCTCACAAGCACTTTCTTCATAACAGAGACAAAAATAACTCTAATAAGACATTCTGAAAGTAACACAGTTAAAAAAAAAACAACCTTGCAACCTACTGTAGGATGAGATTTTAATTATGGCGCAACAATTCTTATACTATTTTTTTTAAATACCAAATAACACAACTAACAACTGTGATAAAGATAAGTGGTGGTGTGTGGCATGGTATGCAAATTTCTCAAATTTCCCCATGGTTATGCATTTACAGCAGGTTACCACAGTTTGCCTCATATGCATTAAATTAAAATATCAAATGTGTTACATTACTATACTTATTTATCTAACTGCCTGGTATGTTTGCCTTCTAAAACATCTTATAACTTAAGGGTAAAATTAACTATTTTCCTTTAGATGTCTGTAAGCACATTTCTTCACTTTATTTCTGTGAATATCTAACAAAATATCACATTCTCTCCATCAATATGGCTTTCAACTCATAGCTAGCTTACTGCCCACACTTACTGGTTTAAATATTGTATCTACTCTGCTTTATTTTATTTTTTTTAATTCTATGCTGCCAGCAATGTACTGCATTTCTCTAAAAATATGATGTATCCTCAGTGGAACAGGATAACTACATTGATTAATAGCTGGATTAACATAATGCATGAGTTTACAGGGCCACCCCATCCACTCACGTCAAGGTGCTCAGTGGTGACGTCCTTTAGCGTTTTGCAGGCAGGATGAAGTCTCTCATATATAATGGTGTCGGCTCCCTTGCAGTACAGGGACAGTTTCCCTTCAGGGCAGCGCACTTAGATTTAAAACAAAGGAATAAAAAGTATTCTTTTGAGGTCATAATTCCCAGATATAAGCACATGCAATATCAAAGTCCAGTTAGAGTTTAACATGCTTTCCTGGAACACCTTACATTATACATCATTCAGTACACTACAGTAGGAAATAAGGTGGCTGTTCCCTAACTCTTTATGTCGGTAAAATGATTTATTAAAACTGATTTAAAAAGCAATACTTCATAACATATAACAACAGAAAAAATGATTTCACAACCAGCTGAAACGTCTCAGTTTGGCAAGTGGTAATGGGGAAGCTATTGTCAGTACATGCTTTGTATGAATGGACGCTGGTAGAGTGGTAGGGCGAGTTACCGATGACAGACATCCTCTTCCTGACGTTGTTGAAGTCGAGGATGGCGAGCAGCTCGTAGGTCTTCGTCTCTCCCATCTCCACCACGGTGATGGACTCCGGGGTGCGCGAGCGGAACACAAAGCCGAAGTTACGGGCAGCTGTGACGAGAGCGCCCTCGTCTGGAGACTGAGCCTGGTACAGCAGCTCACCTGAACAGGGAAAGAGCAGGAAATAAATCACTCAGGCACAGCAGCCAGTGGGGATGAAGACCAGGGGGAGGCAGGATAGATGACAAGTGTTCCCTTTTTGCCATGACAATTGTGTTCATGAAGGAATCTCTGATTAGCTTGTTTAAAACGCGTGATGCTGCCACCCGGTAACACAGTCTCTCCAGCATTGATTGAACCAGAAGGTTTGGGTGTCATTATGGTCAGAGAAACACAAAGGGACACGGATCAAAAGAGAGGATGTAGGGGATGTCTTTTTGTTGTTTTAAGTTCTACTGAAAGTGAAAAGATCAATGATTAAGTTTTGTTCAACTAACTATATTAAATTAAATATCTTCTGATCATTCAGTTCTGTCAATACAGTACACTCACAAGGAAAAAGGTGTATTCAGGACTTCCCTGTCTGACCTTGTATTTGCTTTTTTCCCTAGAATTGCAGCACAGATGATGTGGTGAGGAAGTTGACAACCTGGTCAGGTTCTGAGTTCTAAAGGCAGGAGAGGCGTGGGTGTTTTATTAAAATCTAATTTCCTTTAGGATGTGCACTATATAATAACTGGGCATGTTGCATGGAATGTAATTGCATTGTAATGTAAGTGTAGGCTGCCCTATGAAACTGCGTAAAGAGAAGAAAGCATGTTTTTTTGTTTTTTTATTAGTAGTATTATTATCATAATAATAATAATAATAATAATAATAATAATAATAATAATAATAATAATAATAATTTGACACTATCAATTATTTCAAAATATATAGTCTTCCAATTCTTAGGTAGTTTTTGACATTGCATTTTTTTAAATCAAATGTTCTGTGCAGCTGAATTGCAAGGGAAGAGATGTAGGAAAAAAAGATTGGCTACTCACCTTCCTCCTTCTCCTCAGGCATGACGGTGTGGCAGAGAGAGAGCAGCCGGAAGAATGCGTGCACCTCCAGGATTTCCAGCTTCACTGCCTCCACCAGGCTGTGGTCATGGAACACAAACTTGGGGTCTGCCAGCCGGTTGAAGGAGAAATCTACCTTGGGAGTCCTCTGCAAAAAACAACAAACGAGAACATGGTACCCAGAACATATACAGTGTGTCCCATATGTCAGGGATCATAGGCAATGTCATATTACAGGTAGGATGTATTTTGTCCCTGTGAATGTCTGCATCTCAGTGGACAAATCTCAGTCTACAAACAAATCAAAATCAACATACTGTACAGAATATATTATTATTATTATTATTATTATTATTATTATTATTATTATTATTATTATTATTATTATTATTTATTTCTTAGCAGACGCCCTTATCCAGGGCGACTTACAATCGCAAGCAAATACAAATACATTCAAGTGTTACAATACAAGTCATACAATAAGAGCAAGAAATACAATAATTTTTTTTTTTTTCAAGTGTGACAAACCACAATTCAATAATACAGCAGATAATAGTGAAAGTTACATCAGGATATGATTAAATAGTGATAAGTTAATTAAGCTGTAGTGTGTTGGCAGACACAATTACATCTATCTGTACTCTATCTGTACACTTGGGGGTTCATACATGAACTAAGCACTATGCTTGAGCTACTTTACCTTATCTTTGGTTAGTGCTAGTCAGAGTCTGTGACACCAGACGAATTGTAATTTCCAGTCTGGAATGTAGTATTTAAATGTTAATAAAGACTATTCTGCCCTTCTTAATTGCCTCATTGGTTGAACTGCACATCCTACCTCGGTGATTTCCATTCTTTGCCCAGCAAAATCCAACACCTCACCTGCAGCAGTAGAAGAGAAATCATAATATTATAGCGTTTTCTTTTTAGTACCACTGAAGTTATCTGTTTTATATAAGACAGTCAGTCCCTTGGTTGTATTTCTTTGTGGACCTGTCGCAGTCAAAACATTTCTATGTATATTTACTGTGAAGAGAGTTACTAAAATGCGTACGCATGGTAGCCTCACTGAGAGAGAGGCAAGAAGGAGAATGGCAGCATGAGCAACAGTGGCAGAAACAGATTCACTGAGAAAGAATGGGACGCAAAGACACCCAGAAGGCTGGAGACAGGTGCATTGTATTAAATGTATAAGTCATGTAGCAACTACACATATAGATCTCAGTATGTCAAAACATTTTAAACGTTTAACAACAACAACACATTCTATATAAACAGACTAAATACGTTAATATTCTCTCCTGGGCCTGACACAACCAAGAGTGAGCGAGAAACACACTTTCAGCATGATAAGAGGCAGCCACGGAGCAATTAGACACGTACATGTGGTAGAGACAGCCTGTGTGGGGGCGAGGTGGCTGCACCTACCGTAGGACTTCCCGTTGATGGAGCACATGTTGAAGGTCATGATGTTCTGTGTGAGGGTGCCGGTCTTGTCTGAGAAGATGTACTTGATCTGTCCAAGCTCCTCGTTAAGGGTGGTAGTGCGCGCCTCAGCGGGCGTGTCACTGCGCGGGTAGTACATCTTCCTGTCCCAGTCGATGTAGAAGCTGTTCCCTAACCGGATAATCTCCACGCTGCCAACACACACACACACAGCAAACATGTGATGATGTTTTTATTTATGTATCTAACTGTTGCATCTCCCAGGATACTATTAAAGCGACACATATAATACAACCTCCATTTGACCAAAACTTTTCCATCGTACAAAAATGGCCAAAACAAGTTACAATTGAGGCACAACAAAGTAAAGCATCTAACTGGCTAAAAAGCATGTGTCAATAGGGAAAGCAACTGATTGGGTAATAACAGGAAAGAACACCTTGAAGGAATGGGGACAGTTTAGCTATCCAGGTAAAATGACCAAGGAAGTGCAAGACATAAAAATACCTGCTTACTATAAATGATTCTTTCAAAACGATGTGATGCATGGATGTGCATAGCAAGGAATACTTATGGAATAATTTTGTTTGCAACAAACACTTTTTTGATGATTACTTTGGTAAACGTACAATCACAGAAACGTACCTGACATAAAGTGATATGGGCACCACTGTGTTGAGGATGATGACGTAGGACCAGAAGGTGAGGAACGCAGAGAAAGCAGAGTTCGGGACACTCTCTGGCCAGGGCAGGAACACTTGGAAATAAAATCCTTTCTGATACTCCCAAATCCCATTGCCGATGGCCAGAATAATACACATGAGAGCCAGAAACCCAAAAATCTAGAGGTGCAAACCAACAGCAGAACAAGTTACACTCTGTGGCTCCAGTTTCATTCAAGAACAGCTTGAGGCAGTGTGTCTTTGCTGTACTTTAATGTCTAAAAGACAGCTGAAAAAGTCAACCTGGGTAAACTTACCATTAAGTACCAAATATTTTTAAATTTGTAAATAAGACCACAAGCGATATTTATGTAAGTTAATACATTACATTTAGACTTAACGTTTGCGGTTAACAAAATTAGAGTAAGTTATCATAATAATACCGTTAAATAGAACATTTAAATAACAGGAAGATGTCAGTTAAAAATGCAAGGTTAAAATATTCATTAAAAAATCTAAAGTTTATCAGATTACAGATAAGACTGGGTAAAGCAAAGAGAGGCATGGAAATTACAATACACGTTTACAATCTGAAACTTTATAAACCCCTTAACTAACATTGGAAAATCAGGACATTAGAAAACACTTCCATTTCACTAACAGAGTGAACATTTGGGAAAAGGTATTCAAAGTTTGGACTTATCAGACTCACCCACAACACAAGAACATTCATTAGTCGATCAATGCTGGTCCGTTTGAAGGTCGTTTTGCCACAGTTCTGCATTAATTTAGTCTCCGGACCTACATAAAACAACCAGTAAGATTTTACCTTTGAGTGTTAGACTCTCACTCTGAAGCTGTTTGGTAAGGTTTCATTTTACATTCAAGATATTAGTAAATGTTGAAAGAATACTCAAGCAAGAACAAACCATGTTCTTCACAACATTTGTCAAAAGACATGTGTAAAGGAAAATAATCAGCCCTGAGAAAAAGATATTAGGTACTCTTCTGTAAGCCGTGATTATCCTTTCTATACAGTATATTGTAGCTCATTTGGGACTGACGTCTAACCCCACCCCCCAATGGAGGAGTGCATTGTGGGTGCGTGATTATAGTGAGTGGAGTAGGATGCACATTGAGTAAAGCACACTGCTGTTGTTTATGCAGTAATAATTATGGAACCTTATAAAAAATAAATATACTGTCTGAATGTATGTCACAGCTCACCCTAAATATCAGAAGGCAAACTCTGTAAATGCACTGTACTATACAGTGCGCTGCTGCATCTGACTATCTGTTACTTGTGTAACCAAATGGGAGGATGGGTAACAGAATGTGTCATGTAAATAAGCCGAGGCCTTTTCCCAAATGTCTGCACTCCTTATCCAGTGAAGTATTATTCTACTAACATTACTGCAGGTTAGGAACCTCACACAATGTTTAGTCCCTGTTTTCCCTGGGGTAGAATCTCACCTGCGAAGATGACTAGCCCGAAGCACCACTCTGTGTTCCTCAGAGTGCAGCCCCTCAACAGGATTTTGTCGTTGTCCAGTGAATACTTCTGCTCCTTGAACATCAAAGTCCCTGTAAACTTATCCAGGCGGTTGTTGGGAGGCTCGCATCTGACCTCACCTGCGAGACAAGGCATGTCAGTAACATTGCAACATCCTGTACATATCCCCCCACTAAGGATATCAATACCCCTTTAGAGTACAATGAAAAAGAGGCTTCCACAACCCACTGAATATCCAAAGCAAGTACATAATATGACAAATGCCCATGGATAGTTTCCCCAATAGCTGGTTCCTAAGATGTAGTCTACATGACCTACATTCACATCAAGCAGAGAAAGTGGCTAGCCATCAATAGCACTGAACGAGATATAGAAAAGTACAATTTTGAGAAGTGGCTAGTAGCCATTCAAACCGGAACACTATCAAATATCCATGGAAGAAATCCCTACTTTTAAAAGATTACAGCCACTTTTTAAGTGCCCTGTAGCAAAGAAAATATACTAATAGCATCAGAATCTGTGGGTTTGGGGAATGTCTTTCAGAGATCATTTGCACTAACATGGTATAGATTTGCACATGGAGTAAGCCCATTGTATCAAGCAGACTCTGCTATATGCAGTGAAAGTGTTACATTTGATTTTGCAGAAATGTACAATAGACTCACCATTAAAAGCAGCAAGTGTCTCAATGTCATCTCCCATATCTCCTGAAACTGTCAGGCTCTGCTTCACCTTCAGGTTAGTTTCTCTACCATTTCAAAAAACAAGATTACTAGAAACGTTATGATCTAAACGAGGAGCATCCCTGTGATGATCCATTTCCACACAGCATGTTTACGGTTAATGTAAAATAATTATTTCAGTCACAGACAACACAAGTTATAAAAGCAACTCTATGATGTTTAGCCATGATGGCTGTGTGATGTCTGGAAATTATTACAGAGGTTTAAAATGGTGACAGCAAATCACCATTAAAGCTAGAGCACAGTAAATGTATACTACTGTCTACATTTACTACATATTTACCATGCTAATACTATTTTGCAATTTTGTATGCACAATCAGATTCAAATGAATACTATTTCCGTGTATTACATGATGATATCTATATGTACTGCATAGTGGTTAGACTTACATGAGGAAAACGAAAGACAGTAAAGTGGGATCCCTACCAACATCGAATTGCCACATCATTACTTGAAGAGGAAGCATTCACTAACACTTTTAAGAACGAATAGCAGTGTTCTCATTTGCATCTTAGTGCCAACTACCAGCAGATGCTTGTATACATTTTAAATCTCTCATTGTATTGATTTCATCACTATATTTTAATACACAGCATACACTGTGATATAAATAAAAGCAGTGCAGGTGCATGCAGAGGGTACTCATAATCATGTGAGAAGTGCACAGTAAGTGAAAGATTATAGTCAAATGAAACAGAACCCTGTATAGGTGGATAAGACTGTATAACAAAATAAACGTTTGTGAAGATTGGATGCAGAATCAAGGCAGTTATTGGGTTCACCGCGTAGAGTGTGACAGACAGAAGAGAACTGCATCATTTAAATTTAGTAATGCTTAACAAGTCATGCTGGACACTGTACTTGATAGAACAGCGATTCAATCTACAGTATGTTCCACTTTAAATGTACAAGCATTATATTCCAAGGCATGAGCTATGTGCGAATTTTAATATGAATCATATAAAGACGCTACCTAATTGCCAAAAGAAATGTGTTGTTTAAATGTGTATGCACACCAATAGTACGCAGAACAATTATAACTTTGAAAACGGTTAACACATACCATTTACCATCAATGTGACAAATATATTGTAACAAAACAGTAATTCAAATTACAACATACAGATATCTGCTGTATAAAGAATAATAATATATTTTGAAGAATCAAGAGCATACAACCACGAATGTTTGTGAGAATTGCATTCAGTCAATTTAACTGTTAGCGACGGACCTGAAATCCCTGTCAGCATGAACAGGGCGCAATGCTCTCCTCCGCTTCTACACTGGTACTTCATTTTCTGGGAGCGGCTCTTTCTAAAACTTTGCATTGGAACCCAGCATAGATACACGTCGCTTTCATTATTAAATGTTTGTTTTTTTAGCAAACGAATGATGAGTTTCACTTTACCTTCAGAACCATGAATAATGTATTTACATTGTTTCAAATATGATCATAACAACAAGTCAGGCAATTGTTGTTCACATCGCATTGTCAAGAACGAAATGCTAAGGTTGACGACAGTGATATGATATGAATGCATGTTATTTTGGTTTTACATTTTGGGAATGACAATGAAATGGTTGTTTACTATCTTCCCCTGGCTTTTTACTTTGAGACGTAGTCATTTGCAGGTATTGCCTGTATAATAAACAGCAAGGTTTACTGTAGACCCCTACGTAACTTGAATAACTCCTGACCGCTCTTTCAAGTATATTTTGTGCATGCGCATTAGGCAGATAGAGTGGAAAGCGATCATGTAATGCTTTTGGGCTGCTTACGGTAGAAAAGTGAAAGACTGCAGGTGCAGGGTTAAAATATTCATTAAAAAATCTAAATCAGATCACAGACCAATTAAATCCAAAAAGGCTATAGGAGGCTAGGCACATATGATAAAAGTTTAGTGAAGTTTGCTGCAAAATCAAGACAGTTATTGTGTTCACTCAGATAGTCTGAGTCATACAGACAGACAAACAGACATATGGACACAATAACCATATAAGGGTTCCCATTTTTTCAATGAGATCCCTAATGACTCACCCATCCAACTCAGCAGTCTCTATGTACACCAAGCTTAGTGGTTCACTACTAGATAGCAATAGCAAATCTGCCTGAAATGGAATAAACAGAGAAATATCACTTTATCTTTCTCTTTCAGTGCTATTTTGGCTACCATGTTACATACTAATGCATTCCACATTGAACTTCCCTGCTCTAACCGCTGAGCTACTAAATCATCTATACAACCAGCTTTCACAGCAGCTTGAGCACACTAACTGAGCAACTCAAACCCACTGACTATCTTTCACACTTCAGTCTAACCCACTCCACACCTCAACCTTCCACACTGCAGCCCTTCCTTAATCACAGAGCCAACTTACTGTAACAAACTGGTTATTTTCCAATTTGATTATATCACCCACTTGAACGTTCCTCCATTTTTCACTTTTCAGCCTGTAAAGAAAGAAAATAAAGACTTTCAATAGGGTGAATTGCCACTATGGACAGACAGGGCCCCACTAACTCAACGTCCTGCAAGACGGTAAAATTATTCTGAGGGAAAATGTTTCCATTGCAAAAGTTTGGCTTGGAAATCTTAAGTCTTGCCTGTCACTTTTGAGACTTTTCCACATTAAATATCAGTCACTTGTGAAGTATCTGATACAGAAGCAGCTGCCAATCAAGCACCTACTATTTCAAAGGTCCAATGTCAAAATCAGCCAGATCTGCTGTTTGTAACTGATGCTGACCTGCTCAGGGAGATGCATCTATTGTATATTACAGAAGTTATGTTAGGGATTCTATTTGCAGTCACATGTATCGTTACTACAATACTATCAGTTGTACAGAGATACCTCTAGATGGCAGTGTGACACAGTTATTCACAGCATACCAGTACAAGGTCGCAATAAAACCCCAAGAAAGTAGAGGGGTTATAAGCTTTAAGGGTGAAAACCTGAATTAAAAAAAGGAATAATTCTACCATTAACTGTGAATGAAGAAAATAAACAACATTTCTGTACAGTGACTGTTTTCAAAATCTCTCCAGTAAGATTTCCCAAAACTTTGCAAACAGACTAAAAACTACACTGTCTATATTGCCATAGTGACTACAGTACAGTACAGAGTTTTCTAATGATTTATAAGAATTGTTACATTGTTATGGTTTCCATTGATGCCTCGTTTGAGGATATGAAGGTCATTAGGAGGGTTGGACAGCATGAGGATACTGTGTCTCTTAACACGCTGAAATCAGCAGTAACATTATAAATGCACTCGACAGATAAGGACAGTACCTTACAATAGCACTCTCCGGGTGGTAGAATAAACTGCACTTACTGTCCATCCATGAGGACCTTAACCTGCCGGTTGTTGACCTGGCTGTCACTTTTGTGTCGATTCTGAAATGATAACAGCAATAATGGAAATAATAACTGGGACTGCAAATAGAGGAGTTAGAAATAGCATGGCATAACTTTACAACCTTACATTGCATTCAGCCATATATGAAATTATATACAGTAATGTGGCCACGTGAACGGGAGAGAATGAATCCAAACTGTAAATATACCTCCCGACCTGGGAGGGCGCTAAGCAAGGTTGGTGGTACGCCTTCACAGGGATGGGCCACCTCGATGGAAGGACGGAACCGGAAGTCGTCCATCTTGGTGAAAGGCACGTGTGTGCACTTTGGAACTGTATTTATTGTTTTATTGTTTTTGGGACCTCAAACCAACTGTAATTTCCCCAATACCACTGCTGGTAGAGGGGAGTGTTTTATTTAATTAAAAACTCCAGTAGATTGTAGTCGCACCGCAGTCACAATGAACTGGAACTCTAAATAAACTGCACTTTAACTAAACTACAATAATCCTCCTCTAAATTGTGTCTGGGCATAGAAACTCAATCTCAATCGATCTATCTAGCGTACTATTTTAATAAGAAACAAGGGAAACATTTGCAAAAGAAACAACCGAGACTCATTTTGGCATGACTGTAACACAGAGACCAAAATACTGAATCTACAATTATGCTGAAATGTGCAGTACAACAATATAACACTACACACTGCACAATTTAACTTACAAAATCCTCGATGGCATCTTTGGCAGCTGTCGCAGTCAATACTAGCATCAGGGGCACAACTGTAGTGAACCATGACAGTGAGGAGATTTCTGGGATCAGCTAAAAGAAAAGAAAAGTGATTTATTAATCAATGCACGACAAAGGCACATTTTTAATGTTTGGATTAAAACCATCTTTAGTTTTTTCGTTAAAAAATACACCCAGAAAAGGATATGCGCACACACACACACACACACACACACACACACACACACAAACACAGTATACATAAAAAACCCTAAAATAAGTAACTCGATAATGAAAGCTTGCATGCTGGTTAAATGATTTATGAAAATACACAATCTCCTACATAATGCTATAGTACCTGGAGGGCAGTGGAAGATACATTCCAGAAAACACAGAAATGGTTTTAAACACTAAATAAACATGCTCACAGTGTGTTATTACATTTACAGTGTGGGGTATTATTGGGGATATTCCTATTCAACTGCCAGCCCAAACACCTGGGCACAAAAAGGCAGAGTGTGTAGAAAACTGTAATTTGACTTACCTGCAAAATCAACAGAAAGAGGAAGTAGGCATTGGCAATCCTTTGGAACTGCTCGAAAAGGTTCATTGGCAGGAATGTAAACAAATTGTATTTCGAGGTTTTAATGGCATTCGTCTGTGGGGAAAAAACCTCAGTAAACCATTTAAACCTTCAACATGATACACACATGCAGCAATCTCCCAAGTTGTTATATTCTATGTAAAAATGTTTGTAATCACATATCTAACAACTCTCCCTCAAACAAGTGTTTACCATGCCTTTCAACCATACAGTGGGTGGTATTTGTAGCAGCATTTTAACCACATACTGAGGTGCCAAAAAGTATTATTCACTTCTATCTTGTGATTGCAAAATGCTTCAATTGACAATTACTACCATTAAGTAAATGTGGTATGCATGTAAAATATTCACAAGTATTGAGAATAATTTGCATACAGTAGGCCTGTATAATACTGTATATACATATCTATATTTCCTATGATAACTATACAATATTCAAAATGCAGATCTCTTGACTACATCTCTGGCCCTAAAGGCAATTCTATACATAACCACAGAGACTTGCATGCTGTTTTGATAACCTTAGTACACAAAGGGCCTCATTTATGAAAGGGCACTAAATGTAGCTGTAACGTGCACATTAAGTAGTGAGCCTAACGCGCACCATAAATCTAAATTTACTGCCCCATTTACTAACAGAGAACGCATTCATTTCCACGCACACTATTAAGCTAATTTACATACCATATCGTGCACACAACAGGTGTATCTTTTTGTCAGTGGCTTATTGTGAAAGGTGGAGATGGCTTACATTGACCGAAAAATGAGCGATCAACAGATACAGCCCTCCGCAGGGGACAGGCAGAAGCAACGCAAACTAAAACTGCACGCAGAGGAGTTAGAAATTCTAGTCAATGCTCTGGGTCACAGCCAAAGAGCTGTAGACATGCTAAAAACAAATGGACTGAGCTGAAAAGAAAAAGATTGCTCAGAACCGTCTGTGGCAACATGCACAGGAGGAGGACGGTCCAAACAGGTGGAACTGACCAGCATGGAAAAGAAAATTGAGAACATCTTCAACCCAAAACAACAAGGTGTGCAGGGCGTCACTAACACCACGGGACGTAAAGATGATTCACAACCAGGTAAGTTACAAACGACACAAACCACTGAATTGTTTTTAAAAGGTGTATTTCATAATTATACATCTTAAGGTAAAACTGTAATCTGATTTAAGAATTAAAAGTGTTTTATTTAACCACTCTATTACTAACAAACAGACCCGTTCCTCGTGTTCGGTGTGGAACAGGAACAGGTTTTAGACATTTTGCAAAATAATTTAGTTAGTTTTTTCAAACACAAAATTTCAAGTTGTAAAGACGAAATCTTCCGTTTCAATTCATAACTCATTCATTTTCTGTAGCTCTTTGGATCCTTCCCATACGGCCTCTGAATGCAAGTAATGCTTCCATGATGCCAGATAGATTTCAGCCCAGAAAAATAGGTTTAAATAGTGCGCCTATCAGTGGTTAAAGCCTGGTTTCCAAACAAACTAATTATCGCTTATCTCATTATTCAGAGCGGGGTGCCTCATTTAAATACATTATCATGCATTATCATACACATCACATATTCATTCTGATTACCATAGTGTGGCACAATAAAATCAGTGTGTGCCATACTATGCCCACTATTTCATGCGATAATGAATAAAATTGCAATAGTAAATATGGAAATCATGAAAGTGCATGCTAATTGCAATTATGGTGCACCATAATGTTTAGAACCCTTTCATAAATTTAAACAGTGGTGATACTTAGATCTGCCACAATTTGGATCAACTGAATAGGGCTCTTTAGCTCTCTCTGAGTTGGTTGTTTCAAAGTTATGCAATTGTAACTTGTAATTGTCTCCTTATAAACAAACAGGGGTAAACAGACAGGGGTAAACTTATGACCACTGCAACAGATTATGCTGTGCTTTGGATGATCTCTTACACAGTCAAGTACTAGTAAGATGCTGTAAGGTAATACGCATATTAGGTGCTGTAACACAAGGCTGACTTTTCCATGGGTTGCAATACTGTATGCAAAGTGAGGATTCTACACAGTTCAAATTACAAAGCAAACAGCTGCCCTTACGAAGAGTTTTCAGGGGAAGATCATATGATTATCATGGGTGCCATTTTCTTCTATTTATAATAATTATTTTAAAAAAATACTATTCAATGCTACATGAGATGCTATAAATAGGCAAGATAAACTAATAGGATTTCCATGAGAACCAGAAAGCTGTATTGTGTTCCATCAGGTACCCTCATGGAATCTACAGCTGTGGCCAAATGTTTTGCATCACCCTATAGAATTAACAAATTTTGCTTCATAAAATCGAATGAAACCTGCTGTATAATGTTACTTTAACCTGTTGAATTACATACTGCTTTGTAGTTTTCCATATACTTAACGAAAAACTGACAAAAATTGAAAAATGTGGCATTTCAAATACTGTACAACTATTATGGCTTCCGGTAGACTTTTGCGATATCATTTTGTAGTTGCTTGATTACATTATGTGAAATAAATGATCTAAAACTAGGTTGTTTTTCTTTGTTTGTTTTTTTTTTCAGTATGTCTGAATCCTAAAATTCTAGGTGATGCAGAACTTTTGGCCACAGCTGAATAGCATACCCATTTGAACAAACAATGTCAACCTTTTAGATGACTGTCTATACCTTCAGAAAGAGCTATATAAAAAAGAGGAGAAAATAAAATAAAAGAGGGAAGCTGGCTCTTTGAGCTAAATATTATATATATATATATATATATATATATATATATATATATATATATTCTGGTACTGCAGCTACTACCTTACACAGCCAATAGAATCTGCACTGAGTCTTACAGCAGAGGGCATGACCTACTTACTCTGTTTAAAATATTTCCTCAAAGAAACAATAGTAACCAAGTTCATATCCAAATCAGACCATAGGAATGGCCCATTTTTGATGGCTGTCGACGACATGGGGTTTTCCACTATCCTTCCATAGGAACTATTCTGTCTGTGTAACAATGACCCCCATGACTTACTTACTTTGTGAAGGAAGGAAAATACTGTTCGTCTTGCTTTGTGTCTGCTTATCATCACATGCATATGTCTCTCTGTGAACTCTTGGCATAACATCCGTGTGACAGAGAGCAAATGAATCCTAGTCAACAATCTCCCTCCCGACCTGAGAGGGCGCGGTATAACAGGAACAGTGTGCTTCGGACTGGATGGTTTGACAGTTCATTCCAGGGTCAGTCGGAAGTCAGACATCCAGAAAGGGAGCGGAGTAACAATACTAGAAGTCAGTGCCCCTTACTGCGGTAGGCGATGTGTCAGTCATGGATTGGAGGAGACGTGACTGAAGGTATATCAGGGTGTGTAGCCGAGCGATCTGTTCCTTTGTTATGGTTGCAAAAAGGAGCGCTGAAAGAACCATAAAACTAAACAGTGAGTGTTTGTATTTGTTTTGTTAATCACTATTTATTTGTATTTAGAAGATGGCTAACAACCAGGAGCTGTCGCTGTTCCAGCCAGCATTAAAACCCGGATTCCAAATACTGCAGAGTCACAAAATAATTTTGTATTCACCACCAGCACTGGAGCACCGTGAGAAAGGACGCGGAGCTGCGGCCTGCATTCTTGTATTATTATTTCGGGACTGAAACCCTGTTTTGCTTAGCTGTGCTGCTACACATTGCTGTGCAGTTGCCAGCATTATTCTTTAATGGTACTAAACCGTGAAAACAATTAAGAACTGTTTGGACCGTCCACACTGTTTGTTGTCGTTGTTTGAGCACTGCATCACCTCTACACCTGCGCACTTCAAGCCACTTTGCCACAATCCGTCACCTTGCTTTACTGTAATTGCTAACTGCACCTTAGGACGTTTAAGAGATTTAGCACCAAAGCAAGAGCTCTGCTGGGATTAAATACAGTAACATACAGAAACAGTGTCAGCCTCTAATGTGAGGGGACCCCCTCAAAGTGAAAATATAAATACCCAGAGGAAAAAACACAATGCCACTAATGACGTGTATTTTTTTTTTTTTTTTGATAGTCTCCCAGAATAGGGCTACAGTATTTTTCCATCTTACTAATAGAGATAAAAGGCTTGTAAATATCGCACCTGCAATTCTGTCCTTGCTTTCCACAGTAAAAACTGTTATCTTATCAACGTACCAATTCACCTCTAGGGTAAAGTACAGTGCCTATGGTAAGTATTCACCCTCCTTGGACGTTTTCACAGTTTGTTGTGTTACAACCTGAAATCTTGCTGCATTTAAATGGGATTTTTTTTCCTTTGATTTACACAACCTACTCAACACTTTGAAGAGGTAAATCATTGGCCTCTTGCTGGCTTCTCTGACCAATGCCCTTCTAACCCGGCTGCTCAGTTTGGGAGGACGGCCTGCTCTAAGCAGATTCTGGGTGGTCCCGTGTACCTTCCACTTGTTAATGATCGACTTGACTGTGCTCCAAGGGATATTCAATGCCTTTGAAATCTTTTTATACCCCTCCCCTGATCTGTGCCGGAGTTGTTTTGGAAGCTCCTTGGTCTTCATGGTAGTATTGCTTTGAATGCACTACCCAACTGTGGGACCTTACAGAGACAGATGTATTTAATCTGAAATCATGTGAACCACTTTTATTGCACACACATGGACTCCATTTAACTTACTGTGTGAATTCTGATAGCAATTGGTTGCACCTGAGCTTATTTAGGAGTGTCATAGCAAAGGGGGTGAATACTTATCTAATGAAGACTTTTCAGGTTTTTATTTTTAATTGATTTGTTTTTTCACCCCCCATTTCTCCACACATTGAAAGTGTTGAGTAGGTTGTGTAAATCAAAGGAAAAAAATTCCATTTAAATGCATCAAGATTTCAGGTTGTAACACGACAACCTGTGAAAATGCCTAAGGGGGTGAATACTTACTATAGGCACTGTAGGTGGTGTCCTGTTGCTTTGCTTCACAGGCTGGAATGCCACATGTTTGGATGCTTTCTAACAAAAAACATTCTACGGTAATTCACTCAGTGTTTCACTAATGCAAATCCCATGCCATCCCATAGCTATTGTAAGGAGTTTCTTCATTTTTTTATTCTTTAATCCTTCTCTGCTGAAAATGAAAAATGTGCATGCAATGCACCACAGGACTTCTGTTGTATGTTAACTGAGATGCAAACATTAGACTGGAGACTTAATAGTGTATGTACAAAACAATTCCTGCAACAAAAAATGCTTTGCTTTAATACATTGACAAGCCTTTTCTGAACAAATATTTTTCTTGGGTTTCATGAATTCATATTTTCTTCCTTGGTCGGTGTGTTATACTTTTTGAGGGTTAGAATAGCACTGATCCATGTTGTGGATTCATGCCATGTGGTCTCTATTACTGACATGGGTAATATTTCCTGCATAACAACTGAGAATGTCTTAGATTACATATCCTGTGACAATATAGACCATACTGGGTCATTTATTCATTATTTAAAAGGAGGTGACCTGTCAAGGTGACCAGCAGACAGTAGCATTACATTGCTTAAAGGGTACATAAGGACCTTTTTATTTTATTGTCTTACATGTTCCCATGTGTTGCTACAACTGTTTACGTAAGGGGTGTGTATTTTTTTTTTTTTACATTTTGACCACTTGTTTAAACTTTTAAATTGCATTCCCTGCCTCAAGATGGCTTCACATGTATCCCAGCCTGGACCTCTCAGAACTACATTTCCCATCATCCTCCTGCTCACATATGTAACTGAGATGGATTTACCAATGAGCAGGAGGATGATAGGAAATGTAGTTCTGAGAGGTCCATGCAGGTACATGTGAAGCCATCTTGAGGCAGGGAATGCAATTTAAAAAATTTAAAAAGTGGTCAAAATGTAAAAAAAAAAAAATTAAAACAATACACACACCAGTTCTAGCAACACATGGGAACACAATAAAATAAAAAGGTCCTTATATACCCTTTAATGCTGAACACAAATCACATGATTTCCATTACGAGAGTAGATGTTAAAACTTCATGCTGATTTGAACTCGGCTCTCGCGAAGAAAAGCACCAACTAAGACATAGTTTTACAGTAAACTAATGTGATCCATCTGTGTCTCCATCCATTTGCGTTTCCTTCCATGTGATGATGTAGATATCCTTCTGCCTGGTGTTGATGGCTGAAGTTTAATGCTGGCTCCAGGGATCAACAACATAAAACATTATACTGTATTATTATAAACATTATCATATTCAAGATACTCTGGACAAGACGCCCATGAAACAAGGGCACTGTAATGTGAGCAGCCAACAGAGGACCTTCTCAGAAGAAATCACCTGGAGCAACGGCAAGGCAATAAAACCTCAAACTGCATTATTCCTGTAAAGCTGTTAATGAAGTTGCTCCCACTACAATAAAGAATCAGTTTTAAGGAAGTAGCATTCTTTTTTTATTTCACAGACTATGTCACCAGCAGCTGGAATTAATTTAAAGTACA
This sequence comes from Acipenser ruthenus, assembly GCF_902713425.1. Classification (NCBI taxonomy): domain Eukaryota; kingdom Metazoa; phylum Chordata; class Actinopteri; order Acipenseriformes; family Acipenseridae; genus Acipenser; species Acipenser ruthenus. Next base: position 2,916,511 of record NC_081189.1, read on the forward strand.
ACCACAATAGAAACGCATCCCCTCCAGGCAGAGTAGGTTCACCCTTCTCATGCCTTTTAAACCCATGCTTAAACCAAACCATGACATAAGTGCTCAAATATGTCACCAGGAAAATAAAACGCATCACAATGGCATCTTGTTTTCAGAGGTGTGTGGAATTCAGAGCCTTCATAGTGGTATTACACAGTTATTGATTTAATGATTTCACGGTTTTTGATTATTTATTTATTTTTCAGTTTAATTAGGTAAGGAGTACAATATCTTTGTGTCAACTTTGAACACTATCATAAAAAACACCTAACAAAACAAACTGATGTATTATTAAAATCATATTTCAATGTATTTTCCTAATAGAAAAACATATCTATAATCTAATTTACAGTACTGTACAGTAGGCCTACATCATTGCAGCAATTCCGTTTTTTTAAATGTGGTTGCAAAAGTATCTATTGTAGGTCAATATCTGGACTGTAGAAACAGAAAGCCATTCATATCCATGTAAAGGCACTGTTACAGTGTACAATGGTACATTTTTATATTACATACATTAACAAATTCAAATTTGCACCATAAATGTATCCTTCCAAAGACCTATTTTTCCCAAACACACTTTCAGTTACCCTATGTTGCAAAGTAGATGCAGAGGGTAGAGTTTGATCTAATTCTCCAGATTCCACTTGATTAAGTTTCAAACACAGCCTACATTCTTTTACAAATATTGACTGGTTGTATAAACAAAATACTGCTTTTATGTTGTTGTTTTTATTTTGTCGTAAACAACCCACTTGTCCCTTTTGGTGGCTCATCTGTCACTCGGCCATCCTGATCAGTGGAATAACTTAGTCTAAGATTTCTGAAAATCTTTTAAACAAGCGGCTGGATGCAGTAGTTATTTTCTTTATTCACGGAAACATACAGGACGTTGAAAAAGCTTTGTTTTAAAAATCAGATAGTACAGCCACTTCCAACAGCCAGTCCAGACCTCTAGGATTCCAGTGTTAACAACATGTACAGAACAACAATACAGCCTTTTATACAAGAGTGAAACTTCAAAACAACAAGAAGAAAACATGGCAAAGTTTCAAACCTGGTCAAGGCCAGATAGCTCTTTAGAAATGAGGATGCCATTGACATGAAAATGACTGAAACAGTGCAGAGTTGATTCAACATTTAATTTTCATTTAGTGTTTTGCAGCAGCAGCAGCTGAATGGGGTTAAAATGAGCTTTCCCACACAAAGACCACACTATGAGTCATTTAAACCATACAAGATAAAAACAGTTTACCGTAATGACGCTGAATGGGGCTTCCTACAATACTGTAATCTGATATTTCTTTAGCAATATCTTGGAGATGCTTTGAAATACTGGACAACTTAACAACTTCCCAAACCTCAATTGTATTTTCATTGTCCCAAAGCTGCCAATAACTTTCTTTTACAAGACCTTTGAATTTGCTGAAGCCCAGCAATTATTGGTGAGCAAGATGAATTTGCCTCCCAAAAGATATAAAACAGGGAAGAAGAATACAGTAGATGGAACCGCCGTGAACTGTTGGTTATTGTTTAACAAATTCAACTTACCGCATACTGGAATGTTAGATTGAATTCTCTATCATTTGCTCGTAGGTGCCTCTCTTCCTCTGAAACATAAACCAAAGCATTCTTTGTTGAAATTCAATGAAACACTGTGAAATTCAAATGAATTATTAAGTGGTATTAACCCATGTACCCCACACAGTTATTTGTTAATAGAAACTGTGGCGATGGTTTGGGGGTTTTACATCTTATAAACAAGGGTCTGATTTGGATTTGGATCAGTGGATCATTTAAACTCTGCATGCCAATGTGCTGTGTAGTGAAATACAAGCACAGGCTGCAATCCATTCCTTTGTGTAGACTTTGAAACCTTGGCACTCCATCTCTAATGCTTTTTTGTGAACACTATTTAGAAATGAAAGCAGAAAAGCATTGGATATGGGGTGTCATTTGGAAGCTGAATACAATGTTAGAATTACAGAATGGATCATAAAAGTGATAACAAGCACAGCAGAGACCAAGAAACATGTTCTTGGTGCAGTGCAGGGTGGAAGACAAGACTCCCAATCATGGAGCACAGCAGCTTGAACCATTCCAGCCAATCACTATGTGCCTTTCCCTGTTATTACATTTTAATGAAATGCAAATAAAAAAAGTCAGGCTGTAGACTAGAGGTTTAAAGGTTTCAATGGTACACGAAAATGAAAACCCTAAACAGAATGGCATCTTATTTAATCTAAAATGTTTTACATTGGGAGGCTCCTGAGTGGTGCATCCGGTAAAGGCACTCCGCGTGGAGCGCAGGATGTGCCGTATAGCCTGGAGGTCGTCGGTTCAAGTCCAGGCTATTCCACTGGGAGATCCCAGGGGGTGGCGCACAATTGGCTGAGCGCCACCCGGGTGGGGAGGGCTTAGGTCGGCCAGGGTGTGCTTGGCTCACCGCGCACCAGCGACCCCTGTAGACCGGGTGCCTGCAAGCCTGCCTGTAAGCTGCCCAGAGCTGCGTGGTCCACCTGCGCTGTAGCTCTGAGGTGGCTGCATGGCGGGCCTGCAGAGTGAAAAGAAGCGGACGGCTGACGGCACACGTTTCGGAGGACGCATGTTCTGTCTTCGTCTCTCCCGAGTCAGCGCGGGGGTGGCAGCGGTGAGCCGGGTTGTAATAAGAAAAGAATTGGGCTTTCCAAATTGGGGAGAAAATGAGAAAAATACTTGCCGATTCCAAATTTAAAAAAAAAGAAAATGTTTTACATTGTAAGCGTTTAATCGTTTATAATATCTTGATGCACTCTGAACCACTGAAATTCAGTTATGTATGGGGTTTTATTTGTATTTTTTTATAAACACAACATTCAAATAGAGAGGACTATAAATACTAAATCAAAAATGTGTATGACCCTTAAACAAAAGATTTAAACATTTAATCTATTAAATGTCTATTTGCAGCCTTTCAAAAAAAACAACAGCTGATAAAGTGAACTGATGGTTTGGAGTAATATGCAGTGTTATCAATTATTAATAGGAAACAGAAACTATACCGTTTCTATTCTTTGGAATTGTTAATGCTGCTACAGCTAAAGACCAGCACCTTAATTAATATTTCATCCCAGAGTTTGTTCTGCTGTGTGTGACCTCAACACAAGAAGCATGGTAGGTTCAATTAGATCACTTGCTTTTACCCAAGTTGTTGGTTTGATCACTCCCACACATAAACACATGCACCTATATTTGTGTAAAGTGCACATGAGCGTATATGTGTGATTATACGGTAAATGCACTGTTTATTTGAAGTTAAGGTTTCACTGTGCATTCTTATCACACATCCTGTATTGCTTTTAAACATGTGAATGTTATTTTTCTTATTTTTAAACTTCAATGTATAAAAAATAAACTGTTTCAAAACCTGTAGTGCAACATCTTAACCCTGTATAGAGGTCTAGAATAGATAACTCCACTCAAAGCTGCCGACTGCTTCAGTAGTGTAAGAAACATAGACCAGCCAATTATCAAATATGCTGTTCCATTTTTTTATTTAATTATCAGAAGAGACAAACTATTTAAATTAATTATTGTAGGACAGTCTTTCTGTGAAGTTGCTGAAAGCCTTAAATCCTGTATGCCAGCTTTGGAAAATCAGTCCTTAAATTATAAGAAGTATGATTATTTGTATAGATCTAAATAAAAGAGAGTAATGAAACTGAGGGGGTGACGCAACGTTATTGGTCAGTTATCAGTGAAAAAGAGAAGTTTAAACCGTAGGGCTGTAAGGTGCTGCTGAGCATGCAAGCTCAGACACAGTTCATTTCAACTGGCTAACTGTCCTTCCTGAAATGCTGAATGATGTTAACATTTCCTGTTTGTGGTGGTGGTTTTGTTCCAGGCAGGAAAATGTGAAAGAAAGCCTCTTCATAAAGCAGGGTATCAAGCTCAATTTCACTAGGAGCCACATTGTAATATATCATTTTGCACCCCTGCCCTCCAACAAACACAAGAACAATTACAGGTGCACTTATAAAATGCATTTATATTTTCTACCTTTTATACATTTCCTTTTCTTTCATAACAAATATTCTCAATGCTCAGTGTGGACATTATGTATACAGCAAAGCGCTTGATAACCAAGCCTTAGTTTCATCTCACTGCCCCCTATCAAATGAAATCATCATGACTGTTTACCTACGGTATCTAAACAAAGTTTGTGTACGCAGTAGCACTGTGTCTGGTACGAAACATACGACGTGACGATGGACTGCAGCCATGACCCCTCTGAAACAATGGGACAGTTTCATCCAGGGCTTTATTTCAAAGGACAATTTGAACCAACTGTTATTGTTCACAAACTAGCAACACAGAAAAGAAACTTACGGACACAAAAGTGTGCCTAATTTTTGTCTCACCCAGCCATCCAAATATATACAGTAAGAACACCACAGTACGTGGGTGGTCCATCTTATAAATGAACATTACCTCTGCAATGCAGTGAGACATACAGTAAATTCCAAAATGAGGCATTTTGTGAACAACAATATCTGTATCAGGGGCCAAGCCAGCATTTCATCTTTACCCCTCTGCCCTTCTTTCTATACGGCAAAGCAATCGGCTACATTTTAATCCTCTGTACTCTTTCTCCAACACTGTATGTGGAGCCAATATTTACTCTACATCTGTTATTTATTACCGTACAGTATACATTAACAATACCAGTGCTTTGTTTTTTTCTTCTTTTGTTTTTTTTGCATATTTTGTTTTTTGGGTCAACAGTTGCTTCACTTTTGTACACCGCAATACCATGTTTTGTGTTTTAATGATTGTACTGGTGATGAGGTTTCTGCCAAAGCCATTTATCAGTGCTGGACATTAAAAATAATCCGAAAACAAAATACTGAGACTGTTTATATGATTTATCTGACATATAAATAGGAATCACTTTGTCAAAGGGGGATAAAGTAATAAACCAGCATTCTTTACTCTAGTGAATCGTCTCTGCCTGAATTTGTATTATAACACCTTTCCTTTTGAATTGGAAAACAATGTGGCAGTTAAGCAGTTTAGTTTTACTGGACAACATTGGCAATGGAATATAACTAAAAAAACAAACACAAAGAAAACAGCTGTGTGCAAAAAATGAAGAGATTTTAAAGTGTCCATGCTGTAGTTTCAGGAGGTTACTGCTGAAGAAGAGTCCTGGATATTCGTAAACAAGCCACCTGTCTTACAGCTGTCATGACACTGCTGCACCAGTGAGGGGTATTCCTGATACCAGGCCTACACATACGCTGTGTGGTGCGATTAAACAAGCCAGTAATTCATACCTTTTTCTTTCTTCTTTCGGCAGTCCAAACCAAAGAACGACATCACAGAGCTCTTCCTTTAGCCTACACATCCATGGAATTCCTGCAACAAAAAAAGGTTATCAATAATGGATTCTAATTTTCCCTTACTGAGAATTACTGTTTGGGCAGTTTGTATAAAATCATCAGAGCTCATTTAACACCAAAAAGTCCAATATATCTATCTAAGGAAGAGTTTCTTTTTTTACGTCTCAAATTGTTGTTTTGTCAACAAAGCTTTTATATATTAAATAATACCAGTTTCCTAAAAAAAACATATAATTACCTTGATAAAGACAATGTAAGCATTGTAAAGCACAGAAAGGTATGGTAGAAACATAGCAAACTGTTGTAAATGCAGAGTGTAACTGGAAAAAGCATGGTGAAACTGTAAAAGTAAACTTTTATAAGGGGATACATGTACTGTACATGAAACTACAGCAACACAGATACGGTACAGTACCTCCTTAACAGCTAAATTAAATGATCAATAATCAAACTAATAATTAAAATACAATCACATGCACATCAATTGCATTCTGTACAGCAGTATCCTAAACAGTTTTATTTCCGTTTGTAATTAATCTTAACGTGCAACATCACGATGTCACAATTACCATAGTTTTACAAGAAGTTTAAACATGATTAATCTCTATAAGCAGACTGTCCTCCAAGTCTACATCCTCTTGTGACAAACCTGTTCCCCTCATGTTGTCCTAGCTTGAGGAATCAAAAGAGTAGTATTTATCACATTCCTTGTTTTCACACCACCAAATGTGTACATGCTTATTGAATGTTAACAGAGGTTTTCAGCCCTATCTGAGAAATGTGATTTAACTGTGCTGTATACAACAAGGGAGTTACGCGGGTCACAGTGTGTATGTTTTGATTGGACTTTTAGGACAGCACTGTATGTCAGTGAGGGGCAGTAAATGATGTCAGACTACACTGGTATTGTACTAAAATTAGAGCAGGGTGAGGCATCTTGCCAGGGCTAAAGCTGAATGCTTCCTCACATTAGGAGGTACTGTTGCTGATGGCAGACAGACACTGATAGTGAAGGATTTCCTTATAAGGATGGTTCTCTCTCAGGTTAAGGAAGATGGCTGTTTGAATGCACATGTCTGTATCCTTATCAGACCTCTTTAACTCTGCTGTGTTGCCAAACTGTTCAGCAGCCAAGAGGGACAAACAGGAAGTCCTGCTGCTGTTGTGCTTGTTACTTCCGTGCATTCCCACACTAGACTTTTCAATGTTATCCATTGTCTACAATTAGGTCTTAATATAAAATAATTAAGTCTTACACCAACAATTAATTCAAGTAAGCTGTATGTGATTTATCCCAAGAAGAAAAGCAAAGTACCTAGTAGACATTTTAAAATGATGCAATTGATTTTACAGCTTCGGCAATTTCTTTACTCTCTCCTTCAGTCAGTATATTTTGTCTTGGTTTCCATATCAGATTTTAACAAACTTTAATATACTGTCGAACTACAGTAAAGGGGCAATATTATCAAGATTATCCCAATTTTTATTAGCAAAACAAAAGCAAAAGCATAGTATGTTTTTCTGAAAGGAAAGTCGTTTACTTCTGGTTCACTTTTTGAGAATCTAGAACTATGTGTTATATACAATACCAACACATTGTAATATATGAAACTTTTTATTCATAAGTTCATAGATTTTTTTTTCTCCTATTTAATAAAAATGATATATAGCTAGACTGCAGTTAAACTGTAGTCTAACTACAATTGACAGTGCATATTTGGAACAATTACTTTTAGGAAAAGCCTTACATCGTGCACTTAACAGTAACCAGGAAACAACAATTCAGCATTCTCAGTAACACCTAATGTATAAAAAGCCTTCTAGAAGACCAAAAAAGTAATACATCACCCGGAATCTTTCACTCAGTGGTGGAATATTTAACCAGATGTTCTCATGGAAGTAAAAATAAAAAAAGAAATTGCTGAAGTGGTCCAGGAAGCCAAGGGAAACAATGTGTCTGTGATTACTTTCCCTTTTAAAGACTGCAGAAAAGAACACAGAACAAACCTAACAAGTATATCACTGACATACAGTACATTCCCAGCCACTGCTGTAAATGCAAAATTGATTAAACAGTTGATGACCTTGGCATATATTAACAGCATGTACACAATAGTATAGAATAAGAATTGGCAATCTCAAATTGATAAGAAATTATCAATAGTATAGAGTAAGAATTGGCAATCTCAAATTGATAAGAAATGATCAATAGTATAGAATAAGAATTGGCAATCTCAAATTGATAAGAAATGATCAATATATGCAGAACGTGCACAGACAAACACCTCCACATACAGTATCCCCAAAATCAAATACACTAACAGCCTAAATAATGTTAATTCCAAATTTCATGACAACTGGATAAGTGATTCTCCAGATATGTAAGTGTGACATACCGATGGACAGAAAGACCCCCCTGTATGTCCAGATTCAGATATTTTCAATAGCTTTCTTCAGATACTGTATCTACAAAAATGTGTGACGTACGAGTTTGTACTGTACTTACAGCCACCTTCACTACATGCTCTTCACATGGGGTTTCATCAGACCAAAATCTGCCCTTGTTGGCTCAGTATCGCAGCATAGAAACAATTACAGGCTCACTAGCAACCACATGCAACTCATTTAATCATTTACCATTCTAAAAAACAAAGAACCACAGAGCACCAGCTGTCCATCCATGACTAGAAAAACACATACCATAGACTACAAGGTAAAACCTGAATTAGCACACACATGCAGTCAAAGTTATCCATTGAACCCTTAGAGGGGACAAATAGTGTTGCACTTAAAATATAATGTCAGTATTGTAATAATGTCTGTTCATGTGCAATTAGAAATTGTATTGTATCAGGCAACATATTAGCAACATAAAAACATTGGAATTTGAACATAGTGTACTTCTGATAAAAAAACAGTTTTTAACATGAATGAACATGAATGAATCCCCCTCCATTTCCCAGATGTCACAATTCCAAAGTCTGCTGATAAAATGTTGCCATGTTCGGATGCCTCTGCAGGTGTGACCTCTACAACAGACATATTCTGAAAACAAAGACATTATGCTTTAGGTGATGTACAATGTGTCTTTGTCAATGAAAGTGGACCCCTTCTTGCTGCTCACCTAATAATAGTGACCAAACAATAACCGCTAATGTAATAGTATATCTAGTGAAATATCTTTTTTCCAGGGCTACTTTTGAGATTGAACATGTCACATACTTGTGAATACAGTAGTTTCCAGAAGCAGCCATGGCTGGAATCAAAACAGCAAGAAACTGTGACCTTTTTTAATGTCTGTCCCTTTGACTGCGATTTGATTAATATAAAAAATAAGCATGGTTAAGCAAGTTCACGCACAGACTGAGGCCTGTGATCAGAGCTTGGAGATGATTCGTGAGGCATTCAAGACAGTTATCAAGTTCAGCACAAGTGTAGATAACTGTGGAGCCGTGGGAAGTGCTTGTAGTACAGAAAGTACATTATAGTGTATTATAAATACCTCTTTTAAAACAAATTATGAAAAAAAAAAAATTGAAATGCTCTTCTATAAATAACCTAATTCTGGGGGCTGACAGTTTAAATACTAAAAAGAAAGCAGTAGAGTCTTCACAAACAGTACCGTAGGCTGATTTATCAATGTCTGGTGCTGTACTATGTCAGTCTGGTCTATTTTACAACACACGACATGCCTATAAAGCAGAGCGATTTAAAGAATGTTTTAGTTTATTAATAACATATATAAAACTTTTGTTGGCTTTTTAATAAGACAGTTGTTGGCTTTTTAAAACAGTATTTGTAACAGTTTCATATAACTCACGAGTTTACTGATGACATTGCATATTGATCACGTTACAGTGGTTAAGTTTAAATTGCATTAACTGATCCATGTGCATTACTGTTCAACATACTTTACACTGGGATTTTGTTGTTGCTGAAAGCAGTAATCTGTGAAGTATGTAATTCAATAATCAACCCACTAGTTTCAGTTTGACCAGTAAACCGTCTGGCTTAATAGTGTGTCTAAGCAGCACCTTATTTATCACTGTGATACAAAAAGCAATACTGTACTTCCTAAAATCATTCATATTTCTAAACAGTATATTGTAGCCCATTCTCTTGCCTAACTGTTTCTCTTTTATTTCTTCTTTTACTCCTTGTTTGTTTCAGACTAGATCCGGACATTACAGTACAAAGAGAACTCCCTTTCTAAACCCATCGCTAGTTGAAACATTAGACAGTCTTTTCATGCTGATCACTTTTTCACACTTCAGTGCCCACAGTAACCTAAACATAAGACATGATACAAATCTATTCAAATTTTTGTGTTAACGGACTGAACCATATTTTCTCTCATGCTGTCTAAAGCAAATGACACGCTTATAAGGATGTTATCAACATCCACATAATAATAATAATAATAATAATAAAAAACGTCATCACACATTCCATACTACAGTAAAATGCAACTAATGAAGTATTGACTGAATCAGAAAAATACACTTTATACCAAAAAAACACACATAACAATTAAACTAGCACCCACTGTTCTGCAGGACTGGAACATTCAACTCTAACACTCTTATCCCACAAAGTTTGCTTCAGTTCCCCTAAAAAACAATCACTCCTTAAACCACAGGAAATGCTGCAGACAGAGGAATTTACAACAAAGTTACAACCCACCCCACCCCCGCCTGTAAAACCATTTTAAAAATCCTCAAACCTTTTCACAGCTTTAGAAGCCTTGCCTGTCCTCCAGAAAGCCCTATATTTCCCAGCCAGACTTCTTCTCATTACACCCATTGACCTGGCTCCTCCAGTGAGAGCAGAAAGGAAGTACAGCTCAGCACCACGCATTGAATTGGATAAACAATTACAGGAGGGAGTTGCACAACCTGGGTTTCAATGCAAACACAATTCATTTTGTGGCTCTGGAGTTAAGTGCATTTACTTTTCAGCTCCCCAACTGTAACGTCAATTTCCTGTAGATAGAGAAACTGCTGTGGGGGTTTGATTTGTTGGCCTCAGCACAGCCTGCTGGACACTCTGCAGAAGTGGTTACTCAAATCAAGACACATGTTTCTTTAACTAGATAAATTGGGGGTAAGGAGCAAAGGTTTGCATTAAATAGCTGACAAATACCCATGCAATACATTATTCAACAGCAATTTTAAAGGGACCTGCTCAGTGATTTTTCAATGAAGCATACAATATTAATGTGAAAGTACACACATGTGAAGAGTAAATGTACTACCAAAGGGAACTTTGGCTGGGATATTCTCCCCTCCATTGGGGAATAATAAATAACTAACGGAATGAATTCCTGCAGATACGGAAGCAGGTTTCCCAGTGCATCCTTTTTTAACCTGTGACAATCAGTCTTTGTCTTGATTCCTTCTTAGAAGTTTCAGCATTTTAGTACTGTAGAGTAACATTTGAAATGTAAGAATTGTGAATTTACATCTTAATAATTTTACTCCAGGTTATTTGAAGTTACCTGTATGAATGAAGTATCAGTGCATTTAGAATCAGTATTATATAGAGTACTTGCATATAGACTCACTGTTGAAACTGCTAGTGCTAATACATGACTGAATCTCCTCTGGGCCTCTACTCGCTAAGTGAGTCACAGCATCTCAGATGTCAACGTCCATCCAGGTTCCCTATCTTGACTTTTCATATGGCAGCTTGAGGAATCTGTTCTAACCATGATCACATCAAAGTACTGACCTATTCTACCAACCATAGTACCTGTATGTTATCAGCCTCATAGACTCCCTTTTTGATACTATACCATTTACTCTCAAGCCAAAACCTGTCAAAGGTAGTTACAGAGTTAGAAGTACACACATCCAAACTCTGTGCTGCATGAGAACTGTTTAGGCAGGAATTAACCCCCATAGGCCGAATTTAAGGGCTGCCAGACTGCCTGCTTAAAACATGGAACCGAAAGCATCTGCTGAGCCCATTACCACAAATGTAACTCCATGTACAAAAGATTACATCAATAACAGCAACTATCATTTCACTGATAACGACTAGTGCATCTAATGTAAACAGACATATGTTGTAACTGTAGTATTTAAAAACAAATACCACACATTCAGCTAACAAGCAGAACTAACAAGCAGAACTAACAAGCAAAACCTTTATGTGTGCAATGGGGATCTTCTGAACTAATGGGGAACTAATGGATAACCGTAATATTATCAGTCGGCCATGTCATTTACAGGATATTCTTTATCATCCTGTATACAGTAAAGTGCATTAACTTGCATTGCAATACAATCTATATTTCAACTGTGGCATACTGCAAGCCTCCCCAGGGTTACAGTGTAAAACCAGGAATAGGTTTTGCAACAATTTTAAATGTTTGTCTCAGTGTACCCCTTATGAAAGTTTCTCACAGTAAAAGCAAATGAAAGTGTAATAAAGCACAGTGAAAGCATCATGGTAAAGCATAGGTTAGCATTGTAAAGCCCAGAGAGGTATGGTAAAGAATATTAAAAAAAAACATGTCAAACAATGGTAAAATATGAAGACACTACTGCTTTCTTTTTAGTATTTAAACTGTCAGCCCCCAAAATTAGGTTATTTATAGAAGAACATTTCAATTTTTTTTTTTCATAATTTGTTTTAAAAGAGGTATTTATAATACACTATAATGTACTTTCTGTACTACAAGCACTTCCCACGGCTCCACAGTTATCTACACTTGTGCTGAACTTGATAACTGTCTTGAATGCCTCACGAATCATCTCCAAGCTCTGATCACAGGCCTCAGTGTACCCCTTATGAAAGTTTCCCACAGTAAAAGCAAAGGAAAGTGTGATAAAGCACAGTGAAGGCATGGTAAAGCATAGGTTAGCATTGTAAAGCCCAGAGAGGTATGGTAAAGAATATTTAAAAAAACATGACAAACAATGGTAAAAGATGGTAAATGTATAACCATGGGAAAAGCCTATAAAAACTGTAAAATGACCATGAAAATGTACTATGGCAAACTTGTATAAGGGCGGTACAGCTGTGAAACACAGAATCCTGTGGGATCTTAAGCTGGGAAAGAGAGCTACGATACTTATGGTATAGTAAAGTGCAAAGTCTAGATTGCAACATTGCAACTTATCTGTGTAGGCCACGTTGTGTTCTAAGATTCTGAACTGACCTTAATTATAAAACGAGTTTTTGTGACAAAGGTTGAAGGTAGTAAGTGTAGTGGTAGATGGAATGAAACACTGTTTCTACTTCTACCAACAACAATAATAATAATAATAATAATAATAATAATAATCATTGGCATTTTTCATAAGCCCCTCATTCAGAATATACCTACATGCCCTTCATTTCTAGATGGTGTAGACTCCTTAAAATCTCTATGGTACTTGTCAATGTACTTATCATTTTTACTGTTGCCACTGACACTACAAAGTCAAAACGTTGCAGTGCCCTCTGAAACAAGTTCAATATCCACCAGCAATACTAATTTCTAAAAAGTATTCCTGATAGCAGTGCATATTCCTGTACTTTGCTCTCTGTTATATTATCTATTTACAATCTGAATGGGAATTCTTATGAGGGTAATGCATGTATCTCCTACTGAAACCTGTGTTACTGTATTTTTTAAGCCAGGTTGAAATAAAGTAAGGTTAAAAATAATTAAATTGTCATTCCTGCGCATACACTTAGAATAGGCTGAAACCAAGATCTTTTCTTTTTTTTTATCATGCTCTTAACAAATAAAAAATAATGAGGTCTATTCAATGAACCTAAACAGTGGCAGATCTACATCCCACCATTGTTTAATTGTGGTATTTAGATTTGCCTGTGTTTATATAAGAACATACGAAAGGTTACAAACGAGAGGAAGCCATTCAGCCCATCTTGCTCGTTTGGTTGTTAGTAGCTTTTTGATCCCAGAATCTCATCATGCAGCTGAAGAGACCTCTGTGAGTTTTGCAATTCAATAAACTTCTATTTTAAAACACCAATAAAAAAACTAAATGTGCTTTCATTTTGACTAACAGTTAGATAAATCCTTGATCTATAATACAATAATGATAAAAAAGTATAACATTAGCTAATGTAGGCGGACCATAAAACAATGGTGACTGATCTTTTTTTTTTTTTTTTTTTAATGGTTAAACAGTTTTAGATACTGTGGTGCATTTTTTTTTTTAAAATTTGTGACCTTTAGTTGCTTTTGTGCCTTTTCATTTGCAAGTGAACTGTGCCATTAGGGCCTTATCAAGCAATTCGGCAATTTTGAATACTGACTTAGGATACAGTAAAAGTGCTCCAAGCGGAGTGCAGGATGCACCCTATAGCCTGGAGATCGCAGGTTCAAATCCAGGCTATGTCACAGCCACCATGACTGTGGTTTCCTAAGGGGCGGTGCACAACTGGCCGAGAGCCACCCAGGTAGGGAGGGCTTAGGTCGGCAGGGGAATCCACGGTTCACTGCGCATCAGTGACCCCTGTGGCCGATAGGGCACCTGTGGTTCTGCAGTGGACCTGCCAGATCTGTGTTGTCTTCCGGCACTATAGGTCTGGTGGCCTCGCTGTGGATTCACAGTGCGAAAAATGACGGATTGGCAGGAGTGCGTTTCAGAGGATGTGAGCAGTGAGCAGAGGATACAGATAATAACTGGACTTACAAAATTGGGGAGAAAAACTAGGGTAAAATATTGGCAAAAACTAAATTTAAATTGCATTACCTTTTATGTTTCACGCAGTTCTGTGCATGGGTAACTGTGGCAAAATGCCCACCTCTTGTGTATTTATTTATGTATGTTTTCATTTGTTACTATTATTATTATTATTATTATTATTATTATTATTATTATTATTATTATTATTATTATCATTATATTATTATATTGTATTTGTATGCAGGCGGACAAAGCCCTCTGTCTTATTATTTACTGTTTGAGACCGGCGAAAATGCTGGTCTTATAATGTGGGGATGGGGTTAAAACCCCTTCCCTAGAACCCTCGTGGGAATGTGGATGGAGCCTTAAGGTAATTACTGTATTAAATTAGGTAATTAAGGCTACAGCCACGGAATATAAAAAGACACACTCCAGGCTTATTGAGAGGAGAGTGTCAGAGGCGAGACGTGAGTCTAAATGAATAGAGAAACAATTGCTATATCGAAAATATACTTGTTTGAAAGGGTGTGTTTGTTTTACTTTTGCCAGTGCCCTTTGCTTTGTTTTGTGTGTTATTTTGTTTAAACTGTTTATTGTGTTCATGAGGCTGTGTGGTCCAGTGGTTAAAGAAAAGGGCTTGTAACCAGGAGGACCCTGGTTCAAATCCTACCTCAGCCAGACTCATTGTGTGACCCTGAGCAAGTCACTTAACCTCCTTGTGCTCCGTCTTTTGGGTGAGAAGTAATTATAAGTGATTCTGCAGCTGATGCATAGTTCACACACCCTAGTCTCTGTAAGTCGCCTTGGATAAAGGCGTCTGCTAAATAAACAAATAATACTTATTAAATACGAGCGCTGCAGCGACGTTTTGCACCTGTGTTATGTTTTATTTCCTGGTCTGACGTCACCACCCACACGCATCTGATCACAGTAACATTTTGATTTCATTTTGCTGTTGGGTCGTTAATGAGGAATTTTACATACTGCTACAATACGTAAGTACTGTATTACAGTCCATGTCTCGTCTCTTTTGGCAAGTGATATTTTCAGAATTATATTTTTCTGAATTAAAATACTTCTGTTGAAAATATAGTACTGTACCAACAAAACCAACCATAGTACATCTAAATGGAAGCCTGCTTATTTCAAAACACAGTCCTTTCAGCTATGCATCTTTTTTGTGTTCCCTGAAAAAACGGACAAGGGTTGGAACGGGCCAAAATGAAATAATCAGATATGCGTCACACTCGTTTAATCGTCACTGAAGTCCAAATTTGATAGGGTCGGATATGTGAGTGCTGACTGTATATATAAATAATGGGCCTTGTACACAGTGTAGCTCAGATATCCTGCTCTGCAATTTTTCAAATTGGTTTCAGTTCACAAAGCATTGCCAAGTGCAAACATGTTAACGCTAGTTGACAAAAAAACTAAACCATTTCTCCCTTGTTGCTAAATTTCTGAACTGCAAGAACAACACCAAGATGCACAGTATATTATCTATGATACCACTGTATCTGCTGATTTTGACTAGGTTTGATTTTGTATTTTCCTGTATCTCTCTAAATATCCCCAAAATAAAAAAAGAATGCTACATAGTGTATGTTTACTGAAGGACAACATTTCACTGCTAACTGGGATACAAATAAACATTTGGGAGTGATACAATTGGACCTTACAGACGAGATAATCCCTTTAAAATATATCCAGTACTGTACCCAGGATTCTCATTTTGAGTTTAGACCTCTAAACAGCTAGAAGAGTTCAAAGTTAGAAGTTTACATACCTACCATATGCCGGTGTCTGCTGGCTGCTTTATCCCTTGAGGAAGTCCCCACTGAAAGAACAATACCATGTAACTCCAAGCCTCAACAACGTTAACCCGTTTCTCAGTTACTGTAAACAAAGACTGTCAACAAGGTGAAGTAACTCAGCAGTAACTCCAAGCAGTGGCGTGTGGATCCTCACCTCCTTATAACCTTATAATGTTTAAAAAAAGAAAACGCTTTTGTTGTAAAAAGAAAATGTAAAAACCAAGTCAGAGGCTCAGCATGTTTTTATTGAGGAGTTAACTGGTGTGTTTGCGTAGTGTATGGGTAGGTGAGACGAGCTCTGCAAACAGCCAATAGGTACACAGGCAGTTTCTGTAGCTTGGTGGGTAGAACAAGGTGGTACAATGCATTACAGAGTAAACACACACTACTGATCTTTGGACCTGCCTGCGTTATCAGGTGTACACTCTTTGAAAAGCAGGACTGTATGTGAGCTCTTTCAACAAAATACAGTGAATCATAAAAAAAACAAAACACAAAGGATTTCGAATGAGGGTGGAAAGTTAAAATGTGAAACCCACCTGGCCTGCTGTTATACAGTTATACAGTATAACTATAAGATATGGATCTGTTCTTTATATATAATTTATAATTCACCAACCGTTAATTACATAATTGCATGACCTGCAGCAGTAAGATCATTATCAGTTAGTATGAAGTGTTACAACAGGTGCAATAGTACAGTACCACTGCATTACATGTTGTATTGGTTTGAACAGTCAAAAGGGTTTATGACTCCACAAAGACACCCTTCATGGGTTATCACATGTGCAATGGAAGCAGTCTTCCACCCTTTGGGGCACACATTTTTAATACCTTTTTTTTGTATTCAGAGTTGATTATTGAGTGTGTGTCTGTATAGTTTAATTAACCCACCATAGTACAATATTACAACTTATTGGCAGGCTTACTTTTCTGTTAATTAATTATATTTATTAATGAAATATTAATTAATTCATTGACTGTATCTACTGTATTTCACACTTGAAAAAACCCAACAACCCATTTAAATTCAAGAGTTGGTTAGTTGCCCTTGGCCTAGCTTTAATATGGTTACATTTAAACACTTTTAGGCATATGGTAAAACCTGACGCAAATTGTTTACATGCATCCTTCCTACCAATGTATTTACCATAGTGATAGAAACACAGGGGTCATGTTCACAGCCCTTGAATCACCCAAGCACATTTCTCATGTATTTTTAGCTGTATGGGAGTTGCTCATTTTTTTAAATGTTGTTTATGCAGAGTGTTATTTCTATATGTTATCGGAAGCATTGTTAATATTTTTTATAGGTTTCAAATCTGGAATAGTCTTCGCCTATAATGTCCTGTCTGTGGCTGGATGTGTCACTTAAAGCAGACCTGACCCTGGGGGAAACTCAAAGACAAAAAGAGAAGGAGAACAGGAAAGGAAAAAGCTGGCTGGCTGTGTTGAAAAAGAAATGTGCAACTCTTACTGCACAGGAGGCTGTAAGATTACATTATTTCATCAGTGAGTATGGTATACAAGTCCCTGGGTGTTCTGTAATGCCTCATTTCTCATGATCAAACAGATTTTTTTTTTTTAAATATGACTTCCCTGTACCCTGTAAAGAAACACAGAGAGGGAAAACTGCTTTTATCACACCTGTGCTACTTTCCCTGACCAGATTCCAGCTCAGAAAAGCTTGAAGAGTGATTGGATTACCCGTGTGAAGTTGAGTACCAGTCGCAATCTTCAGTATGCAGTATTGCCACAGAACACACTTGTGTGTACTGACATCACCTTGCTTGATTGGGAAAGTAATTTCCAGTTGAAAAGCGGTCATCATGACGGTGCAGTTTTTACTGTAACAGTTTCTAACTAACTTAAATGACATGCTTCTATTCTGAATCGTACAGTACGATAAATACCGTAGAGTTACATCAGATAAACGGTCCATACCACGAGGTGGCAGTGCTGCCACACCAGCATAACCCCTGGCTGGAACTTCAATTCGCACAGCCCTTTCCATCTTTTGACAACCTGGGTTTAGTCCTTTTTTGGAGGGAACTTAAAAACGGAACATCCGGTACAACCTTATGTGGACGCCAAGTGCATTATTACACTACCATTATTCATTTTATCATTAAGGTTATAAAGCACAGCGCAGCTTACCTTGTGGCTTGGTGATTATTTTTTTTTAAATGTTCGTGGTTATTTTATTACGGAATGCACCCCTGTATTGTTGTCATTCTCCTGCGCGTCTAAATGTAAATACAAACGGTTTTTTTTTTTTTTTCCAGTCGGTATGCGCGTTCAGTTTGTGTGACTTTGCGCGGGAAGTGCGCTATATGTTTGTAAGTTTTGTTCAGGTTGGTGCATTAAGTATCTGAGCGGCTCAGAGCGGGAATTTCTCCGCTCACCTGGATCACCGGTGAAATCTGCTGTCCGCTCTGCGCTGCTCAGCAGGTGCATCTTGTATCTCCGTCGTACCGTTGTCAGGGTTCCCTGGTGTTGCCGCACAAGGAAAGTGAGCGCACATTTTAAATTGTTACAGATAACGACATTTCATCGCAATAACGGTAGTACCTTTATTTTATTAAATACCGTGTAAGTGGACGTTGCCATGGCATGGCAACATGAAATGATAGAACTACATATTGAAAAAATATTACATTAAAAAAAAAAAAAAAAAAAAAAAAGCTACATACTGCTTACCGGTTTAATTACATTCGTTTAAGAAATACATTCATTTAGATAGCAGGATTAATGGAATGTAGACTACTGTTTGTAATATGTGTATGCTGTAAAATGCCAGTGGAGTTACTCGAAATAAAATCAGTATTTGAGTAATTTGATCAATATTCTTTACTCAACAGTAGACACATTGACAGAATGGACTGGCCAGCACAACCATGTAGGTATTTACTGTGGATAAGTAATCCCAGTTTACCGGTTATGCATATTTTATTTGTTATTAGCCTGTAATATTCAGCTAGTACTGCCGCTGACATCTATAGTAGTTCCAGGAACTTGGAATTCATAGACTAGGAATTTATAGTAGCTTGCAGTGAGAAATATAATACAGAGCTGGTTACAGTAGATGCCAGGGGACTACTGAAGGAAAACAATGATTAATAGGGTATTAGCTAAATGTAATGTTAGCTTTAACCTTTATTAAAGTGTGTGTAAGCAACTCTGCAAACTGCTGTACGGGACCAAAAAAAGATAGAAACAGGTTTCTGGGAGTACAGCCAAGCGAAGCCTGTGGTTGAAGCAGGTACACCAGGGCAGAGCAGAAGCTGTTAGCCAAGAAAGAAGCTAGATAGAAGCAGTTTTGTACGCTGTTGAAAAACAATATTTAGGACATAGGGTTAAGTACGTAGCATTGAATGTTCCAAAAGATTTGGGCTGACACCCCTCCCGAGGGGTGTGTGTGTGTTTTAATAGCACGAAGGAGGAATACATTAGTTTAATTAGGGGTGCTGTCTGTACTCAGACATGCTTAATCATCTGGGGTGGGATATGCATCTGGGGAGTTAACCATTATAAAATGTCATGCTTCAAGGAGAGCTCCTCAGAAGGTCTCTGATAGCTTCTCCAGAGCGCTGTGTTTGGTGTGCACTTTTGCTGTGGCTTGGAATAAACAATTTCTGGTTTTGAAACCGGACTCCGTCGTCTCTGTGTCTTGAATATTTTTCTCCTTACACTACAGTATGGACAGAAATTTGCCATTTGGATGAATTGAGAATACAGTGCATTTTATCACATGTTCATGGGTCAACGTTTTAATTGCAGTTTGTCCCTGACAAATAAACCCCAGTCAGAGTAAGTGGAAAGTAAACGGACTGCATTGTGAGCTGTGTATACGTGTCAGCTTGCTTAAACAATTAGCACCAGTCACTGATTACCTAATAATGTTACAGTCGGTAATGCAATCGAAGATTAATCTTGGTCTCTGAAACCAGGCGACAGAGAAACGAGAGAGGAAAAACACAGTGCAGCATGGTACAGGAGCATATTTCTTGCCAGCAGTCTTCAAAGTTGTTTGGAAGCTTCCCAGCTAATGTAGGTGTTTTGGCCTTCACTGCAAAGGAAGTGAGACAGGATTACCGGCATACTAGAAACCCGCCCAAATACTAATAGAACGTTTTACATGCAACAGCTTGCCATTGTTTGGAGTTACTGTTTGAAATTGAGGTCTGTGCTACACTGGAGAAATGATGGCCATTGGCAGCAGGACCTAACTGGAAACCCTTATCAGGTCTTGGTTATTTGGATATGATACAAAGCCACAAATTTGTGCGATTAAATTGCAGAACACCACCACCTAGTGGTGATGGCTTTTCTTACATGTGTAATTTGGAATGTTCAGTGTTTCATACAGTAGTTGAGAGTCCTGAACACAACTAAAGCTTAGAGCAGGTTTACTTGCCATTTCAAACTTTTTTTTTTTTTTGAATATATATTTAAAAAAAATATCCTGAATAAGCGGCTGTCCCAATTAAACGAGAGGCATTTGAGACATTAGTCACACTTTTTTGTTTCTAAATGAAAAGAAAAATAATAAAATCACATCACTGATTAAATGTTAAATACATCATTTAAAATGAGTCATTTTTTTTATTCCTAAACCAAATAAAATTGCTGTTTTTTTATTTCTACATGAAATGAAAAAGAATGAAATCACATCTTCGAGGCATCTGCGATGTTGACATGCCAACTTTTCTTTCAGACATCCCGATTAGGCAGCGCTGAGCGACTGTATTCACATCAGTGTAGACAGCCCTTTACAAGAGGGAGGAGCCACTGAACAGCTTCAACCAAAGAGAGGTCAAGCTGCTGAACCCAAGCCCTTCATTGGCTTATCGCTCTCCAAGGGAACGAATCACAGTGCCCCAATACATTAATAAATAAACACCACAAACACACTATAGAACTGTTTCTTAAATAATTTATGTACAAAATTTATTTTTAAGCACTTGTCAGTTCCCCAACAAATGTTTATTTCTATATTTATTTAGCATCATTTTCTTCTCAAGTGGCTATACATATATTAAAAATTCACAAACGAAGGTCTATGTACTATGATTGCTATACAAGACATGCTCTTTATATATATATATATATATATATATATATATATGAATGTGTAAGAGCTGAGCGCTTGCACGTCTTGGCACACGGTATACACACAGAATGCAGTCTTACTCTTCACATTGTGAGTCAATGAGTGCGTACAGTAGATTCCAAGTGTTCCAAACCCATTTGCGGTGTATTCAGTGATAGAAAAAGAATATGGACCTAGCCCTTAAAATACTTCCAGTAATCTTTCATCAGATTTAGCACTCATGGCAAAGCGATGTGTGTCAAGATGCTGTAATGTAATTTCTGGAAAATTGTAAGTATGTCAATTGATAGGTGTCATTAAGCCTGTCATAAAAAGTAGAAAATAGCATTTCTATTGCAGCCTGATCCTCGCTAGGACAAAGCTTCCCTCTTAAGTAACTAAACAGCTGAACCAGTCCTCTTGCCAGAGTCACTTTCTCAAATTTCTTTGGGGATTCACCTGTGTAGTGGTATGGCACTTTCTCTTAGATTTAGATTTAGAAGAGGTTACACTTCGGACTGTGCAAGACAGTTGATGGCACACAATTTAGGATTGAAAAAAATGACGTGTTGTTTATGTTTTATTTTTTTGGTCTAGCACCGATGTCTCTTAATGGGATGTTTTTGAATTTTTCTCACCTAAATAGAACAATTTCTAAACTAACAGAATACAAGCAAGGTCAATAAATGATTGATGGGATGTCGTAAACATATTATAAAACATGTTGGCATACTGCTTTTAATATATCTCTCTATATATAATTTACATATGTAACACCAGTATATAAATTTGAGCTTGATTGAGTGACAGATGTGGAACTAGCTGGAGGAGCTTGGAATGTACTGCACAGGATTTACCCCTGTTGTAGAATGCTGGGTGTTGTAGGTCTTTCCTTCACACCGGTCTGTTATTGAACTACAACACCCATGATTCCATGTGATCACTGGACACTACTGTTGTTGCTTGTATAACGAATGGGCCGTGGCTTTAAAGAGTAAGTAGCGGGGTGTGATATAGCGTTATACGCCCCCACGTGTTGCTACAACTGTTTAAATAATGTTCCTGTAATTTTCCTCCCTATCAGTTTCTCTGAGCCATAGGTGTCAAACAGAATACTTTCATGGTGTGGTTTATAAGTAACTGGTGTCACATATAAAAGAATACTGTTTGAGGGAAACCTGTTTTCTTGTAAGCCGTCAGAAGGATAAATCAGTTACCCCCGTCCGGTTAATAATGGATCTTGCTTGTGATGGTCGATCTCTGTGTGCAAATCAAAGCAACCGTCACACTCGTGGCTTTAGAAACTTTAGTCTTCTCTGGTCCCAGCCTTTGACACCAATGCTCAGAGATTTTATCAGACTAGCTTTTGAAGAGGGACGCAGCATTAACAACATCAACAACAACAAAAAAGGGAATGTGAAAGTTGCACTCTCTTTTTGCTCTTGGCAGAAGTGAAGACGAAAGAGCAGCAGTATGGCATGTGTGATAAGATACCACATCACCGCAATGCTGATCACTTTCAGTTTGGTCCTGTTCACAGAATATTGGCAGATGTGATAATTATCCACCTGGTCCCTTGCAAAGTATTTATTAAACTTTTTTTTTTTGGTTAAGGTAAGGGTACAGTATGTCTGCATTATCTGTAAAAACAATTGTGTTTTTTAGTTTTATTTTATAAAGAGACAACGCCAGAGCAGGGACAATGCAACTTTTGAAAAGAGGCAATTTCAGAAGAGAGACTTTCACGTTTGCAAAAAAAATGCCATGGTCTCTGATGATTGGATCAGAACATCTAGAACATGACTTGAACAGCCCTAAACAAATGGCTCAATTCCTAAAACAAGGCATTCAATAAATAACAGCGAACTGATAAATAGAAGAGGCTGATCAAGTACTGCATAATGCACTTATTTTGTTAAGCACTTTAAATTACAAATAAAGTAAATAATCGTTTTCAATTGCAGTATGAACTGTAACTCTGAAATTGCCAACTTCCTAATTTATGCATCATGTCCAATTATCTCTCTCTGTTGAGCAAACTGAGGTGATTAAGGAAGGCAGTCTGAAAGAAAACAGGATTGATATACACATATTAATAGTACAGTTTTATAAAGCGCCTTCCAGAATCATGTTAAAATCACCCCACAGAGTGAGCAGGACACTATGAATGCATTTGTCAAGGGAATTACAAGCAATATAATTTACTATTTCTATATCAACTCGCAACAATTAACAGTACAAAGAACATATCTTCTCTCCAGGTAATTGCTAAACTATCAGATTAGAGCTCAGACTACCACAGCTAAACCTGTAAACCACATATACAAGTGCCTTCAGTTCAGATCCAAAATCTGCCTGACAATTCTTCATTTGGCTGTTCATTATACCTATAAATATTAGTTTAAAACGTATTCAAACTATCGACTATGATAGTACTACTAGTAGTAGAAGTATCAATAATAACAATAATAACACTAATAATAAATTGAAAATGACAAGCATAGTAATTCAAACCCGAATCTCTTGCACAACTGTGGATAAAATCGTACACACCCAGACACTTCACAAATCAAGAGAGACCACAGCAGAGAGACGGAACAGAAGAGGTTCCGGGTGAAACGTGTCAAAGTGTTCATGAAATCCCTGTTGTGAAGTGAAGAGCCCGTCCTTCTCAATACAGATTAACAGTGTAGTCCAGAGATGGAGAAGACGACGCCGCCGCCGGCTGAGCAGCAGTGGCGTCCCCTCCTCAGCTTCCCTCCTCGGTTGAGCGCGACTCTGACTTGAGCTTGACGAACTCGCGTGCGACCTCGTCGTTGGTGCGCTGCGAGAGGATTCGCAGCACTGTCAGTCCCGTCTCGTCCATGTGCACTCTGCGCCCCAGCGGACACCAGCATGCACAGCTGCCCTTGTCTGCGATGTCCCGCAGCTGCATCACGGAGATCCCCAGCACGCGGTCCTCCCGTGCGAAGCAGTAGTCCTTTACACACACCTGCAGCTCGTAACAGTCCGGCCCATCCTCGTTCCCCAGGATACTGCACAACACACGAGGAGAAAGACAGCCTTTTATTTACTCTTTTTTCCAGCATTTTCAGAGTTTACACTTTCAGAGCAGTCATTTCACTGCAGGCATTTCGAACTGTCTGTGTTCTGTACTGTCTAGTATGGGGGCATGACTTCTGTA
This sequence comes from Acipenser ruthenus, assembly GCF_902713425.1. Lineage (NCBI taxonomy): Eukaryota > Metazoa > Chordata > Actinopteri > Acipenseriformes > Acipenseridae > Acipenser > Acipenser ruthenus. Next base: position 2,940,660 of record NC_081189.1, read on the forward strand.
CAAGCAACTTTTTACTAATTTATCAGACTACTGCAGACCTGGTCTATAACACTGCCATAAAACTAAAGCCCCAAACACAAACTTGCAAAAAAGACAAAACAGAAGTTTCTATTAATTAAGCTCTTAACTGAAAACACCTGTATGTTCTAGAAGATTTGACAGAGGTGCTTGTTTTAATGCTAAACTGTTTAATATTGTGGAGTAGTACAGTTGTATGCAGTGGAGGCTGTATTATTGCAGGCATGAGAAGCCATACTCACAAGTGAAAGGTCTCGTTGTATTTGGGAGCCCAGTTGTTGTTTTTGGACTTGGTGGTAAACTTGCGTTTCTTGTCGCTCAGGTGGGGTCCGATCATCGTTGCCTCCACGAAGGGTCGGAACATTCCTGAGGTCTGCCACTTCAGATCATTCGCTGCCACAACTGGAGAGAAGGAGGAACGGATTAACGACTGATGCCATCACCTGGTATGTGGGCAGTTTTGTCATCTCGTTGATACATTATTAGAGTAATCAAAAGTCAGGCATCATGGCTCTCCAACTCAAGTTAATACGATATATATATATATATATATATATATATATATATATATATATATATATATATATATATATATATATATATAGTATATGGTACCTTTTCATTCAATTAAACATTACTTCAGATATATATAGTATCATTAAAATCTAAATGTTCAATATCAGTTTCTATATTATGTATTGTTTTAATGTTATACTTGTAGCATATGTTGAAACTACATCATAGTCATAGCAACTGGAATATTCCACCAAGTGAAGGCCTGTGCTCCAATAAAAAAAAAAAAACGACCACTGTAGCTCAGGTGGGATTGTATAATGGCATTAGCTGTTATTATTGCAAGGTTATATTATTCTATATAGTGTAGTATATAGTATTAATAAGGCACTATACCGGCAGTATACATCAAAGGGATGTGACCAAAGGCTGCTCAGTCATGCGCATTATACACAGGGTGTGAATTCTGGCTGGCGTTATTGAGCATTCGAAAGTGGAACTTACCTTTCACAGTCGCCTTGTGCTCTCCAGTGCCCGGGTGTGTGAACAGATCGACCTGTACTGACACTTCTCCGACTGGGTCGTCCACTCCGGAGCCTGAAACAGGAGCAAGTCAGGAGAGGGTCCACAGGGGGGGTTCAGGATTTGGATTGGGAAACTGGTGGTGCCAAACCAGAGGCAGACGCGCTTAAATTGAAACTGGCGGTGCCAAATCAGAGGCAGACTCGCTCAAATTGAAACTGGGTGACCAAAACGGCAAACATTTTTTTTGGTTTTGATTCACCAAATGTGACCACATACTACACTCCCAGTTCCCCCCACCCATTTTTACAAATGTGAATCCTGCACACCCCTAATCAATACCTCTGCAGTTCAAGTGTAATAAGGCAGGCAGGCAGCGTGTGTACCATTCCTGGCATTCCACCAAAGCATAACCCAAGCGAGCGCAAGTTCCCATTCAAACACAGTGACAAAGCGCCTGCTTCAGGGTTTCTTTCATTCAATTTTTAAAACAGATTATTAGTAATTTCCTGCCAAACATCTGGCACCAATAATTGCATTACAAAATACATGTTTTACAGACTGTATAACAGAATAAAGATACAATAAAACCTGAATCGGCTGACAGACACCACAGGGACTTCTGCAGCTGCTAATTCAAGGTTCTTCTGCACTTCACTGTATTGTTCCATAAACACATGTTTTGCTGTTCTACTTGTTCAGGGGTGGGACAGTTCAGATACTAAGAATCAGGATGCACTTATAGTATGCATGCATGTTTCCATTGAGGTCCTCTCCCTATGCTGGAGTATTAACCTTGCAGGTTATTAACAATGTGGCCCTCTCCCCTATTCTAGGCAGATTTCTGTTAGCCAAGGAACTGTTGAGGTGATCAATATACTGTACTTGACAGCTCATATCCTTCAGGAATGAGGAGGTGGCAAGACTTGGCAAGACATAAAACCTATTTTATATGAAACCCCTAAATATCATGCTTAAAATGTCTCCAAAACCATAAGTCCTTCAATAAAAGAATCCCCCTTGTGACTCAGTCCCTTTATACTGTATATTTCTTATACAGGTCTCCAGGTATAGCAGGCTTTATAACATTCCTGTCGATTCCAGCGCAAAACATTCCATGCCAGCATGCCATTGTGTCAATGACTAACGCAAGCTGCATTTCCGCGTGCCAGCTCACATGAGGAGACTGACAGGGCAGGAATGTGAGACAGCGAGGTCTATCGCTTAGAGGGCTGGAATAGGGTTAGCATGCTGGATTTAGCAATATTTGTAGAACACTGATTTTTTTATTGTTACAAAAATATTTGTTTTATTGTTTTTACATAACCTCTGTGATATTCAGTCCAAATTGCAAAAGAAGGTTAAAGAATTTGTGCCAATAAGGTTTTTTCCTTCATATCAGAATATCCAGGATACTAACCTTATTAAAACTATGAGCCCACTTTGTTAGAGCAATTTTCATTGTTTATTCTCAACCACGTTAGATTTCTTACATGGAACACATTCACATCATGATTTCTTAGAGGTGTACTGCAAAAGTGTGCCAGTGAAGGCTGAGTATTGTTTTGAGAACTGTCAAGATGAGTGGCCTAGTATATATAAGTGTCCAGGGTGACATGTTAGATGTTACTAATAAACCAGGGTGAACCTTTATGAGAATGTGCACAAGTAACTACAATGCCTTTGGTGGGTGCCCAAGGATTATTAGGAGCTGTTGCATTACATGAGGGGCAGTGCAGTGCGCTCTTCAGGGATACACTGGGACCACACCATTGATCCTAAAGCCTTGATTCTCTCCTCCAGGCACAGTATTTGGATAACAGTCTACACTGCAAGGGTTTTTTAATACAGAGTGAAGCACAAGACAACCTGACACATGAAAGGCTCAGGGCACAGTTTAATATTTAGACATCAAGATCCTCATAACAGATTTTTAAATAATAATAATAATAATAATAATAATAATAATAATAATAATAATAATAATAATAATAATAATAACCATCAATTTAACCAAATAAAAATGCACTGTATTCTCAAAGCAACGTCTGAGTAGGGTTATCATTACCATGACCCCTGTCTATCTAAATTCTGGTCAGGTCAATTTCTAATCTAGTGTATCTAATCTAACTGCCTATCTTTATCCCTCTTAACTCCAAGTTGCAATGTGTCTTTATTAATCAGTGCTGATGGGTGTGGAGGGGGATATCATTCACTGTGGGGGGGATGGGGTTGGGTGGAATGGGGTTCAGATGGGTCCGGGTTCTAGCAGGAATGCTGTTGAGCTCACGATGCAACATTAGCCTCCAAACATACCCTTATCAGGACGGACATCCTCGTGAGCGGTAACCCTAATACCCTTCCCATCATGCACTGGTAGGAGAAATTGCAAGAGAAAAACAAAACAAACAGAGGAAGAAGAAGAAGAAGAAATAAAACCACAGAGGAAAACAGATCACAGGCAGAGTTACAGAGCAGGAACTGAGGTGTAAAAAAGAAAAGACAAACAGTATATTGACATGTAGGAAAACCCATCAACCAATTGAGGCAGATGGGGGGGGGGCGGGAGAGACAGTCAAGACAGGTCTCCTGGTGTTCCTGGAGCGGCAACTTTTACAGAAAACCAGTGCCAGGAACCGCAGCTCTGCGTCATGAAATATTTAGACGCTAATGTACTTTCTTAATGGGCGATTCCCAGATTTCCTGGTAAATGATCTGTAATTCTCCATGACCATTCTCTGTTAAATATGAAATATGGACCCTTAAAAGTGGACCACGGTAATTTTGCAATTATCCCATGGTTATACTATGGATTTACCATAGCTTTTTAATAAGCTTTACCATACCTTTACAATGCTCGTCTAGGCTTTCACAATACTTTATTACATGTTGCTATGCTTTTACTATGGGGGACTTTTATAAGAGGAGTTAAGTACCTTTATTGTGTCATGCTAATCTAAAAGTAGAAATTAGTAATCAATGATCTAATTTTAGATTATAAATGATACATCTGTTTAACGTCATATTTAATATTTAACAGAGAAGGGTCCTTGAGATTTCAAAATCATTTCCTTAGGGATTCCTGAAACCCAGTGGAGCACATCCAGAATAGCCTGTTGAAAGGGCAAATCAACTACAGATTACTTTAGAGAACAACCAGCTGCACAACATAAGAGGGTAAAGAAGGTAATTAACTAACTAATGAATAAACTCTAAAGCAGAGTAAACTTGGATACACACGTCCTGGTGTGCACTGTACAATATGTATGTACACTGGGATACACAGTTCACTGTACACTATGTATGTACACTGGGATACACAGTTCACTGTACACTATGTATGTACACTGGGATACACAGTTCACTGTACACTATGTATGTACACTGGGATACACAGTTCACTGTACACTATGTATGTACACTGGGATACACAGTTCACTGTACACTATGTATGTACACTGGGATACACAGTTCACTGTACACTATGTATGTACACTGGGATACACAGTTCATTGTACACTATGTATGTACACTGGGATACACAGTTCACTGTACACTATGTATGTACAATGGGATACACAGTTCACTGTACACTATGTATGTACACTGGGATACACAGTTCACTGTACACTATGTATGTACACTGGGATACACAGTTCACTGTACACTATGTATGTACACTGGGATACACAGTTCATTGTACACTATGTATGTACACTGGGATACACAGTTCACTGTACACTATGTATGTACACTGGGATACACAGTTCACTGTACACTATGTATGTACACTGGGATACACAGTTCACTGTACACTATGTATGTACACTGGGATACACAGTTCACAGTACACTATGTATGTACACTGGGATACACAGTTCACTGTACACTATGTATGTACACTGGGATACACAGTTCACTGTACACTATGTATGTACACTGGGATACACAGTTCACTGTACACTATGTATGTACACTGGGATACACAGTTCACTGCCATGCTGACGCCGATTAGTGTTACAAAACTTCTGTTCATTTTTTGTTTGAAGTGAAGATGATACATGTTTATAAAAGAAACCTGAAAATGTATCATCCTGTAGGGCAAGAAACACACCCCAGTCCTGCAGCCAGACCAGGTTTTCAGGAATACCCACACTCAGGAGGCAGAGGTACAATCAGACCCTTGTTTAATTAGTACCTCCACGGTAGCTGCATAGACTAGACTGGTGAGACTTCTTAATCAGAGTAGATTTAGCTGAGACCAGAGCATATCAATAATATACCTAAACAAGCCCAAACCCAGGACTGGGTGCAGGACTAGTGTGACAAATAAGATGTTCCTATTCAGAACATATTAGGGACAGCTATAGAGCGCCTGTATTAGTCTTGATCTGCAGGTCAAACCATTGATCCCAATACAAAGTTCAGAGGTACTGCACTAGCACTGACTCGTACTGTGTGATTAGCCCTAATTATAGAGTACCTGTGCAGCACAGGGAGCAGGTTCAGTAAACAGTAGATATTTGTAAATGATGTAGGAGTGGGTGATGTAGCCGCTCTGCTCTTACCCTGCGCGGTCTGCGTCTGCACGAAGGTCTTGATGAGGGTGTCTGTGGTCTGGGTGTAGAGGGACAGGGCGTAGCGCAGAGACTGCAGCTCCGGGCTCTTCTCCAGGAACGTCTTCTTCAGCCCGTTCCCTCCCGCATGGAAGTATTGCTGCAGGCAAACAGGAGACAAGATTGAACCAGAAGAACAGATGGTAAGCACCAGCACAGAAATCAAATCGGCTCAAAATCCACACACAGTACTTACTGTACAAACTGTTTTATTGATTCCAGTGTTTGTGTACTGGTGTAAGCACCGGCACAGAAATCAAATCGGCTCAAAATCCACACATAGTACTTACTGTACAAACTGTTTTATTGATTCCAGTGTTTGTGTACTCTGGCGTACAGCAGGGGTGCATAGCTACTATCGTTCAGAGAAATAAAGTCTAGAACGCCCAACTTTGAAATGCATTGCCAAGAACAAACATGTAAGGCAGCACAGGAAAGAATAGTTAATGTGTACTAAGCAATATGCTTCAGATTCATAACATGGCTATATGAAATCGTGCAGTACCCAAGCCATTCTTACAGCAGCTGAATAATAGCTTCCGTGTTTAATGACTGATCTTGGTCCTCAGTTCAGTGTGTTTATTACACAGCTCATAATGCACTCACTGGACACAAAAAAAACAGTAGCGTGAATTGTGAAAGGCAAGGGTAACGTTGTTCTGTGTCACTGAATATAGTTTTATTTTACTTAAATGTTATCTTTTCCACCTGCTCAACCTTTTTGTCTCCCTGATTAGATTTACAGAATAAAGTCAATAAAATACCAGTATTCAGGTATTTCCTCACTGAATTTCTTGCATAACTTGTGGTTTCCCAAATGTAAACAATGCCCTTGTCTAGAAGTTCTCTTTATTCCCAGGGTGAACACGGTGAGCCATGCTGCATGCAAGCCCCCAAAGCAGAATTCACTGAACAGCATACTGACCCTGACCACATTCAAAGAACAACTTGTGACTTTCTCAGGTTCAGCATGTTACATGCAAGGAAAAATACATCCCTTTGAGTATCTTACTACTATAAAAGCTCAGTCTAGTGCAGACATGAATTACTGTGCTAATAATTACCTTTATCGTATCCAAGGCCAGATCCAGGATGGCACACTGCTTGGGGGTAAGGCTTCTTGCTTCCTCCCGCACCATGTGATCCTGCAACACCATCCAGATGAAGAGTGAATGGTAGCATTTTCAGAACGATGTTCAGAGGACAGGCTAAAGCATTCAGGTGCAGCCTGCCATAGCAAGACCACATACACATGCTTCTCTATACAACTACAACAGCCACATTTCAAATCCTTACAGTATACTGCAACCAGGCTGTCAACTGCCCTATTTACAAAATACTCCATTTTGTAAGGCATACCTGTTGAAAATAAATGGCTTTCATAGGGAAATGTAGTACCCTTTATTACAATATTTGAACTTATTAACTTATATTTATAACCACACACTGTAAGATACACGACTCGATCTATAATATGTAACTGCATGCAAGGAGAAAGCAACCAACACAAAGATACTACAAACTCACTACTACACCACACACATCGTTCAACAAGTGATTGCTATCGATATACATGCACTACAGTGGTCAAACACATCTAAGCACAGTGCGGACATGAACACACAGGTACCTTCAGCTTGGACAGGTGTCCCAACTCCTTCGCTGCTGTGAAAATCAACTGCGTGCCCTGCGTCGCGTACACGCATACACGAGCGCGCACACACAGACACGCACGCATAGCAAGGAAAGAGAAAAAGAGGGAGGTTTAGAAAGAAACAAGACAATACAGAGACGGGCAGATTCAGGCCAAAAAAGCAGAGCCGAGAACTAAATAAGACTCCCATTACAGATTTTACAATCACACTGTGTAGGTACAGTAACAAGCTGGTGCGTGTCTAATTACACTTCCAGTAAAACCTGGGCTGCAATGGGAGTCTTATTTCCATCCCTGCACAGCAGTAATACAATAGTAACGTACATGATCACGGCCTCATTTAAAGATTTATAAACCAAGACCAAAGAGCTCTTTAGGTTTAGGACCATGAAATGCTTCAACTCTTCACCTGGTAGGCGTCTCTACTTTAAATCTCACTGTATAAAAAGTAGGCAGGTGACTAACAGAGCTGCCTCTGTTGGTCATGAATCCCTCAGCATCCAGTTAGGCTGGGTGCAGGCATGTGGCAGATTTCATTTCCATGAATCACAAATCATGTAGGTGTCACTCAGCTAATGGAAACATCTGCTGCTCTCACATTGATGAGCCCTCTACTTTCAAAAGAAATGTGAGTGTATCTTATAATAAACACTTTCAAAAGACATGTAAGTGTATCTTATAATAAACACTTTCAAAAGAAATATAAGTGTATCTTATAATAAACACTTTCAAAGTTCTTGTCCTGGTTAAAAAGAAGACCACTTGGCACAACCTTAGACAATGTCCATATACAGAACATATCCGTTAGTGAAGGCAATGCATACAGTATATGGTTTAAACATGTTCCTGCCCTACATTAGCTTTAACACATTGTAGACACAAGGTGGTATTTTAATAATGGTGCTGAAAGAACTGACCTTTTCCAATTGAAGTCATGAGCGCAATGCACTTCTAATACCCTCTTTTTACTAGCTTCCTTGAACACAGCTCATAAGGGTTTGACACCTTAACACATGACATTTACCAAACAACACCAGAACCACGACCTGGAATATGAGTTAGTGAAAACACAGAGAACAGAACATATCTGAATCTTAATGCAAGCGGATGTGTCAGAACCAAGACCTGGAATACGAGTTAGTGAAAACACAGAGAACAGAACATACCCGAATCTTAATGCAAGCGGATGTGTCAGAAACAAGACCTGGAATACGAGTTAGTGAAAACACAGAGAACAGAACATACCCGAATCTTAATGTAAGCGAATGTGTCATTTAAAGGTTACAGAATACCCAATAACAAAGACATGACTTTACCTTTGCTGTCTCCAGCGCTGAATGTATAGCAGAGATATCTTTTTTTGTTATTCTCATCAGTGTTAGCCAAGAGAAGCAGCAACTGCCTTTGGTCTGTCACAACATCCTGTGTTTGCATCCAAGTCAATGCTCCCTCCTGCAACAACGCTGATGGTGTTCAATAAGAGCATCGGCATTGTTGCTGGAGGAGATATATACGTGTAACACAGGACACAGCAAAGGTAAAGCAGTGTGATTGCTGTAAACACTACTGGATGTTCTGCAACCCTTTAACACAAGAGGGCTAAGGTTCCCACTCAGAGTCTGTTGGAAAAGCAAGTCAGCGAGAGAAAAACCAGAGTGCTAACCGACTGAGGGTTGGATTTGGCGTAGCAGTGACAGGGTGAGATTGGGCAAGAACCACGGTGAGAGGAGAGATGGAGGGAGCGAGCGTGAGACCAGAGACAGGGTGAGTTCGGGGGACAGCAGAGACAGGGTGAGTTCGGGGGTGAGAGCACCGACAGGGCGAGTTCGGGGGTGAGAGCACAGACAGGGTGAGCTCAGGGGTGAGTTTGGGGGTGAGTTTGGGGGTGACAGTAAAGACAGGGTGAGATCGGGGGTAACAGCAGAGACAAGGTGAGATCGGGGGTAACAGCAGATACATGGTGAGAGCAGAGACCGGGTGAGATCGGGGGTGAGAGCAGAGACGGGGTGAGATCGGGGGTGAGCAGAGATGGTGGGATTGGGGGTGAGAGCTGAGACAGGGTTAGCAGAGACAGGGTGAGATTGGGGGTGAGAGCTGAGACAGAGTGGGCAGAGTGGGTGAGACTGGGGGTGAGAGCAGAGACAGGGTGAGATTGGAGGTGAGAGCAGAGACAGGGTGAGTTCAGGGGTGAGAGCTGAGACAGGGTGAGATCAGGGGTGAGAGCAGAGACAGGGTGAGATCGGGGGTGAGAACAAGAGCAGAGACAGGGTGAGTTCAAAGGTGAGAGTTGAGACAGGGTGAGCAGAGACAGGGTGAGATCGGGGGTGAGAGCAGAGACAGGGTGAGATCGGAGGTGAGAACAGAGACGGTGAGATCGGGGGTAACAGCAGAGACATGGGGAGATCGGGGGTAACAGCAGAGACAGGGTGTGATTGGTGGTGAGAGCAGAGACAGGGTGAGATCAGGGGTGAGAGCAGAGACAGGGTGAGATCGGAGGTGAGAACAGAGACGGTGAGATCGGAGGTGAGAGCAGAGACATGGGGAGATCGGGGGTAACAGCAGAGACATGGGGAGATCGGGGGTAACAGCAGAGACAGGGTGAGATCGGGGGTGAGAGCAGAGACAGGGTGAGATCAGGGGTGAGAGCAGAGACAGGGTGAGATCAGGGGTGAAAGCAAGAGCAGAGACAGGGTGAGTTCAAAGGTGAGAGCTGAGACAGGGTGAGCAGAGACAGGGTGAGATCGGGGGTAAGAGCAGAGACAGGGTGAGATCGGGGGTGAGAACAGAGACGGTGAGATCGGAGGTGAGAGCAGAGACATGGGGAGATCGGGGGTAACAGCAGAGACAGGGTGAGATCGGGGGTGAGAGCAGAGACAGGGTGAGATCAGGGGTGAGAGCAGAGACAGGGTGAGATCAGGGGTGAAAGCAAGAGCAGAGACAGGGTGAGTTCAAAGGTGAGAGCTGAGACAGGGTGAGCAGAGACAGGGTGAGATCGGGGGTAAGAGCAGAGACAGGGTGAGATCGGGGGTGAGAACAGAGACGGTGAGATCGGAGGTGAGAGCAGAGACATGGGGAGATCGGGGGTAACAGCAGAGACAGGGTGAGATCGGGGGTGAGAGCAGAGACAGGGTGAGATCAGGGGTGAGAGCAGAGACAGGGTGAGATCAGGGGTGAAAGCAAGAGCAGAGACAGGGTGAGTTCAAAGGTGAGAGCTGAGACAGGGTGAGCAGAGACAGGGTGAGATCGGGGGTAAGAGCAGAGACAGGGTGAGATCGGGGGTGAGAACAGAGACGGTGAGATCGGAGGTGAGAGCAGAGACATGGGGAGATAGGGGGTAACAGCAGAGACAGGGTGTGATTGGTGGTGAGAGCAGAGACAGGGTGAGATCGGGGGTGAGAGCAGAGACAGGGTGAGATCGGAGGTGAGAGCAGAGACAGGGTGAGATCGGAGGTGAGAGCAGAGACAGGGTGAGATCGGGGGTGAGAGCAGAGACAGGGTGAGTTTGAGGATGAGAGCAGGCAGTGGGATTTGGTAAAAGCAGGGGTGAGAGGAGAGTCAGGGTTAGATCAGGTAAGAACAGGGGTGAGAGCAGTCAGGGTCACTTTTGTATAGACTCAGAGACAGTACCAATAGTAAAACATGCTGGTGACTTTAGTAAAATAAATGAATAAGGACACATCACATGGGATAATAAACAGAGCTTACATTAAATACCTGTTCTTTATTCTTTCACTGACATGTGCTAAAGTTTTATGAAACATGTTGTTCTTTAGTACTATGAACATGAATGCCCATGCATGGATGGAAATACGACTCCTATTGCAGAGCAGATTCACCCATTCCAGGTTTTAACACAAACTTGATTAACTCCAGTGTAACAAGCTCAGGTGTGTCCTATTAAGCTCATTGTAACTCCAGGAATGGATGAAACTGCTATGCAATGGGAGTCTTACTTCCACCCCTGCTGTGTAAGTCCCGCTCTGGTTGACCATGCAGGAGGGCTGCGAGGGGAGACTCACCGAGGTGTCTGTGAGAGGAGGCAGGACAATGGATTTCTCCATGGTGTTCATGACGATCCTCCACAGGTCCTTCAGGACTCTCTTCAGCACCGTCTTCTCACAGACCTTGGCAAACAGCATCAGGCTGGCAGGAGACAGACAAGACAGACAGGACTCAGCAGAGAGCAGCACCAGCTCCCAAATCAATCTTTCCTCACATCCTTCAACAACAACTTTCCTTAATCACAAGCTGAACCCAACTGAGACAGCCCTCCAACAAAAATACTGCCGAATGTCTTTTGTAGCCACGCTGCCCTTTCTGTTGAAGAAACACAGTCTACACATACAGTACTGTGCAAAAGTTTTAGGCAGGTGTGAAAAAATGCTGTAAAGTAAGAATGCTTTCAAAAATAGACATCTTAATAGATTATATTTATCAATTAACTAAATGCAAAGTGAGTGAACAGAAGAAAAATCTAAATCAAATCCATATTTGGTGTGACCACCCTTTGCCTTCAAAACAGCATCAATTCTTCTAGGTACACTTGCACAAAGTCAGGGATTTTGTAGGCATATAGTCAGGTGTATGATTAAACAATTATAACAAACAGGTGTTAATGATCATCAATTCAATATGTGGGTTGAAACACAATCATTAACTGAAACAGAAACAGCTGTGTAGGAGGAATAAAACTGGGTGAGGAACAGCCAAACTCAGCTAACAATGTGAGGTTGCTGAAGACAGTTTACTGTCAAAAGTCATACACCATGGCAAGACTGAGCACAGCAACAAGACACAAGGTAGTTATACTGCATCAGCAAGGTCTCTCCCAGGCAGAAATTTCAAGGCACTGATGAGTCAAAATTTGAAATATTTGGCTGTAGCAGAAGGCAGTTTGTTCGCCGAAGGGCTGGAGAGCGGTACACGAGAGCGGCTGGAGAGCGGGGCTGCATTTCTGCAAATGGAGTTGGGGATTTGGTCAGAATTAATGGTCTCCTCAATGCTGAGAAGTACAGGCAGATACTTATCCATCATGCAATACCATCAGGGAGGCATCTGATTGGCCCCAAATTTATTCTGCAGCATGACAACGACCCCAAACATACAGCGAAAGTCATTAAGAACTATCTTCAGCGTAAAGAAGAACAAGGAGTCCTGGAAGTGATGGTATGGCCCTGATTTCAACATCATCGAGTCTGTCTGGGATTACATGAAGAGAGAGCAGCAACTGAGGCTGCCTAAATCCACAGAAGAACTGTGGTTAGTTCTCCAGGATGTTTGGGCCAACCTACCTTACGAGTTCCTTCAAAAACTGTGTGCAAGTGTACCTAGAAGAATTGATGCTGTTTTGAAGGAAAAGGGTGGTCACACCAAATATTGATTTGATGTAGATTTTTCTTCTGTTCACTCACTTTGCATTTAGTTAATTGATAAATATAAACTATTAACATGTCTATTTTTGAAAGCATTCTGACTTTACAGCATTTTTTCACACCTGCCTAAAACTTTTGCACAGTACTGTATGTATTGCCTCTGAGAGTTTGAGTTCTTGTAGGTAAAACAATTCAAACCTACAAAATGATGTGCAATCGAAATTAGGCAAGATTTACTTTGTTAGGCCCACGTACTTTAATACTCATAGAAAACAACCTTAATACCCCTGATAATGTGTAAAAAAATAAATGAATTTAGGTTTATGATTGTCTTTTTTTTTTAAGCCCTCATTCTGACATTTTTTGTATTTTTTTCAAGTTGTTTACAATCAGCTGCTATGGTCATGGACAGGGGCTCTATTTTGAAGCACTGCAAATGCACATTTTCTTAGAGAAAAAACTAACTGTCAAAAGACCAGTTTTACTGGTACTTGCAATACTCTTGTAAAACAGAAGAAGGCATGCTTAAGACATAGTCCACGGAATTTGTTACATTGTGCAATATCTGAACTTATCAAAACTCCAGAATCTAGACAACAATGTATCATTTAAACTGTACCTCTGATGAATAACATTCAGGTTACATATTAAAAGCTTTTAACCTTCAACATGCAAATCCAGTTCTAACCTTTTAATACTGGACTTGAATGTAAAGCACCAGAGTAACAATCAAGTCTGATCGAAACACAGATGCAGTTGACCAAGAATGTGAAATTGGTAGTGTATTTGATTATTCACTGCAACCACGTGTGTGAATTGCAGCAGCTCAGTCCTGGTACTTACTTTCCATCTAGGAAGTCCATGAGTGGCCTTAGCACGTTGTCTGCATCTGCTGCCAGGGTGTTCTGGGCGTTGGCTGGTACGTTACCAGTGCCCTTCACCTGGCACAGGATATCACCCATCTGCTTGAAACAGTCCTCAATCTTGGGCTGGAAACTGCGGAGCACGATGGGGTACAGTCAGTGTTATACTGTAGCAGTAAAGAGATCAAACCCTGGTCTCCAAGATACAGCAACGCACTGCCTGCTCTGCTATCACCCATAAGCATTAAACACTCAATAGTGCTGCATTTAGACATGCTAACAGAACATTAATAAATGCAATGACAAACATTTCGACTAGTCTTTCTCTGTGTCTTCAATGTACAGTAGGTATAAGTGGATCTTATGATGCCATAGATACATCATCCACACTTTACAGTGCTAATTGTCTGCTCTGCTAAAAGAGCTGGGCTTCATCTACAGAGTGACTTTATATTGATTACAACAGTCAGACACGCGACAGGCTTGATACAAGAGCCTCCAGATAGATTCAGTATTATTGCTCTTTTATGTACGTTCCGTTTGCTGATGGGCTCCACACACATGTAAGTACAGGGTCCTGGTTTTGTGGCTTTGATGCCACCCACCTGTTCCCAAAGACAGTGCTCAGCTCGTCAAGCACGTTGTTCAGCTTCACCTGTAGCTCATTCAGGGTATCGCTGGCCTCCGCGTCCAGCTGCAAACCAGACAGAGAGAGGAACAGAGAGATCAGGTGGGGAGGGTGCTGCCCTGTCTTCCCAAAGACCAGATCCAACACCAGCTAGTTTATGAGGAGAGTATATATTTTAAAAAAAGAAAAGTGTTTCACAAAACATCAAAGTGCATCACTGGAGGGCATTCTTCAACAGCATAGATTTTACTGGTAAGACACAAAGCCTTATCTAACATTTTAAAGGTCTAAGAAGTAAATAAACAGGAGAACCAGAATGTTTTCAGGCTCTTTCTGGAATTACAAATACAAATGAAGCCTTCTTAATCTCAAACACTATCAAATTACAGAACTTTCTTTCCTTTTTGCAATGAACAAAAATCCAATTCCATGTACTTGTTTTAGTAACTGGGGAGGTGGGGAGCATACTAAATAACTCTTCAGTACAACTCATTTGTTGTACTGCAACACACTACACTATGTGGTGAGAGAGACACACACAAGTTCTTAGAGCCACAGACTGGGGAACACAGAAATCTAAGCTTACATTACCAGCATCTGAGGACCAAGCGACCTCCGTTTCTTTTGCCAAGCATCGTATACCATGTAGATGGCTGGACAAAAAAAAACCCCAATGGACTATGTGCAAGCAGACTATCCTACGGCTACAAACTATTAAAATACAATATAGTATCGGGGAGTGAGTTGCACTGAACCCTCTACTGCATCCAAGGTTTAAGTATGGCCATATTCAGGTCATATACTTCTTATTGAGACAGGACAGAAATACTACACCACCTTCTTTAATTCCAGCTCACCTTGGTCCTATTTACAACACTTAGGATCACACTTCACTGTCCCCAGCAGGGGATGAAATATACCTTACCATTAAACTAACAACTCATTTGCTAACCTAATACCACTAAAGTGTCAAATATGTACGACTTATCCAATTTGAATTAAACTATTCATTAGCTTTTTCTTCATACTGATGGCTTTAATTTAAAGTAGGTGAGTTAAAATTAAATAAAGTGTGTTGAAGTTCTGTGAACAGGGCCCATGAAGAGTGCTTCGTAGATTTCAGAGAGAGATGCAGATCTCCATTTCCCTAGGAGGGGGCAGCACAGCTGGGAGGGTGCAGTGGGGTTCAGCGTTGTGGGATTCAGGGATTACAGTGTGACAGAGCAGGACTGCAGTCCTGTAAAGGAGCACACATCCTAGCAAGTTCCTCAGCTTTAACTAAACCCACCTTTACCTCCTTAGCTTCCGACTATTGATGAAGAGAAAAGAGAGAATTCAGTTTTCAAAAGGTGTAGGGGTTTCTTTAGGAGGCAATTATTACACTATGGAGTGAGGCTGAAGGGCAAGGACAGGGACATAATGAAACCCCTGAGAACCTGGCTCAGAACAGGCAACCCAGGAGACGGTTTTTATACTGTATAGTAAAACGCATCATGCCCACTGAGTTATGGGCAGTTATGTGAGTAGACTGGTAGGGGAGTAGGTAGAAAGTGTGGGTAGAAACATACAGTCCATACTGTACAATCATTATTATATTTCTGAAATTGATAAAGTACCTGTGCGTCTGCATGCTGCTTTTGTTATTGGAGATCTGGAGAATAAACACTGTAAAGAACCAGCAGTACTGAACGATGTGCTTTTCTTAACAATGCTCAGGGCAGCTGGATTTTACAATCATCTACACAGCCTATGTTACTCACACAGTCCTTTTTGATCTTAGACTACATTAAAAAAATACAAGTCTATTGTCTACAGTCACCAGGAAACGTGCTCTACATAATTAATAAATACACCTTCACCTCCTTACCTTCAGACTAACGAGGAGGAGAGAAGAGAGAGAATTCAGGTTTCATTGGCTTCCCATTAGTCTGATGTCAATGACTTCTCACTGTAACCTGTCATTTTCATTGTCAAATAAGCAGGTGCATATGGGACCAGCATCTTGGGTCTTCAATCAGAGCAGCACATGCAGCCCTCAATCAGCTGCTACTGGATCTAAAGCAAGCCCCTATTGTGGCCTCAGCAAGGTCACAGTCACTCTGCCCAGCATGCCATGTGCCATGTGGTTGCATACTGCCATGTCTAGAAACTAGGGACTGTGTTCTATATGATCTTCTGCAGCATCTCAAGGTACATCCCACATTTTTCTTTGGTAGGAAACCATTCAAGCCCTGCTGACTTTCAAGCTAGACAGTTGCTTATTTATGTGTAAGGAGTCTCTACATTCCCAGTGATATTACTCACATTGGAAAAGCAGCTGTGGATCTGTTTGCTTTATCTGGTAACAGGACAACAAACTCTTCTTTTTTTCCAATGCTTTTTGACAATAAATTTTGCAAACCAACTGCTTTTCAATGAGGCTCTAGACCTGGATCTATCTGACCAGATCAGTGAAATCTCTCAGCCTGGCACACTGCTATTCAAACAGAGCACAGGCAGGGTTGCAGCATTGGGAATAGAATCACTGCAAGGACCAAGGCTCAGAACAAGCCGAGAGTTGAGAGAATATGATGTGTCATCTGTTTACTCCCTTGCTAATTCATTTAGGAGATGTGAAAAATATATTGCTGCGGTACGTATATCACAACACAGGACACAGCAAGGGTACAGTAATGTGTTTGCTGTAAACTACAGGGACTTCTGTAGCCTTTTAACAGTGCTCTTACAGCTGGATTCTCTGATCTGCTGCTGCCCTTGGCATTCCTACTGTACACATGTTTTTGTTTCTCAGGCTGCATTCAAAATACAAGTCTAGAGTCTACAGTCACCACAGAGAGGATCCTACAGTCAATTAATAAAGCCACCTTCACCTCCTGATCTTCAGACTAACAAAGAGGAGAAGAGAGACAATTCAGATTTCAAAAGGTTTAGGGTTTCAATAGAAGGGAATATGACCTGCAAATAATCTAAACTGGCTTATAATTGACTAAAGGCAGCTACACACCAGACGCGATGTGATTTTTCATTAGACAACAAGATAATTTCACAACGACATGTCCGTACACACACCTGAAGTGACACAGACGCAATGCACAGATTTCAAAACTGCCAGTTTATAAAACTATTAAAAACTGCTATTGCGATTGAGTTTGCTGGGGAGCCCGAGGGGGGCATCACATCTGACGCTCCGGGCAACAGCGAACCCTACTGGCCAGACACCGAGCACATTCACAGTAGATAAGAGGCAGGGCTGATCTCTGTTCTGCGGAATTGGTAGCCTGCCCACCTCTGCTCTGGATTGCTCGGTGTAAAAGCGATTCTGGCTTTAGGCTTGCGAGACCGGAGGACGTTCACACGCCCTCAGAACATCTGTGCTGTGTGGGTGAGGAGAAAAAACATAACTGGACATTCCAAATTGGGGGGTGGAATTGGTCACTCTAAATTCATAAGAAAAAAAACTGCTATTGACAATACTATGATAAAGACTGGTACATATTCGTCAACATGATGTGGAAACTACGAGTTACTCTGATGGTATTTCAACACATATGGCACTAAAGCATACATACCAGGCTTATCCAGTTCCTTCGAAATGGACTCCCATATATTATCTTTCATCTCTGTATCTTTATAATTGTGATGGACTTTGTCATAAAGCTCTGTGTATTTTTCTACAGCAAGCATTACTTTTACCTCTGTAATTCTGGATACTGCTTCACCGTGGTGTACACTATGCATTGAAGCTGTTTGTAATTGCTCAATTCTCTAGTTGTTGCGGAAAGAAATAAACAAAAATATTGGATTCAATACTATTTATTACGCATCGCTCCAGTGTCACCCCCGCATCGCCTGGGTGTGAAAGAGACTTATCACAGCACATTTTCTCTTGTCACATCGCATCTGGTGTGTAGCGTACCTTTAGGCAGTACAGTTTTATTAGTTCTTATAGTCCCAACAGCAAATACATCATTGTTTCTACTGACAGTTATGTGGAGAGAAACTGAAAGCTTATAGAATCCACTATTCTAATTATATTACTGAAATGTATAGTAATATAATTAGAATAGTGGATTCTAGATGTACCTGTGCATCTGCTGGATTTTATTCTACTTTTGCAATTGGACAGCTGGGCATTAACCACTGTAAAAACACAGCAGTACTAATGTATGTGCGCTCCTTAACGATGCTCTGGTCAGCTGGATTCGAGGATCCTCTAAGCATCCCATGGTACTCACATTAACCACTGTAGAAACACAGCAGTACTAATGTATGTGCACTCCTTACCGATGCTCTGGTCAGCTGGATTCGAGGATCCTCTAAGCATCCCATGGTACTCACATTAACCACTGTAAAAACACAGCAGTACTAATGTATGTGCGCTCCTTAACGATGCTCTGGTCAGCTGGATTCGAGGATCCTCTAAGCATCCCATGGTACTCACATTAACCACTGTAAAAACACAGCAGTACTAATGTATGTGCGCTCCTTAACGATGCTCTGGTCAGCTGGATTCGAGGATCCTCTAAGCATCCCATGGTACTCACATTAACCACTGTAAAAACACAGCAGTACTAATGTATGTGCGCTCCTTAACGATGCTCTGGTCAGCTGGATTCGAGGATCCTCTAAGCATCCCATGGTACTCACATTAACCACTGTAGAAACACAGCAGTACTAATGTATGTGCGCTCCTTACCGATGCTCTGGTCAGCTGGATTCGAGGATCCTCTAAGCATCTCATGGTACTCACATAGTCCTTTTTGTTCTTGGACTACATTCAAAATGAAAGTCTAGTAGGCCAGCTACAGTCACCACACATAAGGGTCTACAGTCAATTAATCAACCCACCTGTGCCTCCTTAGCTTTAGACTAATGAGGAAGAAAGACGAGAGAATTCAGAGTTCAATGGACTGGGGGGGGGGGGGGGGGGTGTTGAGAGATAATAATTGGTAGAAAGTGCTGAATGAGGTAAAAAGGACATGCTAATAACGCAACTGACATTCATTGATGAAAAGGGTGTCCGATTATATCAATTACATTCTACATATAGGATGATTTTTTGCAGAAACTGCTTGAGTATTGTTGTAATACAGCTGTGTGTAGGTTTTTTTCTTACTTTAAAGTATAGAGACACACACATATACACACATACTTATATATATGTATATACATATCTTAACTAATGTATTCTTGTGGTTTGCATTCACTTTGTATCATTTTGTTTGTTTCAGTCATCACATCCTAATGAATTTAAAACTCAGAAGTTTAAACACCTCTGTGGCCTCAGTAGAGCTCTCAAAAACACGTCTGACCTCCAGGTAGCTCAGGTGCACAAGAGGGTGAGAACCATTCACCGGACCCTCTGCAGCACTGTGCCTCTAGGGTAAGTGCCTCAATTTGCTTTGGTTAGTCAGGCGAGTTTGCATATATGTGAACAGGTACAATAGAAAATGGGACACAGGATTCACATGGGGGGGGGGGGGGGCTCCGGTTTGGTAGAATCCTCCTACAAGACAATATTTTTCGTAAGTAGGCGATGATTTTGAAATGGTCTGGGAGTTGGGCGGAGAGGGTTATATAATCGCCGTCCCTCAGAGGCCCAACTGAAGTGGTTTTACACAGATGGAGGAAGAGACAGAAAGGGCTCATCTACTCAGCGTTTCCAAACCCATTCACAGAGCTGCCCCCAGGCTGGGGGGGGGGGGGGGTCGCTGCTTCCTCTCTCCTCGCACGGCAGGACAAACAGAACAGGGTACCACTTATTTTCAGCTTCACTGTTCACACCGGTTGCTATTGTAGCTCTGAGAACTAAAGAGGCCCCGGACTAAAACTGCCAACCCCGATACACCAGTGGCGATTGAGTGGTACAACAATGACAATATTTCAAAGGCAGGGACGTGACAATGACTGTATGATATATTTCACTGATGACCGGTTTAGTGGTCAATTCCTATCAGCGGTTTTAAAGAAACACTGTTCTTTGACAGCAATTACATAAATAATGTGCAGACAGATGTTTGTTTGTCCTGAGCAGACCTGGAATGAAACAATCACTGTATGTGAAAGAGACCTATTAAGTGAATATCTTTTATATAAAAAACAAAAGAAAAGAAAACCCGGTTTAGTTTCTAGCAAGGCAGAACAGATGCGTGTTGTGTTTGGAATAAGGCCCCAACACCTTTCCCGCTCCCCCTGCCTGCATGCAGACCCTGCCTCCCCCACCCCTCTGTCCCCCTCTCATTCCTTTTACCTGCTTGGCTCCCATGGCCTCAAACATCTTCTCCAGCTGGACCCGGAGCTGCTGGATGTTGTTCATCAGAATGCAGGGCTAGAAAAAAGAAAAACAGACTGATCAAAAAAGGGTATGGAATGGATGCACCACAGGGTGATGGCTTGGCTTTGCAGCCCATTGAATTGAAAGTTGAGGCAACGGCTAGATTTCAACCGCTACCCTCTACAGTTCAAAGATGAATGTTTTACCATTCAACCAAAGAGCTAGCTCTGTAGTCAAGAGGCAAGTGCTTGTGTTGCTGACGTTAGTATTGGTTATCAGCCGCTAGGAGGAGACCCATTACAACAGCTTCTAGGCAACTTGTACAAAAAACTTGTAAATGCTGTGACATCTACTGACACTCTTCTCAACAGATCAATTCAGCTGCTCGACGCTTAAGACAGAAGAACCCAGCAGTGCTTGGTTAGATTCAGAATTGGACAATTATAGAACAAGACCCTTGATGTGCCCACCTAGGTGTCAAATCATTGGTATTGCAAGTGGGCCCTGGAGCAGTGCGTGCCTCCAATTTGTTCCACATGGTGAAGAACAACTTAAATTTAAAGTGACAGTTGTTTCTTGGTAGTTTATAATAACAACATGGTTTCTCATCTAGCAGATAAAAACTAGTGTAAACTTACACAGGTGCACATTTTTTTTTTGTTTTATAATTTAAGGTGTGCGTCCTCTACTGTGATCAGCTGCCTACATTTCATTGCTGTGGAATTATAATGGTGTAACAGCACTACTACTAAGTGGCAGCATTTTGATTTAAAACAGAACAGGGAACAGTGTGAGGTTAGTGGTAGTGTGTGCACTGTCCCTAAAACAGTAAACCATCCAGCTCCAGATACACAGCTTCCCATAATTCCATAAACACTCCAGTGTAGCAGGGATCATTTCCCAGCCTGATTTCAATCTGGTGCGGTTGGGGTCAGCGGTCTTGTTATTTCTAATGACAGAGTGCCTCAGACAAGCCCAGCAGATTTAATGAGTGCTATATGAAGTGTTGTGGTGTGCAGCAGTTCGACCCGTTTGGCTGCACTGTGTTTAATGTCTTTGCCGTCAGTTTTATGAAAGGTCTCGTGGTGTGTGGCAGTGTATTGCGGGAGGGTTATGGGAGTTACCAGTTTCTCTTTGGAGCAGTAAGACTCAAAGTTCTTGGAGACGATGTCGGCGTACTGCAGCAGCACCTTGCCGATGGTCTGTGGAGGGAAGAAAGCAGATCCGATGAGGTGTCTGGAGGACCATCCACTGCACTGCCACTAATGCTTTCAGAAGCAATTCCACAGGCATGTTTTACTGCAAGTGCTCTTTGCTGTGGTTCTCTCAGTGTTATTGGGGAGCCCAGAGAGGTTTAGTGGTCACCCATATTTATCATCATACAAAAAAAAATCAAAAAACAAAAACACCATAAAAATCTTGCTAAATGTTTTATACACAGAGCTATTTCAAATTTGAAATAATTGCTTCATAATACTACACCATTAAATACTACACTTTAGTTTTAAACACACTGTACCTGCTCTAACTACTATATATGCATCAGCACAACACAGAGATAGAAACCCAGTCCTGTACCTTGGCGAACCTCCTGTTATAGTGGCCCACGATGACCGGGTCAGGACACTCCAGCTTCTTGATAATCTCGAAGCTCTGGTTGAGCTGAGTGAACACGTCCACCACCGAGCAGGAGAACAGCGCATGCTCTGATGTCTGCTGGAACTGAGGGGTACAGGGGAACAGCAAGAGAGTGAGCAGAGTACAGGACACGGGGCACAGGGAGGAGGGAGAGGGAGCAGAGTACAGGGCACGGGGCACAGCAAGAGAGTGAGCAGAGTACAGGACACGGGGCACAGGGAGGAGGGAGAGGGAGCAGAGTACAGGGCACGGGGCACAGCAAGAGAGTGAGCAGAGTACAGGGCACGGGGCACAGGGAGGAGGGAGAGGAGGGAGAGGGAGCAGAGTACAGGGTACAGGACACGGGGCACAGGGAGGAGGGAGAGGGTACAGGACACGGGGCACAGGGAGGAGGGAGAGGGAGCAGAGTACAGGGTACAGGGCACGGGGCACAGGAAGAGAGGGAGCAGAGTACAGGACACGGGGCACAGCAAGAGAGTGAGCAGAGTACAGGGCACGGGGCACAGGAAGAGAGTGAGCAGAGTACAGGGCACGGGGCACAGCAAGAGAGTGAGCAGAGTACAGGGCACGGGGCACAGGGAGGAGGGAGAGGGAGCAGAGTACAGGGCACGGGGCACAGGAAGAGAGTGAGCAGAGTACAGGACACGGGGCACAGGAAGAGAGGGAGCAGAGTACAGGGCACGGGGCACAGCAAGAGAGTGAACAGAGTACAGGGCACGGGGCACAGGAAGAGAGTGAGCAGAGTACAGGGCACGGGGCACAGCAAGAGAGTGAGCAGAGTACAGGGCACGGGGCACAGGGAGGAGGGAGAGGGAGCAGAGTACAGGACACGGGGCACAGGGAGGAGGGAGAGGGAGCAGAGTACAGGGCACGGGGCACAGGGAGGAGGGAGAGGGAGCAGAGTACAGGGCACGGGGCACAGGGAGGAGGGAGAGGGAGCAGAGTACAGGGCACGGGGCACGGGGCACGGGGCACGGGGCACGGGGCACAGGGAGGAGGGAGAGGGAGCAGAGTACAGGGCACGGGGCACAGGGAGGAGGGAGAGGGAGCAGAGTACAGGGCACGGGGCACAGGGAGGAGGGAGAGGGAGCAGAGTACAGGACACGGGGCACAGAAAGAGAGGGAGCAGAGTACAGGACACGGGGCACAGCAAGAGAGTGAGCAGAGTACAGGGCACGGGGCACAGGGAGGAGGGAGAGGAGGGAGAGGGAGCAGAGTACAGGGTACAGGACACGGGGCACAGGGAGGAGGGAGAGGGTACAGGACACGGGGCACAGGGAGGAGGGAGAGGGAGCAGAGTACAGGGTACAGGGCACGGGGCACAGGAAGAGAGGGAGCAGAGTACAGGACACGGGGCACAGCAAGAGAGTGAGCAGAGTACAGGGCACGGGGCACAGGAAGAGAGTGAGCAGAGTACAGGGCACGGGGCACAGCAAGAGAGTGAGCAGAGTACAGGGCACGGGGCACAGGGAGGAGGGAGAGGGAGCAGAGTACAGGGCACGGGGCACAGGAAGCGAGTGAGCAGAGTACAGGACACGGGGCACAGGAAGAGGGAGCAGAGTACAGGGCACGGGGCACAGCAAGAGAGTGAACAGAGTACAGGGCACGGGGCACAGGAAGAGAGTGAGCAGAGTACAGGGCACGGGGCACAGCAAGAGAGTGAGCAGAGTACAGGGCACGGGGCACAGGGAGGAGGGAGAGGGAGCAGAGTACAGGACACGGGGCACAGGGAGGAGGGAGAGGGAGCAGAGTACAGGACACGGGGCACAGGGAGGAGGGAGAGGGAGCAGAGTACAGGGCACGGGGCACAGGGAGGAGGGAGAGGGAGCAGAGTACAGGGCACGGGGCACGGGGCACGGGGCACGGGGCACGGGGCACGGGGCACAGGGAGGAGGGAGAGGGAGCAGAGTACAGGGCACGGGGCACAGGGAGGAGGGAGAGGGAGCAGAGTACAGGGCACGGAGTACAGAGCACGGGGCACAGGGAGGAGGGAGAGGGAGCAGAGTACAGGACACGGGGCACAGGGAGGAGGGAGAGGGAGCAGAGTACAGGGCACGGGGCACAGGGAGGAGGGAGAGGGAGCAGAGTACAGGGCACGGGGCACAGGGAGGAGGGAGAGGGAGCAGAGTACAGGGCACGGGGCACGGGGCACGGGGCACGGGGCACAGGGAGGAGGGAGAGGGAGCAGAGTACAGGGCACGGGGCACAGGGAGGAGGGAGAGGGAGCAGAGTACAGGGCACGGGGCACAGGGAGGAGGGAGAGGGAGCAGAGTACAGGACACGGGGCACAGCAAGAGAGTGAGCAGAGTACAGGACACGGGGCACAGCAAGAGAGTGAGCAGAGTACAGGGCACGGGGCACAGGGAGGAGGGAGAGGGAGCAGAGTACAGGGCACGGGGCACAGCAAGAGAGTGAGCAGAGTACAGGACACGGGGCACAGCAAGAGAGTGAACAGAGTACAGGACACGGGGCACAGCAAGAGAGTGAGCAGAGTACAGGACACGGGGCACAGCAAGAGAGTGAGCAGAGTACAGGACACGGGGCACAGGAAGAGAGTGAGCAGAGTACAGGACACGGGGCACAGGGAGGAGGGAGAGGGAGCAGAGTACAGGGCACGGGGCACAGGAAGAGAGGGAACAGAGTACAGGACACGGGGCACAGCAAGAGAGTGAGCAGAGTACAGGACACGGGGCACAGGGAGGAGGGAGAGGGAGCAGAGTACAGGGCACGGGGCACAGCAAGAGAGTGAGCAGAGTACAGGACACGGGGCACAGCAAGAGAGTGAACAGAGTACAGGACACGGGGCACAGCAAGAGAGTGAGCAGAGTACAGGACACGGGGCACAGCAAGAGAGTGAGCAGAGTACAGGACACGGGGCACAGGAAGAGAGTGAGCAGAGTACAGGACACGGGGCACAGGGAGGAGGGAGAGGGAGCAGAGTACAGGGCACGGGGCACAGGAAGAGAGGGAACAGAGTACAGGACACGGGGCACAGCAAGAGAGTGAGCAGAGTACAGGACACGGGGCACAGGGAGGAGGGAGAGGGAGCAGAGTACAGGGCACGGGGCACGGGGCACAGCAAGAGAGTGAGCAGAGTACAGGGCACGGGGCACAGCAAGAGAGTGAGCAGAGCAGAGTACAGGGCACAGGGCACAGGGCACGGGGCACAGGGAGGAGGGAGAGGGAGCAGAGTACAGGGCACGGGGCACAGCAAGAGAGTGAGCAGAGTACAGGACACGGGGCACAGCAAGAGAGTGAGCAGAGTACAGGACACGGGGCACAGGGAGGAGGGAGAGGGAGCAGAGTACAGGGCACGGGGCACAGCAAGAGAGTGAGCACAAGGAGTATGTTTCAAACGAGTTGTGTGAGCAAGTTGAAGTGGAACAGAAGCAGCACGCATATAGCTAGTCTAAAGTCAGTTGTTAACTAGTATAAGGAAGAAGCACATGAGCATCTGGGCACTACTTGGGGAATTCCGATCCAGAGGATGAAACTTCCAGGCCTGCCTTGAGAAAGAGTGCCCGGTGTGCAGGTACACTGGATCAATCTATTGCTCTTACCGGAAGATAGGTGACTAATATAATATGTCTAAGAATATATTTGCTATAATTGTTTGCTGTTTTATCACTATGCAATAATGGAATGTTATTAAATAAACTGCATAATTCGATACAGTGTACTCAATACTTGTAATTATCTTTACTAGTTTCTTATAGTTTTACCCGGATGGACTGCCTATGAAACTCCACCAACGCACCTCAATCCTGAATTATAGGACCACACATACACAAGAAAGTGCACTGCTGTTGTCTGTTTGAGCAATCAAAGTGTTCCGCAATTCCACAAAGCTTTGACTTTTATTTAAGGACTAAATAGTTTAAAACTGGTCTAAACTTTGGACTTTAAAATAGTCATAATTTCATGCACACAAAACATTTTAATGAAAACAGACTTAAAAAACCCCTGCAATGTGGTGGTTTCTGTGCACACTTACCCCGTCCTTCTTATCCCTCTCTAGGGCGCCATGCATGAACTCCATAGACACGTCCTCGTTCTCATCCAGCCACTGCAACACAAACTGCTCAAACCACCTGGCAGGGGGAGGAAGAGGAGGGCAACACCATTAGCAGGGAAAGGAAACTCAAACACCACTGTGCATGGCCACACACACACACATGTGCTGGCACCAATGCTTCACAGCAATAAACACACAAGTTTGCACCAGACACACAAAATCAGACATGCTCGCCACATGAATGAGGGGATGCCCACTCCACTCAGACACTCACATGACTTTGCAAACAAGGACTAGGGGTGTAACGATACACTGCTCTCAAGAGACAATGCGTATCTCGATATGCAGGTTGCGATACAAGGTGCATCAGGATACATGCGATTGTCCCGTGTGGCTACTTGTATGATGTATAAAAAGATCAAATGGTTATTTAAATGAGGGACCATTTTCTTAAAAGACAAAAATGTCATGAGACAGAGAGAGAATGTATCCATAGCAACTATAAAATCAAAATCAAAAGTATGATACGATTTATCATGTAAAGAAAGTAGCACGATTCCCTTACAGATGCTTTCTGGACTAGATGCCCAGAAAGCAGCCGTACTCACGCAGGGTACTCTGGGACGCTCCCCTTGAGTGCAGGCAGGTCTCGCACATACTCGTTGTAGAGCCACTTCACCTTGAAGTGCAGGTTCATGTAGTCTGCACTCTTGCACAGCCTGTGCTTCTCATGCTCTGCGGCAAAAAACAAAACAAAAAGGCTACACCAGAAGTTTCAGGCTTTCACGATCATCTACTTCGCTCAGATTACCATAACAAAAGCCTCTTGTTGTTTTGCTGTTTATCATTTTTTTGGTTTTCACTGGTGAAGCTCATATTTTTCTGCCACCACGCTTTTCACTACACAGGTAATTGGATCCCACTGGGGCCTTGCTACTGCACATGTGACCAGGCTTTAAAGTTATATCTGTAAAGTGTTGTCAGGATGTTAACAATGAAAAGAAATGACAGGTACGTCATTTAAACAGTTAAAGCACAGACTTCTTCGCCGTTGTCAAGCCAACATAAAGAATGACAGGCCTTTATTTAAAGCTTCCTCATGATCAAGCAAGCTCAATGCCTGTTTCCCCCTACCTCTCGGAACCTTTGGTGCAATATCCTAATTTCCAAAGAGCTAGGAAAGGATCTGAATGGGAGGACAGCTGCTTGACAGAGCTTGGCCGGCTGCGTTTGGGAATATCTTACCACCGTTGAAGCGGACTCTGCGAATGCGGAACACGACGGGGGCTGGAATGTGAAGAGCCAGACGGGAGAGAAGAAACCAATGAAATGAACAGAGGGAAAAAAGAGAGAGAGAAGGTGACAGACAAGATGAAAACAGAAAAAAAAGTGAAACACCACGAAATGAAGACGTACAGTGCAGTACAAACACAGACAGCGGTCTCTCAAACTGTATCTACTTAATAATCTACTTACTAACTAATCTAAATCTCAACCCAGCCCTGTTCTGATCCTCCCTTCCGTACATGCCTTGGTGTCCTTTTGTCAACTAGAGGTGTACTGTAAGCCAGAACACTAACCATACCTTTGTATACTGGAGACTTTTGAATTGACTTGTTAAATCTCTGCTATAAAACCTGTAATGAATCTCAAACACCACAAAACAACACTGGTCTTCGGATTTTGTTTTGTTTTTAAATCATACATTTGACATCGTTATTTTCTTTTCACGTGAATTATGAATTCAACTTTATACCTAAACTCAAATTAACCCTGTAATACCCAAGTATTTTTGCAATGCGAAAATCTACTTTATTTCAGTAACTAGATTCAAGTTTTTGTAAACATTCCCCCCCCCCCCCCCCCCCCCCTCCCCCTCCCTCCCCCATATCTGCCAACACAATGCACTACATATGAACAGTTATGGCTCGTGAGGCTGGATTTAGGGTTATACTTAAAAAAACAACTATGAGTCTATTAGTAAAAGTAGGAGACAGTAGCGGTCCTCTAGTTTCTACACAGCTAGCCGACCTACGATCTACTGCACTGTGCAATCCAGCAGCCAATCTTACCACTGAGCCCCTTACTACAGCGGATGTTATCCAAAACTGAAAAACAGAACGAGAGAGACAGGACAGAGACGAGTGAAAATGGAAGAGGAGGAGAGAAGAATGAACAGAGTCATGTGCAAGAGGACAGTGGTGATAGGAATGCAGCCCCCACGCTTCAGCTTGTCCTAAATTAGGAGCTTTCATAAAAACGACCGTCTTTGGTACAGCCGATCACAACTCCAGGTGGAAAATGCAAGATTTACCCAGATGTGTTGGGTTATGGCTCCTTATCTGAAAAGTGATTCGATACGTGATGCTTTTACAGTCCTCAAGAAGAGCCCATATGTTTCCAGTACTCTTGGTGGTGAAAGGGAGTTGCTGTGCTGTAACACATTGTAATGACCGTGGGCTGGCCTGCCTACCTTCCATTGCATACATCATGTCCTGGGCAAAGAGGTTCCACATCACCTCCGCACTGATCTTCCCTACATTGAGCTCCTGGGGGAATCTGAAACACAGAGGGGAGTTCTCAGCATCTCAAACCAGCATTTACCAGCATTAGAAATCGGGCTTCTGTTTTACACTGATTATTTTTTTACATTAAGGCTTTTCGCAGATTTCGTTTTTTAAAACCAGTACTAGTAAAATAAAATTACCGTAAAATGCACAAAAACTACAGTTCATAATATTATTGATAGTATTTTTTTCATGTAGTCTAATATAAATAAATGTTTACGCTCTATCTGTAGGATCTGCAGGGGAAGCTGTTTTAATGGAGTTTGGTCTTTGTAAAGTCTTACACAACCTCAACAGAAATGAGCATGAGGTGCCAGTAGAGAGCCGTCTCATGTAGTCTCAGTGTAGTTATAGTGCAAAAGACATCAACGAAAATGGATTCTACTTAATGTTACTTTTACAGAACAGATCTTTCCTTTAATATGGCATTCTGTTAATTGCAAAACAATCCAGATAAAAAAATGATAATATTTTGTTCCTGCTTGAAAAAAACAAACAAACCCTGGACTGCTAGGGGCAGGGGTAGTGGAGGGGTGGATTGAGACCCAGCCCCCGCATCGTTCCCCTGCCCCCGCATCGTTCCCCTGTCCCCGCATCGTTCCCCTGCCCCCGCATCGTTCCCCTGCCCCCGCATCGTTCCCCTGCCCCGCATCGTTCCCCTGCCCCCGCATCGTTCCCCTGCCCCCGCATCGTTCCCCTGTCCCCGCATTGTTCCCCTGCCCCCGCATCGTTCCCCTGCCCCCGCATCGTTCCCCTGCCCCCGCATCGTTCCCCCGCATCGTTCCCCTGCCCCCGCATCGTTCCCCTGCCCCCGCATCGTTCCCCCGCATCGTTCCCCTGCCCCCGCATCGTTCCCCCGCCCCCGCATCGTTCCCCCGCATCGTTCCCCTGCCCCGCATCGTTCCCCTGCCCCCGCATCGTTCCCCTGCCCCCGCATCGTTCCCCCGCATCGTTCCCCTGCCCCGCATCGTTCCCTTGCCCCCGCATCGTTCCCCTGCCCCCGCATCGTTCCCTTGCCCCCGCATCGTTCCCCTGCCCCCGCATCGTTCCCCTGCCCCCGCATCGTTCCCTTGCCCCCGCATCGTTCCCCTGCCCTTGCATCGTTCCCTTGCCCCCGCATCGTTCCCCCGCCCCCGCATCGTTCCCCCGCATCGTTCCCCTGCCCCCGCATCGTTCCCCCGCATCGTTCCCCTGCCCCCGCATTGTTCCCCCGCCCCCGCATCGTTCCCCCGCATCGTTCCCCTGCCCCCGCATCGTTCCCCTGCCCCCGCATCGTTCCCTTGCCCCCGCATCGTTCCCCCGCATCGTTCCCCTGCCCTCGCATCGTTCCCCCGCCCTCGCATCGTTCCCCCGCCCCCGCATCGTTCCCCTGCCCCCGCATCGTTCCCTTGCCCCCGCATCGTTCCCTTGCCCCCGCATCGTTCCCCTGCCCCCGCATCGTTCCCCTGCCCCGCATCGTTCCCCTGCCCCCGCATCGTTCCCCTGCCCCCGCATCGTTCCCCTGCCCCCGCATCGTTCCCTTGCCCCCGCATCGTTCCCTTCCCCGCATCGTTCCCCTGCCCCCGCATCGTTCCCTCGCCCCCGCATCGTTCCCTCGCCCCCGCATCGTTCCCCTGACCCCGCATCGTTCCCCTGACCCCGCATCGTTCCCCTGCCCCCGCATCGTTCCCCTGCCCCCGCATCGTTCCCCTGCCCCCGCATCGTTCCCCCGCATCGTTCCCCTGCCCCGCATCGTTCCCTTGCCCCCGCATCGTTCCCCCGCATCGTTCCCCTGCCCCGCATCGTTCCCCTGCCCCCGCATCGTTCCCTTGCCCCCGCATCGTTCCCCTGCCCCCGCATCGTTCCCCTGCCCCGCATCGTTCCCCTGCCCCCGCATCGTTCCCCTGCCCCCGCATCGTTCCCCCGCATCGTTCCCCTGCCCCCGCATCGTTCCCCTGCCCCCGCATCGTTCCCCCGCATCGTTCCCCTGCCCCTGCATCGTTCCCTTGCCCCCGCATCGTTCCCCTGCCCCCGCATCGTTCCCCAGCCCCCGCATCGTTCCCCCGCCCCCGCATCGTTCCCCCGCCCCCGCATCGTTCCCCCGCATCGTTCCCCTGCCCCGCATCGTTCCCCTGCCCCGCATCGTTCCCCTGCCCCCGCATCGTTCCCCCGCATCGTTCCCCTGCCCCTGCATCGTTCCCTTGCCCCCGCATCGTTCCCCTGCCCCCGCATCGTTCCCCAGCCCCCGCATCGTTCCCCCGCCCCCGCATCGTTCCCCCGCATCGTTCCCCTGCCCCGCATCGTTCCCCTGCCCCGCATCGTTCCCCTGCCCCCGCATCGTTCCCCCGCATCGTTCCCCTGCCCCTGCATCGTTCCCCTGCCCCCGCATCGTTCCCCTGCCCCCGCATCGTTCCCTTGCCCCCGCATCGTTCCCTTGCCCCCGCATCGTTCCCCTTCCCCCGCATCGTTCCCCTTCCCCGCATCGTTCCCCTGCCCCCGCATCGTTCCCTTGCCCCCGCATCGTTCCCCTGCCCCCGCATCGTTCCCCTTCCCCGCATCGTTCCCCTGCCCCCGCATCGTTCCCCCGCATCGTTCCCCTGCCCCCGCATCGTTCCCCTGCCCCCGCATCGTTCCCCTTCCCCGCATCGTTCCCCTGCCCCCGCATCGTTCCCCCGCATCGTTCCCCTGCCCCCGCATCGTTCCCCCGCCCCTGCATCGTTCCCCTGCATCGTTCCCTTGCCCCCGCATCGTTCCCCTGCCCCCGCATCGTTCCCCTTCCCCGCATCGTTCCCCTGCCCCC
Source organism: Acipenser ruthenus (assembly GCF_902713425.1). Taxonomy (NCBI): domain Eukaryota; kingdom Metazoa; phylum Chordata; class Actinopteri; order Acipenseriformes; family Acipenseridae; genus Acipenser; species Acipenser ruthenus. The sequence goes on from NC_081189.1 coordinate 2,972,119, forward strand.
GCATCGTTCCCCTTCCCCGCATCGTTCCCCTGCCCCCGCATCGTTCCCCTGCCCCCGCATCGTTCCCCTGCCCCCGCATCGTTCCCCCGCATCGTTCCCCTTCCCCGCATCGTTCCCCTGCCCCCGCATCGTTCCCCTGCCCCCGCATCGTTCCCTTGCCCCCGCATCGTTCCCCTGCCCCGCATCGTTCCCCTGCCCCCGCATCGTTCCCCCGCATCGTTCCCCTGCCCCTGCATCGTTCCCTTGCCCCCGCATCGTTCCCCTGCCCCCGCATCGTTCCCCAGCCCCCGCATCGTTCCCCCGCCCCCGCATCGTTCCCCCGCATCGTTCCCCTGCCCCGCATCGTTCCCCTGCCCCGCATCGTTCCCCTGCCCCCGCATCGTTCCCCCGCATCGTTCCCCTGCCCCTGCATCGTTCCCCTGCCCCCGCATCGTTCCCCTGCCCCCGCATCGTTCCCTTGCCCCCGCATCGTTCCCTTGCCCCCGCATCGTTCCCCTTCCCCCGCATCGTTCCCCTTCCCCGCATCGTTCCCCTGCCCCCGCATCGTTCCCTTGCCCCCGCATCGTTCCCCTGCCCCCGCATCGTTCCCCTTCCCCGCATCGTTCCCCTGCCCCCGCATCGTTCCCCCGCATCGTTCCCCTGCCCCCGCATCGTTCCCCTGCCCCCGCATCGTTCCCCTTCCCCGCATCGTTCCCCTGCCCCCGCATCGTTCCCCCGCATCGTTCCCCTGCCCCCGCATCGTTCCCCCGCCCCTGCATCGTTCCCCTGCATCGTTCCCTTGCCCCCGCATCGTTCCCCTGCCCCCGCATCGTTCCCCTTCCCCGCATCGTTCCCCTGCCCCCGCATCGTTCCCCTTCCCCGCATCGTTCCCCTGCCCCCGCATCGTTCCCCTGCCCCCGCATCGTTCCCCTGCCCCCGCATCGTTCCCCCGCATCGTTCCCCTTCCCCGCATCGTTCCCCTGCCCCCGCATCGTTCCCCTGCCCCCGCATCGTTCCCTTGCCCCCGCATCGTTCCCCTGCCCCCGCATCGTTCCCCTTCCCCGCATCGTTCCCCCGCATCGTTCCCCTGCCCCCGCATCGTTCCCCTTCCCCGCATCGTTCCCCTGCCCCCGCATCGTTCCCCTGCCCCCGCATCGTTCCCCCGCATCGTTCCACTGCCCCCGCATTGTTCCCCTTCCCCGCATCGTTCCCCCGCCCCCGCATCGTTCCCCCGCCCCCGCATCGTTCCCCCGCCCCCGCATCGTTCCCCCGCCCCCGCATCGTTCCCCTGCCCCCGCATCGTTCCCCCGCATCGTTCCCCTGCCCCCGCATCGTTCCCCTTCCCCGCATCGTTCCCCGCCCCCGCATCGTTCCCCCGCCCCCGCATCGTTCCCCCGCCCCCGCATCGTTCCCCCGCCCCCGCATCGTTCCCCTGCCCCCGCATCGTTCCCCTTCCCCGCATCGTTCCCCTGCCCCCGCATCGTTCCCCCGCCCCCGCATCATTCCCCTTCCCCGCATCGTTCCCCTGCCCCCGCATCGTTCCCCCGCATCGTTCCCCTGCCCCCGCATCGTTCCCCCGCATCGTTCCCCTTCCCCGCATCGTTCCCCTGCCCCCGCATCGTTCCCCTGCCCCGCATCGTTCCCCTGCCCCGCATCGTTCCCCTGCCCCGCATCGTTCCCCTGCCCCGCATCGTTCCCCCGCCCCCCGCATCGTTCCACTGCCCCGCATCGTTCCCTCGCCCCCGCATCGTTCCCCTGCCCCGCATCGTTCCCCTGCCCCCGCATCGTTCCCTCGCCCCCGCATCGTTCCCTCGCCCCCGCATCGTTCCCTCGCCCCCGCATCGTTCCCTCGCCCCCGCATCGTTCCCTCGCCCCCGCATCGTTCCCTCGCCCCCGCATCGTTCCCCTGCCCCCGCATCGTTCCCCCGCCCCCGCATCGTTCCCCCGCCCCCGCATCGTTCCCCCGCCCCCCGCATCGTTCCCCCGCCCCCCGCATCGTTCCCCTGCCCCCGCATCGTTCCCTCGCCCCCGCATCGTTCCCCCGCCCCCCGCATCGTTCCCCTGCCCCCGCATCGTTCCCCTGCCCCCGCATCGTTCCCTCGCCCCCGCATCGTTCCCCTGCCCCCGCATCGTTCCCCCGCATCGTTCCCCTGCCCCCGCATCGTTCCCCTTCCCCGCATCGTTCCCCTTCCCCGCATCGTTCCCCCGCCCCCGCATCGTTCCCCCGCCCCCGCATCGTTCCCTTGCCCCCGCATCGTTCCCTTGCCCCCGCATCGTTCCCTTGCCCCCGCATCGTTCCCCTGCCCCCGCATCCGCATCGTTCCCCTTCCCCGCATCGTTCCCCCGCCCCCGCATCGTTCCCCCGCCCCCGCATCGTTCCCCCGCCCCCGCATCGTTCCCTTGCCCCCGCATCGTTCCCTTGCCCCCGCATCGTTCCCCTTCCCCGCATCGTTCCCCTGCCCCCGCATCGTTCCCCTTCCCCGCATCGTTCCCCCGCCCCCGCATCGTTCCCCTGCCCCCGCATCGTTCCCCTGCCCCCGCATCGTTCCCCTGCCCCCGCATCGTTCCCCCGCATCGTTCCCCTGCCCCCGCATCGTTCCCTTGCCCCCGCATCGTTCCCCTGCCCCTGCCGGCACTCATTCTGCAGGCTGCACTCACTGGTTTAGGACGAGGGTGTAGGAGTTCTTGTCCTCCTCAATGATGGACACTATGAGGGTGATGAGTTTGGGCCAGAAATCCAGGTTCTTGATGCTCGGCCCCTGCTCTTCTGGGGGCATGTCCTTCTTATTCTGTTCAATCAAAGAGCAGCAAGAGTTGAGACCAGCTCATATTGGTGTGATAGTCGACACACAAGCAAGGGTCTATACACAAGCAAGGGTCTATACCCATGGTACAGTCTACACACAAGCAAGGGTCTATACCCATGGTATAGTCTATACACAAGCAAGGGTCTATACACAAGCAAGGGTCTACACCCATGGTACAGTCTATACACAAGCACGGGTCTATACCCATGGTATAGTCTATACACAAGCAAGGGTCTATACAAAGCACGGGTCTATACCCATGGTACAGTCTATACACAAGCACGGGTCTATATCCACGGTACAGTCTGTACTCACCGGGTCAGTCTGGTACTCGCGGCTGTACAGCTCCTGGCAGTTGTTGAAGATGTACTCGTAGGTGGAGTTCAGGCAGGCCTTCACACAGTCCTTCACCACCTGGCTGGCCCTGGGGGGGCTCTGCAGCTCCTGCACCTGCAACCCCAGAACAGACAAGCCTCAGCTGGCATGCTTTACACAGGCAGAACTGGACCTCTGCTTTTACAAGCCACATCATTTCATTAAAGCAGATAAAAGCAGAGAGCCTGGCCAATATGACGAAAGCAAGTGCTCCCTCATGATTCCATAGTTCAAGAATTTGGTTTGGCCGTGTTGACAGTAACAAAGCTTGTGGAATTACCAAAGCCTGCATCAGTTTGTTAAGGGTTGGGAGCTATCTAATTTATTCAAACTACACTACTACTTCAGAGGAAAGTGTCCTTTACATGTGGAATCCATGGATGTTTTCAAAACTCTGTCAATGACAAAGTGAACCTCACACCGGACACAGGGCAAGCTAATTTTCTTCGCTGGAGTAGTTGCACCAAATGCAGCGATCAAACTCCTTGTCCATTGCTTTTGCACACAGACACTCGCTCCTGGCTCCCGACTGGTCACGTCCAAAGCCAGCAATCCATTTCTAAATCCGTCCGGTGTGAGAAGGGATTGAAACTTCTGTTTTAATTATTTTTACTAAATCTTTTCAAAAAATAGAACTTATGGTCGATTACCAAAAGTACATAATAATACAAAAAATATATCATTGAATGGATATTTTTTAAATGATTTGACATATGATTTAAATAAGTGACATAGAAAAAACAATATAATAAACAGCACCTTCCTCTGCAACAACCTTTCCAAGTGTAAAGTGTAAAGCACAGGATGTTTCCACTCTAAGAAGCGTGGCCCCTTTTCCCTTTCTAATATTTAAGAGCTTGTTTCTTTAGTATTCTTGATGAATATCATGTTGAATTCATTTTAAGTTAAAGGAAGACCTTGGGAAGTTATTCCCAAAATGAAAGCCCCCTTTACTGACACACGAGGGCCTGAAGCTTCCCGTCAGTGTGTGGTGAAATAGAGAGTACAGTGGCGTGGGACGTTACCTTCATTCTGAAGAAAGTGATGCTGGTGAGCAGATCCACCGTGGATTTCAGATCTTGCAGTCTGTCCGGGCTGCTGGCTGGGAAGTTGTTCTGTAGGACAAACGCATCAGAACAAAATCAATGCAAAAGACGAAGAAAGCAACCACAATGATCTTCCTTAGTTCAAGTCATGGCTTCAACCTGATATGAACTTGATGTATACATGGACATCACTCATAATATATATAAGAACATACACAAAATATACTCATTCTTCAAATGTTGTGACTACCTGCCACCAAATCCATAATACACTTGTGTTTGAGATAAAGTTTGGGGCTCACACATTCTTAAGTTTTCTAGTGTAACAGGGTGGTGGCTGTGTGTGGACCAGCACAGGGATTCAACCCCAGTTTGCATGAGCAGTTCCAGAGCTGAAGGGGTTAATGAATACAGTATGTAAGGCAGTACATTAAACAACACTGCCTGCTGCCAGGGAAACAAGAGCCCCCTTCAAACAGGTGCAACTCATATCCTCAGGGCTTTCCATCAAATGTGCAGCATTTTTTAAAAGCACAGAGAATAAAATAATGCATTATTACAATGGTTAGCTTTAGGATACTGGAATCACATAATGATATGCAGTATAATTATTTTAGTTTAATTTAATTTAAACAGCTATTGACTGATCCCCTTTAATAAAGAAATCTAATCTAAGGCCGCTCTGTGGTGTTTACTCACTCGGTACATGGAGAGGTCGATGCGCAGGGAATTGTGAAGCTGGTCGAGTAGCTTAACAAACCGCTCTTTCTGTTTCACAAGGACAGAAAAAAAACAAACAGGTTTATAAAATAAATAAAAACTGATTTTACTTGAATTTAATACAACTTAACATGTACACCTGACCATCTTCTGATTAACTCTAGGCTGGTTCTTTAAGGTCCTGTCCTCGTCCAAAGTAAGAGCAGGAATATTACAGACAAAGGGCCATGTTTTCAAAGCATTTCCTCTATTTTAATTAACTCCTATCTTTTTAAGTGGCAAGACGTCTGTTAATTTTACAAAACTAGAACCAAACTAAATAATATACAGTAATCCAAGTACTCTTAAGCACTTTCAATGTGTTTTTTGTTCTCATTTTGTTTAAAAACAGTAAGAGCCAATTAAAGACCGGAGTCTTTACTTAACACTTATTTTTTGAAAGGTGTAAATCCAGCAAGCTGAACTTATGGATATTTGTTTAGACCAGTGATCTGCAGAAACAACTGCTGCATGTTCCCACACAATCACGCTGCCCCCTGCTGGCAGGGGAGTCCGTACCCCGAAGTTGGAGGCGGAGAAGCGGTCAGAGGCAGACACGTTGGTGGAGGCGGTGGTGTGAGCGTAGTAGGCGTTGATGTTGGCAAGCAGGGTGCTCATGACCGCTGGCACGCCCGGGCACATGTACTTCGACGACAGGCAGGCAAAGTGGCTGCAGGGACACAGAGGATGAGAATAACATTTCAAAATACATTACAAAAAAACAACCCCCCCCCAGCTGCTTCATGCAGCACCTTCCAGGAAATACAATTTTAATTATTATTATTATTTTTTTTTTTCTACAATAAATCATGTTTTACTTATTAATTTAATTTTAAATTCAACACGTTATTCCAATCACAAACACACGAAAGTGCAGCAGATTTGTGGCGCCACGTCGCCTCAGCGTGCAACGGAAACTCACGTCATGGCTTGGTAGATGGACTCAATCCCGTAGCGCATGGCGAACTCGTCCACAATCTCCTGAGCCACCTCGTCGAAGTAGACCTTCCAGGCATCGTCTCCCTTGGCATCGGGGATCTTCACCATCCCACTGCCCAGCACGTCCACCAGATAGTGGAACTCGTTCTACAGCAGCACAGAAACACACAGCGCTTACACACACCCGGAGAGAAGTGGAACTCGTTCTACAGCAGCACAGAAACACACAGCGCTTACACACACCCGGAGAGAAGTGGAACTCGTTCTACAGCAGCACAGAAACACACAGCGCTTACACACACCCGGAGAGAAGTGGAACTCGTTCTACAGCAGCACAGAAACACACAGCGCTTACACACACCCAGAGAGAAGTGGAACTCGTTCTACAGCAGCACAGAAACACACAGCGCTTACACACACCCGGAGAGAAGTGGAACTCGTTCTACAGCAGCACAGAAACACACAGCGCTTACACACACCCGGAGAGAAGTGGAACTCGTTCTACAGCAGCACAGAAACACACAGGGCTTACACACACCCGGAGAGAAGTGGAACTCGTTCTACAGCAGCACAGAAACACACAGCGCTTACACACACCCAGAGAGAAGTGGAACTCGTTCTACAGCAGCACAGAAACACACAGCGCTTACACACACCCGGAGAGAAGTGGAACTCGTTCTACAGCAGCACAGAAACACACAGGGCTTACACACACCCGGAGAGAAGTGGAACTCGTTCTACAGCAGCACAGAAACACACAGCGCTTACACACACCCAGAGAGAAGTGGAACTCGTTCTACAGCAGCACAGAAACACACAGCGCTTACACACACCCAGAGAGAAGTGGAACTCGTTCTACAGCAGCACAGAAACACACAGCGCTTACACACACCCGGAGAGAAGTGGAACTCGTTCTACAGCAGCACAGAAACACACAGGGCTTACACACACCCGGAGAGAAGTGGAACTCGTTCTACAGCAGCACAGAAACACACAGGGCTTACACACACCCAGAGAGAAGTGGAACTCGTTCTACAGCAGCACAGAAACACACAGCGCTTACACACACCCAGAGAGAAGTGGAACTCGTTCTACAGCAGCACAGAAACACACAGCGCTTACACACACCCGGAGAGAAGTGGAACTCGTTCTACAGCAGCACAGAAACACACAGCGCTTACACACACCCGGAGAGAAGTGGAACTCGTTCTACAGCAGCACAGAAACACACAGCGCTTACACACACCCGGAGAGAAGTGGAACTCGTTCTACAGCAGCACAGAAACACACAGCGCTTACACACACCCGGAGAGAAGTGGAACTCGTTCTACAGCAGCACAGAAACACACAGCGCTTACACACACCCAGAGAGAAGTGGAACTCGTTCTACAGCAGCACAGAAACACACAGCGCTTACACACACCCGGAGAGAAGTGGAACTCGTTCTACAGCAGCACAGAAACACACAGCGCTTACACACACCCGGAGAGAAGTGGAACTCGTTCTACAGCAGCACAGAAACACACAGCGCTTACACACACCCGGAGAGAAGTGGAACTCGTTCTACAGCAGCACAGAAACACACAGCGCTTACACACACCCAGAGAGGAGGTTGCCACAGGATTTGTGCAGTTGTACCAGGCTTTCCTCATTGTTGCACTGTGCATTTACCATACTTTAACCTGGTTGGTCATTTTTATTATGCTTACCCATACTTTGCTATTCTTTAGAATGCTTGCCTATGCATTAGCATGCTTTCACTATCTTTATTACACTTCGCTATGCTTTTACTGTGTGAAACTTTAAAAAGGGTAGGCCTGCAGTATCATAGTGCGGTCACCAGTTACAGATCCCCCTTAATACTACAGTACACACTGTGGACATCCTGCCTGCCAGTCAGCATTTCAGTCACATTACAACTGCAGAGATCTCTCTGCATTTAGCTATTTAGCAGACTTACTTTATTGAAGCCTTTTATTGTCCAAAATTCCTATGGTGTGCATTTGAAATGGCCAGCGTTTATTACGTTGTTCAACTACAGGCTATATTTAATCAGTAAGATCAGCCATAATGTTTTGGAGGAGTTACCTGGTGTTCCATTGGAAACAGTGTCATAGCTGAATGATTAAAATATATCCTGCATTAACAAAACACTGGTGTGTTTGAATTTGTTTTTACAGAAACATTACAAATGAAGACACAGGATCAAAATCAAATATTTTTCTCAATGTCTTCGTCTCCGGGAAAGATTTCCAGTCTAGACGTTTTGTTAAAGAATTTTCTGGGCTTCTGGTATTACAAGCTGCTCTATCCTTGTTATGGATGAACAGCACTGGCTTGCAGTGCGTGGGGGGATACCTCGTGCAGGCAGGTGTACTGGATGTGGTACGGTGCCACCTTCTCCTCTCCTTTGATCTCCACGCTGATCTGCAGCCGGATTGCTCCTGACACGGCAGACTTGTCTGTTCTCTTCTCTGGGGAGACAAGCAGGACACAACAATTCAAGTCAAACAGGATCATAACCATTCCACTCCTGTCTCTATCCCCCCTGAACACACAGCAGGGGGAGGCAAACAGGACACAACAATTCAAGTCAAACGGGATCATAACCATTTAACCATTCCACTCCTGTCTCTATCCCCCCTGAAAGCACACGGTGCTGGCTAGGGTCAGGGGGAGGCAAAGGGAAAGACTTCAGGGACTATGGGAATAGTTCTATTCTGTTGGCTGCTCTCATTGCTACATGTTTGATTACCTTTAGGTTCCTTTTTTCTGCATGTGTGTAGCATGCAGAGTGACTGAAAAGAACAGAGGCGTACAGAAAAGAACACACTATCCTATACCTGTCTTATAAACAGGAAACTCAGATTTTTCAGGGTATTTTCTTTTGTAATTGGGTTGCTCAAGAGGGCCAAGTTCTGTGTAGGCGTTCCTCCATTAGGGGTTGAAGATACATAAACCACACATGATGGAGAAAAGGGTTTCCCCTTATACACGTTTACCATAGTAAAAGCAGACAAAGAGTAAAGCTTTTTAAAGCACTGTAAAAAGAAAAATAGCGAGGTACAGTAAAGCATATTAATAAACATGGCAAACCAGGGTAAACTTCAGCATGGTAATTCATGCATAGTATAAACATGAGAAAACTGCAAAAATACTGTGATGAAAAAGGGTCCAGAGCAAAAGAGTGGAACAAAAAATATATATACAAAAAAGAAGCACTGCTTCTATAAGTTCAGTATCCAACACACACAGAGACGAGTGTTGTTAATCTGGCACTCTCTAAAAGCTTCCATTAAACAAGCAGGACATGTTCAGTGTGATTGCTTTTAATTTGCTCAATGACTGCTTAACCTCCAAGCAGCATGTCAATGTGGTCCATCATTGAACGAGAGCCTATTGGTGCGACCTGTCATTTCTCAAGGACTCTCTTGCAAATGAGAAGCTAGCTCCCAAAGTGAACTGGATTAGATGAATTAGTTTCTGTCCTGTACAATTCGAGTGCCCTTATTCCTAGATCTCTGCAGTCTACACATTTGTTTTTGTTTTATTTACAGATGTAGTTCTCTTACCATAAAATGATAGTTCATTTAAGCAATTGGTCTGGGCAGTTTGTAATGCGAGTCTGCACCAATGTGGCAATTTCGAAATTGTGCTTCATCAGAGATGGAGAAAAAAAGTGAATCGAAATTTAAGATCATAAAAAAAAAATGTATACTGAATCAAAATATTCCATCTACAGTGATCCTGATCTTCAGAAGGCTTCCGCGACTTTGAAGGATTATTTTTGATTAGACTCTGCTTTCAGGTTCGGATTAGTAGACCCCAAGAGTCAGGCTGTGTGTACGTGAGAAGAACTTAATTGCTGTGTTTAAACTCTCTCTTAGAGAAATTAACTCATCTGCCTGCTTCAAGCCAATTCTGGGCTACTGCGTAGCGGACAATTTAACTTGGGGCAGTAATACCGTATAACACTACATCCATGCACCTTTCATTTCATATCTCTAACCACATTCCCCAATCATTTTAGCGAATTAAACTATGCAACCATTTAAAATGAAAATGTTACATCACTATTAACTCTACAATAGGTACAAAATGAATAGCTGAGTTTTTAGAATCCTTCATTTTTATTTGCATGTGTTTAATCAATATCGTCGTTGCAGAACAGTAGTTCTGGTGTGAAAGAGAGAGGTACTAGTGAAGCACCTGCTTAGTGCCTCCGTTGCCATGGAGAGTGCCGTTTATAACAAGGGTCTGCATCATGCCCCTGTGACCCCTGAAGACGGTTAAAACGTTACATATGAAATGCCTTCTTGTAACTGGATTACTACTGAATTATCTGGTTGTAAGGTGCCCACAACAGCAGGTGTGGCCCTTCAGTTATTCCAGTGCAGGTGAGACTCTCTAGCTGGCACTACAGGTATGAAGGGAAAAATATGGGCACAAATAAGTTATACCAAACAACCCTTTAATTTCTTATTTATTTTTTTTACATTTGAACAACCTACACTGGAAAAAATGATAGAAATACACAACACAGTTCAATTCATCACTTAAAGAGCGCTTCACGCCTCGCGGAGCAAACATGCTCATTCGAAAGATAGAGGAGAAAGAACCAGCACCAGTTCCCAGAACGGCCAGGACATTTTACATCAGGAGTGAACAGAGCAAGCGAGACAGGAGGACAGGCTGACAGTCAGTCAAACTCAATTAGGAGAGTCGTGCAGGCAGCAGAGGGTTTGCAAGAGCTGGGAACGATATGATCAGATGTATGAGACCTATTAAGAACACCGGTAGCTGCATTATGAACCAGCATGCAGGTCAGTGAAGGAAAGCTGAAGATCCTTTGAGAGTGGGGATAAGCAGAACAACCTGCCCTATGCACACCTAAAACAATTGCTAATAGCATAAAGCTAGCAAGGAACTACTTACTGTAGCTGCAGTTACAGTAAGTTGATGTTGCAAGTTGTTTAATACACACGGCTTTAGTACTGTTTAAAGCATTTTCACCCTCTCTGAAATCATTTTAGTCCCATTTTTTCTCTTCAATTTAGCATGTCCATTACGTTCCTTCACCGCAGCCAACCATGCCCCAGTCAATTGTCCAGGAACTCTACAGTGTATGCCAGCAAGCTGCCAACCTCTGACCAGCCCTGGCCAGTAGAGTTCACCGTTACACAGTCCCCGCAGGTTTTGCCTCCCTATCCCGCGAGAGAGTCAGGGCAACGCTCGCTGTGGACTCCCCAGCTCACAGCCAGGACACATGCCTGCGCTGCCTTGAATGTACGACCCTCCGTGAACACCACACTGTTGTGCCTTTACCAGGTGAGCCATTCGAGGGCCCCAAAACTCCAACTACTTAAAGCCATGGTGCGCTGCACTCTTATATCTTGTATTTCCTTTTATAAACACCGTTGTTTATGTCTCCCCTCACTAATAGATACAGCACATGCTGTACTTCCTCAATCCTGCTGTCTTTGAAACTCGAGGCAGGATTTGATGACCAACTCTTTACAGAGGGTTCAGACAGCGTGTTTCTCATACAGACTGAGAACCGACCGACCCCTTCACCCTGCCCTCAGGGCTGCTCAGGATTTAATTAGTCACTCTGAGCACCAGTTTCCATGGCTGATTTTTCTATGGTAATCCAGTTACCATAGAAACAACAAGCCTGCTCAACTTCATGGCGCTCATATTTTATTCTGCTGCTGGTACAGCTGTTTCTAATGTACTTCTTCCTTCCATTTAACTTAACAATCTGTTCCTCTGTCTTTAATTACCATACTGTTGTAAGCCACGTGCTTCTAGGCAGTGCTTACATATTGAGATGATTTGCAGGGGTGCAGTTTGCCGCCTTTATTTGTTTATACAGTATGTTGTTACCCTGATTGGATGAGCCCAGTCTCCTCCTTTATAATTAGAGAAAGTAAATGAAAAGTGCAAGATTCACACAGGTTTTTGAGTTTACAAGCTGAAACAAAAGCATCGCTTGTTGGTTCTATTTCTATAAATAGACCTCTGAATCCAACCTGTCAAAAATCACATTAAAAATCAATGGTGTCTGACAGCTGAAAACCAACAATGTGTGGAGCCCTCAGCCATGGAGATGAGCCCCGTGTGTAACACCTGGTTTGATACTGACCCAGGTTGTACCAGACGTCCATCTCCCCGCTCAGGGTCCGCACCTCGATGATGGTCTGCCCAAGGAAGTCGTCTGACTCTCGTTTCAGCCGCTGCTTCACCCGGGACTTGATGTCATCGTCCTCGTCCCACACGCGTACCTTGATGCGGTCAGAGGAGTTGTGGCACTCACTGTAGACGGGAGTGGAGGGGAGACAGGCATAGGGGTTCAGGGAAACTCCACGGCACTTCAATCATTTGTATTTTTATTTTGTAATTAACGGCAGGATAAACTTTTGAGTTGTCCCAAAATAATTCTTAAAGTACAACATACCTATATGCTGTGCATTTTACAGAGCTATATACAGATTTATAGATACCTCTACAGCACATGTAGCAGTTACAGAAAGTAAGTTTGTTCCAAACATTGCATGTGTAAGGCATCGTTTTAACTGAATACATTTACAATTAAACATGCATATAAACAGATCAGAAGTTGCATCATAATTTGAGACCCAGTGCTGAGCTTTAACAGAGTTCCTACAGAAACTTTCCTTTAGAATAATTCTGTGATCATTTCTAAACATGAAGTTCAAGCAGGATATGAGTTCAGCCTCCTGGGGGTTGTCCAACAAATGGAATGCCATGTCTGTACAGACAATTACACGACACCAGAACTATGCAATTTCACTTTGCCTTTCCAAGCACTAGGTTTCCCAAGGCTGCAGAAGAACTCGTTTGAATCCCTGAAGGACCTCTCTGGCACACTGTTACTGGGTTCAGATGACACGGTCATCCTTTGTTGGGGCTTTTCAATGTTTTTGACATTTAGCTGTAATTGTTTTATATAAAATGCTGACAGCACTTAGACATTTAATCAGAAATCCCTGGTTCAGAATGAATACAGTACTACACACTGTGCATCCCTGCATTCTGATACCAGAGAGGCCGTGGGGATGCAGGGCTGGTAATAACCTGCTTAGTAATAACTATCAGCTCCCCAGTGGTGAGGGGATGGGCACGTATACAAAGTTAACATACACAAAGAGTTGGGAAAGAGCGACTTTCTAGACTAATCCCAACGTAGAAGACAAATAAAAGTCTATTCATTTTCTTCAACACTTTATGTAAGAGCTACTTTATCTTCATTTTATTGTTCTTTGAATGAACATGAAGTAATGCAATCTGCATGAGGATTAGCAGTCTTCCATGATGCGCCTACCTAATTTACAGCTGTTACAGTAACCTAGCTGCCTCAACCCAACCTTGGCAAACGGTGTATTAATATACATCGGCAGAGAGTCTTTCTGAGAGCTGATGAAATGCAGCTCAAGGTAATGATTGTCTAAATGATGTCTCCTGGGTCCAGGGAGAACACAGACTAATTCATTACTGAGCTGAAATTAGAACAAATGAATACTTAGTGTTCAGATGTGTATGTTCCATGTACAGTAGTTATCATCTATGCTGTTAATATACTGTAGCAATAAGACCCCATGGTGACCAGATTTACCCAGTTAATTTGAACATTTCTGTCTGTTCTCAATCCCTTCATGACTTCATGTGCAGGAGTGTTTGAAAATGTTCCAGTTGCCCTGCATGTACTTGTGAGTATATTTCCTGACATTTCAATAAACTGCACTGCAGCTTCATTCAACTATTAAAATGGCAAGAAATGCAGTGGAGTGCAAAGGGATGAAGGAGCAGAGACGAGACACTCACAAGTGGAACTTCTCCTCCCAGACAGGGTTGAGGTTCCCGTAGATGGTCTTGGTTCTCTTCTTTGTCTTGCCCACCTGCGCGGTCACGTAGGGGTCGCTGGAGCCCGTCTTGTCCTTGGCTTGCAGACCCTGTGCACACACCACTGTAGAGAAACACAGAAACACTGTTCGTACTGCCTGCTCAGGAAGGGCTCCAACTGCTCCTTACACACCTGCTGTCCCCTCTCCTGCATGAAGAGCTGCTGTAGAGCCCACACAAGCCCTCCCACTTGTGTAACAGAGTGGAGGCTGGGAGAGGACCGGCAACCGGGGACACAGCAAGCAAGGATCTTAACTACTATACAAAAGAGCCAGGCTCATCTGCATGTGTGGTTATAGAGCTTTTCACATCATCTCCCCGTCAGAGATCAGAATCTGTACACTGCTGCATACACATCAAGAACACTGCTGTACTGGTCTTGTGTTATGAAAGTAATGACTTGGAATCCTATTTATACTACAGGCTAAGGCTTACCGTCTCAGAGATGCAAAGGGAAGTTGGTAAAGGAACATTCTGAGATCAAGCTCCTTCTGCATACAGCCAGTCTTCCAGATAACAGAAGTTCTACACCACAGTTTAGAAACTTTAGAAGCCCATTAAATCCTTTGCATGCATTCAAAACCCCATTCAAATCACCCCATTCTTTACTGTATGTATTAGTCAGACTGCTAAATGCACTTTATCTTTGTACCTATTCATATTGCGTTTGCTTACTGTTTTTAATGCATTTGTAAATTGTCTTTTTTCTACTTAACATTCCACACAATAAACATGCTTTGGAACCCAAACAATAGCTGTTTTTCTATCACACAAGAGCAAGTAAGTGTTTCATGTTACGATGCCAGTTTTATGAAACAGTTTAGTCACCATAATCAAAGCAAGTACAATAGTTGTATTTAATAAATATTATATATATATATATATATATATATATATATATATATATATATATATATATATATATATATAGTTTACTTTTTAATCCTCCTGTGCTGTGTTTTTTTTTCTTCCCTGCTGCATGGTTATATCCTTTTGAAGTGCGGTTTGAAAAAGATTTGACAACACAGAAGAACATCACAGAGGAACAAACAACAGTCCTTTATACAGTAAATAACACAGAACACAAACAACATTAAGAAAACCTAATTAATAAGCACGCAAGTGCACATCTTAGGAAGCTATCTGGCCATTCCTTACTCGTGGCATAAAACGGACGGAGCACAAGACTGCAGGCAGCACCCTCCCCGTCCCGCCCCGTCCCGCCCCGTCCCCCTGTCCCGCCTCTCCACTCACCGTTGATGGTGATCTTGGCTGACCACTTGGAGGTGCCATCGAGCACGCTCTGCTTGATGGTCTTCATCTGCTGTGCGTGCGCCATCTTGGAGATGACGAAGATGTCTCTGATGAGGTCGAAGATCTCTGGCTTGTTGCGCTCACGGATCTTCATGCGGTCCTTCATGGCCATGATGATGTTCTGCGTGCGGTCCTCCGCTCCGTGCTTGGAGCTCTTCTCCGCTGCGCCTGCATGGTCACAGTACACGGTCACAAACAGCCTCAGCCATGCCAGCAGGGACTATTGTTTGACATTTTATTTTTATCCATTTTTTTATCCATTGTTAACATACAGGTTGTCCCTTAAAAAGTAAGTAGCGGGTTCCGAAAAATATACCGTTACACATCTTCCACATGTCGCTTCCACTGTTTCAATAGCATACTTGCCATTTGGCCGCTCTTATTACAGTGGAATATTAAAATTAGTCTACCCAGAATTTGACTGTAACAACTACTAGATTCCTTACAGCTCCTGGAGTCCTGGATTTCAGAACTACATTTGTTCAGGTGTATTATTAAAATGACAAGGTTCCAGCAGTCAGGCCCTAGGCAGATCTGCTCGGCACTGATCACACTTTTCATCACAGCATGATGAAGTCTTATCTGAGTCTGCAGGTTCACGAATAAGAGTTGTTTTTGCAGCTATGGGGGAGGCAACAAATTAAACAGGGGTCTGATTGCACAAACTTTGAGTGATTAAACACAGCCATGCACCTGGGGCTCTCTCCTCACCAAAGGATAGCTGGTCTGTTATTGTTTCCATATAACAGAAACATTCCCAAAATGTACTTGATACTGGTTCTAACTGAAGTTCCAGGACTGGCTCGGAATGCATGTTTTGGTATTTAGGCATACATTTAAAAAAATGCATTAGCTGATGCCTTACATTTTAATTTGCAAATGAATTGTGTAGTTGCATTGTAACTACACACCCATCTATGTAATTACTGGTTCGTTACAGTGTAATTAAAGAGTAAGTAGCAGGGTTCTGAAAAATCTAGCGTTACATGTCCCCACGTGTTGCTACAGCTGTCTAAATGAAAGTACCTATCATTATATTTTCAGTGTTAACATCCTGCCAACTTTATTTTACACTTATAACTTTAAAGTCTGTTTCAAAGCTCTTTTAAAAATGTCGGCTCTGCACTGATAGTGTGTAAGGATTACTGCCCACATTGTCGAACAGGTAACACAGCAGCAATGATCCATGATGTGGTACGGAACAGAGCACTTGTTATGTTTTTTTTTTTGTTTTAATTGCGTAAAAGAAACTTACAGGTACGTTATTTAAACAGTTGTAGCAACACGTGGGGACGTGTAACGCTATATTTTTCAGAACCCTGCTGCTTTACTTTTTAACTTCAGCACTATGGAAGGCATTAGCTGAAACATTTTTCTACTTTGGCCTAATAGTTTGTTTACTGTTCTACCTAAAGGGCCTACAAATTATGGATACAGAAATAAATAAATACATAATATGTTAAATACCAGTGCTGAGCACTGCTCTTCTAAAACTTAATGTATAATCTGCTAATTCCAATTCTGCTAATCAAACTGTAATGTCACTCTGACCACTTTTTAGGCCTGTGCATTGTAACAACACATTGGAAGTTTAGAGATTTCCTACAAAATCAAGTTAGTTTGTGATGTGTTGTATGCACTGTATTACTAGCTGCTGCAGCATGTCCATGTTTCTCATCTACCCAGAATACACTGCCTCTGATATCACAGAATTTAAGAACAGCTTCACCTATTCTGACATCACTATAACTTACAAACATGTTTTTGTTTTCTTTATTTAACTACAAAAATGGTAGTTATTTTATTGTATCAACGGTAACTGTACAAATGTATATTAGCAGCATATCCTCTCCCTACTACAGGTGCCAAAACAGCATAAGAGTGGAATTAAAATGCAGAGACTTTTAAAACAATGAGCTGGATTCACTCAGCTCTTGCTCTACGGCAGAGTGTGCAACGGTTGTTTGACTTGTTTTCTGAAAAGAAAAAGAAAATCTAAAACAGAAGCACATGAAATGAAGTCAACCTAAACAACACACTAGTTATAAGAATGTTGATGTCATACTCATCGAGGACCGTGTTCTAGTCTTTGTATGTTTAAGATTCAATTATCTGGCAGTTTTCCAGCCCAAAAGAACCCTGATGACGCCTCTCCCACCTCCAGTAGTGTGTTCGGTTCAATAGCCATCAGGCCGAAAGGTTGAAAAGACAGAGCGTTAACTTACGCTGCAGACAGTCTGCGTTGAGCAGGTCCTGGCACTTCTCGTGGCACTTGACCCCGCACTCGGAGCAGCGCATGCCCTGCCTGGCGATGCCCCACAGCAGCCCCTCGCACTCGTAGCAGTAGGTGGGCGTGGTGGCGGTCCACACCTCGAAGTTGTGGGGCGTCGTGCAGGAGATGGGGTAGATGAGGGCCTGCAGGGTCTTCTTGTAAACATGGTTCTTCTGCACAGAAACAACACAAGAGAGAGTTCCACACGCTGCACAGAATCTGTTTATCAGCCAACACCTTGTGTGTATTTGTCTTTTGCAACAAGAGTCTCAATTACAACAAACTTTGGCTGGACTTGACCCAGGGACCAAGAGGGTAAGGGCAGTGTATTCAGAGGAGGTTTACAGCAGTGAAGTGTGGGACATATTCCCTGAATATGATAATAATACATGAACGTGTATTAGAAATGTAACTGGATTCATTGAGAAACAGGGCAAACTGCTGTGTCTTGCAGACAGACTGAACTATGTGACCTACTGATTAGAGGACCAGCGCCTGAACTAGATTAGGCTGAGCGGACTGTTGAATTATGTACAGATAATTCACACGTGCAACAATAATCGTTTTGACGCAAGGAAGACAAACTATTGATGTCCCAGTGGAAAAGGACATTAAAACATCAAAGGACTGGGAGCTTAAAGAGGCAAGATATACAAATGACCTCATGAAAGTAGCTACAGCAGAGTGAAAAAGACTATAAATATCCAAGCAAAACTAAACATTTTGCGCTCCACATCGAATGCTAAACAAGGTGCTGTCACTCTGCTAAGCAAAGCTGCAACTCCGGGACTCTGCCTAAAAACAGACCCAAAACGAGGAAGCAAGCTGCAAGCGAGTCAACGACCACAAGCAACGAGACTGAGGCCCGGCTGGAGGACTGCTGTAAAACTTACAGAGACTGTTATCAGACAAACCAGTCTGGGTCTGCTGGACACCTAAAACCACAGTATCCAAAAGAAACGGTGCCCTGCTACCTGCGAAGCTAAAAGATTCAGCGAAGAGCGGACGGGCGCTGTTGTGGATCCTATACCGAGGACTGAAGACTTTGTTGCAGCTGTTTGTTGATTCTATCGAGAATTGAAAGCTTTGTTGCTGAGTTTGATCCAATGTAGGATTGAAGACTTTGTTGTGGAGAGGAGAGTTTTTGTACTGGACACTTCAACAGATTGAGTTTCCAAGTCATCATTTCAGTATGAGGCTGTGCTTGTATGTGGGCGTGTGTGTGTGAGCAAGCTACTAGCTACGTCACTGCTTGCTCCAGCTGTGCTTGTGTGTGAGGAGACAGACGGTGTCATATTTCAATTGCCTGCTAGCCACCATGAGTGCAGAGAGAGTTTTAAATTGTGTTTGTGCTTAGAGACTAAGAGATTTACTTTCTGACTTTTCTGATTTTGGTTTATTATTTGTGTACTTAATAAAATACTACTATTGATTAAACATTCCTTGTGTCTGCACGTGTATGTGTGTTCATAGTAAATCCTCGATCTTTGTAACATGTCAATTAAATATTATTAATAAGAGAACTAATCAACCCAGATAAACATTACATTATCAACTCCCCTCCCCCCGTCTGCTCACCAGCTCCTCATCCTTAAGGGACGTCCGCGTTGCAAGGGCTGAGGTGATTCCCGCCTTCCTCGACTGAACCAGGGACTGCATACAGCAAAACAAGAGAGCGCAGGCATTACAAACTGTACAATAGAAACCACAGAAATACACCTCGAAAACATGAACAACTAGGTCCAGATTCCTTGACGTGTCACCCGTTTAGAAATTCTTATGATCTAGAGGTTTATTTACTGGTGAACAAGAAAAAGAAAACAAAAAGAAAACTAAAAGTCTTTGCTCTACAGTATATGCAACTCATACTTAGATAGGCAAGGATAGAGGCTCTGGCAGCAATTATGTTTGTGTTTAACAGTCTGTGTTTTTCAGTTTGTTTTATGGAAACTTTCTGTAATTTACATCATGGATTCTGGTGACTTAATCATACATTATAATGCCACCAGAGCGGGAACACAAAATATACCACTGTAATCCACTCAAGACAATACATAGTTTGTGAAACACTTACCTTGCTGTTCAGTTTTGAAGCTAAAAGTGTTCACGTTTTGGAGGTTGTACTTTTACTACGTTTACTCTAGATGGTACCGTTTACACAGCGCCACCATGTGACATAGCTGTATATTACCATAGAACTGCAGCTGTCGTTTTGCAAACTTATTTACGAAACCCCCAATTTAATTATGATATGCGACTTGTGTCCACTAAAAGAATCTGAAACCTTCTTACACAAGCCTTAACTTAAAAATGCATGCAGAAATGGAATATTTTGCAACACTTCAAATTAAGAGCACCAAATAGGCTGTTTTGTTACATGTTCTTCATTAATAGTGAAACACTTATGACTCCTTGATAATTAGCAATCTGTCTTTATTACTCCATGATCATCAGAGCAGGGATACAATTAGGCACTAAAAGTTCATTAATAATTGGAATGCAATACCATTCACAAGGTAATTAAGATCTATGGAATGGGAATTAATTACTACTACAAAAAAAGTTTGACTTTGATCTCCCAATGGCTTTTACGCCACAATCTTGGCAAAGACATACATTTAGGTTGTGGATGAGCCACTTAATCTGAAGTGTATTCAAGACATTAAGATACAGCTCGATTTCAAGTGTATATCTCAAATGTCTTTTGGATTTCCAGAGGGATGCAGAAAAAAATAAATTAAAAAAGCATGACCTTTCAGTGAATGCAAGAATCGTGTTGTTACATTCAGAGACCAGCACTGGTATATTGTGAGAGGAAAACGGGGATTGTGTCATAATGTCTGCCCAATTAAAAGTGTGCTGATCAGTGATGGATTTGTCATGCCTGGAAATGCTTCATGATAGGAGAGCTCAAAACATGGAACTACAGGGGAAAGGTCAGGTTAGGAGGGGACTAACAAAACCATTGGAAAAAAATATTTAAAATAAAAATAGGACTTTTTTTATTTTTCTTTAATGGGGGAACACGGGTAAAGTGTACAGTTTCACTTACCATAGCCTGATCAAGAAGATGGATTGCGTACAAAAGAATTGTAGAGAGTTAATAATTTAAAGGGATTTGATTAGAACCAGGGGGAAATGCTGTTAAGTTATTTAATTAGTTTTTTTAAAACACATGCACGATTGAACCTGTCCTGCTAGAATTTAAAAAAACAGTTTGCTACTTATTTTTTTGTTGCTATGACAACATGTTGCTTTCCCTATCAACCATTCCGCAATTTAAAAAATAAGCTTGCTAATGACTTTCAGTTCATCATCTCAATTTTCTCCCTGGCTGAAGAAAATGTGCTGCATGAACCACATTCCCTTAGAGGGCAAACAAAAGGTGACATCATTGTTCCTACAGACTGGCTATTATTCCGGATACAGCAAGAACCATGTCGCATCTCAGAACAGGCACTACTCCCAGAATCCTGACTGAACCCCTGCATCAGCTGGCTACCCTGCTTACCAGACAGCGCAAAACAGGAAACGTCAACGGCAAATTAACTGTTGCAGACGTGGACCTATTACAGCAACCCGTGTTTGCGGTTAAATAAAGTACACATATGCTGCATGTAAACTCTGTCGTAATTATGCAGGATATTTAAATGCAAAATCAATGAACATTCCTTGCTTGCAAACATGTCATGTTTTACTGATGCTATAGGCAGGATCGTCCTCTTGCTAGAAAGGGGACTAGACCTCGAAGTCTGTTTCAAGGATTGTAAAAACCACGACTAGCAGGAGGACTCACCAGATCGCTAACAAGTGGAATTGGCTTCTTCTTGCGCAGGTCTGGCATGCTGTCAATGCCAAAGAGGCCTCCGCCCTGCCTGCAAAGCAAAAGAAGCAGTGAGAGGGGGAGAACAGGAGGGAAGACCCTTATACAATATTACAAAAAAAAATGCAAGAGTGTAATAAAGAAGCAGGGAGAGGAGGAGAACAGGAGGGAAGACCCTTATACAATATTACAAAAAAAATGGAAGAGTGTAATTAAGAAGCAGTGAGAGGGGGAGAACAGGAGGGAAGACCCTTATACAATATTACAAAAAAAATAATACAAGAGTGTAATAAAGAAGCAGGGAGAGGGGGAGAACAGGAGGGAAGACCCTTATACAATATTACAAAAAAAATGGAACAGTGTAATAAAGAAGCAGGGAGAGGGGGAGAACAGGAGGGCAGACCCTTATACAATATTACAAAAAAAATAATGCAAGAGTGTAATAAAGAAGCAGGGAGAGGGGGAGAACAGGAGGGCAGACCCTTATACAATATTACAAAAAAAAGTGTAATAAAGCACAGTGACAGCATGGTAAACAATGTAAACCTAGGTCAAGCCATGGTCAACTATGAGAAATGCTAATAACCATGGGAAAACTGAAAACATACTGCACAAATTTATCACAGTAAACTTTTATAAGGCTGAATTTTACAGTTTTATACTGTTATCATTGTGTTCCCCTCTTTCACAGTGCGGCTGCTTATAAAAAGTACTGCTATATAATATTGCTCTTAGGAACACGGCTACTAAACGTCAAAAACCTGGAAACAAACTCAATGTGGTTCACTTTGCTTCTTCTACAAAAACTTCCATAAATCGAAGGTCATACTCCACAAACACCCGAATAGTGAATAGAGAAGTATCATCTGTTTTCTTCCACAACACCAGAATCTGACTCAGGCAGGTGGTGCTTTAGGCTAGTGATATGTAAAATAAGTAATGAGAGTTAGTAATGTTGCTGTTGAGGCTGCTTTCTCAAAACCCCGAGAGTCTTGTCCTCTGCAGCCGGCAAAGCAGGGCACAGAATACTAAAATGATGCTTTGCGTCTGTCCGTCTGTCCTTCACACTCCATACCTCACAAACAAAGTAGGTTATGGCTGTCATTGACAAACAGGTAGACCAAGGCATATACAAAGATTGTGCATGCAGAATACCAAGCCAATTCTCTGTTTGAGACGTAGCGAGTAGAAGCGATGGTCCAATTTGGATAAAAAGTAACAATTAAAACAGATAGTACTTGCATGGTAATGTGCACGGTCTTCATGTTGGGTAACACAATGTTGTTCACAAGCCCATTTCCATGTAATTGTACAGAGTGTACCTTGTAAGAGCAGGAATCCTACACAGTTATTACGTGCGTCTCATATAGAATTACTTGTGTACCTCTACCTGCAATCTAAAATGCTGCTGAATAAAACCTAATAAATCCAAATGGCTTGAAATGAAAAATAAAAATAAAATAGAAAACTGACAATGTGCCTGCAGCTTAATGGGGTATTTTCTCCAGTTATATCAACAATGAGAATGAGGAAAAGAAGAACAAGGATACAGAAAAGAAGGAGAAGAGGAAGAAGAAGAGGAGGAAGTTCAGAACTCACCCTCCTTTACTCCAGGAAGGATTTGAAGGATCCCCATCATCTCGACCCTGCAGATTTTAAAATGGATGAACAACAAGTAAGGCTAAAATGTAACAATAGCATTTAAAAAGTATGACATATGAGTATTGTGTAAAAAATATATCATACAGAACTTTAAATATATATATTTTTTTTTAAAACACCAAAGGAAAGAAAAAACAAAAGATAGACATAATGTAACACATGCAGCTGCTAACTCCTGTTTCCAAATACAACACAGGCCTCTGGGATACCATGGTGACAGTCATCAAAAAACAAAAAACAAACAAATGAACAGACATCTGGCATTTCAACCCAGACTGTGAAAGAGTCGACTCAGTTTACAGTAAAGGACTACACATTAACAAGAAGCAGCACTGCAGCACTTATGTGAATCTGCTTTTGGAAAGTCCAGCCGTTTGTTCTGTTGAGATTCCACTGAGAATTCAACTGAGGCGCCAGCATCTACGTTAATCAATTACTCTGTGCTTTTCAGAGGACTAGAGCATTCAGACAATATTTAGAATACAGGAGATATGACAATTGGCGTACGCTATAAACCACAGCATAAAGAAAACATAAAAGCCACAAACATTAAAATAAAACATCCATAAAAACTTTAACCCTGGCAAAAAAAAGAATAGAATTAAAAACCTAACCCCCACCCCAAAACGACTGTACTCTATTAGTCACATTTCAACATTCAGCTAAAGCAGGAAAGCTACAGCAAGAAAATACCCAATAAGGTATTCAGAATAGAAAATTACTATTGTTATAATTAAAAATGAACATAAAAGGGCACCCGGTAAAAAGCAATCTGACTTGAAAAGATAAAGGAGGACAGCAGTATCCTTTCCTGGCACTTTGTTTCAAACAAAGGTTGATGCGCGGAAGGGAAATGGCACGCCAGACGAGCGTCACTCGTGAAGACATGGCTGACACATGTATGAAGACTGGGGCGCTCTGCCCTTTCCCTCACGACAGGCTCTTTTGTTGGAACAGCCCCTTGGGTGACCCAGACAGGGCACATACAGCTCAAACTGCATATCATTACTGCCATCTCTCTGCGCTGCACTGAGAGACACCCTCCACCCATCAACAGCAGCATACCACCCTCGCTCCAGTGCTTTCAATGAATATAGTACTATACGATTCTCCCTTTGCATCTTCCACTTTCACATAGACACCCTTAGCCCTGGATCCTATTGACCAAAGCAAGAAGCAGATAAAGACTTACAAAACAACCACATCTAGGTGATACTGGACACACAAAACACAAGCAAAACAAAACTACACGAAGCAGGTAGTGCATTAAAAGTACTGTAACTCTGAATTGCTCTTTCTACACATGTCTCAGTAGGTCCCTTTGTGTATCACAGTTCTGGACGGTGGATCAAGGTTCTAATAGTGCACGTGCATCGCTTTAGTGTATTTCTGTCTGTAAATCGCTCATGTCAGTTGAATAGACTTCAATGTCTAAGTAGTAATATTAGTGGCAGTATTGCAACTTTTAAGAGCACATTTACATCTTGTTGGTTAACTATGTGATATAAATACAAAGTGTTAAAACAATAGAAGCATACTTCTTATGGTTCCGTTGTCCTCCGTCCTTCAGTTTTCACAAAGAATAACAGAAAATGATACCGACACACATGCTTTAAAACCAGATGCAAGAGGAGGAGGAGGCGGCATCGGACAACATAACATACAAGACAGCGGACCTTTTTAATTTAGTAAATGTTTTAGTTTCCCCATCTTGTTTTTTTTCCTGAACTAAAAAAGGTTTGATGAAAAAGACACTTTAGTTTTTATTTATTTTAAATGAAGTGTTTAAGAGTGAACAGGCTTCACAGCTGGATTAAAAGCAGGCAATGGAAGCACATACACAATCAGACACACAAGCCAGGCTTCAAGCAACAATACTCGGAGAGACACTTTAGAAAAGAAGACTTGGTTGTGACCTGATCATCTTCTCTACTGCCTTCTGAAAGAGAAAAACATATTAACAAAGAAACGAAGACATGAAGGAAAGAAGTGACCAGATGCGCTAAACTGCACGATCCTACAGTTCAGCAGAGATGCTGCTGCTCCTGCTGCTGGGGGTGGCACACCCCAATAATTGACATGCTGCATCTCAGCAGGGGTTTTGCTCCTTTGTTTTCTGGTAAATGGCTTTAGCGGACTGGCAGTCATTCTGTTTTTGTCTTGTGCTTCAGCACATTGAGATTTCTTCATATAACGCCGTATTCATTAATGCGGAACCGCTTTTGTTATGTATTTATTTTATAGCTATGTATAACCACACCCCAATGCCATCTTCAGCTGTACCCAAACTACAGGTCTAAAGCATTTTAGGTAGCACTTTAGGTTATGGGGCAGCATACATAATTGTGTAATAACAGTGTAATAACAGTAACTCAAGCATGGAGATTGTCATGTGGTTACCATGTACTTACATCAGGTAACGACATGTTCTGGCCATTTGAAAGTAATTAGTTACTGTGAACAAACATTTGCCACTGGTAATTCAGTAATTACAAAGCAATTACAGCACACTCTCGCTATAACAAACCTGTTGGGGTTCAAGCCTTTTGTTCATTATATCGAGGGGTTTGTTACAGCGAAAGGACAATCAAAATGAATGATACACTGTTGGAGTAAGTTAATGAGATGAGATTGAGAATAAAAGTAGAATTACATGTACCCGTTCATCTCATGTATGCAGGATTCTGCCTTTGCTTTATCCTGTTCGTTAAATAATTAAAACACAGTATAAAAAGCAAAAATCCCGAATTGAAGCTGAACTTTTATTCAAAACCAATCTGACATGAAATGTTTCAAAGTGCATCAAATCTTAATCCAACATGCAAGAATCCCAAACTGGGCTTTTATTCCAAATCAGTTTTGTTGTTGTTTTTTCTTTAATCAGTTTTGTTTTGCCGCATGGTTGCAGAACAAGCCAAAAAACAGAGTGCTTTTTATCAACCTATATTCACGACAGAGACATGCCTGCGTTACTCCGTTTTTCAAACGATCAACACAGTTTCCAGCTTTGTTGCATCATGAAAGGCTTTTCATTTCAGAGGCACAGTTACACTGCGCACGCTTTTTATTAAGACAAAAAGAGCTGACTTCACTGCGGAGGTGGCATCCTGTGCGTACAGACCGGGATGTTGACACTGTGTGCTTATATTATCTTGTTTTGTTTTTTTTTTTATTTGGGGTCCAGGTTCGTTATAGCCGAAGGTTTGTTATAATGAAGGGCGTTATATCGAGGGTGTACTGTATATGGCAATTCATGTCTTGTTATGTAAAAAGCTAAACCCATTATTTTTTTTTTTAATAAACTCAATTACCTTGATGTGCCTTCATCCGAATTCATAAAAAGGTCCAATCAATATAATGCAGTACAGCTTTTCTTTTATCTTTACTGCAGTACAAGAAAGCCATTGTTAAAATTTGAACTTTCCGCAGGCAATTAAGTTATGTGGCTGTATGGCAATAGGACTGCATTTAGCTTGTTCATAAAATGTAATTGACTCCTCTGTACCCAGTTTCATTTTGGAATTATTGCAAAAGCTAAATGGAAAGAAATCTAATTTGATTATATACTTATTTTTCAAATTTCAAAATGTGAAATGTCAGCATGTTCTCTGTATTCTTTGCTCTGGTTGCATTAGCAAAGGAGATGTATTTTAATGCCAGTAAGTTAATGGGCATCATTGCTTTTTCATGGCAGGAGGCACAACTCAATACATCATCACAGTTTATTTTTCAATTTCAATGATGAAAACATGAAACTTGCAGCAGAGTAAGTGCATTATAAAACGTATCTGTTGGCTCACTGCTCTCACAAACTCACTGATCTGAAGAAAAGGCTGTTCGACACCCCTGAAGGAGGCAACAAAAAGAACACCAGTGTCATAGTGCATCACCCCAAGCCACGGTCACTGACAGCATCTACTAGTGAACAGCACAGCATTGTACAGTGCACTACAGTTTGTTGTTGCACTTCAAAACATTGCAAACTGTTTCTCCCAAAAAGAAAGTCACGGCAAACTGTTTGGGGAACTTTGTACCAGTTACCAG
Organism: Acipenser ruthenus; assembly: GCF_902713425.1. Taxonomy (NCBI): domain Eukaryota; kingdom Metazoa; phylum Chordata; class Actinopteri; order Acipenseriformes; family Acipenseridae; genus Acipenser; species Acipenser ruthenus. The sequence continues at coordinate 2,999,062 of NC_081189.1, forward strand.
TTCATAAAACTAACCTAAATGTCGCAGTAACTTTCATAACCTGTCTGAATCAGCTTTTTTTTTTTTTTTTTTAGGTCTGGCCTTAATATTATAAAACTGGCAACAATCAGATAGCAGCATTAACAGTTTTATTTGCCATTCATAAAACAAAAAAGAATCTGATGCCATTGGGCAGGTACTGTATGAATTAACACCATATCATAACCGGCCCTTTGCAAGAGTCCACATACAGGGCAGTGTTTATGGCACAAAAAAGACAGATGATACTGTATACAGTGCTATACTAGCCTCCACCCTGTAGAACTTGAAAATTACTTTATAATGCCCAAACCTTCTGTATAGAGCAGTAGCACTAGTTACTACTGGATAAAGAGGGGGTAATATTCCCTGTATTGACTTAAATCCTGGTAAACATCCCATCCCTATAATTCACTTACTAGACAGCCATGCAATGTATGGGATGTGCATGCAGCAAGAACAATACCTGCATTGAACTCTTCCTCGGAGCAGGTATACGTGTATCCTGCTATATCCCTCAGCATCTTCCTGTGGATCTGTCTCTTCTCCTTCAGGACGCTCTGGAAGTTGTTGAGGCACTTGTTCAGGTAGACAGTGTCCTGGCGCAAGTATTCCACCTTCTCGGTACTGAGCTTGCGGGCACATTCTGAATTTGAGGACTCCTCCTCCTGGGGTAATTCCACAGCCGCGGGATACTCCTGGACGGTCTGTTCAGAACAGGATTCGGCAGTGGTGCAGTGGGAGAGGGGGGTTTGGGGTGAATCGTGGAGGTCTGAAGGTGTGTTGATGGAAAGCAGGTTCTCTTGAGTCTCAAGCTTAGGGAGATCAGTGTCCGGGGAAGAGGTGTTGTTATACGGTTCCTCTTGAGGCACCTCAAGGAAGGAAGTTGAGATGGCCTCATTCTGGTGGCCATTTCCCATCCAAGGTTTCTCAACTAGGCAATTGTCTGGACTAATGAGGAAAGCACCATCTCCATTGTGTTCATTCAGGTGGGAAAGGCTGGTTCCCTCTCGTTTTTTAAAAGCCCCTGTTAAAGCTGCCTTAAAGTTTTGGACAGCTTTCCCAATCCTCTTCACATTGAATCCCATGTTGAGGAGCTCAGTGCTCTCAGGTTCCAGACTGGGGAGCGGGAGAACTCCCTCAGTCCGCTGACAGCGACCTGCATGGTTCAGGAGGTAAGAGATCTCCTCAAGTCCTGTGGGCCAATCTTCTACATTCCCTGCTCTTCCATCTTCCAATATCCCCGGTCCAGCAGAATAGTCTGACGAGTGGCCTTCTTGATAATAGTCAGCGCAGTCAGTGTTCGAATTGTGGCTAAGGCTAACAGAGGGCACACTTTCCATGTCACCTTTGTAACCCTCTGCGAGGTGATAATCAACACCCATGGAGAATGGGCCTTCCATTGTACATTCATTGCCAAGGTTGGAGTTCCCTGCTTGTCCACTGGGCATGTCTGGATCATGCCCACAAGCTCTCCAATCACCGGACAAGCTAGGGGAAAGAGAGCGAGAATGAGAGGGGTACTGATGGCCAAACAATAAGGACAAGTGCTCAGAGCTACTCCCTGAAGACTGAGCTGGGGTGCTGCTAGTTCCCCCCCTGCCATCCCAGCATTTGTATGGCTCACTAAGGTGTTCTTTGGCTTCTAAGTCATTCTGGCAAAAGTAGCCTACCTCCTCACTCCATCCAGCTTCACCATGAAAGCTCCTACTGTGCCTGAAGCCCAGGTCAGCCCAGCGGTTGGTCTCCGATTCGTGGCCGGCATCCTGGTTGGAATTAAAAATGTTGCATTCTTCCAAATCAAATTCATCTGACTTGAAGCTCCGGCCTGAAGACAGAGAGCTTGTGCTTGGATAGTCCTGCCCGTCCTGCCGCGCTAGAGAGCCGTAAAGCCGGCATGCTGAAGCGGGGGGCAAGTCTGAGCTGTGGTCAGAATTGTCCTGGCACTCATCTGCCTCATGCGTCATAGTATCGGGGAGGGCACCTGCTTGGCAGGTAGGTTCAAGTCTTAAAGGGTGGTTATTTCCCCTTTCTACAGCCTGGCCCTCCTTGTCCCAGCAGTGATACTCTGACAAAAGGCTGCATATCAGCTCTTCTGGCGCTGCTTCTGCTTTCTCTCTTGTGCAGCCACTGTTGTCGTTGGGTCTTGGGGTGAGAGCGGGTCCAGTCCCCGACCGTAAGCCCTCAATTTCGCTCAGGACAGAGTCCACACAGCAGGAGACCTCCTCTACTGAACCCCGGACAGACGTCAGATACTGCCGGAGGTCCGAGAGTTCCGCTTGGATCCGATTAATCCCCCTGAGCTCTTTCAGGATGTGCTCAATGATGTCGCTTGTCTCTTCCTCCTCCTCCTCTTCCTCCTCCCCCCCTTTCAAAATCGATTGCTGTGGAAAGACAAGTGTCTCGGCATCGCTGGTGGGGCTCATACCATCTCCTGAAATGCTATCCCTAAGCCCTTCTTCCGTAAGACAATCAGATTGAATTGCTTCAGTTGTAACTGGCTCCAGTTTTGGACCATTGGCTTGCACGGTGCAAGGGATTTTGATATTACCTTCTTGATTCAGTTCCACCTCCCCCACGCATGCAACACTTGGGTTTAAAGCATAGCCTTGGCCATTGGGCAGCCGGAGGACTGAAACATCGGTGCTGGAAGAGTCCCTCTTGATGCCGCAGACAAACATGTCTGTTTCAATCTCCACAGACGAGAGGCTGTAATCCTGGTCTGACGGCTCCCCAGACCCTTGGAGGAACTTCTGGAGTTTGTTCCTCAGAGCCAAAGTAACTTTCGGACGTGGAGACCTCTTTTTGCCCAAGGACGTCTTCTTGGACCTTTTGTGTGGGGTAATGTCAGCCGCATCTGGGCTTTTGAATGTGCTTCTCGAGAACATGACTGTAGCGGGTCCCTTTCTGTTGTTACGCTCAGGTGGCTAACCAAGCCTTTGGTCTTGTGCCTAGATTTGCAAGGTTTGCCATTTCAGCTTTAGTCACAGGGCAGTGTTTCTCCACCCAGTAAGTGCTACACAGTGCACTCTGAGGCTGGTAGGAAAAAAAAAATTGACAAACAATCCAAGACCAGTTAAGGAAATTAAGGACAAATACATCAACTTAAAACAGGTTCATTATCAGTGGTTAATGCTTTAGCAATACATAACTCAAGAGACTTTCTAGCTGGTTTTGATTTTTTGGTTCTGTGATTTCATATGGGTTTCGTATTGGATCATTTTTTTCTTCTTTCCCCCATCAAAAGACACTAAGAATTAGTAGCGACAATTCAATAAGATAATTTGTATGGAAAGCCTTATGGAAACCTCTGGAAAGAAACATTATGGAAAGGACCTGGGGAAGTCGACGATGCAGGGTGTGTCACGGGTGGGTCACTCTGCAATATCTCTCTTGCTTTAGAGGTGTTTTTTGATTTTGGGTTTGAAAAAACTGCAACAACAATCAGTTGTGTTTTAGTGCAAGCAAAGTTTAACAAGCACAAAAACTATTCAGTTACAGGTTGCAGCCTTGTTTTATTTTGGTTACTGATGTATTTTTTATGTCTCTGATCGGTATAGCTCTTTTAGCCAAAAGCGTCTGGTCTGAAGAATTGGACTACTAAAGTAAATGTGCTCAGTTTATACCTGCAGCCTGTCTTGAAGTTACTTGGACTCCCTTGGCACTACCCTATACTGATGACCTATTACTGCGTGGCAGTCAATACCAGTGATAAAGCATTGTTACAGCAAGAGAATGACCACAAAGACCTACACGACCACTGAATTCCTCCACTGCATAGCCACTTGTGAAATGATAAAAAGCACTACGAGTTCAATAGAAAACCTGTGCTACTGAATCCTGAAGTTATAGTTTACCTAGAAGGTATAATTCCAGAGGCCATTAGTACCTATGATGAATCTGAAGCACAAACAAGAGGTTGTATACTTTTTCCAAGGTAAACTGGCACGTGACAAACTGAGATTTCCAAAGAAATGTCGCAGTAATGAATCCTAAAAACCTTTCTGTTGTCTGGTAATCCTTACAGTGTGGGTAGGAATCGTTAGGTTTTACCTGAATACCCCGAAAAACATTTCATTAAACAAGATTTACATTTCCAAACAGTCTACTCCCTATTTAAAAGACACCCCTAGAATTAAGCTGTCAAAAAGCACATGACAACTTAATTTGGCATCATTATATAAATTGTAGAACAATTCACAAGGCAACCAGTAATCTATTTATCAAAGAGGATCATCAACTGCTTGCAATGTTGCAGTGTGTCAACATCAAGGCCCACTGCACAGTATCTGTAGCACATGGCAAGCAATTAGATGAGATCCCACTGTCTTCAGGATTCAACTTGATTACGAGGGTCTGTAAATATAAATAATTTGCCAACAGCACATTTTTTATATACACAAACATATATACATCCAGAGTACTGGTATACATCTGTCAATTAGCATGCTCTTCATGCTCACTAGGGCATGTACAGGACTCCAGCACTACCTCCAGTAGTACCTCCTGTGAGACTGTCTGCACAGATCCAGATGGCTGGCTCAGGGGAACGCGGTGTCTATTTTGAGTAAAGCCTCTTTCACATGCATGCAGCCCCTCAAGGGGACACTCAAACCTGGTGCTTGGTTTCCAGCACACTGAACCAGTGTCAACATCTAGCATGAGAGAGGGCAGGTAAAGAGCTATCGTGTCTCCGTGGTTTAATTCAAGACCAGTTCATTCAGCATTGAAGGAATGAAGTGAATAACTGTTTTACACAACATTACAGGTGATAGATAAAGTACCTTGCTTCCTGTGGCCAGTTATGCCAGGGAGGCCCGAGTATGTCCTGCATTGACACTTTGTACCTTGACCCTGCTGCATGCCCAGCTGTGAAGACATTGCATACCTCATGGAAACCCTGTGTCCGATTACCTTCCACACGCTAAGAGAAGAACTCTGTAGCTTGATAATACAATACTCCAGCAATTATCGTAAGGCATGTTTAAAAAGAATGAACTTTTATTATATCATATATTACAGGGATTTCAGTGATGTAGGACTAAAGGACTTGTATGAAAGATGAAACACTATAACATTAACACGGCAGCGGTGGCCATGATACTGCCAAACATTTGTTTCTTGAACACATTTTCTGCAACTATGTTTTGTTTTTGTTGTTTTTGAAAACTAGCAATACTTTGGGATTATTTGCATTTTTAACTATCGATATATCCTTTGTTAGTTTTAAGCAGGGGTGAGTCTGAATATTCGAGTATTCTAAATAAAATTACTACTCGAATGCTTTGATCAAGTTTCGAATACTCGTTCATTTCTAAAACAAATGGAAGAATGTGCTAACTACACACAAAAAAAACTTGGCACTATTTTTGAGAGAGGAGGAAGTTAAAAGTGATCAGCCACTACAATGGTCCCCTCACTGATAACTGACAGGAGACAGGTTCTTCCTTAACTAGCTCTGCTATTGGCTAAGGGAGTACATGAGCAGTGAAAATGGCATCTTTAAAAAAAAAAAAAAAAAAAAAGAAATGCTTGGAAATATTTTGAAAAAAAGTTAAACTAGACCACCGAGCAATGTAATCTCTGTAGCACAAGTATTTTGTCTTGTAAATCAATTACTTAAATGCTCAATCATCTGAAATGCAAGCACCCATCTGCTACTCTGGAAGAAAATACAGAAAGTGGCAAAAAAACAAACAAGCATTGCATCATTTACTGTGCGCAGTGGAGGGGGTGCGAGGCGTCTCAGCTGAAACAAACAAGCATTGCATCTTTTACTGTGCGCAGTGGAGGGGGTGTGAGGCGTCTCAGCTGAAACAAACAAGCATTGCATCTTTTACTGTGCGCAGTGGAGGGGATGTGAGGCGTCTCAGCTGAAACAAGCAAGCATTGCATCTTTTACTGTGCGCAGTGGAGGGGGTGTGAGGCGTCTCAGCTGAAACAAACAAGCATTGCATCATTTACTGTGCGCAGTGGAGGGGGTGTGAGGCGTCTCGACTGAAACAAACAAGCATTGCATCTTTTACTGTGCGCAGTGGAGGGGATGTGAGGCGTCTCAGCTGAAACAAGCAAGCATTGCATCTTTTACTGTGCGCAGTGGAGGGGGTGTGAGGCGTCTCAGCTGAAACAAACAAGCATTGCATCTTTTACTGTGCGCAGTGGAGGGGATGTGAGGCGTCTCAGCTGAAACAAGCAAGCATTGCATCTTTTACTGTGCGCAGTGGAGGGGGTGTGAGGCGTCTCAGCTGAAACAAACAAGCATTGCATCATTTACTGTGCGCAGTGGAGGGGGTGTGAGGCGTCTCGACTGAAACAAACAAGCATTGCATCTTTTACTGTGCGCAGTGGAGGGGATGTGAGGCGTCTCAGCTGAAACAAACAAGCATTGCATCTTTTACTGTGCGCAGTGGAGGGGGTGTGAGGCGTCTCAGCTGAAACAAGCAAGCACTGCATCTTTTACTGTGCGCAGTGGAGGGGATGCGAGGCGTCTCAGCTGAAACAAACAAGCATTGCATCTTTTACTGTGCGCAGTGGAGGGGGTGAGAGGCGTCTCAGCTGAAACAAGCAAGCATTGCATCTTTTACTGTGCGCAGTGGAGGGGGTGTGAGGCGTCTCAGCTGAAACAAGCAAGCATTGCATCTTTTACTGTGCGCAGTGGAGGGGGAGTGAGGCGTCTCAGCTGAAACAAACAAGCATTGCATCTTTTACTGTGCGCAGTGGAGGGGGTGTGAGGCGTCTCAGCTGAAACAAGCAAGCACTGCATCTTTTACTGTGCGCAGTGGAGGGGATGTGAGGCGTCTCAGCTGAAACAAGCAAGCATTGCATCTTTTACTGTGCGCAGTGGAGGGGGTGTGAGGCGTCTCAGCTGAAACAAGCAAGCACTGCATCTTTTACTGTGCGCAGTGGAGGGGGTGTGAGGCGTCTCAGCTGAAACAAGCAAGCATTGCATCTTTTACTGTGCGCAGTGGAGGGGGTGTGAGGCGTCTCAGCTGAAACAAGCAAGCACTGCATCTTTTACTGTGCGCAGTGGAGGGGGAGTGAGGCGTCTCAGCTGAAACAAACAAGCATTGCATCTTTTACTGTGCGCAGTGGAGGGGGTGTGAGGCGTCTCAGCTGAAACAAGCAAGCACTGCATCTTTTACTGTGCGCAGTGGAGGGGATGTGAGGCGTCTCAGCTGAAACAAGCAAGCATTGCATCTTTTACTGTGCGCAGTGGAGGGGGTGTGAGGCGTCTCAGCTGAAACAAGCAAGCACTGCATCTTTTACTGTGCGCAGTGGAGGGGGTGTGAGGCGTCTCAGCTGAAACAAGCAAGCATTGCATCTTTTACTGTGCGCAGTGGAGGGGGTGTGAGGCGTCTCAGCTGAAACAAGCAAGCACTGCATCTTTTACTGTGCGCAGTGGAGGGGGAGTGAGGCGTCTCAGCTGAAACAAACAAGCATTGCATCTTTTACTGTGCGCAGTGGAGGGGGTGTGAGGCGTCTCAGCTGAAACAAGCAAGCACTGCATCTTTTACTGTGCGCAGTGGAGGGGATGTGAGGCGTCTCAGCTGAAACAAGCAAGCATTGCATCTTTTACTGTGCGCAGTGGAGGGGGTGTGAGGCGTCTCAGCTGAAACAAGCAAGCACTGCATCTTTTACTGTGCGCAGTGGAGGGGGAGTGAGGCGTCTCAGCTGAAACAAGCAAGCATTGCATCTTTTACTGTGCGCAGTGGAGGGGATGTGAGGCGTCTCAGCTGAAACAAACAAGCATTGCATCTTTTACTGTGCGCAGTGGAGGGGGTGTGAGGCGTCTCAGCTGAAACAAACAAGCATTGCATCTTTTACTGTGCGCAGTGGAGGGGGTGTGAGGCGTCTCAGCTGAAACAAGCAAGCATTGCATCTTTTACTGTGCGCAGTGGAGGGGGTGAGAGGCGTCTCAGCTGAAACAAACAAGCATTGCATCTTTTACTGTGCGCAGTGGAGGGGGTGTGAGACGTCTCAGCTGAAACAAGCAAGCATTGCATCTTTTACTGTGCGCAGTGGAGGGGGAGTGAGGCGTCTCAGCTGAAACAAGCAAGCATTGCATCTTTTACTGTGCGCAGTGGAGGGGATGTGAGGCGTCTCAGCTGAAACAAGCAAGCACTGCATCTTTTACTGTGCGCAGTGGAGGGGGTGTGAGGCGTCTCAGCTGAAACAAACAAGCATTGCATCTTTTACTGTGCGCAGTGGAGGGGATGTGAGGCGTTTCAGCTGAAACAAACAAGCATTGCATCTTTTACTGTGCGCAGTGGAGGGGGTGCGAGGCGTCTCAGCTGAAACAAACAAGCACTGCATCTTTTACTGTGCGCAGTGGAGGGGGTGTGAGGCGTCTCAGCTGAAACAAGCAAGCATTGCATCTTTTACTGTGCGCAGTGGAGGGGGTGTGAGGCGTCTCGACTGAAACAAACAAGCATTGCATCTTTTACTGTGCACAGTGGAGGGGGTGTGAGGCGTCTCAGCTGAAACAAACAAGCATTGCATCTTTTACTGTGCGCAGTGGAGGGGATGTGATGCGTCTCGGGCTGAAAAAAAGGCTTTTTTTTCTGTTAGAAGTGAATTTTAATTTGGATTTTGACGCTAGAAAAGCGAGGGCATCACTAGAGACAAACAAGCATTTGGACTGTATTAAGAGACAGTGGGGAAGTCTGTTTTAATTATCTCCACAGCAGCAGATCTTAACATTGCTGTCCTCAATCCACAGTATTTATACTGTATTTGGAAAAGGTAGTAAGTGGATCAATAAAATCACCCCTGGGGGAAAACTGCAGCGTCAAAGAGTGACGGTAATTAGATCATTAAAACAGACCCCATGGTGTACTGGGTATCTACCTTCCACACAAATACAGAACAGTGTACGAGGGCCAGAAACATCAACAGCACAAGGGCCATAAGTACCTTAATGGCAGCCATGGCAACCAAACCAGGGAAAAATAAAAACCACATCTAATCATTACACTGTGCTGTTCTACTCCCTGTCAACCACACAGGCTCAGCTTCTTCATACAGCACACAGACTCTATCTTCATTTGTTCTTTTTCTTGTTAAGTTCTCATTCCAAATTACGTTTAGACTAATTTAGAATGTAAAGCGCTGGGCTGCGGTGTGGAAGGTAGTAGTGTTGTGTAGCTCACTGGTTAGAGAAAGCCCTGGGCTGCAGTGTGGAAGGTAGTGGTGTTGTGTAGCTCACTGGTTAGAGAAAGCCCTGGGCTGCAGTGTGGAAGGTAGTGATGTTGTGTAGCTCACTGGTTAGAGAAAGCCTTGGGCTGCAGTGTGGAAGGTAGTGGTGTGAAGCTCACTGGTTAGAGAAAGCGCTGGGCTGCAGTGTGGAAGGTAGTGGTGTTCTGAAGCTCACTGGTTAGAGAAAGCCCTGGGCTGCAGTGTGGAAGGTAGTGGTGTTGTGTAGCTCACTGGTTAGAGAAAGCCCTGGGCTGCAGTGTGGAAGGTAGTGGTGTGAAGCTCACTGGTTAGAGAAAGCGCTGGGTTGCAGTGTGGAAGGTAGTGGTGTTGTGTAGCTCACTGGTTAGAGAAAGCCCTGGGCTGCAGTGTGGAAGGTAGTGGTGTGAAGCTCACTGGTTAGAGAAAGCGCTGGGCTGCAGTGTGGAAGGTAGTGGTGTTGTGTAGCTCACTGGTTAGAGAAAGCCCTGGGCTGCAGTGTGGAAGGTAGTGGTGTTGTGTAGCTCACTGGTTAGAGAAAGCCCTGGGCTGCAGTGTGGAAGGTAGTGGTGTTGTGTAGCTCACTGGTTAGAGAAAGCCCTGGGCTGCAGTGTGGAAGGTAGTGGTGTGAAGCTCACTGGTTAGAGAAAGCGCTGGGTTGCAGTGTGGAAGGTAGTGGTGTTGTGTAGCTCACTGGTTAGAGAAAGCCCTGGGCTGCAGTGTGGAAGGTAGTGGTGTGAAGCTCACTGGTTAGAGAAAGCGCTGGGCTGCAGTGTGGAAGGTAGTGGTGTTGTGTAGCTCACTGGTTAGAGAAAGCCCTGGGCTGCAGTGTGGAAGGTAGTGGTGTTGTGTAGCTCACTGGTTAGAGAAAGCCCTGGGCTGCAGTGTGGAAGGTAGTGGTGTTGTGTAGCTCACTGGTTAGAGAAAGCCCTGGGATGCAGTGTGGAAGGTAGTGGTGTGAAGCTCACTGGTTAGAGAAAGCGCTGGGTTGCAGTGTGGAAGGTAGTGGTGTTGTGTAGCTCACTGGTTAGAGAAAGCCCTGGGCTGCAGTGTGGAAGGTAGTGGTGTGAAGCTCACTGGTTAGAGAAAGCGCTGGGCTGCAGTGTGGAAGGTAGTGGTGTGAAGCTCACTGGTTAGAGAAAGCGCTGGGCTGCGGTGTGGAAGGTAGTGGTGTTGTGTAGCTCACTGGTTAGAGAAAGTGCTGGGCTGCAGTGTGGAAGGTAGTGGTGTTGTGTAGCTCACTGGTTAGAGAAAGTGCTGGGCTGCAGTGTGGAAGGTAGGGGGTCTAAAGCCCTGCTTACACTTACATTTTATACCGGTATCGCTGCAGAACAGTATTGCAACATCTGTTCACACTGGAGTTGTGACTGGCGTTGTACCGGTATAACAGTATCAATACGAAACACAGTCAAGAGCAAGTTTCCTACCAGTACAGTTGCGATATGACTCGGAACAGATCAAGTGTGGACAGGTCGATCGGAATGACAACAGAATGGATGAGTCTGAGGCAAGCGCAGCAAACTTACACAAAAGATATTACCAAGATTCTGAACTCCGCCTGTACTTCCGGCATGCTTGTTTTATTACTGTATAGGGTTTTATATTTAGAGATAATTTATAATTGTAAATGATCGAAGTGAAATTTGAATAAATGGTTAAAAACTAAAAAAAAAAAAAAACTGACAGCTAATACCAATAAATCCAAGTTTTATAATTGCACCCGTCTACTCTGTAGTGTGTGAAACGCTCATCTCTGTTTTCTAATTGACCCCGTCTACTCTGTACTGTGTGAAACGCTCATCTCTGTTTTATAATTGCACCCGTCTACTCTGTACTGTGTGAAACGTTCATCTCTGTTTTATAATTGCACCCGTCTACTCTGTACTGTGTGAAACGCTCATCTCTGTTTTATAATTGCACCCGTCTACTCTGTACTGTGTGAAACGCTCATCTCTGTTTTATAATTGACCCCGTCTACTCTGTACTGTGTGAAACGCTCATCTCTGTTTTATAATTGCACCCGTCTACTCTGTACTGTGTGAAACGCTCATCTCTGTTTTATAATTGCACCCGTCTACTCTGTACTGTGTGAAACGCTCATCTCTGTTTTATAATTGACCCCGTAGAGAATGAGTGGAGTTAAGCATCTTGGTGTATACAGAATATCTTTGATGTAGTGTATCGATATCAACCAGCTGAAACGTGAACAGGTATACCACAACAATATTGGTCTTGTACTGGTGTTGAAAAGTGAGTTAGGACAGAAAGTGGTATTGTATCGGTATATTCTAAACCCAAACTAATTGTATCAGTATGGTGCCGATACAAGTGTGGACAGGGTATAGCTCACTGGTTAGAGAAAGTGCTGGCATGCAGTGTGGAGGGTGTCGCTCAATGGTGGGTTCTGTGAACCTGTATAGTGAAGAACCACAATGTACAAAACTAAATCGAGAGAGTTTAGCAAGCTCTTTAGAAGAGAGAGAGAGAGACTATGGTGTAAGCAATCTGCATATCAGTTCTTAAGGGACTAATTTGCGTGTCATGGCTTAGCAATTAACATTTCCGTGTACAGCATCGTACTATTCAATTACTGAACTGCTTTCCTTCCTGTATTGTGGTGCCAGGCAGGCCTGTTTATCACCAAGGACCAGTCATCTCAAGCAGCTGAGAAATGACAAATGACCGTCCACCATCTCCAATGGCCAACCTCCAACAGGTGCACTAAACACTGCTTTCTAATGAACCTCCTGTTCCTGGGAGAGCACAGAAACCTACATTCCTGCAGCGGCCCAAAGCACAGGAACCGTTTCCACAGCAGCTGCTCACTGACAGCTATTAAAACGATTCTTTACATCTTTGTACAGTAGATCTATACATTAAGCTTTGTACTCATTCTGCTTGCAACAAAATACTAGAGAGTAGAAATGCAGAGAAAGAAAGGGAAAGAGGTGGCACCTGGAGTGTGAGAAGCAGCTGGTTAAGATTATATATTAGCTAATAACTGTGACAGTGAGCAGGAGGATCTGAGGAGTGTGGCAGGAGGAGAGATTCCCTCCCTCTCAGCAGGGCACTCGCTCTCCTCTCCCGGCTCTGCTGTCTGAGACTCGCACCTCGTCCGCAGCAACCCTGAATTAAAGCAGCGCAACAAAGGAGTGCATGACAGTGTGCTTGTAGCTATTTGCAACCTAGAAATACCAGCGCGCACATACAACAGCCAGCAGAGAATCCATCTTACTCACGAGTGATCCCATTCACTACACGCACTGACAGCACACTTTATCCATTAGGGAACAATACAACTGCTGCAGCTGCTGCATCCACACAACTAATGCAACATCTTTTTAATGCATTTAACGTTGTGCTTGCAGCTTCACTTGTAGGTTACAAACAGGGGTCTGGATGTATGGGTTTTAGTTGGTATACTTTCTATGATAAATAAATAAATAAATAAATCTGGTTCAAAAACGACCAAAATCTTCCAATTGTGATTACAATTATCATGATTGATCATGATTGCTGCAAGATATTGCAGCTTTATAACTTATAATTCATGGTTGCGTGTCACCCGAGTCTCTGTAAGTCGCCTTGGATAAAGGCGTCTGCTAAATAAACATTATATAAGACACTAACATACTGTACTGCAGTCTCTGGCAAGGTGCAATAAGGCACTAAACTAATAAAATAATATTTATAGTAAAACCCAGCTGGGATGTCTGGGTTGTGGAGAACACATCTGTTCACTTTATTGATATAATATCAGTCATTTAAAATAATAGGGGAAAAAAAGGTATGAAGTCCAAGCATTTTTCCTCCTGTCACAGTGATTGTGTAGCCGGGATGATCATACTGTAAGGGTTAGTTAGGTCTCGGATTCAACCCTTTAAAGAGCCAGTAGCTTCACATTCATTTTCTTAGTTTTTATTGTTTGAACTCTTAATATATAATATATATATATAAATACTTTCTTAATATAAAAAAAATATATACAATTACAAAAATATTAATACAAAAAAATGGTGTTACCATGAAAGGTGAACCCTCCCCTCTGCTCTGTCTGGCTGGTGTAGCAAAAGACCCCCTGGCTCCCAGGGGAGAATGTACAGGGGATAACTCAATAACCTTTCACCTCCTCCACCTCTGACAGCCTGGGTTTGAATCAGGCTCAGATCACCGGAGTTTGGTGCTCTCAATTTAACCCCAGTGGGCATTAGCTCAAATCACACAGTTCAGCGCAAAGCAGTCTCTGCTTAAGAGAGGCACAGGGCTGAATGGGCAGGCTGATGCCAAGGGGGAATGGGGAAGCTCTTACTGAGGTTGCTGACACGGACTGCAGCTGCCACCAATAAAACATTTCTGGAGCGGAGGCTCTCTATATTACCAGCCTACCTGTGCTCCAGCAACACAGAACTCATTTAAATAATGCTGCAAAACATTTAAACCACACAGCGTTCACAAGCACAGAGAGAACGTGGTTGTGGCTAATGCAAGGCAATATTAACAGGAAGCAGAAGGCTGTGACATAGAACAGGACATGCACAGGACACAGGGGGCTTTTTATATTCAAAATCATACTGTCAATGCCTTCCACATTCATCATCCATATCTCAGCACAGACATTTTTATTGCAGATTTATGATTCATAGACAGGTCCCCAGCTGTGGACTTCGATTAAATGGCCTCAATGTAACGCAGCATCAGCGCTGATGATTAAAGCCAGGAGCGTCGGGTCGGGTCGGGTCGGGTCACTCTCCCCCACTCCCTTTCATAATTAGCACAGCCCCCCCCATGCTTGCAAGCTACTGTGAATTTGCAGTAAATGAGTGAGAGTGATGCACATTGATTTAAGGTCTTCTGTATCTTAATTGGTGATCAGCTGTTGCATTCAACAAGGTATCTCTGTAGTGAGCTATTAATCTAATATCAATTCCATCCCCAAATGATGCTACGACTGGATCCCAAAGCAATCTGCTGCGTGGAACCCTGGCTAATGCTGCTGCCTCGGGCTCCTGGTCCTTAGGGATGGGAGGGTTGGCTGAGACTGAATTTAGTGATTAGCCCAGCACACCCCCTCCCAAGCAGTTAGCTGTGCTAGTAAAATACTATAAATCACAAGGTAATAGGTACTGTATGTCAGCAGCACACACAACCCTCACCGCAGCTGGAAACAGACAACTGAAGCTACAGTCTCCACCATGACCTACATCCACAGTATGGACATGGAGACATGTAAAGTGTGACGGGTGGACGCCTGCTTATCTCCATATGACTCCCTATGACTTTGTACTAAAGAATACAGTCACTAAAGCAGGCACTAGCCGAAACATCTGTCTTCTTGACTATTTTTCATCACAATCAGATAAGCCAATCTCAAGATACACATATACATGTAAATGCAGTAACTATGTACAGTAAGCCTCCACTATATCTCCACTTGGGATAGGAACGAATGCTAGGCTATAAATCCCACACAATCTGTGTTACGAAAAACAGAATTATTGTGTAAAAAGCCCATTGCACAAGTCAATAAGCAACTCGGCGAAACTGCTCTTTAAAGAAGCTGCAATGGTAACACTTTAAAATAACGGCTGCATATTCATAATGAATTCCACAGGAATAACACATGAATATCTTATGCACTTCCTCTGTTCTGAAGAAATTCATTCTGAAATCAGCCCTGTTAATTCATGTGGACTTAATTACCCATATTCCATGTCTGTTTGTAACAAATGATGTTGATCACATGTATCCTGCATGCATGAATTAGCACTTCTCACAGTCCCCTGGTGGGCGAGTAAGAGGGTATGAAGTAGTGAAGAATAAGCAGTGAATTCATTAGGAATGGGTGGAGGGGAAAGGGGAAGTGAAAGGTTTTTAAATCGTGATGAATTAACAGAGCTGAATTAAAAATGAATTGCTTCAGAGCTCTGAGGAAGTGCATAAGATATGCAGGTGTTACTCCGAGGAAGTGTGATCGCTACAATTAACTGGCTTACTGCAGCGCTGTACAGCTCAGAGGGAGTTTAATGTGTGCAAGCCTATAGTTAAACTACTGCTTAGTTACTGCACTATATAAATCTCAAGTGAAGAATTAAGCATGCCACTGGGAGACAACTTAACACATTAATAAGCACAAAAAGCAACACCCATTTCAGCATCAGTGTACTCTAGAAATACCACCTTTACTCATATTTACATCAACATCAAGTCCTGTTACTCTACTGAACAAAACGTTAACTGAGGTACCAAGTAACTACGAATGTAGTTCAAAGTGAATGAAATAGGAAGATTTTATTTGCTTGAATGTTTTATTCTTTTTTTGTCGTCACTAATATCACGTGTATCAATTCAACACCACTTTAAAACCCTGAATTACGACTACAGCTAAACAAGCTGTTTACTTATTATTTAGAATTACATATTTATGTTTAACTTTTAATTACGACAAAAACTAGTATAGTACTTTTAAGTACTTCTTTTAATTATTTTAAGTAGCTTTAAGTATTTTTTAGTAGATATATTTACAGTATGTATGCATGTATGTAATTGATTAGTGAAGAGTAAAGACTGTTATGCTGACTTAAGAAACAGCATGTTATTCACGTATTAAGAATTACTGGCTGTATTTTAAGAAACAGCATGTTATTCACGTATTAAGAATTACTGGCTGTATTTTAAGAAACAGCATGTTATTCACGTATTAAGAATTACTGGCTGTATTTTAAGAAACAGCATGTTATTCACGTATTAAGAATTACTGGTTGTATTTTAAGAAACAGCATGTTATTCACGTATTAAGAATTACTGGCTGTATTTTAAGAAACAGCATGTTATTCACGTATTAAGAATTACTGGCTGTATTTTAAGAAACAGCATGTTATTCACGTATTAAGAATTACTGGCTGTATTTTAAGAAACAGCATGTTATTCACGTATTAAGAATTACTGGCTGTATTTTAAGAAACAGCATGTTATTCACGTATTAAGAATTACTGGCTGTATTTTAAGAAACAGCATGTTATTCACGTATTAAGAATTACTGGCTGTATTTTAAGAAACAGCATGTTATTCACGTATTAAGAATTACTGGCTGTATTTTAAGAAACAGCATGTTATTCACGTATTAAGAATTACTGGTTGTATTTTAAGAAACAGCATGTTATTCACGTATTAAGAATTACTGGCTGTATTTTAAGAAACAGCATGTTATTCACGTATTAAGAATTACTGGCTGTATTTTAAGAAACAGCATGTTATTCACGTATTAAGAATTACTGGCTGTATTTTAAGAAACAGCATGTTATTCACGTATTAAGAATTACTGGCTGTATTTTAAGAAACAGCATGTTATTCACGTATTAAGAATTACTGGCTGTATTTTAAGAAACAGCATGTTATTCACGTATTAAGAATTACTGGCTGTATTTTAAGAAACAGCATGTTATTCACGTATTAAGAATTACTGGCTGTATTTTAAGAAACAGCATGTTATTTCCGTATTAAGAATTACTGGCTGTATTTTAAGAAACAGCATGTTATTCACGTATTAAGAATTACTGGCTGTATTTTAAGAAACAGCATGTTATTCACGTATTAAGAATTACTGGCTGTATTTTAAGAAACAGCATGTTATTCACGTATTAAGAATTACTGGCTGTATTTTAAGAAACAGCATGTTATTCACGTATTAAGAATTACTGGCTGTATTTTAAGAAACAGCATGTTATTCACGTATTAAGAATTACTGGCTGTATTTTAAGAAACAGCATGTTATTTCCGTATGGTGTTACTGATTGTGTTGTAGGCTGTGCTACAACATTAATAGTTTACTATGCCTAATGTAATGGTTGAATGGATGTCTGCTGTCCCCAGCGACGCACATGAAAAACGAGATGGGTACTTTAAACTTTAAAAGAAAATAATGATTAAAAAATGGTTCCAAGGCATTGTAATTGCAATGTTTTGCACATCTGGACCAGTTGCTGTAAGCCGGTAGATGAGTTATTGCAAACGCAGCCTAAAGGAACAGGTGTTGCCTAATTCACTCACAGTGAGATAGTACTGCCAGATACCAGGTTTGGGTATTGGTGCTCCAGCGTGTTTAGTTATTACTAATCTCAGGGGTGACTGGTTAATCAGCCTCCCACAAGATCAATTAGGTAAAACACATTCCATTAATACAGACCAGGGGCTGATTCATATAAACTGTACTGTATAATAATAAATAACTGCTAAAATGTGACTCCAGCTCAAATTTATTTACAGCAATGCGCGAATGGGTTTAGTCACTTTAATGTCAGCACCTTTCCAAATGCTTTCACATTTTAAAGCAAGACAATTTAAAGCAACTTTTGTGGGGAAAGGAGAAAAAAAACACTCTTACAACAGTATTCAGAATTAGATTTTATCAGAAGCTTATTTTATTACCCTAATTCCTACTGTTGCTTTTACAGTAGAATTTCTATAAAAAAAATAGCCTCCCTTATACAAGCCAACTATTAACTGAGCCTCAAAATCCAGGCAGGATATGGTACAGCACATAGTGTAGACACACTGAAGACTTCCAGCGACACGACGACACGACACAAAACTTACCAAGCCAAGTCATGAGTTCAGTTCTAGAATTCAGTATTTGTATTCAGAATTAAAATTTCAAGAATTATGCATGCTTCCCATGGCGTTCGTACACACTTACTTGGTGGGAAAAAAAATAGAAGAAAAAACAAAGAAAGAAAAAAAATGAAAACCTTCATTTAATTTCTCAGCCCATTTTCCAAGGTAAGTAAATGCAGATTGATTCCAAGGGTTAGGATGAAACAGGGTCTGTGCAGCACATGCATAGCTTTCTCTAGCAATAAGCCATCGAGAGAGAGAGACAGAGAGAGAGAGAGAGACAGAGAGAGAGAGAGAGACAGAGAGAGAGAGAGAGAGCTGAGGGGCATGTGCCAAAAAAAACCAGCCGCCCAGTGGAACGTTCAGTTCCACCAGCATCAAAGCATGCAGGCAATGATACAGTGCATACAATCCAATCCAGAGCAGTTCAGCACTCTTCTTCTCTCTCTGTCTCTCTCACACACACACACACACACACAGTGCCATGCATACTCCCACTCAAACACGATGCCATCTCATTTGACACGCTGCTTTTACAATGCAATATCCTCGGATCATTTCTCTTATGTTGACATACACCCCCCCCCCCTCACCACAAAATACATTTTGCATACAGGCAGGTTCCTCCTGACATCTCCAGACTGTCATCCTCCCAAAATGTTGTTCTAAAGAATATCCCAACCAGGTTTTACCACAATTTGCATAAAAGCTGTTCTCCAGATATATGCATCACCTAGCAGGCTAAAAAAACAAGGAGGTACACTACAAGTCCCCGGCTCCGGGGTCCACAGCACTGCCCACTGCATCAGCTGAATTAGTCCAGTGGGAAGTAGAAAGAGAGAAATTGATAGTGAACAAAATACAATAGGGAATGAGACACTGGGCGAGGAAATAGAGAGCAGAGAGAGAGAGAGAGATGTGATGAAAAGGACAGAAGAGGCAGCAATTCAATTTAGCTGGGAATTTACAAACTCATGCACCATTATCCATAGTGTGTTATTTAACCCAAAAAGTAAAAAACCCTCAGTTTACTGCATGAATTTGTCTTTTTTCTTAGATAATAAGGTAATCGGACCTGAGGGTTGAGGGGAGACACTGACATGGAGAGTGGTGTGTGAGGGAGGAAGGGGTGAGAGAAAATGTGAATGACAGAGTGTGCAATTAGACTGTCAACAGGACCTCTAATCTCTCTTTCCTTCCCTGGTGGAGAGGAAGGGGAGTGCTGGAGCCTCCAGAGCTGTGCAATTAGAATCACTTGAGCAGTCAATCAGAGACACACTAGGCTAAGGAGAGGGTCCGACAGTGTCGTTACGAGGGTCCAGGGATTCGTCTATGCGGGGTAGGAGTCCTTCCTATTGACCTCATTCAACCGCCGGTAGTCCATGAGAATCTCTATTCTCTGTTCTTCTAGGGACCATGACCACCGGGGCCATCCAGGGTCTTTCAGAAGGCTCCACCAGACCCGTATCCAGCATTCCCCACAAGATTTTCGACGAGATCAACCTAACGGGCAAGTCCTCTTCATCCGCCCAGACGGAACAGGAGTGGTGTCCAGCTGCAGTTGGTGACTAGCTGGGTGACCCAGGGAAGGATGTTCCTGTACTTCCTGTCTCCCCAGAGCCGGCACCGGTGTCCTGGGTCCTGCCAGGACAACAGCTGGTTCACCAGGAATACGGAGTAGCCCCCCCACCAGGTTGAGCTGGCCGCCGATATGTCGGAGGAAATCCAGCCCGAGAATGCACGGGTCTTGAACTGGGGCACTCCACACCGGTGCCAGCTCCCCTGTTACCGCCCGCAACTGGGCAGTGGTCACCTCCACCGGAGGAGGCCACCACCGGCTTTGCTGTAGGATGTCCGGCCGCACTAGGGTGACCATCAAGCCTGTGTCTACCAGGGAGGAGCAGAGCACCCCTTCAATACGGACCGAAACATGACAGTGGTCCCCCACCATCCCCGGGCTGACTGGCTCCGCCACGACAGGTGTACATGGCAGGGTCCGCCTTCCCCCGTTCAAGCGGACCCCTGAAAGTTTCCCGGCGTCAGGCCCTTAGCTCCCTCAGGACAGCGCCTCGTCAGACATTCGGCATAGCTGTCCACCAGGCTGTCACAGCCTGTGGCGGAGTGTCCCGCCCCTATTTATTATTATTTGTATTTTTGTTTGCGGCGCGGGTGAAAGCGCCGCGTCTTTTATTATTATTTAAAAACCCCGTGAGAATGCATGGCTGATCAGCTACTGATTATTTAAATAGCTGACAGTCATGCATCCTTACCAAACGCGTGCAGACTCTGGCCGGGGGATAATAAGATAATTACCAACTAGTTAAATCCCTCGGCCAGAGTATATAAACCAGCAGCTCTCTGCACTCGGGGTTGGGGTGTTGGAGTAGAGAGTACGGGGAGCGGAGAGAAGGAATAACATTTAAAAAACAATTGCTAATACGTGCTGGATTATCCAGCACGGCACTTACTTGTTTGTTTATTTATTCGTTTGGCCCTCGTGCCCTTTTGTTTGTATTTTGTTTAAATCTTTAGTTTGTTTATTATTAAATACGCTGAGTGCTTTTGCACTCGGTTTCACCCGCCCATCCACTGTTTTGGAGTCAGTTACTTCCTGGTCCGTGACGTCATCCACCACACCACTGCGAGCCAGACTGCCACATGTGGTGTCCTGCGTGGGACAAAACAAACGCCTCCAATAGCCGGACCAGGAAAGAAAAGCTCGTTTTTTTGTTCGTTTTTTTTTTCAAAGTGTTTTTGTGTGTTTTTTGGGGAAAAAAAAAAAAAAATATGGGAAGAAGCGGACGGAGGAAGCAGCAGCTACAGCAGCGTGGGGCCGGTCGCAGGTCCCACTGTAGCTCAACCATGCTGGACGTCTGCCCCACCTGCTTGAAAGGTGAGGAGTGGTGCTTCGCTGTTGGGGAGGTGGGTCACATAGCACCCGACCAACCCCCTCCATGGCAGGAGAAAGAGGAGCCAGAGCGTCCAGTGAGGGAGGACCTGCATCCTCCAAAGAGGACGAATGCACTCTCCTCTGAGGGAGTCTGGGACTGGCTGGTGGAGCCGGGGAGGGATTATGAGGAAGCCCTCCCTGCAGTGATCAACCTCCTGTGGGCAAGAGATGGGGAGCGCTGGGAGGCCTGGGAACAGCAACACCACCCAGCATCCCTCCCAGACATCGCAGCCATGGTGCTCAACTACCTGGCTGCGGATATGGGAGAGACCCTGCTGCTGCCATCTCCAGCACCAAAGGGAGAGGAGCCATCGCTACCGTCTCCAGCATCAGAGGGAGAGGAGCCATCGCTACCGTCTCCAGCATCAGAGGGAGAGGAGCCATCGCTACCGTCTCCAGCATCAGAGGGAGAGGAGCCATCGCTACCGTCTCCAGCATCAGAGGGAGAGGAGCCATCGCTACCGTCTCCACCAGCAGAGGGAGAATGCCTGCTGGTTTCGCCTCCACAGCCTGAGGAGGAGGAGCCCGAACGTCCTACGCCCGAGTGGGAGGAGCCCGAACGTCCTACGCCCGAGTGGGAGGAGCCCGAACGTCCTACGCCCGAGTGGGAGGAGCCCGAACGTCCTACGCCCGAGTGGGAGGAGCCCGAACGTCCTACGCCCGAGTGGGAGGAGCCCGAACGTCCTACGCCCGAGTGGGGGGAGCCCGAACGTCCTACGCCCGAGTGGGGGGAGCCCGAACGTCCTACGCCCAAGAGGGGGGAGTCGGTGCGTCCACAGCCCAAGAGGGAGGAGTCGGTGCGTCCACAGCCCAAGAGGGAGGAGTCGGTGCGTCCACAGCCCAAAGAGGGGGGAGTCGGTGCGTCCATAGCCCAAGAGGTGGAAGTCTGCGCTTCCACAGCCTTAGGACCCAAGCTGCAGTCCCAAGAGCCAGAAGGGGAGGAGTTACAGGCTCAACCCCCTGAATTTTTCTGGGGGGGAGAAGGGCAGGATGCTGGTGTTCCCCAGCAGCCTCTATTTATGCTGCTGAAGGGAGCACGGCACACACCAGCCCAGCCGCCACAGCAGAGGGAGCCAGCACCGCCACAGCCTCCCTCTGAGTGGCCAGCATCCGCCCCATCGCCTCTGCCTCCACCACCACCAGGAGCAGAGCAGCAGGAGCTGCCTCTGTCTCCACCACCACCAGGAGCAGAGCAGCAGGAGCTGCTTCTGTCTCCACCATCACCAGGAGCAGAGCAGCAAGAGCTGCCTCTGCCTCCGCCACCTCCACCAGCAGAGGGTGAATGCCTGCTGGTTCCGCCTCCACCGTCGTGGGAGGACTGCTTGCCCCTCCCACCTCCACCAGCAGAGGGTGAATGCCTGCTGGTTCCACATCCACCGTCGTGGGAGGACTGCTTGCCCCTCCCACCTCCACCAGCAGAGGGTGAATACCTGCTGGTTCCGCCTCAACCGCCGTGGGAGGACTGCTTGCCCCTCCCACCTCCACCAGCAGAGGGTGAATACCTGCTGGTTCCGTCTCAGCCGCTGTGGGAGGACTGCTTTCCCCTCCCACCTCCACCAGCAGAGGGTGAATACCTGCTGGTTCCACATCCACCGTCATGGGAAGGACTGCTCCTGCCCTGCCTCGCACCACCCAGGGATGCCTGCCTCGCATCGCCTGGGGCTGCCTGTTGCTCCGCATCACCTGGGGCTGCCTGTTGCTCCACATCGCCTGGGGCTGCCTTTTGTTCTCCACAGGACACAGGGTACGAGGGAGAAGTGGAGCTCCCGCTGCCGCCTCCATGGCCAGGGGCTCCCCTCCCGAGTTCGCCTCCCGAGGGTCCACTGCGGCTGCCGTCGCCTTCCGAGGGTCCGCTGCGGCTGCCGTCGCCTTCCGAGGGTCCGCTGCGGCTGCCGTCGCCTTCCGAGGGTCCGCTGCGGCAGCCGTCGCCTTCCGAGGGTCCGCTGCTGCTGCCGTCGCCTTCCGAGGGTCCGCTGCTGCTGCTGCCGTCGCCTTCCGAGGGTCCGCTGCTGCTGCCGTCGCCTTCCGAGGGTCTGCTGCTGCTGCCGTCGCCTGGGGTCGCCAGGGATCCTGCTTCGCCTGGGGTCGTCGAGGGTCCGGCTTCGCCTAGGGTCGCCGGGGATCCTGCTTTGCCTGGGGTCGCCAGGGATCCTGCTTCGCCTGGGGTCGTCGAGGGTCCGGCTTCACCTGGGGTCGCCAGGGATCCTGCTTCGCCTGGGGTCGCTACACGATGGCCGGAGCTCCATGAAAGGGAGCTGCCAGAAATGAAGAAAGGGGGGGAGGTCAGGAGACCAGCTCCCCCAGCCGCACTTTCGCGGCTGGAGATCATGTGGTCGGAGCCCCACGGAGGGGAACTGCCGGCCATGAAGAAGGGGGGAGAGGTCAGGAGACCAGCTCCCCCAGCCGCACTTTCGCGGCAGGATAGAGTGTGGCGGGAGCCCCGGAAGAGGGAGCTGCCGGCCACGAAGAATGGGGGGGTGCCAGAGATTCCACCATGGCCACCCCCCAGAAGTAACTTGCTTCCCCCTCTTCCGGGACTTTAAGACTGAGGGGGGAGGTGGCCGTTGGGGCCATGTGTGCTGCGCACAAGGGGGGGCATGTGTGGCGGAGTGTCCCGCCCCTATTTATTATTATTTGTATTTTTGTTTGCGGCGCGGGTGAAAGCGCCGCGTCTTTTATTATTATTTTAAAACCCCGTGAGGATGCATGGCTGATCAGCTACTGATTATTTAAATAGCTGACAGTCATGCATCCTTACCAAACGCGTGCAGACTCTGGCCGGGGGATAATAAGATAATTACCAACTAGTTAAATCCCTCGGCCAGAGTATATAAACCAGCAGCTCTCTGCACTCGGGGTTGGGGTGTTGGAGTAGAGAGTACGGGGAGCGGAGAGAAGGAATAACATTTAAAAAACAATTGCTAATACGTGCTGGATTATCCAGCACGGCACTTACTTGTTTGTTTATTTATTCGTTTGGCCCTCGTGCCCTTTTGTTTGTATTTTGTTTAAATCTTTAGTTTGTTTATTATTAAATACGCTGAGTGCTTTTGCACTCGGTTTCACCCGCCCATCCACTGTTTTGGAGTCAGTTACTTCCTGGTCCGTGACGTCATCCACCACACCACTGCGAGCCAGACTGCCACACAGCCCCAGCAGATAAGAGGTTGCCGTGGACTGGCTCCCGGGCTGGAATTTCCCCGAATGGCAGCGGGATAGAAATCCTCCAGCCCAGGAGCCTCAGTCCTGGGATTGGAACATTCTGAAAGGGGGTTGGACCCCAGCCTGGCAGCAGGTAACCTCGCTGGATGCAAAAGTATAGGCTGGGTTCTCCCGTTCATTCCAGCGCACTGACCACGCCCCCTTGATCCGCTGGCCCCGCCCATCTCTCCAGCCCGCCTCGGGACCCGCCGTTACAATAACGGTATTGAAACGATAACAGTACTTAAATGATAACGGTATTGAAATGTGTTTTCTTAAGTTATAAATGAAATAATGACAACCAAAAAAAAACACATACGTGTAAAGTAATTTTAGTGGATCTTTTTCCTTTTTTTTTTTTCAATAAACTGGAACGTTACACTTTTTAATTTTACTTTTGGGGTGGTGGTTGTATTTGCAGACTATTTAAAAAAGAATTGAGAATAGTTACTTGCAGTTTTTTTACTATGGTGTGTGCCTTACAGAAAGCAAAGAGCAATGCTTTATATTTTGTATTTTGGGGTTGTTTCTAAGTACACTGAAATAAATAACATGTGTAAATAAAGCATAAGGACAGACTTCAATCAAGGTCTCAATTTTCTGTAAATATTAATAATGATAAAACTGTACTGGGAAAATGTCATTAAGATGATTTTTCTTCCACCTGTGTGCTAATCATTTATCAACAAAATGGGGAGTGGCAAATTGTGTCTGTTTGTATTTGTTCCATTCTGTTTTAGGGGCCGGATAACAGTACTCTGCTCATGAAAGCTGGTGATTTCCTCGGTCTTGTGATATGTCTTCATTCTTGTGTCTGTTTGTATTTGTTCCATTCTGTTTTAGGGGCCGGATAACAGTACTCTGCTCATGAAAGCTGGTGGTTTCCTCGGTCTCGTGATATGTCTTCATTCTTGTGTCTGTTTGTATTTGTTCCATTCTGTTTTAGGGGCCGGATAACAGTACTCTGCTCATGAAAGCTGGTGGTTTCCTCGGTCTCGTGATATGTCTTCATTCTTGTGTCTGTTTGTATTTGTTCCATTCTGTTTTAGGGGCCGGATAACAGTACTCTGCTCATGAAAGCTGGTGGTTTCCTCGGTCTCGTGATATGTCTTCATTCTTGTGTCTGTTTGTATTTGTTCCATTCTGTTTTAGGGGCCGGATAACAGTACTCTGCTCATGAAAGCTGGTGGTTTCCTCGGTCTCGTGATATGTCTTCATTCTTGTGTCTGTTTGTATTTGTTCCATTCTGTTTTAGGGGCCGGATAACAGTACTCTGCTCATGAAAGCTGGTGGTTTCCTCGGTCTCGTGATATGTCTTCATTCTTGTGTCTGTTTGTATTTGTTCCATTCTGTTTTAGGGGCCGGATAACAGTACTCTGCTCATGAAAGCTGGTGATTTCCTCGGTCTTGTGATATGTCTTCATTCTTGCTAGAACTTTTTTCTTTTTTTACCGCTCTGTAGGAGTTACAAAATAACCGCTACTATCGTGATAATCCGTGTATCATGAAATAGCGGGCTCACAACTATTTGTACTGTGGATTTTACTGTTTCATCCCTACTACAGATAAATCAGTATTTTCACAAGCTTGAGAGAAATCTGAGTATAGGATGGAGTATAAGACTACCTGGAAGAAACACATGCAAACAGCTTTCTTTAACCTACTGTAGTATGCTATCATATCATTTTTTTGTTTCTCTCAAATTTGCTCAGACAGTGATGCGCATGTTGAGATATATAAAAAACCTTCTAACAAGCCCTTGAAATAATAAATGGTTTATAACAAACACATTATTTGAATTGATAACATGGTATACGATTTAAC
Source organism: Acipenser ruthenus (assembly GCF_902713425.1). Classification (NCBI taxonomy): domain Eukaryota; kingdom Metazoa; phylum Chordata; class Actinopteri; order Acipenseriformes; family Acipenseridae; genus Acipenser; species Acipenser ruthenus. Next base: position 3,024,836 of record NC_081189.1, read on the forward strand.
TCATTACAATAGCAACCATTACCCCCACATCCCCTCCCCTCCCCCAAAGCAGAGCTTGGTTCAACACATCTTGAAGGACTCAATGATGCACTCAGGCTACTTTGATGGGAGGCCAATGCCTGACTCGGCTCCTGTCAGACACATGTACAAGAAATGTGTGTCTCGGGGAGATTACAGCTAAGGTCTTCGGAGATTAAAAGGAATTGATGGTGTCAGTGTCCTCATCCCAGCCAGTGGGGCACCTCTGCACCGGTCTCTCAGAGAGGGGGTGAGGGTTGGAAGGGCATGGAGACAGAACTGTCCTTAGCTGGTCCCTCCTCAACAACAACAACACATTTTGATATTCAAAAGGGCTTTTTGTGTCGAGGCAACTCCACATGCTGTCCCTACTGAACACAAAACTACTGTTATAAAGCACTGGACCAAAAACACTTGACAAATTACAATAAAGACAAATCTAGATTGTAAACAATAAAATACGCAGGCCTCAGCAGTCACGAAGGCCGAAGTGTATAAAAACAAAAAGTCTTCAAGTTAATTCTGTCTCCATGAGTTAAAAGTTCAACGGAACTCCCTTCCAGCATGAAGACAAGGCATTCGAGTTACCTCCTGGTGAAATAAGTCCAAGGAACTGCAGCTCTATCTGGAAGCATGGCTTGCAAACAGATTGCTTTAACCTTGTGCAGTACCTAAATCAAGGCAGTTGAGATACAGAGGCAGGGGGAGGAAAGCAGAGTGCGGGAACTCATTTGCCACTGCTGAAGCTGTAGCCACTCTGGATGAATTTAGGACTTTAGGTTTTAATGCCGTCACTTCATCAACGGTAAAAATACGCAGCTGAAAAGATCAAGTACCTGCCAATACAGTTATAATGCATTGAGACAGAGAAACACAATCCTTCATCAGTGTCCTGCTTGCTGGCTGATTGGAGTACTCAAAGGGAGGTAGATTGTGCTCACTTAGTGCACGTCAGAAAATTGATGTTTGCTTCCAACAGAAGCGTTGTCACTAGGTGGGATGTTGTTTGGTATTTTTTAATTAGCACATGGAATCAACTAAGCGTCTTCCTGAATGCACAAACTCTCTGCAATCACAGGCTAATGAACAAGGCTGCAATTGGAACCCAGAAGAAATAAAAAAGTATTTAGTATGCTATAAATTTCAGGACTCACGATTAGGGCTCTATTTTTTCACAGTAAAAATGGCTTATTTCATGGTCGAAAAATAGATGTTTCAAAATATTTCATGGCAAAACAGAATATTTATTAAAGCATTAAAATAGTGTTGTGTTGTTCAACATGGATAATTTTTTCTTGAGTTAATTTACAACAAACGTTCCATAATATTTAAATACTTACCTTGAAAACAGTAAATGCTAAATTGTAGAAGATTTCATTTTTTAATGTCCACGTTTTAAAGACATTCTATTTTCACTATGCGTGAATTATAAAGAAAAACAACACTAGAAATGTCCCCTTCTTGTACTGGACCGAGACAGCTGGTGTCTTTTGTTGAGGACAATGTAAAGAAATCGTGCAGCTCTCTTCAATCATTTACGAGAAGCAAACTCAGCCAGCTGCCAGGTTCCTAAATGCAGTGCAGCAGGTAGAGCATCAATAAGGCAAACGTTTGCTGAATTTATTTATTAAGTTACACAAGATATGTATATTTACACTATTTCAGAAATGGGAATGTTTACTAGGAACTACATGTTGCAAGGCAATGAGTGCATTTCACAGAAACTGTGAAATCCCTGATAACCCTGAAAAAAATACAGCCTCATGATTGAGGCAAGGAATAAAACGTGCGGACACATTCAGTCCCTCCAGGATTATGAGATTGCATTAGAAAATTGCATAATTAATCATCCCTCGCATGATTCCGATGATTCATATCTTGTATCTGTATGAGAACTGTACTCATTTCGCAAGACATCTACACTTGAGTATTGTGATGCTCACAGGTTTAACGCCTTTAAGAACCCCTGTCCTCCCTTCCCCACAGCACCACTCATGCCCTGTTGCTGTGACAAACACCATATTATTATTATTATTATTATTATTATTATTATTATTATTATTATTATTATTATTATTATTATTATTATTATTATGCAGCAGACTGATATGAAAGCCTGTGGCACTTCTTGAAATGGATACATTTTTAGTTAGAAAAAGTGCTGACAAAAGGTATTTTGCCGTCTGTGCAACTGTGCAGTGGATCACATCATAAAATGGAAATTAAAAAAACATCAGAAATCAGATGAAAGTACCAGCAGACAGTTTCAAGCGAGTCAAACAGCATTTGTAGCCAACTTTGTTTTCTGTATAAAAAGTTCCTACTATAATAATACAATTGTTGATTTAATATTCCATAAATTGTTGCATAATTTGTCACTTTTGACGCATAAACCATGTAAAAGATATCACATAATTTTACTTCTGTTCTGCATAACCCTGGAGGGACTGGACATCCTACAGCACCCTTTCAGGCCTTGTAGAAAGAACTTACTTTAATAACACCGTGTAACACTTTTTTTTTTTTTTTTGGTTCCTGGGTAGTAAGTGTTATTTCCTAATTGCTTATGCCTCAAAAGTATAGAAAATGGCTATTATTCCCCACAAACTTTGCTTTTGTGACCAGGCAGTGATATTTTGAAATTTACCTATTTTCCAGAACATTCCAGATAGATTCAGTGCTGAGTAAACTTGGAGTAACTTCTGGAACTTTCTAGAACTTTCCAGTAATATAAATAGTAGTATAAATACAGGGGCCTTAAGCCCACCAGTTCAGTTTAGTTCCAGCTGCCTAAGTGGATACATATCTGCATTTTTCTGAGATGGCATCAAGAGGCTGCAAGCATCCGGCAGACGCATTTTGCTATGTTTGCGGCCAATTTATCAAGACAAGAGCGAAAAAGTACTCAGTGGAAGCATCTGCTAAGATGTGTGAGGCCTACAAGGCATATTTCGGAATGCCTGTCGGGGATCAAGACAAACCCTGGGCACCTCATTTCACCTGCGAGCACTGCAAAAAAACTCTGGATGGACAATTGTTGCTCGGAATTTTATGTTATAAAATTTGTTAAAATTTTTAAAATTGTAAAAGTTTTTAATTTTAAAATGTTTTACAATTTTCAATGTTATTGAAAAAATATATCATATATGAAAAATGTTGCGAGAATCTTACACATTAGTCATGGGTGAAATAAATGTATTTTTGTAGGATGGTACAGAGGGGAAAAGAGAGCCATGAAGTTCGCTATCCCAAGAATTTGGCGGGAACCCACAGACCACTCAAGCAACTGCTACTTCTGCATGGTAGACCCTTCCAAACGGACCGAGTTCTCTGTGGGGAGGAACAACGTCAAGTGGGAGCCACTGGTGGACCCCCGGAAGGTGCTGATGCCACCACTGCACATCAAATTGGGCCTTATGAAAGAATTTGTCAGAGCTCTAGATAAGGAGTCGGCAGCCTTCAAGTACCTTCAAGACTTCTTCCCTAAGCTGTCTGAGGCAAAGGTCAAAGCCGGTGTCTTCGTCGGACCACAGATAAAGAAGATCCTGGAGTGCAATGAATTCCCCAAGAAGCTCACTAGTAAGGAGAAAGTGGCTTGGAACAGCTTTGTCGCAGTGGTTCGGGGCTTCCTGGGCAATCACAAGGCCGAAAACTATGTGGAGCTGGTTGAGATTCTGGTGAAGAACTACGGCACAATGGGCTGTAGGATGTCCCTCAAAGTCCATATCCTTGATGCTCATCTTGACAAATTCAAGGAGAACGGCGAGCGCTTCCAACAGGATATACTGGACTTTGAACGCCGCTACCAAGGACAGTATAACGAGAACATGATGGGGGACTACATTTGGGGGCTGATTCGTGAAAGTGATTTACAGTATAATCGTAAATCTCAAAAAACTACTCACTTCTAAATCTTTTGTAGTCATTTTTGTATTACTTTAGTATAAATACATGTTAATTTGGATTCATATGTTGTTTTTTTCTGACTTTATGTGAACGAAAAGACACAAATTCGCCCGTTTTCTCATTGGAAATAGGTGAATTTCAAAACATCACTGTCCTGGTCACAAAAGCAAAGTTTGTGGGGAATAATAGCCATTTTCTATACTTTTGAGGCATAAGCAATTAGGAAATAACACTTACTACACAGGAACAGAAATTGTGTTACATAGTGTAATAAATCTTATGCTTTTCAATTTCAAACATGATATCTGTATCAGTTTCTATGCTCAGCTCTCAGTGAATCTGTTGCACTCACATTCACTTCGACATGACCAAGGAAGTGCAATACTATCTGAAAGCATGGTTTGCAAACAAAGATCGTTTTAACCTAATGTAGTACCAAATATCAGGCTTTAAAATAAAAATGCATGCTTACTATAACGTGATTCTTTCAAAACTTCACATTTGAGACCTGCAATGTTAGCTACAATCACTTAAAGGTTACACACGTTGAAAGCACAATTACAACCTGGCAATTTTAAACTTCCTGTCGTGTCCCCCCCCCCCCCAAACAACAATGACATTTCAAGCACACGGTTAGGATGTACATTTCAGGGAGGGCCAGCATGTATTTTTAGCTGCTGTTAGGAGGTCACAGTACAACTCTAAATACAGCTGCACTATGTTATACTCTTATTCTGTCACTTTCTGCCACCAGCGTGTTATTACAATTCCGCATTGGAGACCGGGGGGGTAGGGTTAGAACTGAAGATACAGAAGCACAGCAGCTCTGTTCTTTTTCCAAAGTGCTGTTTAATATTCTTCAGCTGCATCTTCAATGTCTTGAGAGACAGACAGAGAGAGAGAGACAGACAGAGAGATAGAGAGAGAGAGAGAGAGAGAGAGAGAGAGAGAGAGAGAGAGAGAGAGAGAGAGAGAGCTTTGTAACTAGTGCTCCGAGAGTTTAATTTTCCCATACAATCCTGAGACATTCATAATAAAAAATTCCGAATGCTAGGTTCACACAAAAGCAATTTGTCTTATCGCTAATAGGTGGATGTATTTGAGTCCCCTGAAATAGGGAGGCAATGGTTATGATTTTCCAAACTGAAACCGACATTTGCATAAAATTCCAAACCGAACGAAACCGCAAATCACATTGTTTTGCAGAATGAAGAAGCCTTGTCACTTTCAGCACTACACGGGGGCATTTTCGGGAGCTCATCGCACATGTCACTGCATGTAGATGCATCTGTTAAATGACTCTGTGTAGACCCGATAGAAAATGTAGTAATGATGCTAAACACGACAAACAGACAAATGCAAAAGTATCGAAAGGAAATTCATGCATTGAAATGAGTTTATTTTTTGCGATTACGTTGTTGCTGCATTCTATCGTCATATTGAACTAATTCAAGTATATAGGCCTGTAACGGGGGTGGGGGGATCTGTGCTGACTGTCTGGCGCATGCGTGGTTCTGCAGGAAGAGGGCAGCAGCCCTGTAAGATCCGCCTGTCAGTCATGGCGATGACACGAAGAGATGGGGAAGAGGGTGTGTTGGCGAAAAGGGTGTGAGAGGCGGGCCTTGGAGGACTGCTCAGCCCATAAGTACCGCGCTTGGTTATGCATTCGGGTGGTCGTGATTGGGAATACCCAGAGACGCTGGCTGAGAAGGACAGTGTAAACATAAACCAGGCAAGAACGCCAGTGGTTGGAGCGAGCGACCAAAACAGGCAACACGGCTGAGGAAGACAGCCAGCAATAAATAAACCATTTATTAAAATCTGTTGTTACGTACCCGAGGGGACGTGTGTAGTGAGAGGGGAACCTTGGTCACCCCAGTGTATAGTGCATAACATTGTAGATCCCGAGCTGACCGGCTTAGTGGCAGTGGAGACACTGCGTAAGCAGCACCTTTATTTTGTAGTTTTATTACTGTGTTTTATTTTCCCTTTTCATTTTGCCTTTTGTTTTCATTATTATTTTGAGCACCTGCGCCGGCATCAACCGGACTGTATACCAGTGTTGGTAACTCTTTGGTCCTGGCTCCTGTTGCCAGTATTCAGGCCACGGATAACAGCGCCCTCTGCAGGCCAAAATTAATCAGTGCGCCAGAGCGGCGTTTCAACTAAAGTTTTGTCTGTGTCAGTAAATTGCCCACCGCCCTTCCACAGGGCCGTACCCATACAGACACATGTACGTGTGTGTGAGTGTGTGTATATATATATATATATATATAGATAGATATAGATAGAGAGATAGATATCTCGCATGAGATGCAGTTTTACTCACACCTGATTCGCCACTTACAACCTGCAGCGACAATGGGGCTGCCAGGAAAATCTAAAGGTTGATGTCTATTAATCGATGATTTTTTTATTCTTTCTAGATGTGTGTCTAAATGTATAATACATTTGTCTGAGTGGTGCAATAACACTGTATTGAGCTTATAAAAAACGGCATGTGTGTAATAATGGTATGTCCCATTCCCTTTGATGCACAAATGCAGTTTGGTTTTTAGGTTTTAAACTTTCACTTGACTTGCGAAACTTCAGTTCTAAGACTCCCATTTAAGACACGCACTTAAGACTTTGAAAACGTCAGATGACATGTACTTTCCCTGACGGCTTCAACTGTGATTGTGTTTCAAAAGGAACTGCAAAAAAGAAGCAGACTGTTAACGAATGACTTAAGATTGCCGAGGAGTTCAAAAAAACGAATTGTGAAACATCAGGATGCCCCCGCTCCCATTGTTGTAAAAACTTTCCTGCAACCTTCTTGTTTATTCTGTGGTGCTCAAATAACAAGCAGAACGGACCCCAACTACTGCAAGTGAGACAAAAGCTCTTCAACTGCTTGTGCAAACAAGCCTAGCTGTGAAGAAACCCGCTCGGGGAGTGAGTGACTGATAGCAGACTGATATGAAAGCCTGTGGCACTTCTTGAAATGGATACATTTTTAGTTAGAAAAAGTGCTGACAAAAGGTATTTTGCCGTCTGTGCAACTGTGCAGTGGATCACATCATAAAATGAAAATTAAAAAAACATCAGAATTCAGATGAAAGTACCAGCAGCCAGTTTCAAGCGAGTCAAACAGCATTTGTAGCCAACTTTGTTTTCTGTATAAAAAGTTCCTACTATAATAATACAATTGTTGATTTTATATTGCATAAATTATTGCATAATTTGTCACTTTTGACACATAAATCATGTAAAAGATATCACATAATTGTACTTCTGTTCTGCATAACCCTGGAGGGACTGGACATCCTACAGCACCCTTTCAGGCCTTGTAGAAAGAACTGTTGCCCATTGTTTTAGTGTGTACATACTGTGTGCTCGTCATTCCAGTTAATCACAGCATTTGACCAAAGCACTATATAGACTGACTATGATATACACAAGTAAAGCTGTTGAAGTAGTAGGTGTTTTTAGGAAACCCTTTTATTTTCTGTAACAGTAGAATGATTGCTCAGGAAGCTCCTTCAGAGACTCTGTCACTTTCTGACTGTAACTCAGAACAGGATTCTCAATAAACAGCTTTACTGATAAACTTGACAAATGAGACACATTCTCAGGTTGCTATGACAACCGGCGATTTCCATAATCCTGCCAATCAAGAAAATGTTTCCAACAATTTATTTTTTTGTTATTAATTTTTAAAAGGCCACTCTTTTTTTCTAGCAATGCAAAGCAAAAAAAAAATCCAAACTTTCCATGAATGCAAGGCTTAGACCGATAATTAATTTAGAACTTATTTTGAGAAATGAGTGAAACAATGTGCATATAGATGTTTTTTATATTATTATGATGACTTCAGAGGAGCAGAATAGTTGGGTTATCTGACTACAAACTGACTGACGGCACTAGATAGAACCTTGGAATGTTTGATTAGAATGTGAACTCTAACCCACAGCTTCCTTCCTATAAGCCTACAGATGCCTTGACCAGTCTGCACCCAGCTACCTCCAGACCCTCATCTCTCCCTACACCCCCACTCGACCTCTCCGCTCCGCCTGCACTAGAAGACTAGCTCTACCACCGCTACGCTCCCCTGCCTCCAAAGCACGCTCCTTCTCCACCCTTGCTCCGCAGTGGTGGAATGACCTTCCTACAGATGTCAGGACTGCCCAGTCCCTGACCACATTCCGGCGCCTCCTTAAGACTCACCTCTTCAAACAGCACCTGTAGAACTCCTCTGTTTGTATCCTGGGACACTATCACCCTTCATGTAAATGTGCTTTATTTTGCTCTTATCAGCCCCTATTTTACTGCATTTTAATCCTGTACTTCAGAATACTGTAATCTGCCAAGTGTTTAACCTGTAGTACTTTGTATTTAATCACATCCTGATGTAACTATCACTATTTAATCACATCCTGATGTAACTATCACTATTACCTGCTGTATTATTGAATTGTGGTTTGTCAAACTTGTACTTTACTTGAACAAAAGTTATTGTATTTCTTGCTCTTATTGTATTACTTGTATTGTAACGCTTGAAATGTTTTTGCTTACGATTGTAAGTCGCCCTGGATAAGGGCGTCTGCTAAGAAATAAATAATAATAATAATAATAATAATATAAACTAACAAGCACAACAACATGTTACTGTACAGTCCGCACCCGTTTATCCGCCTCTAATCCGTCACTCTCATCTGACCTGTATCACATTGATTCTATTATAAAATACTACACATAACCCACATGCGTTTTCTGACTGTCTGGATTTTTTGTTGCACTAGAGTAAGTTAACACGTTGTGTGCAGTGTCTCTCTTATTGTAGAATACAATAGGAAATACATCCTGACGTATTAACTCATTATAAAATCACACAATTGAGACTGTAGTCAGGAATGGCTATAAAATGAACAATATTTGAATTTTTGTAGAACATAACATTTTTATTTTTGTACATTTCAGTATTTCAGGCTATAGGCTTGCTGTTTTTGTTTTAATATGTTTTTCCTTGCTTGTTGAAATACCATTTCTATACAGTACATTACTGTACTGTGAATGGTGTTTTCAAGTGCTGTAGCTTCAAATGAAGTATAATCTGGATTATGTTATTGTAAATGTAATGCTGTTTGGCAATTGCATGTTTATAGAAAACGTATGTGGTTTTAGTGATTATTCCTGGTGTAATTGGGTTAGATGTTTGTTTTTTTCTGGTTCAGCCTCGCAATCTAGTGGACGTTTCATTAAACCACCACTCTCATTTATCCGTCAGTGGAACCTGTAACAGGAAAGGTTGGAAAAACGAGTGCTGACAGTTGTATTATTGTGATAACCACAAGGATAGGCAAGTGAACCTACCCCACTCCTAATAAAATGATCAATCTGGCTAAGGATCACATACACAATGAGCTGCAGTCACATCATTGCCTCAATGAGGTTATCTGTTTCATTATTTCCATGCCAAAGTGATATCCACTTAAGCCTAACTAAATGTAAAATCAATGCGTTTGAAATGAATGAGCCACTCAGTTGCCCAGTTTCCCTTCCACTGACGGATGTTGGAATGTGTTTCACTATGTGTTCTCGAGCGTCACATTTCTCCACCCTTAACCGCTCTCTCTAGTTAGGCTGAAAGCTTTTCCTGGCCTTTACTGCACAAGGAAGAAGTCGGTCACCTCCAAATCCTCCTCTTGATCTGCAACTCATTCCAGGGGCCTTACATTTCACAGTGAACTGCAACCTCTTTAGCCGTTACTGGCAGGAGCACAGGTCCACTCACAAAAGGCAGCGGGGCTGCAGGCGATTCGGCACACATAGCATGTCAGAGGAGACATCTGTTCAGTGCGTCACATTTCATTTTGTTTAAACCAGTTAGGAACTCAGATGCAGCATCGCTGTAACCGAGTGTGCCTGGTGGCTACTGTAGCTTCAGCACTAAACCGCACGCAGCGATTCTTTCAAAGGGCTTCGCAGGGGTGTACTTTTCTTTATGTCGGGTTTGATGTACATAGATATTTATTAGCAAATGTACAATTACTGTCAGGACAATCTGGTTCAAGATTATACTGGGAGTCTTGCGCTACATACACAAGACACATAGGCTCTGTAGGTTTTTATTGTTTTCAGGAATACTTGAGGTTTTAATGAACTAGATGTTAGGATTCCTATATTATGGTATCAATTACTATTAGCCAGTTCAGCAAAATGATTATAGTCTCCATATGACCATTTGAACCAGAGCAGTCTGGTTTGCTGCAGCTTGACTAAATGTTTTACAATGTAATTTTCATAATGGATTTATATGGGATCCAACAAGTTACGTTACTACTTGGTTGCGAAGTCACCGCTCAGCTGAAGAAACCAGGACAAGACTGGCTGCATCCACCGAGTGGCGTACTGGACCGACCCACTGTGGAAACTTTCCTGGCCCCACTTGGACGTGCCTTGCTTTTGGCAGGGATCTGGCACTGTAAAATGTAGCACTACTCCACTGCTCAGCATGTTACTATCATTTGCTACACACGTGGCCTCTTCTTTTTTTTGTTCACCTCTTATTACTACAGATCAGCGGATGTGTGAAGCTCAGCTAACATCCTCCTTTTAATTACACACTAAAGATATTTCCTGATACAACCAAAACCACACATTTCAGTGTTTCATTCTATGTTTTTTATTTTCTGTGAAATGTAAACGACCGCACGAAAATGTTGTGATACATCCACACTGACGACTTTGTACATCAATACCTTTCATAACATCTGTCGTGAATGAACCCTAAAAAGTGATCTAGGACAGGGGTGAGCAACCAGAGCGAACCTAAAAGGCCACAAGTGCAGCACTCAGACCCGATCTGCCCACTTATTCTTCTACTCGGAAAGAAATGGGCTTGTAACCAGGAGGTCCCCGGTTCAAATCCCACCTCAGCCACTGACTCATTGTGTGACCCTGAGCAAGTCACTTAACCTCCTTGTGCTCCGTCTTTCGGGTGAGACGTAGTTGTAAGTGACTCTGCAGCTGATGCATAGTTCACACACCCTAGTATCTGTAAGTCGCCTTGGATAAAGTTGTCTGCTAAATAAACAAATAATAAATTACACAAGCTTGGCTTCCTTACGTTTTCTTATTAATAAATCACCCCTGTTGGGTCGGGGTGTATGACAAAGAGAGAAAGAATTGATGCTGTAAATCTCCCTCCCTACCAGAAAGGGCGCTGTGTAAGGTGGGTAGTGCACTTCCCCACAGATGGGTCGACTTGGAGGTGGGTGGAAACAGGAAGTCGGCCATCTTGGAGGAAGCATGTAGTTTCGCATACTCAAAACAATATGCGATCAGCTGCGGGCCAGGCAGCGATTGGTTACACCGGGGCGCCAAGCTGATTGCAGGGAGGAGTTGGGCAGTACAAAGGGGACACAGCTACGTGAGTACAGCCCCTTGCACTGAAGCGTAACACACGGCCGGAGCCTGTACTGTTTGTTGTTTTTGTGTTTTATAGAGGAGGAACCCATGAGCTGTCGCTTCAGAGCTAGCATTCATCCCTGAGCACTTCCTTCCACGGCACAACACACATGTGCACCACGATCCCCCGGAGTTGAGCACGCACACTTTCGTGCACGCAGGACATAGGGCGGAACAGAGTCTTTGTATTATTATTATTTGTTTGGGTTTGCAAGCCCGCTGTGTACCCCCAGATACCATTGCTGGTAGAGGGGAGGCTTCTTTTGTTTATTAATTAAAACATGGATTGTTTTGGTAGAAATTACTGTGTGCACTATCACTCTGTTCCTTACACCACTTGCACCTGACGACAGGGTGTAACGATACACTAATGTCACGATACAATATGATTCACTATATGCAGGTTGTGATACAATAGGTGGTCCTGATGGGCTACTTGTATGATGCAGAATAAGATAAAACAGTCATTTAATGGTGGACCATTTTTAAAAGGACACAAATGTAATTGAATAGGGAGAATATGTATTTAAATATGCAACTATAAAACAAAGGTATTCTTCATTCAAGAACCGTATGGTGAACTACAGTACTATGAGGCATGTTGTGCTTTTGATCTTGTATCACGATGCAAGCGACACACACCTTACAGGATCATCGTCCTGAATAAATGCATGTAAGACTGACGTACATTGACTTGGTATCTGCACACAGTCTGACAGCAAACACGAATAATCCACTTGTGTAGAGGCACTGGGGCCTGTTTCTCTTTCACAAAAGGACAAAATAAAAGCATCTTAAATCGTTTCCTTTTTTCTTGAATGGTTTTAGTTCCCCGATGGGTTCTATGCAAATTCCTTGTCATTGAAGATAGCACTGCCAAATAAATGTAAGAGCAGGAATTATTTCAGAAGATATCTTTCAGGACTGTAAATCCCCCGTAAATGGTGAATACTAAATCACATCCCAGTTCCCCCAGCTTTCAACTAAAATGAAGATGGCACTTTCTTTTTCATTTTGATGGATAAACAGTATCATGTTGTATAGTCAGACAAAGCACGTTCTTTCGAAGACCTTTTCGAATAGGATTTCCTAATTGTTCTTCACTGCCATAGCAGGATTTTTATATGTAATTATTATTTTGTTTTATCTTTATTTGAAAAGGGTATTTAAAGTTGATACAAAGTAAAATGTACTGAGCTGCCACTGCAAATCAGCGCCAGAGTTTATACAGTAGGGTTCAGTAAATCATCTGCGGGAAGTTAATAAGGAACTGAAAATTGAGTTATCAAAGGCAGTGGTTTTAACAGTGGGCACTGATCTGAAGCGTCTTACTGCTACAACCAAGAATCTGTCACCTGCAACTCTTACAAATACAATCACAGCTCGCTGAAGTGTAAAATGTGTTTTTCCACAGTGTCAAAAAAGTGCGACCCGTCAAATCTGTGCAGTGAGCGGTGTGATTGTGTTCTTCGCTCTTAGCTTGGGCTTACATTCAGAGTCACGGGTCAGAACGAGTGAAAGAAGATCACAATTCAACATCATGAGCTAGTTTTACCATGAGAATAATAAATAAACACATTTCACAATATCGTTAACTTGCTTCCTGTTGTAGAACAGCCATCAATTTGTGACAAGAATTCAGACAGCAAATTAGTAATAAAAAAGCTTGATAAAACACCAAATAAAATAAAAACCAAGCACTATAATACATCCCAAGATGAAGTGAGAGTAGTGCTGCATGAACGGATTATTGGAATTGAGCTTGCCACAGAAATCAGGTGCAGGGAGGGTCACTGGTGTTGACTGGGCTAATGTACCACACAAACCCAAGCAGCTGTTTCTTAACTTGCTTCACTTTGAATGGTAAATTAGCCCAATAGCACCAATGCCCCTCACTTGATTGCCAGCCCCTGATTTCTGTGCTCAATCTGAATAACTAAATAAGCAGTTTGTGCAGCACTGAGTATCAGCAATGAAGAGGCTTGCCAAGCACACATTAGCAGGTCTAATAAGAAAACAGTAAACTTGAATTTTACCAGGGGGCTCAGGCAAGTCATCACTGAAAGGTAAAAATGTTACTGAAGCCTGTTTATAAGCCTGACAGAGCACTGGAAACGAACATAAGCAATGTCATGAGTTTCTGCACATTGTTAATTCTCTAAAAATGTCCTGTACAGAACAGAAGGATTAAAGCTGGAGCTCATTAAACAAACACAGAAACAAACTTCAAGCCACCAACTGGTCATTATCCCCCTCGAAATGCCCTGGACCACAAGCATTGCTTACTCTTCAAAATTAATCAATTAATTAACTAATTAATCAATCATTTAGCAGATGCTTTTATCCAAAGCGACTTCCAGAGACTAGGGGGTGAACTATGCATCAACAACTGCTGCTGCAGAGTCACTTATGTATTTATCTGCCAGGCAAACAAAGGCAAAGTTGGTTTATAATATAAAAAAATAAATAAACTAAGCAAACCATGCTTAGGTTAGGACAATGACAAGGAAAATAACACAGACCATGTATATTCATCACTTAATAAAAGACATGGAAAGGAATCCAATGTTATAATTTTTTCGTACCAAGGCACCACATTCAGTAAAAAGCAGAGATTAATAAAGCCCACCGTTGCAAAGAAACTTGCAAGACTACAGCCCTGGCGCACCTTCATGTGTTAAAGACAATGCCATTACATCATTTACAACCAATCACATCAGCTACTATATGTTTCAGCATATTATCTCACCACAACAGATAAGCAAATTGGAGAACCCATGACCTTTAAATGTGAAAGAATGATATCAAACAAATCAGATTATTGAAACAGTAAACAAAATGAAAAGGCACAACATCAACAACAAGGATGCAAATAGCTTTAAAGCTTAACACACATAAAAAACACCTTCAAGAATCACCAACGGAGAACTCCTCAAATACACAGTATACTGCACCCAGCGGCCAATGAAAGAGCAACAGACACTATTTATGTAGCCCTTTGTATTTGGAAACAGGATTGTTAAAATTGTACTGGTCCCATTTTCCTGGTTTTATCTACCCTAGTTGATATATGTTGATAAAACATGTCTGAGGTTGCCTGCATAGAGATTCATGTTACAGCTCAGGGTATTTGACTATTACATGCTAGGTGTGGCGCATCAGAGGGTGTTAGAAAAGGTTGCTTTTAAACATAATGGATGTCCACAGGACAGGACCACCCCATGGTCATTTTGGTCAATATATACCCCTTCGGCATAAGCCACAGCTGGATTGAGTCATACTACCTGGGATTAACCTCAAAAAGAGGTTACTAAAATCCAAGAGCATTCTGCAGTTCTGTAAACTATTCCAATAAAAAAAAAACTGTGGCATATTCTGGAGGGGTGAACGTCGCTCAAAGGTCTGGTTTGAATGCAGGGATGGGAACAAGACTCCCATTGCAGTTGATCCATTCCTGGTTTTACAGTGAGTTTAATAAGACACACCTAACCTTGCTACCTACAGTATACACTGCAGCTAATCAAGCTCCCAGTAAAAACTGGAATGGGTGAAACTGCTATGCAATAGTCTTATTCCCATCCCTGGAAAAGACCCTTCTGAGCCCCAAAGTACCTGCACCACTGGAATCTTGGAATAATCTCCCAGTGGGGAGTATGGTTGGAATTTCAAGGACAGCCAGGAAAGAGGGAGCCAGCTCAAATCAACCCAACCCAACCCAACCCAACCAGCAGCAGCAGCAGCAGAAGGATGAGAAGATCCCCGCTTTCCTACCTCCTGCACCTGCACACGCACTTTGTTGATGGCCTTTAACCACCGTATCCTGGACAGGGAGAGAGCAGGGGGTTCCGCGTCACCCACGAAGCTGACAAACACACACAATACATGAAGCAATTAGAAATCCATAGAGAAATCACTGTTACCTTGAGTACAGCTGTCATCCTGTGATACAGCATACAGTAAACAAACAAATATTGCTGGCCGACAGCAATCATCGTTTTTATGACTTATGATAATTCTTAATCCTTGCTTTTTATATGGTGTCTTATTATAACAGAACAATGAGGGACACCCTGCACACGATGCATTAATTGCATACAATTCTTTAAATCAGGATAATACAGTTCCATGTGTTAAAATCGGTTTAAACTTGATTATATGTTACGGTGTCTAGCATGGCTTTTAAAAAAAGATGTACAGTTTATTAAAGAAAAGCATTAAGTTGAGATAAATTCAGATGCAGATTCCCAATCCCCACTCACCTGCTCGGCTCCTTGCTCAGCCTCCTCTCGAGGGGATGCACTGGCTCCGGGAGTCCCTCAGGTGTGACGTCCTGCCTCCTGTCCTCGAGTCTGGTGAAGGTGTCGTGGTCCTCGGCTCGCACCCTGGCCTCCTCCTCCTCCTCCTCCTCCCCCCCCCAGTCTGTGCCGTTGGGCTTGCAGCTGCCTGTGCTGTGGTAGGAGTGGAAGGACTCGCGGTCACGGCGCTCTTCCGGCTCGGAGCATGGAGCACTCTCCTGGTCGAGTTCGCTCAGCTGGGAGCTGCCCTGGCTCAGGTTCCCAGAGGAGTCGTATCGACTGCTCCCCACCGGGCTGTAGTGGGGCGGAGACGGGACAGAGAAACACGTCAGGACCTTTTACAGCAATGCTGGACACAGACACTAACCTCAAGGGACTATACAGTCAAGTCTTTAGGACAATCAGAGTGTCAGGTAAGGCAACATCAATGACACCACACAGCTAACTTGGTGCAACTCCACACTGGGACCCAACATCCAGCTATGGCTACGGCTACGGCTATCAAAGTGTGGTGGTTTAACAGGGTGGTGCATGGCAGCAATTCTGTTTCTGGGTATAACATATATGTTTAAATATTTGAAAATGCATGTAATTAAATGGCCATTGTAGTCCAGGGAAAACACAGGACTACACCTCCCAGAAGGACACGGGCTGAAACCCTAATTAAATTTTTTTTATTAATTATCACCTGCACCTGGCTATTATTGTAAATAAGAGCCAGGTGCAGGGTATATAAAGAGAGCAGCCAGTCCCTTCAGGGCTGCTGCTGTGTGGAGGGCCCGGTTGATGGTGTTTTCACACCAGGATGGTCTCTAAGATTCAAGACAGTAACAGATGTCTATAGTACCCTTGTGGACTTGACTGTATCCCCACACCTCCTGGTGCCAAAGATGACCCCAATGAGTGTGTTGTGGCTTCTAATCCTGAATGAGAATCAGTAGAGCAGCACAGTTGTCTGGTAATCACACATCAAAGTACAGAAGCTGGTATGTGTAACACTACTGCACAGCACTACACAACACCTGGGAAGCCCTCTATCAGACCACAGGGACCAATGCATCACCGCACAACACACCTGCCGCGAAGCATCATCTTTGTGCTTATGAAAAAGCAGAGCACAAACTATTCACTATGAATGCAGATTCCTAACATGTGGTAAATGTAGTGCTGGGACGAACACAGGATTTTCATGTTCGGATATTCGCTCAATTTAAATATTCGTTCGGATATTCGTTCAAAAAGTAATAAAAGCCATTATATTGCTCTGAGCTCAGGCAGGGACATCATAGGGGCAGGGGGCATGGTCGTGGCCCTGTGTGTGTGCCTTTATTTTACAGCAAGACCTTAAAATATGTAACGCGTTAAAATAGAAAAATATCCCTGGAGTAAAGAATAAGTTGTGTAGGACTTACTTTACCCCATTGCCGTTTCTTCACAGTAATCAGTGGCCATCGACACGTTTTCATAAAGTAATAACATGAGGTTCACTTGTGCTTTTTTGTAGCTGAACAAGCAAACAAAAACTGAAATTTAACTTTAAACACTTCAAATAAAACAAACGTGGAAATGGCGTTGGGGAAAAATCTCACTGTTTTGGTTCTCGTTTATTACATTCCACATAACAAAGTCACAACAAAATATATATATACAATATATACAGTCTATATAAAAATCAATTTGGGTATTGTTTAAGTGAGGCATTTCTGTCCTATGAGATTCTGGCTCGCTCTAAAGCAGCACAACGCATTTTTGTCCCTGATGGCTTTCCATAGAGATCACTAAGGGCGCGTGTGCATAATCTGGTCTGTTTACTTTTTGCTGTCTAAAACTTTTAAATAGAGACTCAAGAGCTGCTGTGTTGTTCCTCCATTTATATACACACACACATATAGACATATACATATATACATATATACATATATACATACATACATACATACATATATAGATAGATATATATATATTTTTTTAATCTCACATATCGCATGGAGCTCTTTTTCATTTGCCATTTATTTTAAACTGTCGCATAAATTCTGGGGCAAGTTATTTTTGTCATTTGTAGCGAATACGACATCTCATTTTTGTATCCGAATACATGTCAAAAAATATTTGTTTGAATATTCAAATATTTGTCCCAGCACTAGGTAAATGTGCACAAGACTTCACACAGACAGCCTGCAGCAATGCACTTACTCTAAAAGGAGCTAACAAGAGCAAAAGCATATTACAGTATCTATCTGCAGGGGCAGAAAAGTCATCTATCACTCCATAAACAGTTCGGCTTTATACACCCAGGCCATGATATTGATTATTTTCCTATTTTTTTATGTCACTGGGATGCAAACCACAATTACTACATTTGCTCTGTTTAGCAGTTTCCGATGGCTGCGTAGCTTCTGTTGTGTATTTTCTGCAGCAGTTTCTAAAGGAAGGGTTATAATAATTACATAAAAGTTCTATTAAGTGTCAGGATTTTGAGTTTTTGAGATCATTTTGTGTGTGGCAGTACATCTCTTCTTTTTCAGACTCTCACCTTGGCTTGCTTAGGATATTTTTGTTTATGTATTTATGTATTCATTTTAATTGTGGTATTTTTTGTGCTTGTGCACAGCACTGGCTACAGCAGGGCATGGTTCTGGCAGATACAATTTTTAAGGGCCCTTCTGGTTAAAGGGATAAGCATTAGGGACCTTCCATTGACCTACTGTAAAACAAGCAAGCCAGACACAGCTACAGCAGCTGCAGTTATAATGGAATTAGGATGGCAAACATGGGAACACAGACAAGAACACCACTTTGATCAAATTGAGAATCTGAAAGATTCGAATAGTTCCCAAAGGACAACGAATGCAAAATGTTCTGTATTAATTGTGAAGCAGTACAGCACCTGTGCTTACTCAAGGTAAAAGCCTCCCAATGCATCCTATTCTCATTAAACTGAAATGTCAACCCGTTCAAATCAAGTAAACAGACCGTTATGATTACACATATATGTTTGTATCAATAGGTATAGGCACAGACCTTTAATTAATAAATCTGACTCATTTAAACAACGGGATGGGTACCCTGCAAATAAGCATCAACAGATAGCCTTTTCCACAGCCTCTTCTTAATTGTTTAAGTGGTTTTCTTTAATGCTTAGTGTTCAAATACAGAAATATAAAACAAATAAAAAGACATACAATCTGACCAAAATAGAAAAAAGTATGATCTTCACAAACACAACATACTCATTAAGATCTGTATACGGGCTGTCATTTCAGAGAGGTTCATATGATTCTAAAGTTTCAGCTGGAATGATTGATCTCCCTATGTCCTCTTTTTCTTATTTTCATCTCTAATGTCAGAAAACACTTGCACAGACAGTATACCCTTCACATCTAAAAGCACAGCAACACAAACTGGAGACAAACCAAACATTTTCAAAAATAGGAAAGGGTAGAAAAGAAGAGAGTACAAAGAATAAAGGGGGTTGCTAGTTTCTTATTCCTCATACATTCAAACTATTCATCATCATTGCATTATAAATGGCCGGCTGCTTACTGCCACCATTTATTATGCTGCTACTGGCCTTTTCACATTCAAAAGGTCCTTCCCCGTCAAGCCGTCCTGCTGCAGTCCTGGGCTGAGCTCTGCAGAGGGGAGGGGTTCGGAGAGGGGGTCCTTTTCATGCTCAGCTAGGAGCTCTGACTGGAGGTCAGGAGGCGAGATCTCTACCTGAGGTTCGACTGAGCTATCTGGAAAGGAGTCTTTGATTGTTGCCACTAGAGTACCTTCCCTGGTCTCAAAACTGTCTTGACTGGGTGCAACTGATTGGTCAAGACTATAGTGGTCGTCTGAACCTAAACCATTAAGATCTTTGCCCTCAATGCTAACTTTGCTGCTCCCACTGGCCACATGTTCTGTGCCTACTGTACAATTGTCAGGCGCATCACTGGCACCCAGCAGCTTGACTTCCTTGGCCATGGGTTGGGAGGTGACAACAGGGGGTTCCTGCTTCAGGGGCTCAGCACTTTCCTTTTGCCAAGGAAAGGAGAAGTCTAGTTTCTTCCCAAACATGGATGTGGCTGCAGGTTCTTCCTTGCTGGCGGTCTTTTCTTCTTCGAAGAACCCCACTGAAAATTTCTTGAAACCAGACAGCAGGCCCCCATCCTTCTGCGGACTGCCTTTTGGAATGGATGGTGGTGAAAAGAATGAGCCAAAGGACTTCCCGCTGTCACCAGTGGATGACATAAAGCCGAACTTGGGTGTGGGTATGCCAGGCATGTCGAAGAACGACTTGGAAGGTGGTGGTTCAGCACTTGGTTGCCCACTCAGGCTGGCGACCTTTTGGCCATTTTCAATTGTCGGAACACTCTGGTCACTTCCTTTGCCTTGAGAATCACCTGTAACCACAGCGTGTTCAAGTTGTGTGCCATCCACCTGTGGCAGACTGGGGGAACTTTCCAAGGTGACTTGCGGCTCTTCTGAATACTGAGCTTCCTCACTCGAGACGGCTGGAGTTGAGAGAGCCACATCCTCCTGCGCTGTTTGTAAAGCTATGTCCACTTCGGCTTGCTCTGCCTGATGCTCCTGTCCAGATTCCTTGCTTATTTGAATCTCTAGGGACTCAAAAGTATTTTTTTCTGCTTCAGTGTCTACAACAGACTCTGAAGAGGGAACCTGCAAATCCGCATCAACAGATAACTTCTGCTCTTCAGTGAGAGAACTAGACATGGATTGCTCTTTCTCATCCTGCTTCTCTGAGCTTTCTTCCTGAACCCAAACCTCGGGCACAGGCACGGGTAGCTGGATCTCTGCTGGGACGGCTGGTTTAGACTCAGCTCGTTCCAGTGGCTGATCCCCTTGGAACTTAAAGATTCCAAACAGTTCGTTCTTCAAGGACTCGGCAGGAAGGCTGCCTGGCAGGTTGAAAAAGGTTGTTTTCTGTTGCTGCTGGGGGGCAGGGCTCGGAGACCTGGTCATTGAAGGCTGAGCAGTAAAGAAGCCAGTGGATGGTTTTGAGGGTGCGCTTGGACCTCCGGAGAACAACTTTACCTTGGACATGAAGCCTGAAAACATCTCAACCGAAGAGTCAACAACAGACTTCTCTGGCTCAGGAGGCTTAGGCATTGCTCCAGTCTCTGGGACTGTTGCAAGACCAGGGGCTATCATTTCACCTGGCCTGAGCTGAGGCTGGACAACTGTAGGAAGATTCACAGCTGGATGTGGCTGTACAGCTGTCTGAGGCTGAGGCGCTGCACTGTCAAGTGAAGGGACTGGCTCCTTGACATCAAGGACTGTCTCAACGGTAATGGTTTCGGAAACTGGTTCTTCAACCTGGCAGAACACATTTTGTAGATCTTCGGGTTGATCAAAGCAAAATGTCTGTGGAAAAGAAACCAAATCACTCTGTACAACCTCGACCTGAACTGTATCTATTTCAGTACTTTGGGTTGCCGAAACAGGGCTGACATCCTCAAACAAAGAGTCTTGATCTTGCATGCTAAGTTCTTGTTCAATGCAGGGCTTATTTTCAGAGTCTATGAAGGCAGCAGGCTTTACTTCTTTTACTTCTACCTTAGCTCCTGGAATGCTGTACTGAGGCTGTTCGCTTTGATTTTGGGGTGAAGCTACGTGCTCTTCAGAGGGCATTTTCTGTTCATTTCTGAGGTCTGTTTCTGCAGCAGCAGCAGATTCATGTGTAACTTGTGTGGCAGAAACCCCCAAATTAGAGTCAATAGCTTCCCGTTTATGCTGTGTTCGGCTGGCAACAGGGGGACTAATCCCCAACACCGAGTTCATGAAGTCCAAGTCTTCTTTTGTACTTCTTCTAGATGGTGTGTTGCTTACACTCCTTGGAAGCGAACCAGAATTTGCCTGTGACTCTACCTGGCCACCATCTGGCTTCTTCTCGTCCAAGAATGACATGTTGAACAGGCTGAAGCTGGAGCCACTGGACTTGGGTTTATTCTCCTCAGTGGCACCTCCCAGAGAGAAGAAAGAAGGAAGCTTGAATCCTTCAGATTCACTACCTGGCTGCTTAGGTGGGGCAGGTGGTGACTGCACGTGGCTTGGCTGACTCGGTCCACTAAAGAAAGAGAATATGCTTTTGCCAGGAGTGTCTTGTTTAGAAGCAGAATTTCCTGACAGAATATCACCAAAAGGCAAGTTGAAAAGACTACCTGATTGCTTGGG
Organism: Acipenser ruthenus; assembly: GCF_902713425.1. Lineage (NCBI taxonomy): Eukaryota > Metazoa > Chordata > Actinopteri > Acipenseriformes > Acipenseridae > Acipenser > Acipenser ruthenus. The sequence goes on from NC_081189.1 coordinate 3,046,681, forward strand.
TGGTGGCTCCTGTTTGTTTTGCCCTGTTGGCACAGGTCTTGGTGCCCCAGGGGGCATTGTTTGTGATCTGTCTTGGACTTTGGAAATATTAGCATTAGGAGGGAAATTTTGGGACATGCTTCTCCCTGGACCATGGGGTTGGTTTGGTAGTTGCTTGCCACCAATTTCTTGCGCCCCACTTTCTCCAATGCCACCCAGAGTTTGTTGCTTACGAAGTCCCTTTGGTCTGGAGGATGCACCTGTGCCTCTACCTGGTTTATTGGGTGACGCCCCATTCAAACCTTCCTGTTTGTCCTGGTGACTTGCCTGGTTTTGCATTGGGCCCACTGGGTCTTTATTCATGTCATTCCAGGTGATATTTATTGGCTGTTGCTGTATAATTTGTGGTTGTTGAGGCTGTTGTTGAGTTGTGGGAGGATCCACTTTGAAAAGGTCACCAATAGACCCAAACAGAGAAGAAATGCCAGAGGACTCTTTGTTTGCACTGGTATTGGTTGCTCCGGCTTCTTTCACTGCTGGTTTTGGCTGGCTCTCTAGAACTTTGGGGGGTTCAGATTTCTGTTCTTCAAGTCCTACTGCTGATTTAAAGAAATCTAAGAACCCAGATCCCTGTGGTTTCTCAGCAGGCTTGGCTTGGGGTTGGGTAACAGAAAGGTTGAAGAGTTTTAGTGGGTTTTTGAAAAAAGAGTCATCTGCAGGTTCACTGACTGGCTGGGAAACCTGGGAGGGCTGGGCAGGCTGGACAGGCTTCGGTTTCTCAGCGAGGAGTGTAGGAGGTTCACTCTGCCCTGAACCCAGACCAAACATGGAATCCAACCCTGAAGTAGGTATCGTAGAAACACTGGTTGGAACTGAAGGTTCCTCCTTCATAATTTTGGATTTCAGGCTCTGGAAGCCTGTGGAAAATATATTACTTAACTGCTGATCAATAGGGGGCACATCTTGACTTAGCAACTTAGGTTCTTCTTTCCTCATCATGCCTGATGTTAAAGAGAAGGCACCATCTCTGGCTGGTTCAGGAAGCTTTCTTGCAGTCGTTGTAGATGTGGTGGTTGTGGTAGTTGAAGCTGAAGCTGTGCTGATCTCACTCGCTTCAGAAGCAGGTGCCTTGCCAACCAGATCCCCCAAAGCAGAGAAGAAGGATGAGATTGTCTTGATTGGTTGAGATTGCTCTTCGGAACTTGTCTTATCTTCAGCATGCTCTTCTTTAACATCAGGATGTTTGTGGGAGGAATGAAACAGCCCAAAAAGACCAGATGAGCCAGTCTCAGATGTCGAGGTTGAGGAAAGGGATACAGAAATCTTTTGAGTCAAGATCTCCTTGAGGCCCTCTCTCTTCTGTGTTCCAGCTATTTTATTAACAGTAAGGTCAAAGGCCACTGTCTGAGGTTCTTCACAGAGGTAGTCCCGCTCTTGCTTTTCTTTTAGATCCATTCTAACCTTCTGGAGTCTATAATTAGAGAAGTTAAGTGGCTCCTCTCTCTGCCAGTAAATGGAATCCTCAAACATTTGGGAGAAGGTTTCCAGGTTCATGTTCATTAGCTGGTCACCTTTCTTAAAAGCTGCTGAAAGATCCAGTGGAGAATTAATGAGCTCAACCTCAGACAGGTCCGCCTCTGGAAACCAGAAGAGTTCATCTTCATTGTACAGAGGGACTTTGAATCCACACACTGCCACCATTTCATTTTCCACCCATGCGCTGGAGAAGCTATCCACATACTGCCCATACCCCCAGCCACCTTCTTCTGTCTCTGGGGTGCACACATAGACATGCTGCCCGGTGCCATCAGTTAACAGAGAATAAATAAATTCTCCATCGCTGTAAATATAATATCCATAATCACCGTCTTCTGATGGCCACCACATTCCCTGTTCCAGTAGTGACAACCACTGTTGGTACCACTCCACCTCATCTACATACATGAGCTCATCCTCCAAATCCATTGCCTGCTGGTGATCATGGTAAGACCAGTTGTTTGCATTTCCACCAGAGGAGTAGCTCAGGTCCACTGGGACCTCTTCAAAAGAGCGTTTGAGAATAGGTTCTGGGACTTGACAATAATTTGAGTTCCCTTGGAAGGCGTGATCGTCCCAGGTCTCATGTTCCTCATAATAATCCTCTCTGTATGAGATTGGGCAAAATGACTCGTACGATGGCAGTCTCTGCAGATCGCAGTTTCTGTTTTCAGGAAGTGAATTTCTCCTGCTGAACCCTCTGTCCCACACATTTACACTAAAATTGAGAGCATCATCGCAGGCGTCGCCCCAGCTTTCAGGTTCTCCCATCCCTGTCTGAGAATACACATTACTCAGGCTGTCATGGTCAGTATTCCAGGGCTGTTTGCCATCATTTTGCAAGTAGCCTGCAGGGAAGTCTCTTCTTTCATGCTCCCAGTTCATGTCATAGACTGTGCTGTGATCGGACTGTGCTTGATAGAAACTCTGCTGGCCCTGGTAATCATTAATCTCTTCACCAAGCTGGGAAGATCCATAATAATGAGTGGGGTCCCTTTCTAATGGACTCCAACATTGTTGGGTTTCTAGCATCGATGTGGCTCCATCTGGGGGCTGCCTGTACTCTAGACCCGTCATACAATAGTTCTGCACTTCTTCTACATGTTGGCTTTCAGTTTGGATGCCAGAAATGGGATACTGATTGAGCTGCTGGTGCCACTCCAAGTGAGATGAGGGAGTTTCTTGGAAAATCTGGAGTTCGTAATTATTCACAGGTCTATGTGCTGCATTTTGTGATGATGAAAACGGCTGGATTTGTTGATAATTCTGCTGGTCAGGTGTTATATGGAGTAAATGGTCTGTGTGCTGCAGAGATGAATATGGTACGGTTTCCCGAGGATGACCATGGTCATTCATACACTGGGGTTCATGTCCAATGCTCTGTGAAGATGAAACCGAAGAGATCTGTTGATAAGCCTGTTGCTCTTGTTTCCAGGAGGAAATGTGTTCAGTGCTGTAGGATGTCGATAATGGTAGATGTTCCTGTGAATTTGGTTGACTATATGAGTCTATTCTGTCTATATATCCTGTACTATAGGATGATGAGAGTGGTGGATTTTGTTGGGAATGTAGAGAACCTGACTTCTGAAGGCGTAAAGAACCTGTGCTGCTAGATGTTGGAATCTGAGAAACGTTCATGGTCTCTTGTCGTTGCTTTGGGATGAAATAATCAAAGATGCTAAAGGTGCTTTCCTCCTTTTTCTCTGCAGCTTTAACATCTGTGGGAGCAAAGGTTGTTTTGCCAAGGTTGTTCTGACCATCTCTGTTTCTCTCAGGAAGTGGGTCTTCCTCTTTGCTCATAAACTTCAGGAAATTCAGAGGACCCTCCTTCTTTCCAGCAGCATCTTCTTGTTTGGTTGCAGACATGTTGTCGTTCAACCCCAAACTGAAAATACCTGTAAGCAAACCCTGAGATCTTGCGTAGCTCGGTTTCTGTTCTGTACCCCCGGCTCTAGGATTGGACTCCCCTGGCTTGCCTGTAGACATGTCTTCAGATGAAGCAAATTTGAACAGACTTGATAATATTCCTGGTTGGCCAGCGGGTTTCTGGTCTACAGTGCTTTGATGTTGCAGATTTTGGTTTTGCCTTGGTGGTTGCGGATGTTGATGCCCTGCAGAGGGCTGGTTGCCTGTAGACACATTTTCTGATGAAGCAAATTTGAATAGTCCTGAAAATAGCCCTTGTTGGCCAGCAGGCTTCTGTTCCTTATCCACAGTAATCTGCTGTTGATCCTGCTGCTGCTGGCGATGCTCTATAGAAGAATTCCAATTGACTTGCTGCTGTAGTTGCTGTTGTCTATTATGGGACTGGTTGTGGAACTCCTGCTGCTGCTCTGTATCATAATGGCTGTTGCATTGTTCCTGACCTGGAGGAAGTTGGCTATTCAATTGCTGCTGATGTCTAGCATGCTGCTTGTGGAATTGCTCTTGCCTCCGAGGGTCTCCACTTTCAATTTGCTGTTGCAGAGGCAGCTGGTGTTGCCCTCTCGGTTGCTGCCTGTCGAATTGCTGCTTAACATTCTGGTTTGGTGGTCTGGCTTCAGGTGGATAGGTGTATTTGTCTGACTGCTGACCCGGGGGAACGCTTACATCCTCATTGGAAGCAAACTTAAACAAGCTAGAAAGCCATCCTGTCTCTGCGCTCCCTTTCGGTTCTTTGTCAGTCACATTACCTTGGTTTGTCAACCCCTGTGTGACTCCAGAAATACATTTGGAAACATCTAGGTTCATTGCTGATATAGTTCTGGGCATCACTGGGTCAGTATTCCCAGTTTGTAAAGGTTGGGACAAGCTCCCAGGCAGTTTATGAGGATCTTGTCTTGGTGTTTCCTTAGAAGTGAATAGATTTTCACTTGAGGCAAACTTCAGCAGCCCAGAAAGCATCCCTCCTTCAGTCGGGGTGTCTTTCTGCTGTGGAGTCGAGATATTTTCTGAGGAAAAGAAAGGTAGTTTTAACTTGCTCCCAAGAGAGAAAGACAGGTCTTCAAGAGGTTTCTCTTGCCTCACATTCTCAGAGGATCTGAAAAGAGGAAAAGAAAAGTTTGAGGAACCTTCTAGGGTCTCATTTTGGGGTTTTTCATTGGATGATGATGTCATGAACTGACTGAATGACTTCTTCAGAGGGCTGAAGAACCCAGACTCTTCAGAGTTAGCTTTAATTGCCTCAGTCACACTGCTTTTATTCTCATCTTTCTTCAGGTTTTCCTGATGGACATCAATCCTTTCTGAATTATGTTGGGCACTCATTGCCTCAGGTGGACATTGTCTCTCATTTCCCTGCTGGTTTGATGGTAAGTTTGAAGATCTGCTTTGAATTGTGTGGCCTTGAGTAATCTTTACAGTGTCACCTTCGTCTAAAAATTCCCCATCACTAGAATGCGTCTGACTCCTAGATATTGAAAGGTGCATTTTGTTTCCTTGATGATTTCTGCCTTCAGACTTTGCGTCAGAAGCCACATTTCCCCCACTTTCAGTTTGAGATCCCTGGACAGCATTGGATGACAATGGCTCCTCTTTAAAATCACTTTGGCCATGTGGTTTGTTTAGTGCTCCAGTCTGTCCTGCCTCGCCACTGGAAGGATCTTTATTAGAGAAAAACCTTAAGGGGTTGAGTTTTCCAAACACAGAGTTCATGATTGAAGCTGGTTCCTGCATTGAGGAGGAATCATGAACTTTTTCATCAATGATGCTGATGTTGCTGCTGCTTTGCAGTCCACTGGTCTCAGAGGATGGAGCTCCAGGTAACTTTGCATCTTGGGAGCTGTCCTCTGGCTTTTTACCAGATTCTTTAGGATCAGAAGACTGGAATGGCAATAAAGACTGTAGTGAGAACTTTCTATCCTGGACGGGCTGGTCCTGTGCCATAGAAATAGGAGTAACAGGAGCTGTGCTGCTGGATTTGGGAATGAAGGAAAAGAGCTTGGAGATTTCAGACTCAGCCTGGACACTGGGTTCAGGGTTTTCCTGTGGCTGGTTTGAAACAAGTTTCTCTACAGATGTGGACAGCTGCTTGGTGCCAGAGCCAACCTTGTCTGTTAGTGAACTGAACAAAGAGCTCATAGTGTTCTTCACCCCAGTTAAATCTGGCATGGATTCCACATTAACACCTTGGCTGCCATCTGCTAGCGCCTCTGATTTGATTGGCAATTCCTCCTTCATGGTTAATTTCTTGTTCTCCCCTGTTTCTGTAATGGTTCCATCCTTGGCCACGGTTCTGGTCGTTTTTGACTTTGACAAGGTCCCGAACTTGCTGATCTCTTCCTCCTTTTCTGCCAGGTACTCCGAAACAGTTTCCACCAGGCACTGGAGCTCATCCATAGGGTCCACGTACTCATCACTAGGCTCTTCCACTGGAGAAAGCATGGCCTCTGGAGCCCAACTCCCCACTTTACCTTTGCCAACCTTCTTATCCCCATAGCTCTCCTGATGAGCATGCCTCAGATGGTATTTCTCATTCCCAGAATTGTAACTCTCATTTTCAGAATGAATGGCTTCTGCCAGCGAGGCTATCTCCTCCAGCTCCTCTTCAGAGCCGATGGAATACTGCAGTTCATCCGAGCCACTGCTGTCATATTCAGCCTGGCTTCGAAGCCTCCTCTCTCCTTCAGCATTCTGGTATGCAACATATCTTTCCATTGTTGCTTCCACTTCGTTCTTTGCCCACATGTTGGTTTTGACTAACAGCCCATTTTTATAGGGGCGCAAGCAGGGCATCAACTGTCCACTCTCTTCTAGCTCCGCCGCCTGGGGTAACACAGGATCACTGTTCTGGTGCCTTATTCGGCCAGCAGAGTGAACCATGGAATCATCCCCAAAGCTTTCTGTCTCTTTGTCGATCCGCCTCATCTCTCCATTATGCACGCCATGGCCTCTGAACTTCTTCCTCCGTCTCCCGTCTAAGGTGTCAAACTCCTCTGGGTACCTAGGGGGAGCCACTGAGTCACACTCAACCTTGTGACTCGGGTAGAAACCAGCGATTACTGGCTCTCTACTGGCCACTAGCCTGTAAATGACCCCCCTGCTGTCACTCTCACTCTGCCAGTGTTCTGGACCCTCCTCTAGGCACTCTGCTGAAAGCTGCTTCCCTAACAACTGGTATTTAATGTCCCAGTCCTCCTCTCCCACCCGAGTGTCGCCTGGGATTATCCTAACCCTTCCTCTCTGGTTCAGGGAGCGAGGTCTTTCCAAAACAGGATAAAAGATAAAAACATTTACACATAAAATATGTTTTGTTTTTCCACAATGGAGGGATTATAAAGTAAAATGAGGAAACGAACAAAAATAATAGGAAAGGGGTGGAAAAGAAAAACAGAGAAACAATAATTTGAAAATAAATGGACAAACACTTCAGACACCAAATAATAAAGTTTTTGAATCAAAATACAATATACAAAAGCATAACCTGTAAGACAGAAAACAAAAAAGTTGAATGCAACAACAAACAAGACCACAAATCATAGCCCTGGTTCCCTGAAATAGAAAATGTAACTAAGGCTGAACGGGCATGTACCTCCTAAAGACCCGAATCCTGAACACTGTATACCAAAGCTGCTCACCAAGCTTGTGACGCAGTCATGACTCTGTCCCCCGAGGTATCAAAAGGACTGCGCTCACAGATCTCAGTGTTAATTAAGCAGACTTTTGCTATAGAGAATGCCTGCATCTCACTCACCCGCTTTGTGGAGGTGAGAGTAAGCAAGAAAATTTCAGCTCAGCTGAATGCAGGGGCTCAAATGGAGGCTTCATGGAGTGTATTAAGCACCACATTCAGCCTCCAGTGACGAACAATGTCCTTCATAGGCGGCCGAAGCCACCGAGCACCTTTCAAAAATTGCCCCGCCAGACAGTGAGCTCCTGGGGAGACCGAGTCAATCTTAAAACATGGCAAGCTGAAATAGCTGCCAGATAGACCATTAACCCTTAGCGGTCCATTTATTCAGTGCGTCTCAGGCGCATCAGGTGGAACTCATGGAACTCGTATGATGCTCCCTGAAAGGCGAACTGCAGCTACTTCAGAGCCATGACTGTCTCACAGGCTCAGTGAGCAGCGCTGGTATACAATGTTTAGGATTCGGGTCTTTAGGAGGTAAATACCCATTCGGTAATGGTTGCATTTCATACCTTGAAAGGGAACCACACATATTCTCCATCTGGGTTTTTTTTTTTTTTTTTTTTAAACGGAGATCAGATATTAAGAGACATTTCCAGCTGCATATATTCATTTTACTTGAACTATTCATGTTATGTGAAGCTAAAGAAAAAAGTTATGTTTATTCAGGCCAACTTCTCTGTGCCGACTGCCTAAAAAGAATAAACTGGATGACATATACATAAATGAAAGAAGTAGAAGTAGCATACTTTGTGGTATGTCATGTGCTTCCCAACCAGCATTTGAAAGTCCTCAGGTTTCCCTGTTGCTGGAAACTATCCCTTATACACCAAGTAAAATAACAGATTCAGATAAAGACAACTGGGGACTTAACTGATTACACACAGGCGCAGTTGTTTTTTAGGATTCAAACTTAGTTTACAAAACTACAGTGCTCACCAACTCGAGCACACCCCTGTGTGTTTGAATATGGCTCACTAGATATATTGAAGCAGGCACTGCTTTGACTGATCTGAGCAATCAAATGCTGCACTCTTTTCTGTTGATGCTGTGTGGCTAGACGTGGAAAGAGTTATTACAGAACCTGAAGCTCCCCTTTTCCCCACCCACCCCAATATCACAAACAGGCTCGCGATACTGAAGGCATGCAAACATCTGTCAACGGTCTCACAATTTCACAGGACCACCACATCACTCAACCGAAAGCACAAGGGCCAGGCTTGAAATGAACGTCCTGTTTTTGCTTCATACAACACTGTCAACGGTCTGGGACATCATTGGAACGCTGCACAATGCAACAGCCTCACAATTTCAAGGGACAGGTAAAGACAGCAATCGATTCTGCTACAGGATATTTGAGATCACGTTACTTGTACAAGGTTTTGAAAACCTAAATTTCAGGATTTAGGTTTCAGGATTCAGAGACATTCTTCTCCCGTCTGTAAAGCCACTGATTTCTTCTGCCCTCTAGTGGCAACTTGTTTAAAAGAGCAATCAAACTTTTAAAGGCCAATGTGATGGATATGTTACAATATAGTATATATACATAACCATTTTCATACGATATGTCATGAATAATTCATTCTTAGATGAACTCACTTACAAAATATTTTGTTTCTCAAATACAGAACATGCTTTTTTTTATGTATGTTAAATGTGTCACTGGTGTTTTTTCTTTTATATGAATGAAAATATATATATCCGGTCACGTTTACTTGTTCACTGCACTGTTCATAGGCCTTTTGTGTTGTTTGCTTGGTACAGGGGTTCATTTCAAGCCAATGGTGCATCGGGACACAGCAGAGGGAGGGAGAGATGGAGGTAGGGATGGATGGAGGGAGGGAGGGAGGAAGAACACCCACCTATTGGACAGCTCTAGAGAGTGCCGGCTCCCTAGTGAGAACTTGCGGCTGGTCAGCTGACTAGAGGCAGACTCTAGATCACTACGGCCATTCGCAGCGGAGTCAACACTGCTGTACCATCTTGGGAGAGGAAGGAAGAGGGGGGTGTGGAAGAGAAGAGGAGAGGAGAGCAGAAAAGAAAGATAGGAGCAAGGGGTAAAAATGGAAAGAGGACAGAATGAAGGAGGTGGTTACTTATTTGTAGATAACAGTTACTTTTCCATTGACTGGAAATCCAACGAGAGAGAGAGAGAGAGAGAGAGAGAACCCACATGGAAAGTAGTGGAAATGAATTCTCCCAGGGATCAACTTTTTAAACCTACCAAATGCTGAAGAAAAATCGACATCTTTTGATCTGTAAGTTCTTTTATTAGGTAAAAAAAATAATAATAAGTATTAGGAACTAGTGCCTTAGCCATTAAGTTTGACTTTAGTTTAGTTAATGTAAAAGCAGTTGCCTTGTCTCTGCTTTTTGTAAACTATTATCTGATCAGTTTTCAAGGTTTTAAGATTAACATTTATTTCCACTTGGGTAACAAAGCCAGGGTCTGGTCATTCTTTAATGACCCCCATCCACACCTGGTAATCTACCATCATTCAGACAGAATTGTTTGCATCATGCCTTACAAAAGAGCCCCACCAATATTCATGGAATGTGCCTGTGTGTCTCTGCGCATGTCTCTGTGTGTGTCTGTGACTTGACTGGGATTGCTGTACCTGATCTCTTTCTGGTCCCGGTAGTCCAGGTCGTAGCTCTGCATGGACTCGGAGTCCTTCGAATCTGCCTGGTGCTGCAGCCGGGGAGGGACAGGGTACTGGTGCAGGGAGGAGTTGGGCTGGGCTGTGGTGTGGTAAGGTGGGGGGATGCTGTTGCTGGTCTCGCTGCGGTAGTCGCTGTCCCGGTCATCCACTGCGCTGTCATGATCTTCCAGAGCTGTGGAGAGAGGGCAAGCTCCAAAAAGCAGCAGGGGAGAGGAGGGGAGAGTCTGAGGGAGTGCAAAGGATCCGCCCTGCCTCTCACCCACTGAACACCCCCGCAGAAGAACCAAGCACACACTAACACACACACTTACATGCACTCTTGTACTACTTGTTCAACATTCCTAAAGCAATCCCTATTTTGTCTTGACAACACTTACGGATGGTTCCACAGTTCTCTATTAGCACTAGCATTGGACTCCTTACCTTTAGGTAACAAGTGGAGGTTCAGTGCTAAGTCAGGGTCTGTGAAACCAGCCGTCAGTAATAGATTACAAAATAAATAAATCAATAAAAATACCATATTATTTTGCCAAAAGGACAAGAGTTTAAAAATGGACCGACAGCCACAGTTTCAAGCTCTATAAAACAATGCATCTGTATATAGAATTATTTTGATTTATATTTGTAACTTTCTTTAATTCACTGTAGGTGCCAATGTTATCTCTACCGTTAGTATTGCTAAATCAGTAAACAAGTCTTTAAAAACAATTTGTGAATATTCAATTACTCTGGAGAAAACTATCCTAGGCAAAATCAATGTAGCATTTTTTTTCATTACTATTAAAAAAAAAAGAATTAAATTATTTACCAAGGATTTTCAATTGTAAATATTTTGTACCAATCAAACATTTTGTTTCAGAAATGACTTACCCAGTATAACTGAATTGTGACAAGGGGATCTATTTTTGTGACCTAATCGGCAGCAGATGGTTTTGACATTGCGTTGTCTGGATCCGTGAAACAGACCCCAAGGTGTTAGAACAAAGTCTTTCCAAGGCCTGCTCAAGTCTCCCGCACGCACACACACACACACACACACGGTGATGGTGGGCTAGGACAGGGTTCACAGAGTGGAGGAAAGTAATGGGAGTCGGCCATTGTGACCAACACACACTATGCAAACTGAGCCAACATGGCGCTCCTTGGATGCAGTTCATTGCATTCTCCAGTCTACGAACCCTGAACAACATGGCGCTCCTGGGATGCAGTTCATTGCATTCTCCAGTCTACGAACCCTGAACAACATGGCGCTCCTGGGATGCAGTTCATTGCATTCTCCAGAACCCTGAACAACATGGCGCTCCTGGGATGCAGTTCATTGCATTCTCCAGTCTACGAACCCTGAACAACATGGCGCTCCTGGGATGCAGTTCATTGCATTCTCCAGTCTAGGAACCCTGAACAACATGGCACTCCTGGGATGCAGTTCATTGCATTCTCCAGTCTACGAACCCTGAACAACATGGCGCTCCTGGGATGCAGTTCATTGCATTCTCCAGTCTACGAACCCTGAACAACATGGCGCTCCTGGGATGCAGTTCATTGCATTCTCCAGTCTACGAAACCTGAACAACATGGCGCTCCTGGGATGCAGTTCATTGCATTCTCCAGAACCCTGAACAACATGGCGCTCCTGGGATGCAGTTCATTGCATTCTCCATGCTCCAGAACCCTGAACAACATGGCGCTCCTGGGATGCAGTTCATTGCATTCTCCAGTCTACGAACCCTGAGCATTCACGCTGCAATGAGGGGCGCAGGGTGCAGAATGGTACAGATTCTCTGCATGGGGTAGTGTGCGATATGAGAATGTAATGTCCACCCAAGGGGTGGGATGCTACAGAAATCCTGAGGGCGAAGCTGGAGAGGTTTATCCAGCACCCCGAGGGTGGGCATCACATTCTCATTTATTACACACTACCTCACGCAGTATTGTTTATAACCTCCAGTGAGCAATGTTTTTCCTGGCTGAGCGAGTGACAAAAGACCGCAGCTATGTGAGGTACGGCTGGAATTCCTTGGTCTGCCAGCTTGCCCTGGGGTAGCGCTCTGTTACTGGTGTTAATGAGCTGGTTATTACTGGAAATATCAACTGGATGAGCCCATTGCAAAACCTGCACACCACTTACTATGAAGTATTACTACAGGCATCTTATAGGGATTATATATACTTTTTTTCAGTGGCCTTTTCTCCCGGCTGGCCAATACTCTATGACACATGCATACCTAAACAAGGAAGATGCAACCAAATACTCAAACATACATATCTACCAAGTTTTTTAAATGTTTTTTTCTAACCTGACACTATACTTAACGTTAAATGAAAATCTGAGAACAAAATGGCTATACCCACATTGTATGCCTTTTTATTCTCATGAACCTACAGTACATTATAATGTGAAAACAAACGCGCACAACACACACACACACACACACACAGAAGTTTAGTGAGATTCCTGTTGCTCTCTCACATCACAATAGAGTCCAAAGGACAACCGACAGGAAGGGCTGCCTAGTCCAGCCTGCCTGTTAACAGATAGGGGGGGGGGGGTGACTGGGAGAAGGGGGCATGCATGCTCTCCTTGGTAAATATTCACAATATTCATGCATACAGCCCTCGGGACCTTCCAGACTGACCATGAGGGGAGTGGGTGGTTGATGAAACTGGGATGTCATGAACCTACATTAACCCCAACGTGGTGTCCAGACCTGCCCTGGAGAGAAGCCCTTTTAAAGGGAGCAGCCCCAACGCCAGCATCTGGCATCTAAGCAGCCCTGAAATATTAGTGCAGGGATGGATAGAAGGGATGGAAATGGAATGGAATGGGTGAACCTGGAATGGGTGAAACTGCTATGCAACAGGAGTCTCATTTATATCCCTGCTATCAAACACTCTGCTTATAATTCTCCCAAGACCTCCCTCCCCAATGCTCTGTAGCTGTATTAATATGTATCGGGACCCCTGTACTCTAAACCATGATAGGGTGTTATCATATAATGGTTTGTGAGGCATGTGGCTTCAAAGACGACCTTGTCGTGAAGATTAAGGAAACTGTTTGTGTGATTATATAGATTATATAGTAAATAACTATGACAAAGCTGAATATATGAGTGGCCTGAAGAAACCAGTTACAAAGTTTCCAGGGCTGTTGATAGAAGCACTCTATAGACACGCCCCCTCCACGGTTTATTGCACACCCTTTCAATCCCCCACTGGGGGGTAGTTTTTGTCAAGCTACAGTACAATGTCTCCATTGCAGCAGCTCCTTACCCAATACCCTGTACGTTCTGCTTACCCACATCTTACTGTTTTAAGAGCGCACCCCAATGCCTGCTCGTGCACGCGCTTGATTATAGGAGCACAAAACCCCTAGGAAGTCCATGCCAGTGCAGGACATCTTCAGACAGAGTGCAGAGACAGTTTGCACATGTCGACCTTACACCAGTGATCAGAGACATTTCAAAAGATATATGACTTTAATCATGAATGAATGAATGAATGAATGAATGAATGAAATTAAATTTACTGCCAGATTTGAATAACATCTACAAGCTAAGGAGAGCTGATATCTCCAATTTAATGCCGTTGGATAGTTAAGCAGAGCTCCTAGATTTGCTGATAGCAGTCAGTGAGAGATGAGAGATGAGAGGAGAGGAAGGCCCCCCCTCTATGCATGAATATCCTCTACAGGGGCTAGTTCATATCAGAACATGCAGAGGTAGGAGGCCGTTGGGGTACTTGCGGGGGGGGGGGGGGGGGACGACAAAAAAATAGAAGAGTTACATACTCTGCTGCTCTTCCCATCCGAAATAACTCCAGTTGCCTGGGTTGGGACGCAAATGTTAGCCAAAAAAAAACAAAAAAGGGGGCAAAAATGTAATATAGCTTAGGATTGTGGTCTTGGGGCTGGTAAAAAAAGAAAAAATCTTCTGGGGACTCATTTGAGTGGTAGGTTTCATAGACATATTACATGAAAGAAATTCAGTTATATACAGTGTGTGTGTGTATATATATATTTAAAGGGAGCAGCCCCAACGCTGGCGTACCATCGCAGGTGCCTCGACTTGTGAGAAGATGGGATTTCATTCTTTTTCATTTTTCTCATTGGGGTCCAATGAGATCTGCTGTCAAGACAACGTGGGGACACTTCCATGTTGCTGTACCAGAACGTGTGAAAGACCATCTGAAAGCAAGGCCTGCAAACGGCACCTAGTGCTGTTCCAGAAACAATCCAAGTACATGTTTATAGTGCTTTATAGGGAATGGATGGGCATTGTGCACAGTGCAATAATATGGATTAGATCTAAGATCTTCCATCATTCATACTCTGAGCGGAAATATTATATTAAGGATGACTTTACATGTGTCTCTGATTATGTGGTTTACTTGATAAAATGTCCACGTGGACTTGTATATGTTGGTGAAAGTACAAGACCTGCATTTCTGAGCATAACAGTGCGATTAGACGGGAGGATTTAAATTCCCCAGCAGCGAAACATTTTAAGGAAGCTAAACATACTGCATGTATGTTAAGATTTATGGTTACAGAAAAAAAAAAATAGGATGCCCACTAGCGGGGGAAATAGACATGCATTGTTGTTATGCCGTGAAGCTTTCTGGGTTTTTACATTGGATAGCCTGAGCCCTAAGGTACTCAAGGAAGACTATGACTTCAGCTGCTTTCTCCCTGATAGATACATCATTGCACACTTGTGCTTGGAATGTCTTAATTAATCACATGTGCAATGACTTAATTAATCACATGTGTATGTGCAGCCATGAATACTTTTGGAAAATGGAATTAAATTAATTAAGGTAATAGTGAAATGTATGATTATAAAGTAAAATAAATATGCATTGTTTTCAAATATTTGTATTGTATCTTAATAGTACTGTTTGCAGATATCATGATGACTATTTGAATGGTTCATTTTGAATGACTGAATCACTAATGAACTAACTGAGGTCATGTGCTAATGTATTTTAATGGGGAGTGCTGTGTATTCACTACAGCTTGATCAAGGCCATCTGGCTGAAACATTGCTGTCTTTTTAATTTAGTTCTTTTTAAATAATAAAGAATGGAAATTTGATCTACGATCGATTATTAAAATCTACTATTATCAATATTGGAAGTGATTAAAGAACCCTCTCTATATTGCTTTGTAACATTGCTTTAAATGCTTGTTGCAGCCTCTGGGTTTTGAACACAAATAAAGTGCATGCTGTTACATTTAGAAATACTAAAAACATGCTTTCTTTTCAGTGATTCAAAATGTAGCACACTACTGAATTGAGTGTTTTATAGTTCTGGATGGCATACTGCTGACATAATTGATCTAGGAAAGCTATAGGTCTGGAGCCACACAGAGCCCTGAGCCACACAGAGCCCTGAGCCACACAGAGCCCTGAGCCACACAGAGCCCTGAGTGTACAGGCAGGGATATCTGCTCAATGGCTTTCGTGAGTAGAGTTCTAGTTTAAAGGTATTGTTAGTTCGTATCCCACCCAAATCCAGGTAAATAAATATTTTTATTCTTTATTTGATTTTTCTTGCCATTTGACCCAAAGCAACAATAAAATCGTTGTAGTTTTAGAATCATAATTTCACTACGCAGGGAGAACACTTTGACAAAGGGAGATTTCTTATTTTAGATACAACGCCATTTCAGAAGTATAACATGACACAATTTATCTCAATGCAACAGTGTGGTGTGTCTGATAGCAAAGAAAAAACAAACAGTCTTAACTGATTTCAATATCCAAACCATTGTGGTTATGAACCCGATACTGCAGGAACACACACAGCACACAGGCAGCAGTTAGTAGTGAGCTTTGTTGTAAACTCTACAGCCCCTTTAGTAACAATTTAAGGCACAGAACTAAACGTTCATTACCAAAGTGTCTTTATGATGTTCGTTATGATGTTAGCCATCACAGAGTGTGGTTCTGGGTTCTCATGATCCAATATGGAGTTTTTATTTTTCTCTATATCTATCTTTATCTGGCTTTCAAACTTGCTTTGAGCTTGTCTGAATAACCCGAACTATCTAACCTTGAACAGGCTTCCTAATTCCATTGAAACCATGTGACAAAGTAACCTTTCAACTCTGCTGGCTTAACATTAACCACACATAGAGAGGGTGAGTCGGTGAGGACCAGCCAACCAAGTTTCCAAGACAAGCTCACAGACAGGTAAAGACAGGCAGAGAGAAAACATATAACTCAATTCAGTATCAACAGAACCCAGAACCACTCAACATAATTACAAACATCATAAAAAGACAAGGGGAAGGTGAAAAAGAACTAAAATGACATTTCAGATGACATGCTCTTTAACAAGTCTGTTTTGTTTCATCAGTGGTTAGTTATTATATACAGTCATACATATAAAGCAATAACAAAAAGCTACATGGTACCCCTATACACACACACGCATACGCACACGCGCACGCACGCACGCACACACACACACACACACACAGAATACAGATGACTCTGCAGAGGCTGCCTTGTATCTCAGTACTGCTGACAGAGATAGAGTTTTAAAGCTGGTTTATTACAAAAACCAGGAGGGACAGTGGCGCTCCAGGACCAGGATTGACCCCCCTGCCTTATACGAATGTGTATAAATGTACAGTACAGTTATCTTAATACCACTCATGTGTCCCGTCTGAATTACTAAGGTAACTGTAAAGTACACAATCACAAACTGCAAGAGTATTCAATGAGAAGCTTAAAGGATTTCAATACAATGCTCTGTATGGAGATGACAGGCGGCCACCTAGTGGTGAGAGCAGCTAGAACCGCTAACCTGTGTGCCCATGCAGCTGACAGTAAGGTCTACAGAAGTGAGTGAGGCACTGAGGATATGAATATGGTGCAGCAGTGTGACCTGAGCTTGTGTAGAATCTGTACTGTGAGGGAGTATGAAACTGGATGCAGGTCCCCAGTTGATTTGTAAGCACCAAACAAACAAGAACTGTTTGGGGAAGAATCTGCATACATGAATCCAATTCCACACCCCACCCTGACTGGTCCTACCCTAGTCTGCTCTCCTTGTGCACCAAGCTGCTGCAGAGTGCATGGGTCTCCCAGAGTCTCTGAGGGTCTTCCCAGGGCTCCCAGGTTCTGAGGGTCTCCATGGGTCTCCCCTACCAGGCTGCCTCTGCAGGACATCCGTAACCCCATTGCACTTTATATGTTCTTTCGCCTGACATGAAGCAGCATTGACAGTGCATGGTGGTCATGTGTCTGCATGCCCTTAAAAAGTGTAGTTCTAACTTACAGCACTGGGAGGCAGCGGTGGGTAGTGGCTTCTTCTGAACTTCCTCTTGCAGTGAATACTGGGGATAAGAGAATCCAGTGTGGGTTAAACACATCAGCACACCAACCTGCATGCAAAACACACACATGTAAAGAGAATACGAGCGCTCACTCAAGAGCACACACTTTACTGAAAAACTGGTGTATGTGCATATGTCAACTATTACAACATGCAGAAACATGAAAAATGTAATTATGAGCGCAAACCTGGAAGCACTTCGAGAACTATGATAACAAAAATAGAAGCACTTTGAGAACTATAAAGCACTAGTAAAAAAAACAACACAAGAAATAAAAACACATTAACCACAAAAACAACACGCAAAGGAAAGATACACTAAGACAAAATCATTCACAAATAAAAAGAATAAACAGGAGAATTATTCATATCAGAACAATACACTCCAGTACTTCAAAACCAAAAGCACAGCAGTGAACAATCAAAAAGATACAAAACAAAAATTTGTGAAAAAACACAAACACACCCACACTAGTAGGTAAAGCTGTCAATAAAACCAATGTCAATTCATACATCCAGTAAGCACACAAACTAACAAGTCAGAAAAACACAGGATACAAATCTGCTAGAAATACCCCCCCGCCCCGCCCCGCCCCCTCGCCTCACACCCGCCCCCCCTCCCTCGGCCCGCCCCCTCGCCTCACACCCGCCTCCTGCCCCCCCGGCCTCCCCCCTCGCCTCCCCCTGCCCCGCCTCACACCCGCTTCCGCGACCTCCCCCCCGGCCCGCCACCTCGCCTCCCCCGCAGTGCAAAATTGTTTGGGCTTCCAAATATTCTTTCACAGAGTTTATATGCAGTAGCACTATTACAGTGAAAAAAAAAAAAAACACTCCTAAATGAACACAAAAACAAGTCACACACAACATGCACACATACCTAATTAACTTTGTGTGAACTAGGGCACTGACACCAATGCAAAGTGAAAAAAAAATCCCATGTAAAAGCATTTATATCAACATTTCATCCAAGTATTTCAGTGGTGCACAAAACTCAAAACAATATAACTCCTGATGTAAAAATGCATACAGATGAGCAATCATGTCTCTAAAAGATGTTGATTTGCAGTACTGCATTAGTCTGCCTAGATGGCGCTCTTGCTTAAGAAACACCAGTAAGTCTGCAGCTACACTGTAGCACTTGTTGCAACAGCATCCACCTGACGGCATTGATAAGTACACAGGGTATGAAACTGGCACTGCACCCAGTCCTGGGTTTCAGCACTCCCTGCTTTAGGTGCTGTATATTATTGAAATGAGCAGGGGCCAGGAGTTTGAACAATCAGACCCCTGGTAAATCTGATGCACACAGCTAAGTCTCACCTGAGTCTGTAGGTTTACTAATAGGAGTTGTCCATGCAGCTTCTGTATAAGGGAGGAACACTTGCATCAAAACTGAGATCCTTTAAAATAACGAATTAATTTAGAAGTTCTGAAACCCAGGGCTGGGTGCAGAGCCATATCTTATCTGTTTATAGCGCTGTGCGGCCATTCCATTCAATGGGGATTAGCACTGGGTGCAGAGTAGGGTCTGTATTTAGATTCTGTCCCTACCTCGTCGTGGTCTCGCATGGTGTTGATCTGCTCTAGTTTGCTGGGTGCAGAGTAGGGTCTGTATTTAGATTCTGTCCCTACCTCATCGTGGTCTCGCATGGTGTTGATCTGCTCTAGTTTGCTGGGTGCAGAGTAGGGTCTGTATTTAGATTCTGTCCCTACCTCGTCGTGGTCTCGCATGGTGTTGATCTGCTCTAGTTTGCTGGGTGCAGAGTAGGGTCTGTATTTAGATTCTGTCCCTACCTCGTCGTGGTCTCGCATGGTGTTGATCTGCTCTAGTTTGCTGGGTGCAGAGTAGGGTCTGTATTTAGATTCTGTCCCTACCTCGTCGTGGTCTCGCATGGTGTTGATCTGCTCTAGTTTGCTCTGTGCAGAGTAGGGTCTGTATTTAGATTCTGTCCCTACCTCGTCGTGATCTCACATGGTGTTGATCTGCTCTAGTTTGCTCTGTGCAGAGTAGGGTCTGTATTTAGATTCTGTCCCTACCTCGTCGTGGTCTCGCATGGTGTTGATCTGCTCTAGTTTGCTCTGTGCAGAGTAGGGTCTGTATTTAGATTCTGTCCCTACCTCGTCGTGGTCTCGCATGGCGTTGATCTGCTCCAGTTTGCTGGTCCAGTATTGCGCTTCCTCTTCTGGGATATCTGACAAGGAGAAGATAAAAGTTGGTATCCAGCTGCGATGATATTAAAGGATAAGACAGGAGTTGCATTATGTGTGATCGGTTGCCATTCATTAAACCTTACATTACAATACAATTAATTGACTCTTATATAGGGCGCTGCATGTCAAGGCATGGGAGCTTCACATTGAATATTTAAAAGATCACTTGTGAGCTTATAAATCAGTTCCAGCTCAGAAAAAGCACACTGAAAAAAAAAAAGAAACCAGTGTGTTTTCAATCTAGTGCTGGCTTTCCTGGTACCACCTGGGATTGAATTCCATAGGCGGGCACAGCAACTAAAAGCCTGGCCACGGTCACCACACTGGGGACAAAACATCCAACACCACGTCATACAGCATTTAAACTGCATGAAGGATTAACCTGGCAGGCTCTGTGCTGCATTGTCAACAAACTACAAGCAAATGACCACCCCTCTATAGAACTGACCCACCATGCTGCCCTTATACGAGGGAACGTGGTTAGGCGGCTAAGAGAAGTGATCGACCCGCTTTGAACTGGGCTAAAAGCAGAGCTTTCAAAGGGCTTGTATGAAAGAGGGGCCCGCTGTGTAGCGTTTAGCGGGGCAGACGTCTTACATAACCAGACATCAAGGCGTCAAGGCCACAGAGAAGCACAGCTGCTTCCTCAGATGCTGACCTTTTACATTCAAACTTGTTTCTAAGGCACTGTGATCAGAATACAGCAGCTTACTCTGGATTTCACTTCCCGTTTGATCAGTCAGGGGCCAGTGCACATTTCATAATCATTGTCCCCCCAGAACAATTTTTGTCTGGGGATGTATTATGACTGTGCGGGAAAGGATTGGGTTGGGTTTGGTTATTTTATTTGTTTTCATAGTAAAAGTGATTTGATGGATTTCATCAAAACATTGTTTCATACTTATGAATTAATTGTAATCATTTACAATGAAAAGCACTATAAAAAGTATTTATTATTATTATTATTATTATTATTATTATTATTATTTATTAACAATTCAAACCCAGTGCTATTTTTCACATCATACCAGTGCCATCCTGGCTCCACAGTGTCTTTCCTACACCGCATTGACAGTGCTATGGCATAGGTTTGGCTCCTACTTTTACTATGACTTCTGTATCAACATTTCTACGCAATAATAAATCTGAATCCTATATGAAGTTGAGTCGATCACCATCCACTGCTTGCTTGGATCTGTGCGGCTAACGCAGCAGGCACACAGCAGGTGAGCAGCCGTCATCTAAACAGTGTAATGAACCCCTCACCCCCCGCCCGCACCCTACCCCCTCAAGTGCGTGTGACACACAACCATCCAGTGACGTCTGATCAGCAAGGGTCTAATTAGGATGAGAATCCAAGTGCACAAACTCCAAGGACTGAACCAAGCCTGTAATTATACAGTGATCACCCCACCATCTGCATCTCCAAATCTACCCAGAGGAACACATTCTTCTGAGAAAAGATCATTTTCTCCAATTAGACTGGGTCGCGTGAGTACATGTGCTTCCTTCTTTACTTAGTTTTCTGATTTACAAATCAAAAGACATGAAAACAGTGAATTAGTGAAGGCTCTTATACAGTAAAATTACTGAATAGTAAAATGAACAGCAGGGATGGAAATGAGACTCCTATTGCATTGCAGTTTCATCCATTCCAGACAAGCTTGATTCGCCAGTGTAGAGTTAACAAGCTCAGGTGTGTCTTACTAACTAATAGTAAAACCAGAACTGGATCACACTGCTATGCAATTTCCATTCCTGAACAATATTAACACTGCCACAGAAATGATTTTCCAGACCCCCTGTCAGCTGGTTAAGATGCTCCCTTTTTGTTTCATTGTTTGGTTGTTTGTATGACATCATGAGAGAGATCAGAGGGACAGCCTCCAGTGAATTTTCACTGCTAAAGTCTCAAAACAAACACACTCCCAGCATTACAAAGCCTTTTGTTGTCAGAATCGAGACCCGACAGATTACATCAACCATAAATCATAAAGTATTTACAGCTTGGGCTGGAAAAACAAGTTGCTTCATAACTGGTCCCCTATTGTTTATACACTTTGTATCCCTATAAAAACAAAAATCGCACAGATCATAAGGATGATCCTCAATCTCAAATTTCCACACATCCATAGGTTATGGGTTGTAGTTGGAATACCAAATGGTTAAACAAAGTGACTTGTGGGGAAAGGACACACACAGACAGACATACAACCAATAGACAACTAGACATACATTCTATAAAGATGCAAAGACAGAGAGACCAATTGGCAGGTGGACACAAAGTCACTGAGATGCACAGACAGATTGACGAGACATTTAATGATACTTCAGGGCAGGGCAGGGCAGGACACAGACAGAAAGACAGACAGACAGGGAGCACAGAGAAACAGACAGACAACACAAGCCCACTCAGCGGCAGGGAGCAGGACCTTACCGAAGGGCAGCTCGAACCGCGTGTCCAGCAGGAGACGGTGTGGCGTGGGGTTCTTGGTGCCGTAAATCTCATCCTCCTTCATCAACACCTCTGCGTCCAGCACAGCCCACTCCCCCGGGCCCTCCTGAGAAACGAGAGAGAAAGACAGCACAAGAGAGACCATGAGAGAGAGAGAGAGAGAGAGAGAGAGAGAGAAAGAAAGAGATCAGACAACAACCCTGAATCCAGCTGGGCCTGCTATTCAAACTTCAACTTTGCATAATACATTTTGCAGTTTTCCCATGGTTATACTATGCATTTACCATTGTTTGCCATGTTTTACCATACCGCTCAATCTTTACCTATGCTTTACCATGCTTTCACTGTGCTTTATTACATTATGATTTGTAACAGGGGAGATCTGTGCTGACTGTCTGGCGCATGCGTGGTTCTGCAGGAAGAGGGCAGCAGACCTGTAAGATCCGCCTGTCAGTCATGGCGATGACACGGAGAGATGTGGAAGAGGATGTGTTGGATTTCCCTCTCTCTGAGTGGGTGAGAGGCGGGCCTTGGGGGATTGCTCAGCCCATAAGTACTGCGTTTGGTTATTCATTCGGGTGGCCGTGATTGGGAATAGCCAGAGAAACTGGCTGAGAACACCAGTGTAAACAAAGACCAGGCAGGAACGCCAGCGGTTGAAGAGATGACGAAACAGGCAAGTATGGCTGAGGAAGACAGCCCGTCTTAAACAAATAAAACAAGAATTAAAATTAATTATTACACACCTGAGGGGATGCGTGTAGTGATACGGGGAACTCTGGCCACCCCAGTGTATAGAAAAAAGCCGAGCGTAGGACGGAGACCCGAGCTGACCAGCATAGCGGCAGTGGGGGCACTGCGTAAGCAGCGCTTTTGTTTTGTAGTTTTATGACTGCGTTTTATTTTCAAATAAATCAAAAGATCGAAGGGCCACACCAAGATAACACCATCTTAGACAGCATAAAGGACCAAAGGGCCACAGCAAGATAACACAATCTTAGACAGTGTGAGGCAGAACCAGTGTGGGGCTGAGGTCAGTGGCTACTTAACCAAGGTGCGCTCAGCTCAGCTCACTTCTCTCTTCTCTCTTTCATTACGACTAGTATTGGAGACTTGTCGATCGAGGAGTTCTGGCAGATCAAACCTACAGTATTGCATTATATTATTTTGTTCTGTTATGTTTTGAACTTCAGTTTTGCTTAGTGCAGTTTGCATATGAAAGTGTGATCTGTACTGTTTTGCTTTGAGCGTTCTTTCTGTTTCCAAAATTAAACTTGAAAAAAACAAACTAATATCTGAAGAAAAGAACTGGGCATTTATTTCATCAAGAAACAACTACTCACTACTTTTAAAAAACTACTTCAATCAGGGTCTGTGAAACCAGACATAAGTCTCTTTATTTCTCCCCATAAAGCTAATAAACTCCTGCCCACTGCTGCAGGGACTCAGGAGGTTAGTAAATATCAGATGTCTACTGATTTGTATTCCCCACAGGTGAAATGGAAGTCAGAGGCAGTTAAAGTCTTGGCCGGTTTACACCAGCTCGGACTTGATGTTAGAAAGACAATGAGCACCTGTAATGCAGTATTGATTTGGAAGTCGCACGTGGTGCCCTGATGTAAGTGGACAGGGTGTTAAGCACCTCTCCTGTGCAATCAGCTCTCCCACAAGCACAGCTGCACACTGCCTCTGACACTGGCCCTGCCACTAATTCCTGCCTCTCCCTCAGCCTGACACAAAGATTAGTCTTTGTTGGGGAAAAAAATAAATAAATCACACAGCAACACAGCTGCTACAGTTTAGTACTTAGGAGGAATTCAATTCCAAGACACTGAATGATGGACAGCGACCCCTGCTGGAAGGAGGTGGGATTGGCGCAGCTGTAGTCTCCCCCCACAGCCACGAGAAGAGCTCAAACTGTGTGGGAAATCTAGTGGTCAGGTGGTAAAACTATGAGAAACCAAGTCACGCTGAAAACACTAACATCAGAATTTAAGATTGTACCTTAAAATGCAATCCTATCTATCCCAAATGATTACCCCGTCCTCCAGCCAGTTTTACTGAGATGCACAAAGATGCAAAATTTATATACAGACGTGCTCAAATTTGTTGGTACCCCTCCACAAAAACGAAGAATGCACAATTTTCTCTGAAATAACTTGAAACTGACAAAAGTAATTGGCATCCACCATTGTTTATTCCATATTTAATAGAAATCAGACTTTGCTTTTGATTTTTTATTCAACATAATATTGTAAATAATAAAACAAATGAAAATGGCATGGACAAAAATGATGGGACCGCTAACCTAATATTTTGTTGCACAACCTTTAGAGGCAATCACTGCAATCAAACGTTTTCTGTAGCTCTCAATGAGACTTCTGCACCTGTTAACAGGTAGTTTGGCCCACTCTTCCTGAGCAAACTGCTCCAGCTGTCTCAGGTTTGATGGGTGCCTTCTCCAGACTGCAAGTTTCAGCTCTTTCCATAGATGTTCGATAGGATTCAGATCAGGACTCATAGAAGGCCACTTCAGAATAGTCCAATGTTTTGTTCTTATCCATTCTTGGGTGCTTTTAGCTGTGTGTTTTGGGTCATTATCCTGTTGGAGGACCCATGACCTGCGACTGAGACAGAGATTTCTGACACTGGGCAGTACGTTTCGCTCCAGAATGCCTTGATAGTCTTGAGATTTCATTGTGCCCTGCACAGATTCAAGGCACCCTGTGCCAGGCGCAGCAAAGCAGCCCCAAAACATAACCGAGCCTCCTCCATGTTTCATTGTAGGTATGGTGTTCTTTTCTTTGAAAGCTTCATTTTTTCGTCTGTGAACATAGAGCTGATGTGACTTGCCAAAAAGCTGTCCAAAGGGCATTCTCCAAGAAGGATTGTGGCTTGTCAATATGCATTTTAGCAAATTCCAGTCTGGCTTTTTTATGTTTTTCTGTCAAAAGTGGAGTCCTCCTGGGTCTTCTTCCATGGAGCCCACTTTCGCTCAAAAAAGCAACGGATGGTGCGATCACAAACTGACGTACCTTCACCTTGGAGTTCAGCTTGGATCTCTTTGGCAGTTATCCTTGGTTCTTTTTCTACCATTCGCACTATCCTTCTGTTCAATCTGGGGTCGATTTTCCTCTTGTGGCCGTGCCCGGGAGGTTGGCTACAGTTCCATGGACCTTAAACTTCTTAATAATATTTGCAACTGTTGTCACAGGAACATCAAGCTGCTTGGAGATGGTCTTGTAGCCTTTACCTTTACCATGCTTGTCTATTATTTTCTTTCTGATCTCCTCAGACAACTCTCTCTTTTGCTTTCTCTGGTCCATGTTCAGTGTGGTGCACACAATGATACCAAACAGCACAGTGACTACTTTTCTCCATTTAAATAGGCTGAATGACTGATTACAAGATTGGAGACATGTGTGATACTAATTAAAGAAACTAATTAGTTTGAAATATCACTATAATCCAATTATTTATTATCTTTTCTAAGGGGTACCAACAAATGTGTCCAGGCCATTTTAGAATATCTTTGTAGAATAAGCAATAATTCATCTCTTTTCACAGCTGCTTTGCTTTATTCTATGACATACTAAAGGCATGCAAGTATACATGATAAAATAGCTTTTAATTTCATCACTTTTCAGGAGGAATGAAGCATTATTTCAATGAGCTGTAAGGGTACCAACAAATTTGAGCACGTCTGTATATATAAAAAAAATGTACCTTGCAGAATTGTTCTTGTTAAATGTGTGTTTTGTTTTGTTTACTTTCTTTTGTAAATCCACATTGGCAAATTCAATGTAAGCTTTGAAGTATTACCTCACACCTTTCTCAAGGAAGAATGTGTTTGAATTCAATCAGCGCACTGGTGGTATTTTAAATATCAGACAGTAAGCTTCTTTCCACTTTTGGAAACATTTGGGAGTTAATGTTGGTGTAACCTCCACACCTGCAGTTGTGATTCCAGTATTTATGAGTGTGTGTGTACTGTATGTGAGGCCAGATTTAATAGAAAACTTTTAGAGCTTCATGATTGGGGTGATACATGCCCTCCTGGAGTTGAGAAACACTTCATTGCGTTAATGCAAGACACGCCTGTGTGAGAGCGCCATGTGCCTGGAGGGAAGGCTGGTGCCTCACCTCCTCGGACTGCCGGATGCTCCGCAGAGGGATCCAGACGGTCCCCACCATGGTGTCCCAGATCAGCCCCTTGTTCCACACCTCTACGATCAGGCCCAGGTCCAGACGACTGATCTCGCTGCAGACACAGAGGAGGAGAAACATTGCGTTACTTATCTATCAATGAGTACAGATACAGAGGAAGTATATCTGACTTTAAACACTCAATTATATTCCAGGGTTACAGAACGGAGAGCGTCTGTGTAGGAGGCAATATCAGCATTGCATTGAACTTTGCAGTTGAAGGGAACCGTTCCCATACTGACAATAAAGCATGGTAGAATGGTTAATATTATGAATAAATAACCTGTGATATGAAACTGAAAGATCCCCAGCATAATGAGTAATCCTAAAAAATAAAACAGAGTTATTCTAAGATATGAATAATTCGTTACTTACAAACCCAGGTTCTTAAAACATCATGTAGATTTTATTTGAATTTAGAGATATACAAAGTAGAGGGCCGGCTCAAGCATCATAATGCATATCGTATCACAACATTAATAGTGTTTCACTTCCCCTTGTTTAACTGCGATTGCACTTAAATCTTGCATGTTGTATTTGTATACAGTGAGAGTGTAGACAGTACTGACATTTAAAGAGGTTTCTATGTGCCTTCATACCAGTAAAACAGAATGCATACAACTCCATGCTGTTCCGTTAAACCAGGAGGATCTTGCTGCTTTAATTTCTGCAGGTTGCAATTGCACGCACAGCAGTACCTTGCTGCTTCCCCTTTAAGCTGTCTGTCTGCCAGTTCTCATTGCTGGTTTTTATCTCGATAGACGCGTAAAGTTGGCAGCTGTGGGACTGTGGCACTCCAGCGTCTGACATTTACCAATGGACCGGTCTTTATGCACCGCCAACCCAATCACCAGGATAAATGGCCTTGTGTAAATTTATTTCCTTTCTTTACAGATGAAAAATGAGCCACTACAGACCTCCGCTTTCCATGACAGCAGCTCAGACTGCAGGAAGCTCCCATGAAATGCTGGGGTTCATAGCGGATGTAATAATAAAGACCCAGAGTTGACATATTTTATGGACTTTTTCTGTAAATTCCTTAAAGTATCATTAGGGCCAGGATTTGAGCAATAAATTATTATGGTCTTCATTACTGATATCTTTTTTTAGAACGATGCTGCTGGTTTTCTGTTCCCATTCATTCACTTCAATGTGTCAACGATGTTGCAGGGAGGGAGCATGATCTGTATACAATGCAATGCTCACAAGACAAATCCTCTTTCTTAGGTCGGATGCTCCCAGTAAAGTTAAAAACCTGAGCAACACTCAATACACCAGCATAGAGATATGACTTTCACTGTGGCACTGAGTAACCATCCCATCCCCCCGATCATCATTTCTCTGGTGTTCCATTATTTCCAATAACATCTTAACTGTAAATTGTACCAATTGCTATGTGAAGTGGACAAAAACCTAATTATAAATCCATCATCGTAAAAAACAAAAAAGCTATGAAAGTGGGTCAAACTCAGCTACTGTACGTGCTCTGTAATTCAGCACCCTGCCAAGCATCCCAATCAATATTATTAGATTGACTGGCTTCATTCGTCTATAATACCCATCCTCTGGGCAGCGACAGCGTCTGTGTTTTACTAGCTTGTTCTCTGCCCCAAATGAGACATTGCAATAAAACCAGTGGCAGCGTGCAAGAGAAGGAGGCATTAAGATCCCAGTCTAACGGAGATCATCGGAGGTTTTTATTACCTGCGCCATCTATATATCTATTTATCTTCTTTAACAACAAGAGCGTGAGGCCTGATCCTGCCTGAAATGTACAAGCTCAGGGCATCGAACACTCCTCCTGCTTAATGAATCAGTCCTTCAACCATTTTTAATTGTAATTCCCAATTAAAAAGCAATTAAAATGATCCTTAAGCATTTAGCTGCTGCGCTAGTAAACGAGCATCCTCAAGCAGAATGCTCTCTCGTGCATTAGCTAAATCTCTCAATTAAAACTGGCCGTCTGTTCTGTACTGTTGCTTAACACAGAGACAGCTTTGTCCAAAT
This sequence comes from Acipenser ruthenus, assembly GCF_902713425.1. Classification (NCBI taxonomy): domain Eukaryota; kingdom Metazoa; phylum Chordata; class Actinopteri; order Acipenseriformes; family Acipenseridae; genus Acipenser; species Acipenser ruthenus. The sequence continues at coordinate 3,074,690 of NC_081189.1, forward strand.
AGAAAGACTGATGTATTTGCATTTATATTGTTATCAAGTGCGTCACAACTAGTTTATTTTTGTACTATAAAAAGAAGAGTAAACAAGGACAGTAAGATTAAAGGATAATCCTAACAAGGTGACATCAAATCAAACCCCTCCGTGTACAGAATGGGTTTTAAAGTAACTGCAGCTAAAAAAAGGATTCCTAAATCTTACCTTTTTTGCACTTACATTATCGACATAGGGCTCAGAAATGCAGTTTGGTAAGAAACACATGTACTGTGCTTAAAATGGAAGCTCCGACTTTCTCGGACTTTTTCACAGGAAATATGTTATACTTGCACTTCCTGCTGATAGCATGTCCGTCAACAGAGGAAGCAGTCGATTGGTTATTGTCTGGAAACAAAACACTGAAGGGGTGGGGCCCATCACACCCTCCAGGTAGACTGACCAAGCAAGTGAAATGTTTAACCAAGTGTAGTACCAGATACCGCATTTTAAAATGTTTACAATAGCATGTGTTTCTTTCAAAACTGCACATGAGACCAACATAGTGAATGGAAGTGCGCTACATGTCTGATTTCTGGGATCATTTTGTTAGCAATAATCCTTAAGGGCTAACTGAATAGAAACTTGAGGGTCTGGTGTTTCTGCAGATCTTGTGTGTTCAGATGTTGGTCCTCCAATCTGTGGAAGTTTAATTATTAACGCCATTGTTACTGTGTTTTGAATAGGATTTCTTGTAGATTTCTTGTAGATTAGGGACACAGGAAGACAGATTATTCAAGCTCCCCTGCCTTATAATATGTCCACTGTCCACAACACTGCTCAAGAAACTTCACACTTTGCATTACACACACTATCACTTAGTGTCTAGGCTATACACTATACATTATAAAATAATGGGTTGCCTATTACACATTAACTCAAGTGATGTCACGGTCAGAAACAAAGGCCTGCAGAACACCAGGTTACTTTTGAAGATCTTGCAGATATAATTGCATCCTGTAAACAATTGCATTTCAGCAGCGCAGGCGCTACAATTGCATCCTGTCATTATCTGACATCTTTATTCCCTCTGTGCTTTGAACGGCAATCTGTCAGAAGGAGAGACAGGGAAAAGTAGCAGGTTTCTGACGAGAGCAGCTGTTTCAGGCGGTTTTCACATATTGCTGGTGGCATCTCCACAAAACTGTCTGGAAATGAATATGAAATACTGACAAATCAAGGACTATCCATAGTACAGTAAAGAAAAACGAATCGCAATAATCAACTACCACCCCAACGATCAAACCCCTGGATCCTGATCACAGGAGTAACATACTGGAAATCAGAAGGATGTCTGTGACAGCTTCGTTTTGAGAATGACAGGATGTCACACTATGGGTTTATTCAAGTCTACATATGGTGTATATATAATCAATGTGGCAACTATTCTAATTTTTTAATAAAACACAAAATGAGTGAAAATCTCTTGGTCGTTAACATCATGTTTTACAGTACTTAATTACAGGTAGCTCTGAATCTCTGGACCGATTAAAATACACTTTCAAATACTGTAACTTCTTACCAACTTTCCCAAATGGCGGGACTCATTCACACACAGTTACAATATGCTTGTCCCCTTTTGGGTCAACTTCTGGTCAAACATGACCTGTCAACTCCACTAGAAAGACTGAGATTCAACCCAATGAGGCAGATATCCAGCCTTTCACAAGTATTGTACCCCAGGGGCTTAGCGTGTGTGTGTGTGTGTGTGTGTATTGTGTGTGTGTTTTCAACTGCTTCCCTCAAGGGAGACATCTTACTGGCTCATCTGAACAGGGGAGCTGAGCAGCTCAGTGAGAAACACAAACCATTGTGTGCAAAAATGAGGCACAATAATCTCTTTAAAGCATATGTAAAAAAAAAATTAAAAAAAAGTAAATGTTAATTAACAATCTGTGGTATATTGTAAGTTTAAAGACATACATGTCAAACTATTTCAATTCCAGGCAATCCCTAGAAAAGATTCCCATAGTAAAAGCATGGCAAAGTGTAAAAGCACAGCGAAAGCATGGTAAATCATAGGCAAGTATTGTAACGTACAGAGAGGTACAGTATAGTAAAGTAAATGCATTGTATAACCATGGGAAAAACATGCTAAAACTGCAACTATTCCATGCAAAAACACTGAGATAAAAGAAGGGATTCGTGTCAATGGCTGGTTGGATTTGCTCCAACATAGATATGCTTTTTATTGTTTCATTGAGCAGATCCACACAACCAGCACTATACAGAGATGACAAAGATATCCGTTAGCATGGTGTATTATACATCAATTGGCAAGCTAGGAACCATTCTCTACTTTTTACTGGGTCTCAGCTTGTACCACAGCATCTCACAGCCTACAAGTCCCTCAGCTCTGTCTCTCAGACTGCACTGCCTCCCAATCTCCAGCTCCAACCACAAGAACACACTGCCTACCAGTCCCTCAGCTACAACCACTAGGCCACACTGGCCTCCAGGTCTTGTGAATGAGGGGGGTGATGGAGAGTGGCTGTCAGAAGTAATAGCTGGATTAAGAGGGGGTCACAGCCTGTGGGGTGAGGGATTGAAGAGACTCAGCAGTAATGGCTGGATTAAGAGGGGGTCACAGCCTGTGGGGTGAGGGACTGAAGAGACTCAGCAGTAATGGCTGGATTAAGAGGGGACCACAGCCTGTGAGGTGATGGACTGCAGAGACTCAGCAGTAATTGCTGGATTAAGAGGGGATCACAGCCTGTGGGGTGAGGGACTGCAGAGACTCAGCAGTAATGGCTGGATTAAGAGGGGATCACAGCCTGTGGGGTGAGGGACTGCAGAGACTCAGCAGTAATGGCTGGATTAAGAGGGAATCACAGCCTGTGGGGTGAGGGACTGCAGAGACTCAGCAGTAATTGCTGGATTAAGAGGGGATCACAGCCTGTGGGGTGAGGGACTGCAGAGACTCAGCAGTAATGGCTGGATTAAGAGGGGATCACAGCCTGTGGGGTGAGGGATTGAAGAGACTCAGCAGTAATGGCTGGATTAAGAGGGGATCACAGCCTGTGGGGTGAGGGACTGAAGAGACTCAGCAGTAATGGCTGGATTAAGAGGGGACCACAGCCTGTGAGGTGATGGACTGCAGAGACTCAGCAGTAATTGCTGGATTAAGAGGGGATCACAGCCTGTGGGGTGAGGGACTGCAGAGACTCAGCAGTAATGGCTGGATTAAGAGGGGACCACAGCCTGTGGGGTGAGGGACTGAAGAGACTCAGCAGTAATGGCTGGATTAAGAGGGGATCACAGCCTGTGAGGTGATGGACTGCAGAGACTCAGCAGTAATTGCTGGATTAAGAGGGGATCACAGCCTGTGGGGTGAGGGACTGCAGAGACTCAGCAGTAATGGCTGGATTAAGAGGGGACCACAGCCTGTGAGGTGATGGACTGCAGAGACTCAGCAGTAATGGCTGGATTAAGAGGGGATCACAGCCTGTGGGGTGAGGGACTGCAGAGACTCAGCAGTAATGGCTGGATTAAGAGGGAATCACAGCCTGTGGGGTGAGGGACTGCAGAGTCTCAGCAGTAATTGCTGGATTAAGAGGGGATCACAGCCTGTGGGGTGAAAGATTGAAGAGACTCAGCAGTAATGGCTGGATTAAGAGGGGATCACAGCCTGTGGGGTGAGGGACTGAAGAGACTCAGCAGTAATGGCTGGATTAAGAGGGGATCACAGCCTGTGGGGTGAGGGATTGAAGAGACTCAGCAGCTGCTCCGTGCAGCAGGAACCATGGCTGTGTGTGTGAGGGTGGGGTGCGTTTGCGAGTAATTTGGGGGCTAAAGGAGAACCAGAGTCGTTGTCCCCGGGAGGAGCTTGATTGCAATCTCTATTGTGGACAGTTCCTTGGATTACTTTTAAAAACACAACAGACAAACTTGACACTTGAACACACAGAATCTCCCCGGGGACGGCATTGCTTTTTACGCTGCTTCTGCCAAGCAGTAAGTCCCTGCTGCCAAGCGCAGTAGTGTGTATTAAATTATTAAAAGAAACAAAAAAAATAATGGTCCACGTGTGCTATAAATAGTACATTCGAAGTACATTCATCATTCTTAACACAACTGTGCTGAAAGAGCTGAAGGCCTCTATATATATTCCTGCTACGGCATTCAAATTAATTAATTAATTCACTTTCTGCTTTCAGGACTTCCTCAATTTCAACATATAGAGTAACCTACATTAGCAGCAGCAAGCTGCTCACTGCCCCCTGTTCTACAAAAACAAATGAAGCTATGCTGGGAATGTTACTGCAATACAGCAAGCAGTGTGAGCTGCCAGAGTAACGACATGAAACAAATGAAGCTATGCTGGGAATGTTACTGCAATACAGCAAGCAGTGTGAGCTGCCAGAGTAACGACATGAAACAAATGAAGCTATGCTGGGAATGTTACTGCAATACAGCAAGCAGTGTGAGCTGCCAGAGTAACGACATGAAACAAATGAAGCTATGCTGGGAATGTTACTGCAATACAGCAAGCAGTGCGAGCTGCCAGAGTAACGACATGAAACAAATGAAGCTATGCTGGGAATGTTACTGCAATACAGCAAGCAGTGCGAGCTGCCAGAGTAACGACATGAAACAAATGAAGCTATGCTGGGAATGTTACTGCAATACAGCAAGCAGTGTGAGCTGCCAGAGTAACGACATGAAACAAATGAAGCTATGCTGGGAATGTTACTGCAATACAGCAAGCAGTGTGAGCTGCCAGAGTAACGACATGAAACAAATGAAGCTATGCTGGGAATGTTACTGCAATACAGCAAGCAGTGTGAGCTGCCAGAGTAACGACATGAAACAAATGAAGCTATGCTGGGAATGTTACTGCAATACAGCAAGCAGTGCGAGCTGCCAGAGTAACGACATGAAACAAATGAAGCTATGCTGGGAATGTTACTGCAATACAGCAAGCAGTGTGAGCTGCCAGAGTAATGACATGAAACAAATGGATTGATGGCGCTTTGTTAGTTTATTATGCCTATGATCTTCTTGGGGTGTCTTAAAATTGGTTAAGTAAGACTGCGAATCAAGTGTGTATTGGAGTACTTTGTCATGGTGTCGATTGTTAGTTTAGAGCTTAATTTTCCTCAAAAAAACAGGTACTTCATACAGACAATACAGAGTGCAAACAGTCATGGCAGGATTTTTTTTAAAAAGCACCACATTTACCCAAACCAAAGGTTTCTCAGTTATTCAGAAAATAAAATCCTACAGCAAAAAGGGAATACCTAATCTCCTAACTTTTCATTACTGTGAATTTCAGACATGGGTCTGCAGCAAAGATGGTTTCAAGAAAAATCAACCCCATTTACCTTCTTCACATTTGAATTAGCAGTGAAATGTTTAATCACAGTGTGATCAGCGATTCTCTGGATATATGGAAATATGTAAGGGCGGCATGCATGCATGCTGCTGGATGGGCAGACAGACAATCCCCTTGGACTGAAGGGCAGAAACAGATGTTTTCTTCACACCATCCTTGTGAATAATTCATCCAGGGTAGTGCAACTCGCCCCTCATCCTCTAAACTCAGAACCAAAGCCCCTGGGATTGTGCAGCTGTGCCTGGTGATTCACTCTTCCCAGTACTCTGAAAAAGGGACCTCAGGACTTCACAGTTTAGTAAAGGACTTCAGTTTAGTAAAGTAGAAGATGCATTTGCTAAAATCAAAGCCACCACTACCTGTTGCAGAGGATTGCTCCCTGTGTACCTGATCTACATGGAGGTTGTATATTCTCAGAGCTCTGCTGAGGCTACAGGGCTGCTTTAAACTGCTGAGTGTATAAAAGTGGCCAGGATGTGATGACTGAAACACGAAAAGATTCAGTCTAAACAAGAACAAACTAGTTCATATAACTCATGTTCTGTACCAATACTAAGAAGCTCTTTAAGCATTCTACATTCTGTACATACTGTACACACACATGTATAAAGTATTCGCTTGGTACAAAGAGTTGTTATAATATCACCATTCACTTGAAACTGTAGAGTGGTGCAGGATGAATGAATAATGAACAATGTCACAGAGACAGGCTGTGGGCACAGGTCTAATGTTTTTAAATGGATGGGTTAGAACCATTTCCGAAACACTACGGAGAGTGAAAGAGGAAGGCAGAGCTCCATCTATCTCCCAGCAGTCAGGCATCAGGCCATCTGGGCTGCTGATTAAAACATCAGCTGCTGCCAAGAGCCCTCCCTCTCAGTTTGAACCGCTGTCAGCCTCAGCGTTTCCTCCCAGACTCTGGGCCTGCTGTGAGTGGGCAGAGCTCTGTTCTCTTTATCACACAGACAGAGCACCCGTCACTCAGCGGCACCAACACATTCCTCACCGGTCACAACAGACTGGCTTCCTCTGCAAGCTTGACTGCTCAGGGCTTTAAAATGAAGCATTTTATTATAGACTGGGTTTAACACTTCACTGCCCACAGGCAAACAGGTACAAACACAAGTTTAAATGTAGGCATGGAGAGGGTCAACATTGAGGATCTCCATCTGTGTGGTCAAGCCGTTTTCAAACCATAGGATAGAATAGGGTCCATAACAGAAACACTGTCAGAAACAATATAATCTTATATACCCGACTATCATTTCAATTGGTACTGGAATAAAACTTGAACACAACTGGCAAAACCTGTAAAACAGATAAAAACAACTAAATAGGTTAGTATAAGTTACAGTATATAGACCACCTACTTAAATGTCCAGTGTGCAGGTGCACAGTAATGCAAGACTTATCCAGGTACTGGTCTGCAATTAAGTAATGCAAATAAGCAAAGCCTGTCCTCTTTTCAGAAGTGACAAGTTCAGAAAACTGATCATAAATAGCACTGAGACGATTAAAAAAAGTTATTTAAAAATAGAACAAAAATTGAAATCCAAGAATTCTTGCGGTACACAGATCAATTTGCTTAGAGCACGGGTGTCAAACTCCAGTCCTCGAGGGCCACAGGGTCTTCTGGTTTTCATTCCAACTTAAGCTCTCAGTTAACATAATTGATCTAATTATTTGTTGATTTTGACATATTTAATACTTTTACAGGTCTTTTACAGTTGGCTTTAAAAATGCACTTGATTCAAGGTACACTACCTATGAAACATTTTGAGGCATGAAGAGAAGTGTTAAATGTGTCCAGTTAATCAAATAATTAGACCAATTAAGTAACTGAGAGCTCGGGTGGAACGAAAGCCAGAAGACACTGCGGCCCTCCAGGAGCTGAGTTTGACGCCCCTGGCTTAGAGGAAACGCTGCCTTTTGTGGTGCTCTGTAATCCCCGCCTCCCTGGTAAATAAAAACTGAGCGCAGTGCTGTCAGGTGCAGCTCTTTCTACTTATCTCTAAAGAGGCTGCATTAAAGATGCATGTGCACCCGCACCTTCCTAACCTGAGTCCCAGCCACCTGCATTGACAACAGCTACAGAGACTAATGATGAATGTCAGCAATACTAACCAGTATTACAGTGGCATACATTCTCCCGGCATGGACAGGAATACAAAACCAGAGCTACCAGTACCATGAAAAAGTACATCAAAATGACCTACTATTATAAAAGCTTCCCACAGTAAAAACATAGGACAGTGTAAGAAAGCATACGGAAAACACAGTAAAGCATAGGTAAGCATTGTAAAGCCGAGACCGTTATGGAGAAGCACACTAAAAACCATGATGAACTAATGTATGGTACAATCTTCATAGTATAACGTAGGATATGGTTTTATTTTTGACAAACAGACAGACATCGCTGGCCTGCATAGAAACTGCTTTTGCTTTTAAACTGATTACATTTGAGGTAATCCCTTTAACCTTGTTTTTAATGCTGCAAATTACTGTTCATACAGATTGCTGTGTCTAATTAATTTTGTCTTCACTTTGACTTGGTAGAAACATATAACAATTAAACCAGTAACCCCTCCCCTCCTAAGAAATCCACAGGTGATACAGTAAGAAGTGTTTCTAACCAGTATCTCTAGACCGATCCTGCTAAAACTGACATTTCTGGTTTGGTAAACAATGCCAGATGGATCTACACTACACATTCCTGAATACTAGCACACAGCTTATTGCATTTGGAACTGGGCCACTAAAAGCCATGCAAAACTCGTAAGTCTGTGACTCGCCAAACAAAATGAGAGAATATAGGTACAATTAGAACATCCCTTTAATGTATAGGCTATGTGAGAGCTGTGTGCAACTATTCAGCAACAATCATGGGACTACCCAAGGGGCATGATGGTGGGTGCCCGTGGGTGATCTTGACATTATCACTACTGACCTTTGACAACTCCTTTTAGGGTTTAAAAAAAAAAAAAAAAAAAAATCACCTCTTCCTCCTCATCCTTCTTTTCTTCTAGACTATATAGAGGTAGTTCCCTAAAAGTATTTTCATACCTTTATAACTGATGCGATTCATCCCTGGGATTGGTCTGGCTGCTCTTCACTCGATTCTCTCTAAAGCCACAATGTTCTTTTTGTAATGCTGAGCACAGTATTCTTAGTGCTGTCTCATCAGGAACTATACAACCTCATCACAACCTCCCTTGATTACCGTTACACTACAGAACCGAGCATTCTGTTGGCTTTTGTTAACTGCCTCCCCACACACTCATGACAGCTGCGAGTCTGCTACAAAGGCCAGGTCGTTCTAATGGCAGGCCTATTCTGGTAGGGACCCTGCTAGTGCCAGGGACCCTAAGGAGGAGTGTAGAAACCACTGCAATGCGAAACTGCTCCTCACTGTTTCCAGACACTACCTGTAATTCCATGCAGAGCATCAGTGCATCAATGAAGCAACGCAAAGCCTCAGTCATCTCCTGCAAGGCAGCTCAGCCCTGCAGATCAGAAACTCATCTTCTCTGCATCTCAATGAACCCTGTCTGCAGACTTCCATTACACTGTACAGTTAGCAGGTATAAAAATGTACTCTGTTTGCCCTTTATATAGTATCGCCTAACTACTTGTCTAATGAATATCACGCACACTTCCTTGAGACTTTAGTGTACAGAATCAGAATCAGTCAATATAATCACTCTTCATTAACAGGTTTGTAATACTCTTGTTTGTTGCTGGTCCTAAGTTATAAATGATAGATATATATATATATATATTTTATATATATATATATATATATATATATATATATATATATATATATATATTAGGGGACGATCAGCACAAATGTATTCAAAAAGCAGCTATTGGCTAAATTAAAAACCTCAAAACTTTCATCGACCAATCAGAAAGCTCCATTAAAAGGGCGCTACCACACTGTTGACAGTGGCCGTGGAACATTCAGATAGAATGTCTAGCTTTAACAAAAAAAAAAAAAAAATGAAGGAAAGAAAGAAACAAATATTAAAACAGTAAATAAATCTTAACTTCGATATTTAAAATAATGACATTAAAGTTAAAGGCTCTGTTTTTCAGTTTTGAATTGCAATAAACCCTGATTTAGTTGCTCTTGTCTGTACAGCAGATAATGCCTTCACACTGCGGTCAAATTCCAGACGATGATGACCTCTAAATCAGGGTTCTGTTGCTTAATTAAACTAAATAAGACTGACAACCCTCTATGGTAAATAAATATATATATATGGAACGTGAATCTGGATATACAGCCACAAACAAAAGTATTTGGGAAGTTTAAAAAATAAGAAAAACCACAAAGAGATTAATATAATTTGTAATTGCTCTATTGAAATATATACATTAGTGCCGATTCAGCTTTATAATAAAACAACAAATTACTACGTAACATGCATAAAATGAAAAATAACACAAAGTATTTGGGCAATCAACATATTACATACCCATTCATTGCTAATTATTGACAATTATCATGATTGAAAACCAACACCTGATGATAATTAGAATAAACACATCATCATCAAGTGCTAAAAAAATAAATTGGAAATTTGAAATTCAAAAAAGCAACAAAAATGGTTAAAACTCAAAATGGCAGTGATACAACTAAACGAAAAAGGAGAAACTACCAGATAAATTGCAGAAAGACTCTGTTTACTGAAAAGCACAGTGTGGGCTACTATTGACAAACACAGGAGAGCAGGAACTACTGCAACTAGCTTCATGTGTGAAAGACCAAGAATGATTCCTGCAAAAGCTGGAAGAAGAATCGTTCGAGCAGCCCGGCAAAATCCTCAGATTACTGCAAAAAAGATCTGACACAAGAATGCGAGAAGATGGTCAAGAAATTCACGACCGAACAATTCAAAGATACCTTAAAAAGATGATGTCCATGGATGAAAACCAAGATGCAAACCTTTGTTAAAAACAATACACAAAAAAAAGCGATTGGAGTTTTCAATTGAATACTTGAAGAAGCCTGATGATTTCTTCAACCAAATTTTATAATCAGACGAATCCAAAATAGAACTTGTTTTCACCAAGAAACCAACAATATGTTTGGAGGAAAAGAGGAAAATAATTAAGAAAAGTTCATCATGGTGGAGGTTGTGTGATGGTAAGGGCTTGTTTTTCTTACTCAGGCACTGGCAGTGTATTGTAGAAGGATCAATGAATGCTGCAAAACTTCAAAGAAATGTTGCACTCTCATTTGTTTGCTAGAAGGCTTATTGGATGGAAGTTTCTATTCCAGCAGGATAATGATCCTAAGCATTCTGCAAAGTCTACAAAGGAATTTCTGAAAAAAAATAAGATTACAGTTATGGATTGGTCATCTCAGTCCCCAGACCTGAATCCCATCGAGATGTTGTGGATTGACCTGCAGGCTGCCGTTGCAAACCAGGAAACCAAAGTCAATTGCACAACTCAAAGCTGTATGTGTTGAAGAATGGGCAAAAATATCTCCATAAAGATGCCAGGAACTGGTTTCAAAATACAAAAACTGCAAGCTGTAAAGGAAGCAAAGAGTGGCACACAAAATACTAATGTAAGGATGCCCAAATACTTTCGTCACAGTATGACATTTTTGCATGGTATTTTTCATTTTATGCATCTTATGTAATAATTTGTTGTTTTATTATAAAGCTGAATCTCTACTTTAAATGTATATCTTTAAATAGAACAATTTGAAATCCCTTTTTGTGTTTTTTCTATTTTTAACTGCCAAATAACTTTTGTCTACGACTGTAAACCTAACCGTCTTTACTTGCCTCCCCTCAACAGTATTCAAGATACCCCCCCCCCCAACTCTTCTGAACATATATCCCTAACAGAAACTCAGCATGGTACCCTGGAGAGCTCCTGCCAGCTTATTCAATACAACAAGAATCACAGAGATATGCAAATACAGCTCTTAAACAGACACAGAAACACAGCACCTGAGTCGAGTCTGAGTCTGCATAACAGCAGAGACGAGAGTGCGCTAGGGGTTCAGAAGGGAAGATTAATACACAGCAAATTACTTCTTCCGATCCCGTTAATTAATTCCAACCCGGATTGCTTTAAGGCCTCCAAAACAAAAAGGCTATTACCAGGCACAGTGTGCTCGGATTACATATCCGTAGATGTGTGAGTGGGCCCTATGATGAATTGGGAATATAAATTCATGCTGCAAATCCAGCACTTCAGAAAAATGCAGTGGAGCACATTCCAAAAGCTTCATTGAAGAGTCTAACTCCACTAATTACAGTGTAATAACATGTGTTGTTACACAGTAAATACATTGGGAATACACAACCTAACATACAGTGTATTTAAAAACAATGTTAGCAACTAAACATTTTTCATTTTTCAATAAACTTTCTTTAAATAACTTATGAGGTAAAGCTTTGTAAATAGGGCCTGATATTTAATATGTATTAATACCGAGGCAGAGAGCATGTGTATTGAGATGCTGTGTCAGGTGTACAGTAGACAGCCCATCAAACGAATGGCTAGGGTGTGTTCGAGTGAAAGGAAGGCAGGGCTTTAAACAGCCTCGTGGAACGTGCATACACCGGTTTATTCTCCATGAATGTGCAGGGGCCCTGGATGGATGCTTGTCAGGCAAGAGTTGAATATGCTTGCATCTTCTCTGGCTTTTTTTGAGCTGTATAAATGTTTTACAGAAGGAAGTATACTTTATTGGGGACTATTTTATGTAAATGAGCAGTCTTGTAGAATGTACAGTATTCAGCTTAGAGCCGTTTGCTGCTGTTTAGAATGAGGTCACTATGAGAAGTGCTTTAACAGTGCCCCTATGCCATTTTTTATTTAAAAAAAAAAATAATAAAATAAAATAAAAAATGTAGTTCCCCTTGGCTTGTTCTGTGCCAATACTAAGATCCAGCACTGTACTGTATGTCAGCTGGAACTAAATAAGACACACCATGTGGGCACATATCCCAGGCCAAAATCTCCAAGCGTCCGGTCTTTACCACCTAGAAAGCCAACCGTGCCATGACCCCAATATGGCAACTGTCTTGGATCACAGGTGAAAGTGAAGGGTGCCATTATATTTTAGCCAAGGATTTTTGATAACACTGAAACGTATGAAGCTGCTGAAATGGTTAATGAGATATTAGCAGCTGTAGTGGTGGCAGCGGCAGTGGCAGTGGATTTGCAATTCCTACACGTGCCCTACAGAATGCAATGCATCCCTGACGGGTGTGGGAGTTCCCTGATGATCTGGGGGCGACTGGTGCAGACAGCTCTTTGTTCCAGACTGTATGAACCCAGCTATTATAGAAAGGACAGACACGCCCTGTGTGCAGGCTGCACTGGGTGACAACTCTCTCATGTGTCAGTGTTCCAGTCTCAGGGGGAAATGCTCTCTATAAATTACATGGTAATTCCCTGACTGACACACAGGGGATTTCCTGGAGTGGGTGCAGTGGAGCTTTCCATCATCACTCTCAGTTCAATTGTTTCTAATTACATTACAGCATCCTAACAGTGCACACTGCTTTTAACATGACATGTGATGTGACAGCTATAATATAGATTAGATATTTTGTTAAGTCGGATTTTAAAGAATCCCACTGATTCAGCATCGAACCCATCCACGCCTTCGCAAAACTCCTAACCTAAGACTGTTTCCACTTCATTTCCACCTGTGTCCTCTGGTGCAGTACAGAATGGTTTCAGGGATACCAAGACATTTAGAAAGCAAGCATTTGGAGAAGATTAATGATATTACTCTAACCCAAGGGTAATTATTTTCAATGTGGCCATCTGTCCAGCAGCCTGGAAGAATGGCAGCTATCTGGGGCCCTGACCCCCTCTTCCAATTCACATCGCATTATTAGGAAATAAAAAGAACTGGCTCACAGCACAGTTTCATGTATTAAGATTCATTTAGACCTGTCAGTTATGCTCACACTCACTGAGAGGGAAGGCCTTCACAGACACACAGGTCTACTGTACTGAAGGTGTGTGGGCGCACCTGCGTTTCGGTGTGTGTGTGTGTTTTCTGTAGACGTAAGGGCTCATTTACAAATTAAAAATAAAAAAATGTTGGTTAACTGTAACCAGACACACTTTTTTAAAATTGGGTAGAAATATTCTGCTGCTCAACAAAGTTCAATCTTAAATTTTGCAGGTATGAAGATAACATTTTCACTTTTGTGTTTCTGAATAAAATACTGTAGTGGGAGAACCTGTCTGTTTGGAGAGAGGGATAAATGAAGCGTACAAAAATGATGCACTGCATCATGTCCTCACTAATATAGTGAGCTTGATGCAAGTGGAGGTGCGGACACTTTGAGGATAAGTGTGTTTGTGAGTTTCTTTAAAAACAATACAATCCCTTTGAATTTTCTCACAGCTCTGCTGAAATGAAAGTCTCCATCTCTTTTCTTATTGACAAGAATGACGTCCCCCTCCCCCCTCCCTCACCCTGACTCTGGGCTGATATAAAGGTAAGCCTCCAATGTCATAGTCAAACACATTTGAAGCCTCAAGGCTTGAAATCCACAATGCAATCACACTCCAGAGCAACCAATCACAATACGAAATCCACAAGCAGGCTGAGGATTAGTTTAAAATAAAGAAAACAACAAACACCTTGGAGCATTTCCTTCCCAGACTTGCACAGCAAGCAGAGAGGACAGCAGGAAACTGGCCTCTGACACACACTGGGGGACCTGGTCACATCAAATCTGACCAGTCTTAAGTTCTACTATAGGATTTTTTTTGTATTCTAGAACTTTCTTAGTAAGATTCTCTGTGACAGTTTGGCCTCATTCAATGTGTGATTGTTGTCAGATTATGAAGCAGCATTTAGTTTCCAGAAATAGGGAACTTTTTTTTTGTTTTTGTTTTTTTGCCAATTTTCAGAATATTGGCCACATTTGAAAAGAACCAAAATGTTTGTTTGAGTAAAATAAAACTGCTATTCTTACAAAACAAGTAACAAATAATTGTTAACAGTAATTTAAAGACACAAAAATAAGGATATGTTGTTTGTTACCGGTTATGTAATAATAATAATGCAAATTGCATTTTGGAGTAAATATTTTGAAAAATCCGGCCCTATACAGTATAGAACGTGCATGAGTGAGATGCCTTGGGTTATATTCATTCTATAATGTGAAAGGGGAGAACACATATTCATAACTGCATATCAAGTTACTCAGGTCCTAATGTTGGTATCATGATGCAGAGAGACTTATTCACAAAAAACATCTTTGTAAAATGTAAAATATGCTGATGTTAGAAAGAAACAAGCTTGAAACAAGTGAGGTTTTAGAAAAGCACTTAACTTGGCACTGGGGCAAATGCTTAGTGAATCCGACCCAGCACCTTGATTACGATTCAATACAGTGGGGCTGATTTTCAAAGAGTAAACGTTCCTTAAACCATCTTAAATGAAATACCTGCAGTGTTTATTTATAATCTTACTCTGCTGTATTGAGTAAGGTAGAGTCCACTTCATTGCCACCTATCTCCCTTGCAGCGTAAGCTCTACTGTCCCCAATGAGCTGAGCCCCCCCACCACCAGTGAGCCAGAGCACCCCCATACTCACAACATGAAGTCCTGTCACCAGCGAGCCGAGCCCCCCCCAGCGAGCTGAGCCGCCGAACCCCCTCGCAAGCAGAGCCCCCCCATACTCAGAACATGAAGTCCTGTCCCCAGCGAGCCGAGCCCCCCAGCGAGCCGAGCCGCCTCATACTCAGAACATGAAGTCCTGTCCCCAGCGAGCCGAGCCACCGAGCACCCCCCAGCGAGCCGAGCCCCATACTCACAACATGAAGTCCTGTCCCCAGCGAGCCAAGCCCCCCAGCGAGCCGAGCAGCCGAGCCCCCCCCATACTCACAACATGAAGTCCTGTTCCCAGCATGGCTGGTCCCCGCGCACTGTGATCGTCGTGCTTTTCACGTTCTGTACCTTCAGAGTCACGTAGGCGTTAAACTTTTCTGAAAAATAAAAATGGAACACGCTGAATAGATTTGTTCACATGTCACATACTTTGCTGAATATTATATTTGTCTGTATTCAGTATTACACGTACACTTTTACATTGAAATAATAGTATGTTATCGTCCATGCTGTAAATACAAAATGAGACCCATCGGTATCATAAAAAGAAATGTATCCCCGTGTCCTACACAGCATATCCACATACATGCACATCACCATGAATGCACAGGAGTGCATTTGTTACTCAGTAACTAGTAACCCCTAGATTCTGATCCTCTCGATCATTTCTGCTAAATAATGTCCTAACCAAGTTTAATCAGATATTAAAAAGCGCTTCTCCAGCTATATGCAAAAATGGACCCATGGACAGACAGAGTACTACTGTACAGTATATCCCCAGACTCTGATACTCTCAATGAATGGTGCTTCAGAATGTTCTTAGCAAGTTTCATCACAGTTAGTGAACGGTTCTCCAGGTAAATGTAAAACCCCTATGTGTGGGATAATCATGTTCTATTCTTCCTAAAGTGTACTTAACACAGTAAATACCATGTGCATTAAACTAAGCGTAAACTAGAGTATTTAAAATAATTGAAGAGGCTTTTTCAGATAACTTGAGCTTCCAGTAATCGAAAGAACATATAAGAAGATTGTTTAAGCCCTACCTTATTCTATGATGTGTACAATCATTGTGTTTTGTTGTGGCAGTGTTGTTTGATGCCCTGTCGTTACAGATTCTGACCCCTGTCGGTGAGATGAGGTTGAAAGCCCTTGAATCAGACATGCAGATGAGCCTGGCTCTTTTTGCATAGCAGTTAAGATGCTCGACTGCAGTGTGCCAGGTTGCTGATTCTTGCCCAACCTCCGCCATGTTAAACTTCGCTTTTATTACATTTACAATGGTTCTTCACATGATACCATGACCTTTCAACTCACTGTTGACTCCATCTGCTTCTATACCATAAAAAAGCGGTACTTTTGTAATTCTGCACAAGAAAGCAATGCAGGAAAGTCTGTATCAAGAGTGCAATTCTGCTTGGCGCATTTAAAGGTGGTGGCAAAAAAAAAAGAATTCTAGAGGGAATAGTTCAGTAGAACCTAGCCAGACCCCCCCCCCCCCAGAATTCACCCTGGTAATGCATTATCATGACAGCTCTTTTATCATATTGTAATTAATTCCGTGGTTGACAATTAATTATAAACCGTGACGCCTTTTATTTCTATTGAAACGCAACAGTGGCGCTCAAAGAGACTGCGTCTGAAATGGACATCAAAAGAACACTGACATGAAACCGTCTTTCTATTGAAGTGTTCAAGAAGCTGGCTCCCTCTTCACTACGCGGACAGTTCGTGTGAATGCTTCCCGCACTGTCGCCTGCGCGAGACAATCGGGTGGTGAAAGACACACGAACAGACAGCTGTTTGTTTATTTAATTATGTATGTCTTTATTGTACTCCTCCATTGAGGCAAACACCTTTATCAAGCAGTATGAAGTGAAATCAGACATTTCCGAAGAGCCTAATCCTGTGTTTGTGATCCCAATTCAACAGGATCAATCAACTTCCCACACTCTCTCCCATTAAAATTGTTATTAAGTAGAGCACGTTTACAAAAGAGTTCATTCAAAATCACTGGAATTCATTTGCATGAAAACCAGGCCACAGTTAGTGCAGCATGTTATCTAACTCTGCTGCACTTGTAATGTTTGCTTAGTTCTCTTATTGAACTGTACAGTATTTGAAAGGCTTATTGGGATGTAGATGAACAACAGCAATATAAACACAATGGCACATGGTCAACTGCTGACTGTAAGAACATATGGCATTTCTGTTATAAAGAACCTGGCACAATATTACATTGTAACTGGGATGGGTTGCAAAGCTGGAATATAAGACTCCTACTGCATAGCAGTTTGATCCATTCCTGGTTTTAACTAATTTAATAAGACACACCTTAGCTTGTTACCTATACAAGGACTCTAAATGAGCTCGTAGTAAAACCTGGAATGGCTGAAACGGCTCTTAGTTGGATCCCTGTGTTATTTTCAGAATGGAACAGCCTGTGTAGTTTCTTTAGGTTTACATGAAATGCACAGACAAAATGAGAAAATAAAACACGTGTGTGTGCGTGTCTGGTAGCCTGATGAAAGAGAATGCCCTGGTTTGATACGAAACCCTGTTTCCCTTGACTGGGCCAACGTGGATTAAAAGTGACTGTGTGCAGTTGGTCCAGACCACATATCGTTTTTATTCCAGATATAAACACTGTACCTTCTTTTTTTTCTACTGAGACTTGGCAGTGGAGACAAATGAGACTATACCTGAAGATCATCAAAAGAATGCTTACATGAAACCCGCTTTCTATAGCTTACACTATCAAGTCAGCAGTTACCTTAAAACACACAGAACTCTATAAGGAGACATGATTCTACATTTTCTACAATTGCTCATCCTTCTACAAACATGCTAGCTGTTACATTTAAGTAAATTAATACTCCAGTATTTACACTAGAAGAAATGTTCACTAGATGTGATCAAAAATTGACAAACTCTGTTTTTAGAGCAGATGCAGTGGCTTTTCATTGTGCTGATTAACAACTGACATCACGAAGATGCTGCAAAATGATCTGTCGATCTTGGGCAGGTGTTGTGACTCTTGGTCTCCCAGTTCATGGCCTGTCATTGACAGTGTTCTGGTTATACTGTCTCGCCAGGTTTGAAATTGCTGGCTGTGACTACCCAAGACTGCGAGCCACAGTATGCTGTCCTAGTCCAGCCTCCAACATGCCGATTGCACAAAGGCGCTGCTCTCTTGATAGACGTGGCATATTGTTTTTTTTCTGTGATTTTCTTTATTGCTTTTATTCAAGCTTGTAATTCAACAGCCGAAATCACTCCATATCCAGTGTCCAATCGACTGTCTCACTAATTAGGCATATGCTTCAGTCATAGTCACTCAAGTGAGTCATGGTCAAGGATGAATGATCAAGTGATTAAAAAGAAACCAAAAACATTTCATCAATGTCCATCATTTACATACCTTATTTTATTTTCTAAAATAAATGTACTATAATAATGATTATAATAAAGTGTTATAATAAAGTTTCTTTTGATGCTCGATTATATATATATATATATATATATATATATGTATATATATATATATATATATATATATATATATATATATATATATATATATATATATAGTAACCACCCTGGCGATGGCATCGTCCTGGACATTTTGTTTGTCTTGTTTGTTGTGTCTCGTTTAGTGTTCTGTGTATTGTAAGGGTATGGGGCATGCCATTAGTGTGTGTGTGTGTGTGTGCATGGTGTGCGTGTGGTGGGCGGGGGGCGGGGGGCGGGGGGCGGGACCCTCCCCTCCTCCGAGGCTATAAGTAAGGGGGGGTGAGCCGCGAGCGGGAGAACGCATGTAGACTCGACTGGAATGAGGCTGTGAGGGACAGAGATAAAGGCTGAAAGAGAGTGCCTATCTGTGAAGTGGTGAAAGAGCCCCGAGTGAGTCAGAAGAACAGAGAACGAGAGCAAGTGAGAGTGTTGGAGGAAAGAAAGAGAAGAGGAAGAGCAGAGAGCGTTATTTATTGATTTGGTGTAAACCCCGGCTCAAACAGGGATTCACTGTTATTATATTTTATTTAGTGCAGTAATTAAAAGCAGCACATTTGGAATCCCATATAGGGCAGCAAATATCCTTGCGCCGGCCCTGCCTATAGGGTGGAGTGTGAGAGTGGAGAGGGAGAGGGAGTGAGTGAGGAGTGTCCCCAGTAACAGCAGGCTTCAATCAAACCATAGACCGAATACCCTGTTCTTCACTGGGATTTCACACCTCATTAGGAGACCTACTGTACACAGTCTTGTATATTTGTGTCTATTCAAACCCCCCCCCCCCCTCCATATTAGCTAAATCCCAACACTTTCTACAGCGTTTTCATTGTTACATCAGCAAATGGAAATGAACAGACTCAATGGCACTTGCTAGCAGTTTCGCAATCCCTTTTGTTTAATTAGAACTATAGAGCACTCTGGGACACTATATAAATCAGGGGTGCACAATTCCGGTCCTGGAGGGCCGGATCCCTCCTGTCTTTTGTTTCAACTGTGCTCTAAATTACTTAATTAGACCAATAATTGGTAATAATTGGTCCAATTAAGTAATTTAGGGCAAGGTTGGAACAAAAGCCAGGAGGGACACCAGCCCTCCAGGACCGGAATTGTGCACCCCTGATATAAATCATATTAGATATATTTCCACTGCCACTGAAATTAAATTCACAAAGTTCTTGTATTCCCTAACTCACATAAAACAGGGACAAGTCACCTTTTAAAATGAGATGCTAATTCTCAGGAGTAAAGATGTGGAAATAAGACTCCTATTGCATAGCAATTTCACCCATGTCAGGTTTTGCTACAAGCTTGATTAGTCACAGTGTAAAACCAGGAATGGATCCAACTGCTATGCAATGGGAGTCTTATTTCCATCCCTGTAGTACTATCTAGACATCTTTCAAAAGGTCCCCTTTAATCAGAGTTACAAGAAGTTGGTAATGGAAGAGTCCCATATCCAAAGCATGTTGTGTAAAAAAACAAAAACAAACTGATGTCATACTTTTTTCCTGGCTTTTTTTAAACCGTTAAGTCCTAAGCCTGTGGAAAGGGAGAGTGCAAGAGCACTGTGCTGCTGTGTGCGATGAGGAGGAGGAGGTAAAAACAAAACTGAGAATTAAAGACGCTGTCCTCGGCCTGAGGTCACAGCAAACAGCTTGCCGCGCTTGAATTGCTTCTACCATGCCAATCTGCCAGTCGTTAGGAACGCGTTAGGCTGGGAGCCCTCGACTCATCTCTCCTGTCAGAAACCTTCAATTACTTCAGCTCATCTCCATTCGGGGGGGGGGGGGGGGGGGTCAATCAGCCGGCCAGCTGCAGATCCCTCAGCACGGGCATGGTGCGAAACCCCTCCCGCGTGCTGTCAGAACATATGATCTGTCTGCGTTCAGAATCACCCCAGATATATTGAGTAATATCACTACTGTCCCCGTTCGTTAGTCTTGTATTGTACTGCTCTTTAACAGCCTCAGTGATTCGTTTAGGAACCCACAATAAATCAGTGTAGCCAAGGAAATTGGGAAAGAAATAGAAGAATCTTAGCACACAAAGGTAAAGCGTAGAAGTTGCTGAATATGCTCTTAAAAAAAAGTGTGGTGCAGTGGGAATGTTCTCAAAGCAGCAGTGTACCACAACCATGTTCAATCTAATTAACCACTTAATACACCCCTCCATATGCTTTGTGTGCTCTACTTAATCAGAAACCAGACCTCGCTGGCTGTCTAGTATGAAGATCTTATCTGCACAGCTGGCCCTTATACCTTGTTTACTAGTGTGTAAACGTGGTACAATCATAAGACCATCTGTAAAAGAATGACATTTAAAAAAAAAAAGGAGCTTTTTATAAGCATGCTTGACTAAATATCAGTAACAAACATACTGTGTTGCCCATCAAGGGGAAAAAACATATTATTGCAGTATTGTAAAAAAGAAAGTTGGTCACTGTGACCTGCTGTACATCCACAGCATGTAGAATAACAAATGCTCATGCATAATTCCATCAACTTTAAACAAGTGGTTATCAAGAAAAAGCCTTCGAACAAATATAATGAGCATGGCCTGGAACAACGAAGACACAGATTGCTTAAATGTTAAAATTGCATTTGGGAATGCGTTATACCAGTTCTCATCATAATAACAATAATAATAACAATAACAATAATAATACCATCTGATATTCCCACATTAAGTTGTGCCAAACTGTTTCCCTATAGCACCCACGTGTCATTTCTAATCATGCAATATTTGCAAACCAACAGTGATAATGTTTAATACTATCATTAAAAGCTTTGACCCTAGAAGTTTGAATAAAACGGTACGTTCAATTCAAGAAGAGATAAGAATGTGTAAGCAGACGATTCAATCTCAAAGCTTTTCCAAATTGTCATTAGTACTTTAAATTATTATAATTATTATTTTTATCAGAAAGGAAAAACGCACACAAAACATTTGCCAGACCTGAAACAAACACCTCACACATTTGTATTTAGGGGCTTGCAAGTAGTTACTTCTCTTCCGTTGTGTAATTGTAATCGCTGGTTTTCTTTTTTTTGTTTTGTTTTTTTTAAACAGTTTGTCCAAGCCTACCTTTTGCTTCATTGGGGGTTTAATAAAGTAAAGTAAATAAGAAATGAATTAATGAATAGGGTAGCACATTTGGATCATTCATTCATACACATTCATACTTATTGTTATTATTATTATTTATTTCTTAGCAGACGCCCTGACCCAAAAAATACATATCAAGCATTACAGTACAATTAAGAGCAAGATACAAAATACAATGACTTCAGTCCTGATAAGAGCAAATACAAAACACAGTACGATTTGATATTGGGGCAGTTCAAGAGAAGATAAGTGTTGATAGTGACATCAGGGTTAGATACGAGTGCAGGTGAAATACACTATACTACAGATTGGGTGCAGGATTGCAGGATTAAATACAGTAAAATAGGAAGCAGATAAGTGCAAGTTAAAGTGCATTAAAGGCAGAGTGCTGTATTGACCAGAAGGGGAGAGTTGAGTTTTACAGGTGTTGTCTGAAAGGTGTGTCTTGAGGAGGCACCGGAAGGTGGTCAGGGACTGGGCAGTCCTGACATCCATCGGAAGTTTGTTCCGCTACTGCAGGGCAAGGGTGGAGAAGGGGTGGGCTCTGGAGGCAGGGGAGTATAGAGGAGGTACTGCCAGTCTTCTAGTGCAGGCGAAGCAGAGAGGTCGGGTGGGGGTGTAGGAAGAGATGAGGGTCTGGAGGTAGCTGGGTGCAGTCTGGTCAAGGCATTGGTAGGCGAGTACAAAAGTCTTGAACTGGATGCGAGCGGCGATCTTGAGTCAGTGGAGTGAGCGGAGCAGTGGAATAGCGTGGGAGAAGAGAGGCAGAGAGAAAACCAGACCAGCAGCGGAGTTCTGGATGAGCTGCAGCGGACGGGTGACGGACGCAGGGAGGCCGGCCAGGAGGCAGTTGCAGTAGTCTAGGCGGTTGAGCCAGGTTACCTGGTAAGTACGGTTGGAGGTAGGAGGAGAACCAGGCTAGAGCAGTGCCAGAGATTCCCAGGTCAGCGAGAGAGAATAGGATAATAAAGTGATTGACAGTGTCAAAGTCAGCAGAGAGATCGAGGAGAATTAGGACAGAGGAGAGAGAGGCAGCATAGGCAGAGTTTAGCGAGTTAGTGACAGACAGGACAGCAGTTTCAGTGGAGTGAGCAGAGCGGAAACCAGATTGGAGAGGGTCGAGCAGAGAGTGGTTAGACAGGAAAGCAGAGAGCTGGCGGCGTCCTGCCTGCTTGTGGTAAGCATTATACTGTAATGCATATCACAAACTACATTGAGACCCGTATTCTTAACGAGTACAGCGAGCAGGTACACATGCGAATGCCGGCTCTCTCAGGTAGATAGGCCCTGAAATTGTATACCAGAGCCGAAGCCATCAAAGTCAACTTAACTCACAGCGTCTGCCCCTTGAGTCTAAAAAGACTAGAGTAACTACTTAGGCATTATAAATCTTGTATGTCACAGAGAGAAAAGCATCCGTTCTAGAGAAAAGAAAGCTGGTTCATTTCTGCTGAGGCTGTTATGAAAACACGAAATTCATAATGGGTATAAAAACATTTTTTTGAGAGACAAATTTAGACTGCAGGAGCCATCGAGTCCACACCGAAGCACCTACATTCTAGAAAGACGAGGGCTGCTTAAATAAATTCCTCAGATTGTCACCAGTTTAAATTGACTGTAATCTGCATGCCTGTGACACACAACAGCTTTACTGTTTCTTCTGCATTGCTAAGAATGTATGGCGATTCAGTATTGCCGCACTATCTGAAAAAGTGGTCAATAAATATCAATACGTTTTTATAGAGTTAATGGGGTTGGAGGTACTGTAAATGTGTGTTGTGCATAACCATAAGCATTGAGCTAGGACTAAACTTCAGATCAATTGCTGGAATTATAAAGACTAGTCACATAATTGATCTCTAAAGGGTTAGCAGGCATTCTTGCTTTCATGTGCAAATTCACTTCATAGGAGAGCTGCTTTATAGGTGACAGTTTTCAGAGAACAAGCAGGAGTGTGGTATGAGTGCACAAAGGAAGGCTTGATTTATTTCTTAACAATGTAACTGCATTATTAAACATTCATTTGCATTTGTATTTTGAATTATATTTCAGATTTGAGCAATCCCTTTCAGTACAGTTTGGAAAATAAATCAGATAGAACATAAGAAAGTTTACAAACGAAAGGAGGCCATTCAGCCCATCTTGCTCGTTTGGTTGTTCGTAGCTTATTGATCCCAGAATCTCATCAAGCGGTTTCTTGAAGGATCCAAGGGTGTCGGCTTCAAAAACATTATTGGGGAGTTGGTTCCAGACCCTCACAATTTTCTGTGTAAAAAAGTGCCTCCTATTTTCTGTTCTGAATGCCCCTTTATCTAATCTCCATTTGTGAACCCTGGTCTTTGTTTCTTTTTTCAGGTCGACATTGTCAATACCTTTTAGATTATTGAAAGCTTGAATCAGATCGCTGCGTAGTCTTCTTTCTTCAAGACTGAACAGATTCAATTAGTTTAGCCTGTCTGCATATGACATGCCTTTTAAACCAGGAATAATTCTGGTCGCTCTTCTTTGCACTCTTTCTAGAGCAGCAATATCCTTTTTGTAGCAGGGTGACCAGAATATTCTTACTAATGCATTGTAAAGTTTTAACATTACTTCCCTTGGTTTAAATTCAACACTTTTCACTATATATCCGAGCATTTTGTTGGCCTTTTTTTATAGCTTCCCCACATTGTCTAGATGAAGACATTTCTAAGTCAACATAAACTCCTCGGTCTTTTTCATATATTCCTTCTTCAATTTCAGTATCTCCCACATGATATTTATACTGCACATTTATTGCCTGTGTGCAGTACCTTACACTTTTCTCTATTAAATGTCATTTGCCATGTGTCTGCCCAGTTCTGAATGCTGTCTACATCATTTTGAATGACCTTTGCTGCTGCAACGGTGTTTGCCACTCCTCCTATTTTTGTGTCGTCTGCAAATTTAACAAGTTTGCTTACTATACCAGAATCTAAATCATTAATGTAGATTAGGAATAGCAGAGGACCTAATACTGATCCCTGTTGTACTCCACTGGTTACCTCGCTCCATTTTGATGTTTCTCCTCTAAATCAGTACTTTCTGTTTTCTACATGTTAACCACTCCCTAATCCACGTGCATGCAGTTCCTTGAATCCCTACCACTGACCAACTGCATTACATTGTTTCACTAGGCAGAGCTTTATGATTTTACTGGTATTCGGGTCTCTATGAAACTAAATACAAACCAAGATCGATCAGCTCCAGTTACCTGCACAGAAACAGTACACTGAACACACCATTTACCGTAACTCACATGTACTGGGCAGCTTAAATTATGTTGTACATCACAAAATATTATAAAAAGAAAAGCTGGATATATGAATATATGCAAATTATTAGTGTTAGTATTGTTAGGGATCTGATTGTGGTCATCATCATCATACATGTAGATATTTTACTCTGGATCCAGCACATGCCCTGGCTGTATCCCCACAAGCTTTTAAAAGATCACAGCGTCAGGTCTCATCAAAAGTCTTTTTCTATGAACTGTAAACAGAATGGTTTTTTGTTTTTTCTCTCATAAATAATTAGTAACAGTGAAATGGGAATATAGGGAACTGAAGCACTCAAGCATATTGCAATTGACAATCTCATTTTCAAGATTTCTATTAGATTTGTTCTCTCTATATTGGACTGGGAAACATTTAAAAAGGAAGTGTCCTTTTCTCCCATTTTAAAACAGCAAAGCAATCTTATGCTCTCATAGTACCGTATAACCATATACAAGTGTATACAGTGCAATTGAAATAACGTATAAATAATTATACTATGCTTTAATGAATGCAGAGATTTAGTACATAAGAAACTTGTACACAAAATAAGAGGACAAAGTATTACAATGTTGACAAAGATTTCTAATCAAAACATGTATCACATGTTTTGGGTTCATGACTGACATCAACATAAAAATGTAAACACACAGACACAGGGATAGCTATAGAATCTGTACACACTTGATTTCCCAGCTGGTCTCCAGTGCCTCCCTCCCAGCCCGTGTCACTATTAAACCAGCTAATTGCGTCCGACAGCCTCATACTCAGCGAATCAATCGGCTCGTCCCTTCCACTTCTAATTCTTTCAGTCAGTAGCCACCTGACGGCTTGAGGAAATAACACACTTTGCAGTGGAGGAGACCGCGGGAAGATTACACCCTTTTAATTAGTGGCCAAAGAGTCAGTTTCCACAGGAACAAAGGCAACCATCCATTAGTCATCCTGCTCTTCTGCTGCTCATCCACAGCAATTTAAAATCCATACCCTTCAGCAACACACAGTTGTGTGTGGGGGGGCTGTGTTTACAATCCCTGTGTGGGGGGGGGGGGGGGGGGGGCTGTGTTTACAATCCCTGCGTGTGGGGGGGGGGGCTGTGTTTACAATCCCTGTGTGTGTGTGTGTGGGGGGGGGCTGTGTTTGCAATCCCTGTGCTGAGCTGGACCGACACCCAGGTCGGGATGCACTACAAATACAAAGAAATACCTGCCATAACTCCACTGTGTTGTCTACAATATTTTTATCTTGTTTTTGTAAGCAATGGAAACACACACGCACACGGGGCACCTTTGCAGACATTCACAGAAGAGAAGCCACAAGTCTGAATATGTTCTCTCCTGTCCTCGAGCCAGGCTCATCAGGCATGGGGGAATTTCAACCCTGAGATGTGTTTCATTAAGAGCTTTGTATCCCTGTCTACTGGTTTTGTTCACTCTTCCCCCTTCCTGCATCTCTTGGAGCTCGCTTCCCGACTAATGGATTTAAAAATGTATCAACCTTTAATGGGCCATTCGCAAAGGATTAAAGAGAGATGACATAACCAACCAGGGCTTTCATACAAGCTTTTCATTTGATGGATTCTGGCTCTCGTCGCTGGCACATGATGTGACAGTCATTAAGATAGACAGACAGACAGACAGACAGACAGACAGGTGTTCACTAAAATCGGTCCCGAAAGCAAAGTCACCTGCAAAAGTGAACACTTTACTTGTGTACACTGTGCAGTTTAACAGTATGCATGTCAAGCATGATCATTCAATGAAGTAAGGCTCCAGTAGTATGTCCGATTTCAATCATATTACAGTTAGTGTGCTGGTAGGAGCCTCAGGGGCAGACAGGAGGTTCTGCACTGTTTCCTAAACAGTAGCACTTTCATTTTTTAACTGGATACTCTTTCCCAAGAGAAACACGTTTTTAATACAACTCGACAGGTATTGCTTCTCCTCACACTCCCTGGCAGATCCTGGTGATAATGAGCAATGAGCATTCTGCACTGCCAACAAACTGTTCCCTTTTCACTCCTATACTGCTGTACTATATGATGAAATGGGGTGCTTGCAATTTATCCTTATACCAAGCCAAAGCACAAGCACTGACATTGTGTAGACTGGATGTGTCATTTTCTAAGCTCAATAATGCACTCTAGAGAGTTCAAATATGATCCAATAACTGCACGCCAAGGCTGGTGAACTAATTTCACCAGTTACCTAAGCAGGATTTGAATCCCAGGTCTGCATTAAACCACTGAGGGACCTAACTCTGCACCTCTGTTCTTGTCTTTGTGTTTGCAGAAGGTGTTTAATTTAAAAATTGTCAGTCTATAAGACTAAAGCTTTGCAAGTTCTTACTCATGTCCGCACACACAAACTGCTAAACCCCCTTCCACTGAGCGGGTGAGCAGATGTTCAGGCTCCATGGCTATCCAATCCCTGGACTCATTTCACAGGCAACCGTGTAGTTGCATCAGCCCATTCACATGCTCACAAGAGAGAAAGTGTTCTCTACTGAGAAATGAAGGCCCTCTGCAGATATTAATGCTTAATTCCACATTAAAAATCAACAGGGTTTGTTTAAAAGACTAGCAAGGAGCCATGTTTAGGTCTCAATTCAGAAAAAAAATAATGCATATACAGTATTTCTAGCTTAGGGATACTAATTATTTTAAGAAAATGAAAGACTTTAAACCAATACAGAACAATTAGTCCTGTACGCCTTATTGCCAATAAATTCAAACACAGAGACCTCAGTACCAGGGGGCCTGAGAGCCAGCAAATTGAAGATAGAAATCAGTACAGTATCCAAAAAAACAACACCTTTCTTAAACCTGGACAAAACTGCTGTCAGCTCCTGGAAAATGATACAAATGCTGTATCCTTCTAATACTTACCCTCGAGAAGGGATAAGTCAGACAAACAGATCACAATATTGTAACGAAAAACCGGTTTGCTAATATAAATGATTACAGTTGGTACATGAGGATTGTTATTTTTAAAAGGAACACAGTTAGGCTGAGTGATAACCATCTTCCTCACATTGATAAAAAAAAAAAAAACACTGGTCTATTTAAAATGCTCTGATAACAGGAAAGTCTAAAAAAAACAACTTGATCCATTCCGTTTTTAAATAACATTTTACACACACACACTTAATATACACGTCTCCGCGATCACAAACAAGCCTTTTCTGTTTTCAGCTTGTTGCTGGAGATCTCCGGTGGTAAGCCTCAGCGCAGAGAGTAAAGAACAAGGGGTGGGTCACTAAACTAGCAATAGATTGTGCTAAAGTGGGTCTGTGTGTGTCCTGGAAAGCCTCATGCCTCACTCTGGCTTGTGGATTCTGTAAGAGATAAGGTGGTGTGCACGCTGTATTGTGTGCAATGGCAGGGAGGGGAGTGTCTGTGGTTAGCGGGGCTTGCTGTGGCACCTGCGCTATTCACACGTGCCTGCTCCGCAAACGCCAGGCCCAGATTACCTGCTGCTTGGGGCTCGTTAACAGGTACAGAACAACAATCAGCTGCCTTGCCACTCTGGGTTATCATCTTGTCGGCTCACGGGAGGCCTTGTTAATAGCAGGGCATGGGCCCACTGGGTGTATGAAATGGAGCTGGTGAAACAATTCAACGTCTTCATTCAGAGACAGCTTAACAGAGACGTCATGGATTCAGAATGTACTTGCTGCAACACTGTGCCAACTGGTGGTGTAGAATTGCATTTAAAATACTTAGCCACTGATGGCCTGTGAGCCAAGCAAAAGTTATGTGAAAGGCTAATACTGAACTACTATCTTTATTCCTTGTCCCTATACAAGATCTGTTTTGTAGCTAGTGTTAGATCTACTCTCCAAGCATAATATTATTTTTTGTTTAATACTGACCATTGCTGCCTATTAGGATAGCAACCTCCCCGCCTCTTCCCCAGATTACATTAAAATCCAGTATAATAAAATAGAGATTTAAAAAGGGAGGCAAATATGTGTTATCAAAGCAAATTTCAGTAATTCCATGAAATAAACCTGGATGACTGAAGGTAGTTTCCCCCAGACTCATTATAGATATTGAAAAGAATTTAACAGAACTGCAGAGTTCATCTGATGAGATTCTCTTCACAGTTCCAGCAGCCCGGCACAGGGAGTGTGTAACAATCTCAACTCTGGCAGAAAATCAATTATTTTAACTAGTTGATAGAAATTGTATTCCTACCTAGAATTACAAAAAATTAAAAGGTAGGTGAGCTGAGTGCCAGAAACCCTGAACAAAAATGCAGGGTAAGACAGTAATCACTGTAATAAATGCGTATTGAGGTGTGGAGAACAACACAATAGAAATACTGGCTGGGAGTCTGCCAAAGAAAACAAATAAAGAAATATACATCCACAATCAAATATGTGCAATCGATATGAAAAAAAAAATAGTCCAATTGGAGGCCTTCTCCACAGGGCAGAATTCACCCAAAAACAATACAAATGTCCAAAAGGAAAAAATAATGTCCTTATTGAAATGGTCCTTGCCCAGGGCACTAAAAAATAAACCAGCAGCAGAAAATATTAAATTGGTAATCTCTCACCCAGAGTTCAGAAAATGATGCAACATCAGTTAGGGTTCCTCTGGTGTAGGAAATGTTCACCCAACAAACGATTTCCCTTTGGACAAATAGATTGGTTGAACAATCCTTGAATAATCCTTCCAGAGGAAACCAGGAACGGCTTGGTGAGACGATCCGGATGGTGGATAAAAACGTCAATACATTACTCATAGTTTGCTAATGCCAAACAAAACCCAGCTCAAGAAGTTATAGCTAAAAATAGAGTTGAGTAGAAAACACTGGATTGAATAATAACTTTGAATTTTCAGCATTTACTGCGAAACCCACTGAAACGATTCCATTTGATTCCTTTATATTTAATGGCTATTTTTATTATTAGACATGATGATAACCGAGCCAGGTTTTCTGCCACACAATTAAGTGCAGCAGGCAGCAAGCTCCTTGTGCTGCACAGGTGTAGCTGATGCTACAAGGGAAGTGTATCTGATGTGAAGCAGGGCTGGAACCACAGCTCAGATTCTCAGTCATTGTGGGACTTTGGAGCAAAGGTCAACTGGGTTACCATATCAACATGCTTTAAAGTCAGGTTCATCGCAGCTTCTAGACGACTGCTGTCCAAAGTACGCTTTTTTCTCAAGGACTGGCAGATATCGCTTGTCACTTTTAAACTCACAGAAACCATGACTAGAAGTTACAGCTGGAAATTAAGTGGAGACACTTATGACAGTAGGAGACTTCTTTAAACAGTGGTGAGGCTATGGAATGGGTTACCTAGCCACGTTGTTAATGCAGACCCAACCTAACAAGAGATCAATCAGCCACTTGGAACAGGACAAGCCTAGTCCTTTGCAGTCCATTTATTAAGTGTGTGTCAGGCGCGTCAGATCCAATTTATTTTCATACGCCCAGTTAATTTTAGACGCACTGTTTAAAAGTATTTTTTTTCCCCTCAGTCAAACAGGTTTAAAAGGCCCTGCATATCAACAAAGCACTCACTAGGCATCTCCAGCCCCGTCCCACCCTTTTGTTCGCTATAGCTTTCACATATGCCAAGAAATAAATAATAATAATAATAATAATAATAGTCGTACATACCGAATCAATCATCTCCGGATCACTCGTTTCATCACAAAACACCTCAATAATGCGATCCAAGTCATTATTTTATTACTATAACATCTGAAAAAAGCTCTGCAAATGTCCGTGATATTCTCTGAGCGCTGATGCAGTATCAGCCAGCTTGTTTCCTTATGGCCGCTGTTATCTGATGCCAGGGGCAAGTATGACTATTCATGAGATACGCCCTTTTTTTTTCGGCTTGTCTCGGCTCCTGTCGCTCCCACTTGGCCATTGAATGGTTTTCTCGGCTTTTTCCGGAGAAAAAACGACTAGAGACCCGTTTTTTGTGTCTTTTTGATGATGTCGGACAGGGTCCGACATTGGACCGGAAAGGGAAAATTGCGATGTCGGACCAGGTCTGACATAGGACCGCAAAGGGCTAGATGGGCCCGTATGGTCTCCTCTCATACATAAATGTTTTTGTGTTCTTAACAGACACACTTGATAGAATTTCACCAGAAGCAGGGCATGTGAGTTAGATACTGTATACAGCATGTGTCCTCTTCAGAAGAACATGCTTTTTCCTGGCCCCCATAGCAGAAAATGACCATTATTGGAACATGCCGGCATACTGCAGCCATGGCAACGGAACGCATCGACTCATCCTGGGGAATGCTCTCTCCAGGCTCACATGGCAGTGCCAATTTGTTCTCATTTAGTAACTGATAACAGCCCCTGTGTAGCTTCTGATAAGAGACCTTCCCATCACTCTAAATGGCTTCAATCATCTGCCAGAAACACTGATACCATCATACCTTTGGATTATATTAGTTATCATCCCAAGACACTACTAGGCAAAAGCAAGAGAACATGCAAAATGTGCAATGAGTTAGCATGGAATAAACCTCAAAGTATTGCAACCAGCGTGCTGTTTGCTGTTACTCAAGACAAACACAATACAGCAGAGTTGCATGCATTTGCCAGGAACAGCCTTTATGGTATTCCAGACTGACAAGCACACTGTATTGATTTACAGTAACCTACGTGATTGTTGCTAAGAGTTTATTCCACACATTTACCTCGTCTTGCACCTCCATTCACTAGAGTTTCTAATGAGTAGATTCGAAAGAAACCAATGTTTTAACAAAAAGAAATTGAAACAGGATATGTGAAACTTTGCTTTCTGATAGTCGTGCACTTTTATGGTCACTAGAGATTGAAATTGTCCCGTCCCGTCCCCCCCCCCCCCCCTTCAAGGCTGCCTTTCTGTGGAGTAACCAAACAGCTACTTCCCCAAATGACTGATATTCTTTGAAGTCATGAAGATGCAGGGATCTGAATGCAAATCAGGTGAAAATCACAGAGGAAGTGCAAATATAAGATTTCCTGGAACAGAAGGCAAGCAAACTGAGAACTTTCTTTACCTGATGTATTACCAGCTAACATGTTTTAAAATGAATACACTTTTTGAAATAGCATGTTTCTTTAAAAACTGCAAATTTGAGTCAATATAGTCAATGAAATTGCATGACAGGTAAGATTGATGAAAATATTTGGTTAGCTACAGCCACTTTAACAGGGCATTACATTGCTTCTCCCGTAGCCAAGCTTGATTCACCCCATCCTCTCAAACGCTCTTCTACACTCTGGACCAAAAGAGAGAACCTGAGGAGCCGGGCTCCCATCCTTACTAGCATTCTCAAAGTTATAAGCAACTTCAGCAATGAGTTTATATTTCAGATGCACGGTAGGAGGCGATCTCATTACTGCTGACAACATTCCTTCAAATCCAGTGACAGAATGATCGCACTGCTCCAAATTACACTGTGTTGCTAAGCAGATGTGGAGCATGATCCAATCAACAATGAAACAGAGCTACATTTAGAAGTACTGAAAGAAACCTGATGAACTCAACAGCAAAGGTTTTGACTAGAATCCTCTCTCAATGTCTTCATCCACCACAGCTTGATCCAAGGACAGTAATTCTCTGGATTCAGCGGTTTAACTTTCTTTTTCAGTATATTGTACGTGTTAATGCTTTATTAAAGTGCACAGAGTGTTGTGTTTATTTCACTCATGAAGATATGAATTAATTATCAGGGATTTGGGTAATTTATTTCAAAATG
This sequence comes from Acipenser ruthenus, assembly GCF_902713425.1. NCBI lineage: Eukaryota > Metazoa > Chordata > Actinopteri > Acipenseriformes > Acipenseridae > Acipenser > Acipenser ruthenus. Next base: position 3,107,302 of record NC_081189.1, read on the forward strand.
TGCTAAGACATGTCAGCTCCTGTTGTCAACAGCTCTCAATGGAGATGTTCAGGCTCAGTCACACACCTTATAAGATGCTCTGTTGTGACTTGAAAGGGCAGGCCTTGCTGAATTGAGAGAACTGAACTATAAAACCACATACAGACACAGCACTTGTGTTCTCTTCAGTGCCGATTACTTTTTTAAATAAAAAGAAAACTGCACATTGTATGGGTTTGGGAGCACATCCTTCAGCAGCTGTCAAGTTTGAATCCTCCTTAAGCAACTGGCTTCCTGGATGACTGGACACGGGGAAAACAAGGATGTCTGGATGTCACAGGCAGGAGGAAAGCTCCGTCCCAGATGGCCATTTCCTGCTCCTGGACGCCAGATCAGGACGAAGTAGAAATGTGTAATGTGTAAATGTGAATAGCGCACCACTACTACTGGCATATATAGTTCTCTCTCTTCCTTTACATAACATACCACGCTGTTTATTAAGACATTCAAGGGGTGGGGGTTATTAAATTAATTATATCACATGCTGTTGTAGGTACTAGAGAAGAGCGCGAGAGAGAGAGAGAGAGAGAGAGAGAGAGAGAGAGAGAGAGAGAGAGAGAAACAGAGGGTCTTTATCCAACTTGTGGGGAAAAAAAACATGTGTAATGGAGAAAAAGGATTGCTAAACACGGATAGATTTGCAATGAATATTAAAACTAGATTGAAGATAAAATAAAATAATTTTTTTCAGCTGATAAATGTACTGAAAGTGTCCCTATCGTACTTAAGTACTCTACTATAGCTCAGTGTGGTCTGGGCTTCAATAGCTCAGCATGCAGACAGTGAAGATCATCTGTAATCCAGAAATAACTGGCACAACCACTACCCTTGAAAGCTCTTTAGGAGATTCTCAATGCAGGGTCTCAATGCCATGATTGGATTTTGAAGGCAAATCAATCTGATGGCATGCTCCATCGCATAGTTCATTCCACTAATTGAGAAAGAACATTAACCCGCTACAGCACAGCAATAAACACATCATCAGCAAACAACAAGCATACCATTCTAAAATGTGGGTGCAGCTTTCATTTTGTGCTTGAAACAACGGTATTCACAAGCGCCCCCAAATACACTGTCATTATCCAATCTACATTAAAAAAAAACACGCACACGCACACACACACATTGGGACAGCTGCTTGTTCCCACACCTGCCTCTCCTTTTTTCTCTCATTCTATAGACAGACTTGTATTGATTTTATTTTTATTGACTTGATTTCCCCCAGAAGACCTTTTCAACAATGACACAGAACAAAGAAAAGACGCTTATGGGTCTGGTGATACCGGTACCTACAGTGCCTTGCGAAAGTATTCGGCCCCCTTGAACTTTGCAACCTTTTGCCACATTTCAGGTAAAAATTTAAACTGTAATTTTTTGTGAAGAATCAACAACAAGTGGGACACAATCATGAAGTGGAACGAAATTTATTGGATATTTCAAACTTTTTTGACAAATAAAAAACTGAAAAATTGGGCGTGCAAAATTATTCAGCCCCCTTAAGTTAATACTTTGTAGCGCCACCTTTTGCTGCGATTACAGCTGTAAGTCGCTTGGGGTATGTCTCTATCAGTTTTGCACATCGAGAGACTGAAATTTTTGCCCATTCCTCCTTGCAAAACAGCTCGAGCTCAGTGAGGTTGGATGGAGAGCATTTGTGAACAGCAGTTTTCAGTTCTTTCCACAGATTCTCGATTGGATTCAGGTCTGGACTTTGACTTGGCCATTCTAACACCTGGATATGTTTATTTGTGAACCATTCCATTGTAGATTTTGCTTTATGTTTTGGATCATTGTCTTGTTGGAAGACAAATCTCCGTCCCAGTCTCAGGTCTTTTGCAGACTCCATCAGGTTTTCTTCCAGAATGGTCCTGTATTTGGCTCCATCCATCTTCCCATCAATTTTAACCATCTTCCCTGTCCCTGCTGAAGAAAAGCAGGCCCAAACCATGATGCTGCCACCACCATGTTTGACAGTGGGGATGGTGTGTTCAGGGTGATGAGCTGTGTTGCTTTTACGCCAAACATAACGTTTTGCATTGTTGCCAAAAAGTTCGATTTTGGTTTCATCTGACCAGAGCACCTTCTTCCACATGTTTGGTGTGTCTCCCAGGTGGCTTGTGGCAAACTGTAAACAACACTTTTTATGGATATCTTTAAGAAATGGCTTTCTTCTTGCCACTCTTCCATAAAGGCCAGATTTGTGCAGTATACGACTGATTGTTGTCCTATGGACAGAGTCTCCCACCTCAGCTGTAGATCTCTGCAGTTCATCCAGAGTGATCATGGTCCTCTTGGCTGCATCTCTGATCAGTCTTCTCCTTGTATGAGCTGAAAGTTTAGAGGGACGGCCAGGTCTTGGTAGATTTGCAGTGGTCTGATACTCCTTCCATTTCAATATTATCGCTTGCACAGTGCTCCTTGGGATGTTTAAAGCTTGGGAAATCTTTTTGTATCCAAATCCGGCTTTAAACTTCTCCACAACAGTATCTCGGACCTGCCTGGTGTGTTCCTTGTTCTTCATGATGCTCTCTGCGCTTTAAACGGACCTCTGAGACTATCACAGTGCAGGTGCATTTATACGGAGACTTGATTACACACAGGTGGATTCTATTTATCATCATTAGTCATTTAGGTCAACATTGGATCATTCAGAGATCCTCACTCAACTTCTGGAGAGAGTTTGCTGCACTGAAAGTAAAGGGGCTGAATAATTTTGCACGCCCAATTTTTCAGTTTTTTATTTGTTAAAAAAGTTTGAAATATCCAATAAATTTCGTTCCACTTCATGATTGTGTCCCACTTGTTGTTGATTCTTCACAAAAAATTACAGTTTCATATCTTTATGTTTGAAGCCTGAAATGTGGCAAAAGGTCGCAAAGTTCAAGGGGGCCGAATACTTTCGCAAGGCACTGTATCAATAAGGAATTCCCATTCCCCATCTGCTCTACCTAAAGCAATTTGATAAAACTGCTAAAATGTAGGGCACATGGATAAAACATAAGCACGCTTGGATTAGGAATTGACTGGAGCCCACAGCTGCTCCAATCCCATATCTCCAGCAGTCTTTCTGTGTTTCATTCCACATTACTGAGAAACTTTTATCCAGTACAAATTCCACAGGCCAAACTAGAAATGATTACCTTCTAAGGACTTTGAGTAATCTGTTGACTCGAGAACTACTACTTATCCCATCCAACATATAACAATGTTGGTGGCTGCAGAAAAGTATTTGCTGTTACGGTGCTCCCTGCAGTTTATTATTTTTACTATGTATTTATTATTTTTTCATACATCTATGGTACACTTCAGAATTTAAATGGGGCTCTGTAATTTTGTTCTGTGCAAGTCAAACGCATCGGTTGTGCTGTTAATGAAATTCAAATTAAAAGCACAGCTTGTTTTTTTGCAACTCTTAAACCCCAATAATATAGGTGCTGTGTGCTAACCCCCTGCTAGTGCTCTATGAACTTGACAAGGTAGGATGCACTGGTAATTCAGGGCATCCCATTTAATTGAGCCATTTTAATACTGTTTGTATAATTCGCTCCCTTATTTAAAACAAACGAGCGAGGTGTGAAGGAGGCTAGCGCTCGGGGGACAGACAAAGATCTGGGACGCAGCCAGTTAATCACTGCTGCTTCCTTGTGATATGGAGGAGGAGGATGATGATGATGATGATGATGAAGAATCAGGGAAGGAGGTTAGCGCTCGGGGACAGCATCGCAGACAAAAATCTGGGACGCAGCCAGTTAATTACTGCTGCTTCCTTGTGCTATGGAGGAGGAGGAGGATGATGATGATGATGAATCAGGGAAGGAGGTTAGCGCTCGGGGACAGCATCGCAGACAAAGATCTGGGACGCAGCCAGTAAATCACTGCTGCTTCCTTGTGCTATGGAGGAGGAGGATGATGATGATGAATCAGGGAAGGAGGTTCAGACAAATCAAGTGGGATGTTCAAGAATCCAGCCCTTCCATTCAGAACTATAATTAAGGAGAGCGCCACTATGACAAGTAAGAATGCAGTGCCCTCAGGGAGTCTATTTAAAGATGTTCTAGATTGAACCGTCATCTTTCTACTAAACAGATCCGGGAGGAGACGTGTACAATCCACTTTGATTTAAATACATTCGTTCACTCAGGGTGGCCTTGTAGAGGCGGCCTGCACCACTTCAACAAGTTTCTTTACTACTAGATGAGCAATACTCCCGGTGAAGAGAAAATACAAGTCTGACACACAGCACTGGAGAATGTAAAGAAAGAAAAGTGTGGTCAAGTGACATGTCACGTCATGCCATGTCCTAATATATATATATATATATATATATATATATATATATATATATATATATATATATATATATATATATAATGTTCAGCGACAATCATGGCAAAGCAGAATGATCTCGGTGACTTCACAAGGGGCCTGGTAGTGGGTGTCTGTGCAGCCCAGCCCAGCCCCTAACACAGTGGCTGCATTGACCATGAAGATCTCCAACCGAAAGCACAACTGTGGTCAGTGCCATTCATGCCCGTCGTCAGTAACATGACAAAGTTCATCACTGTGGTCTATATCCATGTAACAATGCAACATACAGACAGGCAAAAAGAATGAATCCATATACTGGAACTCCCAGATTCCAAAACACTTAAACTTGTGTTAAACAAGCAAGTCTGGACAAGTGGTTCTCTAGCTATATGCAAAACTGTAAAATGATATTCAGTAAGACAGGACGGAAAGACAGACAAACAGCGCTCAAGAAGGCCCTTCGCAAGTTTTGCTAAAATTCGTATTTATATCAATTTATCTCAATTTATAGATGTATAAAAGTATAATACAATATGTGAAATAAGCAAGTCCACCCTCCTCTACTATATCCCCCAGTCGGGCTGCTAAGAAGTCTCACATGAGTCTGTAGGTTTACTTTTAGAAGCGGTTTATGCAGCTATAGGGATAGAACAGTTTACTTAACAGTGACCTGATAGCACAGGCTCACAGCTACTGATCATTTACAGGGATGGAAATAAGACTCCTATTGCACAGCAGATTCACCCGGTCCAGGTTTAATACAAGCTTGATTAGCCACAGTGCATAGGTAACAAGCTCAGATGAGTCTTATTAAACTCATAGTAATCCTGGAATGAAGCAAACTGATATGCAAAAGGAGTCTTCTTCCCATCCCTGACTTAAATAATGCCCTTAATTGAAGGCAACCCAGGACTGGTGTAGGGCTTATGCGAGTCTCTATCGGAGCACTCCGTGCCACACATACCCTCCGGCAACGTGGGTGCGAGTCTCTATCGGAGCACTCTGTGCCACACACACCCTCCGGCAACGTGGGTGCGAGTCTCTATCGGAGCACTCTGTGCCACACATACCCTCCGGCAACGTGGGTGCGAGTCTCTATCGGAGCACTCTGTGCCACACATACCCTCCGGCAACGTGGGTGCGAGTCTCTATCGGAGCACTGTGCAACACATACCCTCCGGCAACGTGGGTGCGAGTCTCTATCGGAGCACTCTGTGCCACACATACCCTCCGGCAACGTGGGTGCGAGTCTCTATCGGAGCACTCTGTGCCACACACACCCTCCGGCAACGTGGGTGCGAGTCTCTATCGGAGCACTCTGTGCAACACACACCCTCCGGCAACGTGGGTGCGAGTCTCTATCGGAGCACTCTGTGCCACACACACCCTCCGGCAACGTGGGTGCGAGTCTCTATCGGAGCACTCTGTGCCACACATACCCTCCGGCAACGTGGGTGCGAGTCTCTATCGGAGCACTCTGTGCCACACATTCCCTCCGGCAATGTAATCAGTGCTTATCTTTTATAAGACTATTAATGCCTTCTTTGCACTCAGAGTTTGATATATTTGGCAATCACAATTCACAAACTTTTTTGTTGGTTTCTCCTCTTATATTTGACATGAAAATTAAAAACCAGGCGGCCGTCTCCACATGCAAAGCGTTCAATCTGAATCCCCTGGACCTTGTCTGACAAAAAATAAATAAAAAAAGAATTGTTTTCAATGTACTTTGTTTGTCTTTAAGACAGATGTACAAATCTCACAGGAGTTTTGCAAGCAGGAGCAATCATTTACAGACCATGCATCTGTCAAAAGAATTCTGCCAATGAGCAAATTATCTCCAGCTCTCCAGAAGCAGCTCCTTCCCCACTTTAGAGCAGGTTTTGTCCTGCAGATTGAACGCAGATGTTACAACTCAATACATTAAACAGTACAGATCCTCACTGTATTAACAGGCAGCCACTGTGGCAGGTGAGCCAAGCAAACAAAACCACCTGTGCGTTTCACTCTTGCTGCTAAACAGCAGCTCTCCATTAAACCACTACCAGCTAAACAGCAGCTCTCCATTAAACCACTACCAGCTAAACAGCAGCTCTCCATTAAACCACTACCAGCTAAACAGCAGCTCTCCATTAAACCACTACCAGCTAAACAGCAGCTCTCCATTAAACCACTACCAGCCCCTGATAACTCTCATACCAGGCAAGCTATTTAAAAAATCGACTATCGTTGTATTCTTTTATACAGGAGACCCATACAGCCCACCCAGGGCAAACAAGCACATGCCGCTCTGTTTAATGGTCTGCCTTTATTAAAATGCAACCTGCCATGCTTCTTCCGGGCCTCTTGATATGTAAACACAGTTTATCCACCCCCCCGCCCCCCCCCCCCCCATCAGCTGCCAAAACTGCAAAATGGTATTCAATTAAATGCATCACTGTGACAAGGCAAGACTAGTTAATTACAGTTACCTCCTCTTGTTAGTAACCTTTCTTGTATACTGAAGCTCAAGCAGAGTGCAACACATCAATGGACAGGAATGCCCTATAGTGAGCCCTCCTAACACAGCTAATGCACGCCAACAAGCACTCCTGTCACATTTCTACAGAGGAGAGCATGTGCCCGGGGACACGCTTCACTAACTGCTGCACATTTCAACTCCGGATAAAATCATTGAAAAGAACGTGCCTCGAAACTCCAGGGATTTGATTCTGGAGGAAGCGCAACATCCTTTTTTTCTGGGCTCAGAGTTAGATAGATCCTACTGATAATTAATTCAAATACAAAGGACATATTTTTACACTGGGAAAGTGGAACATGGTTCCAGTGCAGCCGATATAACGGTTTGTCCGTGCTTGAGCACAGTAACATTCAAGACCACGACTGCACAGTGGATTCAGTAAAAAGCTACAATGTTAATGTTGCCATTTGTATATATGTAAATAATAGGTACAAAGGCAGATGTCAATATTGTCTCCGGGAGGACACTATCAACCTGATGGGATAGTAGTGGCTATAGTGCAAGCAAGATCTCACTCTCTCTCTCTCTGAGGTCTCCGAGGCCATCATGGAAGAAAAAAAAAAAAACCCACACTGCTGCATTTCTTTGATTGAATCTCTCGCTAAGGCAAGGATCAAACCAGAATTATAGCCCAGCTACAAAAGACCTGTTATTTAATGGCTCCGACACAACTCAATAGGGCAGCGTCTGTAATCTTGAATGCAGCCAGACATTCGCAGTGTGTGTGTGTGGTAATAATGGGGAGCAACATTTCATAATAAAATACTGCTGCATTGACTTTCTGCTGACGGTCACTTAGATAGAGTTATTATTGGTCTCCCTGCGCTACTTCCCAAGAGTAATAATGGTGGCCCCAGCTAGCATGAGGGTGAAACCAAGGCATCCATCACCTGGCTGGCAGTAATAGAATTACAGAGACATCATGTTAGAGCTGGAGTCAACTGCTACAGGCGGGCACACGTTCACTCAGATAGGAACAGGACTGAAACTACTTCATTTACCTTGGCATCCTGAGTCACACTGCACACTGTGAACAGATTTAGATTGAGATGTCATACACGGTTGCCCTTTAAAAAGCTGCTGTACAGTCCAGACATTCTGGGTCTAAGGCTATCTATTTATTTATTTATTTATGTAAGTCGCTTCTCACAAAAAGGTACAGGGAAATGTTAGCAAAAACAAACACCCTCAAAACAAACTAGTGAACATAAAAATGGCTCACTGCATAGGTAATGTATGATAAATGAGAACTGAATGCCACGCTCAGGTGGGATGCTGGATAAATCCCTCGGGTATGCATTAAATTCTCATATCACACACTACCCCATGCAGTATTCACTATGCCCTCAATGGATTAGGAAGACAGTCTTAGAAAGAAAGAAAGAAAGAAAGAAAGAAAGAAAGAAAGAAAGAAAGAAGAGCATGGACCTTTATTTACATTTGTCACTGAGTTTTAACCAAAATATTGCTGGGTTTTCACAAAAGCAATATAATCGGTATCTAGTTTATATAAGAAATCCATGCATGCCTTTACATTCGGTAAATACATGAATGAGCAGTAAATTTGTTTTAGAGCACTGAAAGGCTGTTAGAGCTTCAGGTCAGACCAGCAGCTTTTTGTTCGAGAAGAAAGACTAATCTCACTAAAAGGGTTTTAGTTTCTCTGAATAAAACAGACAGAATGTGTTCCAAAAACAGATGCAGTTTTAAATGACCCAGGAAAGTGGTTGCTTGCTTTGTTTATTTAATTACGGTTTGCTAAAGCGATCCCACTCTTTTCTTTCTCCCTCTGCTGCATACCTGACAATATTACCGCATGCATATCACTTAACCACGTTTAACAGGTTATGTAAAAAACACATTTCTCAACCAACATGAAATTATGTCATCAGCTGGGAAGTGCTTTGTTCTGCTATTAACATTACAATCTCAACAATGCATGCCCTGCTGGAACAAATGGGGCTGAATTTAACACTTATACGCACCCATGATACTGCTGTAGCTATTGTGGCCCATTGTTAGAATTAGGATAGGGATTGGGTTGAAAAAGCTCAATTTACAAAAATAGGGTTCACTTTCTTATCTACTGTACTTTTATGGAAGATAATATGCTTAAATAAAATTGTCAGAAACTAGTTCCCAAAGTCCCTCTATAACAAGCTCCCCTGAAAGAAGCACTGCCCCAGACCACTGTAGTTCATCCGAACACTTTCCCTGCTTCTCTCTCTCCATCCTCCCCTCACCCCTCCTCTCCACTGCTGGCTGCTCTCCAAACCACTAAAGCGCTCCTGCTCTGCGGGTGCCAGTAGATTTCACATTCAAGGATGCGATCAGGATCTCAGCTAGATGAACCCCAGCAAGTAGTAAGCGATGGAATCAGCTACGCACACACACAGTAACAGCTTGACACACCTTTTTGCATACCTTTTCATATCTAAATGTAACAGGCAGGGTTTTGTGGTGAACGTGTGTTATGGATTCTGACCTCCGTCGTTGAAATGAGGTTTAAAAAAAAAAAAAAAAAGCTCAAAACCCACAAATGCAAACAAGTCAGCCTCGTCGGTACCTGACGCACACGCATGAGCGCACGCTGCAGGCGCGGGGAGAGCAAGTGAAGAAGAACTGCCGTCACACAAAATCATGAAAAAACATTTAAGCGGCGCTCAGAAGCGCAAACCTAAAGCTGAAGTTGTTGCAACTACTGCTTTATGCTGCTTCTGATGACATTCTTTCCCCACAGTCACAAAACAGCAACCTGCCAATTAATAATGTGGAGTAGTGGTTAGGGCTCTGGACTCTTGACCGGAGGGTTGTGGGTTCAATCCCAGATGGGGGACACTGCTGCTGTACCCTTGAGCAAGGTACTTTACCTAGATTGCTCCAGTAAAAAAAAAACAACTGTATAAATGGGTAATTGTATGTAAAAACAATGTGTAAAAGAATAAATAAATAAAATAAAAATAATGTGATATCTTGTAACAACTGTAAGGTCGCCCTGGATAAGGGCGTCTGCTAAGAAAATAATGAATAATAATATACCCTGTCAAGTCAAATAGGTCTAGCACAAAGATATTTTAGTTAAAAAAACATAAATAAATAAATACTTGTGGGATGCTGCAGCTTTAAAATCTATTCTACAACAACTCTGTCTCCAAACCGAGGTCCAGAAATGTCATACAAAAAGGGCAAACAATTGAGATTTCATCCACACCATCAGACCTACACTGAAAACAGTACCAGACAGAAAGAAAAATCAATTCAGGGCTTACCTGGGGGTCCATAGAGTTTGGCTTTCTTGACTGAAGCGTAGAAAAAAGAACAAAAAAAAAAAAAAAAAGAGAAAAACAAGAAAAAACAGCCAGTTAGTACTCACAATGACACAAAACACATTAACCTGAAAACTGTAATTGCAGGCCCTTATCAAGACATATTAATGAATTAAAGACTTCAGCATTAATGTCTATGAGGCATGAATGACTTAAGGGGTTACAGGTTTGTTCTAGTGGTTTAAAACACTAACAGCTGTTAGCTAGGGGCCTGTCTTCATTCTTTATTTGTACTATTTAATTCACTTCTAAAATCCCTCGCCTTTCAGAGGACTGTACTCGTTTTGAGCCAGCTTGTCTTGTCATTGAAGCGTCACGAATCCTTTTAATAATGCACCAGGTTTCAGAAGCTTTGCCCTTTAATGAGATCTTTCAAATGCATTCTCTGTTTCTAAATCGGCTGTGGGTGGACAGAAACAAACAATGCACAGTGCACGAAGGGTGGATGTCCACCCCCTTGTCAGCACAACTCTCCATGAAGGACCCACAGGGGTCATTAGACAGCGAATTTCAAAGACTTGCAGGACTACAGTAGATCACGGCACGTTTTTCTGATGGCTACCTACTGTATAAGCAAGTCTGACATGAGCCTCCTAGTCAAGGCGTATACAAATGATTGCTATCCAACTTGTGTGCCCTCAGTCATGCATTGTGTTAATGCTGCTCATCAGAAACAAACTACAACTTGAAAGTTCTCAGAAAGTAGCAGAATCTCTGAGGCTTGTTGCAAAATCACTTATAAAAGTTTCCCCATAATAAAGTGTAATAAAGCAGGTTGCATGATGTTCAATGAGAAGACCAAAACTGAGGTATTTTCTGGCATACTGCTGGCACCTTGCAAAGGACCATACAGACAGCTGGAAATAAATAAATCTAAATGCATGGCTGAAAACGTGGTGCACACAGGAAGGCTTCACCTTCCTTGAACATTGGAGCACATTCTACAACAAGGACTATCTATATAGGCGGGACGGACTGCACTTAAACAGAAAGGGAAACAATCTGAGAAAGGATCCTCGAGGAGGTCCATTTAAAAATAGAAATGAAGGGGGGGAGAAATCAACAAAAAAACAGAAGGGAGACTACATCAAAACAAGGGCAACAACTCAGGTAAGACAGCCATTAAATGTATTTATCTAAATGCTAGAAGGCTAAAAAAACAAAATGTTAGAACTTGAAGCTACTGTATTAATAAGTAACTATGATGTGTTAGGTGTTACAGAAACTTGGTCATCCGAGAGTGATGGAGACGAATATAATATTAGTGGGTATACACTGTATAGGAAAGACAGGCAGGACAGAAGAGGCGGAGGGGTAGCGCTATACATCAAAAATAGTCTTGAAACCCAGGTGTTAAATCTGGAAGAAAAAAACAATGCAGAATCAATATGGGTCAGAATAATGGACACAAACCCAAAGTGCATAATAGGGCATGCTATAGACCACCAAATCCAGACACCAACCAAAATAACCTGTTATACAATGACATTAGAAATGCGTGTAGCCATACTAATGGGGGATTTCAACTTCCCCCATATAAAATGAGAAAACCCGGTGGGTAACACAACAGCCAAAATTGAAATGGTAGAAATGACAAATGACTGTTTCCTAACGCAAATTTGTCAAGGCACCAACTGGGGGGGGGCATACCTTGATTTAGTCTTTTCAAATAAGGAAGCCAGAATAACTAAAACAGAGGTCAGAGAACCATTGGCAAACGTGTACCACAACATGGTCTCATTTGAAGTGCTTTTTAAAACCCAAAAAGTAACTAGAGCTAAGGTTTACAATTTTAAAAAGGCAAATTATGAAGGAATGAAACAGAGACAAACAGAAGTAGAAAAAACATCCACAGAGAAAGGATGGCTATTTTTCAAAAAAATTGTACTAGAGGTGCAACACAAATACATCCCAAAAGTAGACAAATCAAAACAAATCTAAAACAAAATGGTTTAATAGATCAATTAAAACAATTCAGAGAAAAAAGGCACTTTACAAAGCGTTTAAAAGGGACCAAAAACAAAGTACACAGAAACTGCAACCGTCAAAAAGGAAGTTAGAAAGGCCAAGAGATAGAAATGAACACTGCCAAGGGGGCTAAAACCAATTCCAAAAAAGTTTTTCCAAAATTATAAACAGCAAGAGAATATTCAGGTAGGAGGTAAAATGTCTGAGATACAGATGTCAACATCATAGATGAAGAGAAAAAAATTGCAAATATATTAAATGACTACTTTTCACAAGTTTTTACCAAGGAGGATATGGACAACATGCCCCACATGTCAACCTGTTCCTATCCAGTTTTAAATAACTTGAGCATAACAGAGGCATAAGTGTTAAAGGGACTAGGAGCTCTTAAAATAAACAAATCCCCTGGGCCGGATGAGATCCCAATAGCACTCAAAGAAATTAAATAAGTTATTTACAAACCGCTAACCAAGATCAAACAACAGTGTCTTCAGACAGGAATTGCAAACGTAATACCAATCCACAAAAAGGGAGACAAAACCGAACCAGGGAACTACAGACCAATAAGCCTGACTTCTATTATATGGAAACTATAATAAAATCCAAAATGGAAAATTACCTCTATGGGAACAGTATCCTGGGAGACAGTCAGCATGGTTTTAGGAAAGGGAGACCGTGTCTAACTAACCTGCTTGATTTTTTTGAGGATGCAACAAAATCGACAATGGATAACTGCAAAGCATAGGACGTGGTTTATTTAGATTTCCAGAAAGCTTTTGACAAAGTCCTGCTTAAAAGATTAATTCTCAAACTGAACGCAGAAGGGATTCAAGGAAATGCATGCACAGGGAGTGGTTAACATGTAGAAAACAGAAAGTACTGATTAGAGAATAAACCTCAAAATAGAGTGAGGTAACCAGTGGTGTACCACAGGGATCAGTATTAGGTCCTCTGCTATTCCTAATCTACATTAATGACTTGGATTCTGGTATAGTAAGCAAACTTATTAAATTTGCAGACGACACAAAAATAGGAGGAGTGGCAAACAGTTGCAGCAGCAAAGGTCACTCAAAATGACATCATTGGAACTGGGCAAACACATGACAAATGACATTTAATATAGAAAAGTGTAAGGTACTGCACGCAGGCAATAAAATTTCCATTATAAATACCATATGGGAGATACTGAAATTGAAGAAGGAATCTATGAAAAAGATCTATGAGTTTAAGTTGACTCAGAACGGTCTTCATCTAGTCCAGTGGTGCACAACTCGGGTCATGGAGGGCCGGTGTCCCTCCTGGTTTTTGTTCTAACCATACCCTAAATTAGTTAATTGGGACAATTAAGCTTCTAATAAGAAGGTCCAATAAAGTAGTTTGGGGTGCAGTTGGAATAAAAACCTGCAGGGACACCGGCCCTCCAGGACCGAGTTGTGCACCACTAATCTATACAATGTGGGGAAGATATAAAAAAGGCCAACAAAATGCTCAGAAATATAGTGAAAAGTGTTGAATTTAAATCAAGAGAAGTAATGTTAAAACTTTACAATGCATTAGTAAGACCTCATCTAGAATATTGTGTTCAGATGTGGTCACCTTGCTACAAAAAAAGGATATTGCTGCTCTAGAAAGAGTGCAAAGAGTGGCCAGAATTATTCCTGGTTTAAAAAGGCATGTCGTATGCAGACAGGCTAAAATAATTTAACCTTTTCAGTATTGAACAAAGAAGACTACGCGGCGATCTGATTGGAGCATTCAAAACGATGCAGGATAACACGAGGCTCTGTTATATTTGTTTGGTTTTTAGGGTTTATAAAATTTTTGTTTTGCTCAAAGCGGTACGGCAAAGCAAATAAAAAAAAAAAAAAGACAAACCACAGTAAAACTATAATAAATGCATTGGAAAACTGCTTGTACAAAAGGTTCAGGATTGCTCATCAAACCCCAAGGAAAGAACAAACCTGGATTTATTCAGTTAAAAATTCACCCTTTGGACAAATCTTTTAAAGACACTGAGTGAGGTTCCAACAAGGAGAAAGCATTGCAAAATGTTTTTTTATACCCTGAATACTTACGATTCATTCTAGCATATGGGTTCATAAAACAATGACAGTGCCGACAGACAAACTGCTGTTCTTTCTATTAGCAATCATCAGCACCGATATCAAAGTCTACTGTACTCAGCTGGTACGTAACTCCCCAGTGAATTGTGTGCTTGACAGTCGCATTTGTCTTCACTGACTGGGCAGCCAGATTGGGCTCCACTTGCCGATAGTCTGTGGACGCTTTGATACGAACATCAGAAAGCAGACTATGCAATCTGGCTAAAGGATTACAATCAATTTATGACAACTGCCTCCATCTGCTTCAGTTTTTAATCAAAACATGATGGGCATTTCTGAGAAGGTGCAAGACAAACATATCCACCTCGTGCCCTTCATTCTCGCAGCTCTGAACAGAAGAAGGCTGACAGTCAGGATTTCTGTTCCAACCTTTATCCAAATTAATATCAGCATCAACAACATGGCTAGGCAACCCATTCCATACACTCACCACATTGTGTCAGGCAGTGTCTCCCACCCTCTCTGACATGGTTCTCCCAGCTGTTTTGTTAAGAAATATCTTGTCATATGAATGTATGTTGTTTCCCCAATATAGAACGTACTCCAACTAGAAATCAGAGAATGAAGTAAAAGTAAATAAATACAGAATTACAAAGAACAGACACATATAATGTGTTGTGACAAACAAGAGGTTCTGCAGTGGCCTAAATCATAGTCACCTTCAACACTGGTTAAGATACAGTCGTCCCTTCTCAACAACGTGCTTTGAGTGACGCATTGTGAGCTTAGCCACAATTCAGCCAAACCCTTACAAAGTGAGCTCCCATTAACAGAGGAAAGAAATGTGTTTCTGAAGGGCAAGGAAAGTTTGACAGTTTGTTGGAATTAGAACTTCAGCAAAGCAGTAGAAAGTTTTGCAAAAAATAATAAAGTTCTGTTTTGTTTTCTAGTCAAAAACGTTAAACTGGCAATTAGTTTAACATTTCAAAGCGTAAGAAAAAGAGATTGCATTTTTTTTTCTTCTGAGAGACTTTCAAACAAAAATCTCCTGTCTTGTGCTTGCACAGGGAGTGCTGAAACTGTGTCAATGGAGGAGCATTAAGCAACCTGCTAACCTTGCCACTACAGATACTGATTACACTCAGCCCAGTTACAGTTTTTAAAGTTCAGTTGAAGAAATGTATTTTGACATCAATAAAAAAGAATTAGCATGAAAAATCAGCTGCAGTGAGACACAGTGGGATCTAAAACAGCAGCTAATCTTAACACCACAACTGAGATAATTCATTTGTGTACCCAGGTTATGAAAACATCTTCCAGTGCATGCGCGTCTCTTCAGCGCATTGGCACAGAATGACGCTAGTAATAGACAATTGGAGAGTGCTTTGAGCCACTGGTTGACAAAAAGGATTTCAGAAATGAAGAAAAAAGGCCAAACAAGCATCAGGGCCATGACAACAGAAATGCTTTAAATTTCACAGCAACCCAACAGTTTACAGATGGCCCCAAAAAAAAATGTCGGAGCCATTTCACAAAATAATCTTTTAATTCTAGAACAGTGTATTTAACTTGGCTGTAGGAATGAACACAGTTCGGTAACATAACCAAGCTCACTGATTTGTTACCAATAAACTCAGATACAACGGCACCTGGCCCTCAATTACTTCACACAAAGCAGTGATTCTTAATGAACAGATCAAGTTCCCATCTTAGCTTAGGCAAGACTATGAATCTTCCAGTAACAAGCAAGAATTGCACATGGACTTAAACCTCAGCATAGTTAAGAAACTAATGAGCAGTTAATTGGCACAAAATCAGAAGAACTTCATACTTCAACAGCTGCAGGGGTTGTGGATGTGCATGACAAAAACATCCCAGCCTGCGCCATCGAAGAGCCTATCAAACAAGAGAAAAGAAACAACTCTGAAATCTCCACCATCGGAAACTTTACAGGGAGTTTCTTCTTGTTCTTAAGCAGGTACATTTGATTGCAGAGCGATTTCCATTATATCATTACATCAATCAATCAAGCAATCAATCAAATAGCTCTTTATTTTAATCCAACCATTATTTACATTTAGATTTAAAGGAATTCAGTGGGTATTGCACACAGACGGTGTTGAAAGATATGCAAAAGGTACTGGGCTATATTATAATTAGGGCTTCTGATTTTCGGTTTTAACCGATAAAACACCCGATACAAAAAAAATGAAATCGGTGGCTAGCCAATAAACACCGGAAAACACCATAAAAACTGTGGAAATGGTTGATCAATTCACGTTGACTTTACCCTTTTCCCATTAAAAAATAAAACCTCCTACAAAAATAATAATAAATACATTTCCCAGTGCTGCTGGGCAACGTCCCGTCGTCCTGACTTGCATCCATCATTGATTCGTTCTGAATACTTTAAACCTGCCCCAACTACTGAGTGACAGCACATTCCTACATTTCTACTGGAGACTCCGCTTGTGAGATTTAAAACGAGATTACAATCAGGATGGAGGCTTGTTAGCAGGATTTAAAGCTGTATTACAGTTAAGATACGGAGGGTTTAAAACAGAATTGTGGTAAAATGTACAAAAATGCCTTCACACAAAAAACCCAGAAGAATGTGCCCGTGACCATAGGGATTTCATTGTGGAAGACAGCAAAGGAAAGAAGGTACAACTTAAGTGTACAAGTACTGTCGAGTTACTACTATACATATTTTGACAGAAAAAAACAAAAAAAACGCTCAAGCATTTTGGAAAGTAACCGAAAACACTAATTTCATACAGTATATCAAAAATAAAAGCCCCGAAAAAAACTGATTTATATAAACTCGAAAATATCTAAAAATCAGCACCGAAAAATATAATTAATAAAACCCAAAAAACAGAAGCCCTAATTGTAATACTGGTAACTTTAACAGAGATGATTTGGATCCAAGGTTGAATAGCTACTGTATAGACAGAACTGACTCGAGAGAAAAAAAATATTACAAATGACACAATAAATAAATGGTTTGCAGAATAAAGTACTAAATATTTAAAGAGGAGTGAGATTAAACGATCACTCAACACAACCAGCATCCCGGGAGCAAAACCATGTATTTGCATTTCTACCGGGACCAGAAATAAAATGAACACTAGTTAAGAGAGCATCCCAAACAAATAGAAACTAAATGATACACACATTAAAATAAACAAACCTCCAAAGCAAGCCCAACTCCAACCGCTGGAAAGATGGCTCATTAATTAATCTAATATACTAAATTATACTAGAACATGAATTTCCACTGGGCCATTACCCGTTGTTGTAAAACTGATGACACATTTCATGCTTTTCAAAACTGCAATAAAACTAAGATCAAGAGAAAACTGGTTGCAGGTAGCTTCTGTAGTTTCGTTTTATTTCTGGTCAATTTGAGAAGTGAAGGTTCCTGGGGCATTCTGAAAACAAACAAAACAAAAACAAGATAAAAAACAAGATAAAATGGAAGGGGAAAAAAAGGCTTGCCTACCAGCACATCAATGCACAGCAGCACAGAATCTGTGAGTTTCTGGTGGAATGGCACACTACTACATGTGAACACATGATTGATGACACAACACTTTTGTGTAAATGGGCTGCCTAATATATGGGTTTCAATCCCGATTAGAATCCCCCCCCCCCCCCACCCCCAAGAGCCCGGCACAGCGGCTCTAGCCAGCCTGACCCTGTCAGTGCACAGTCACACATTAAGCTTCGTCAGGTCCACTCAGGCAGGAGACACCGAGGCTCGTTCCACTGCCAGCCAGCTCTTGTGTACAGCAGCTTCCTGCAGCTCAAGCCTCATGTCTGTTTTATATTATATTACTAGCACATGCATGTTTCCAGTGTACTTGGAGCCTCTTGTGAAGAGGCACTTTGCTTCTTGCTTTTGAATAATAAAGTGTTATACTTCAAATTAGTAAATTATTTCCTGTTCAATACTGAATTAGGACATTTGTTGCCGATTACACCTCTATGAAGCTCAGCACATCAGGGGAGGGTCACTTGATACTTTGGCACTATTACAATATAACAAAGCTGGCTTTTTCACTGAGGATTTCCTGGCTCAGAGGCCAAAGGCCGTTTACAGTGAGGATTACCGCTTCAATAGATGGTGGTGGAGATTATTACTGCCATTGTTCACAGCATAAATGAAGGGGCCTGGGTCAAAACTGACAATTTACCTAAATGGTGGTGGAACTAAATTATTAAATATAGTGTCCTCTTCAGCAGAAGTATCACCTCCACGTCATGATGCTTTCCCAGCAATTCAAAACACTAAATAGTTTGCCTGACACAGTACATTTCTGCTACTTAAAACGCAGAATTGAAACAGTAAGTTAAGAAGCAGTTCATGCACTTATTATGCCTGAAAAACCTTGTTTAAATAAATAAATAAATAAATAAATATATAAATAAATACATAAATAAATACATGAAATCTTCTGCAGCTTTGAAACCTCCTTCAAGACCAACAAATCTGAAAACACACAAAAAGATAAATCCGGTTTGCAAGCTTTCAGAAATCAATGGTATGGTGTGGTCAATCCCCCTGTGCTTGTGGTTCACCATCAGGACAGGACAGGGCTCCCTCGCGCTACACTAATCGCTAGTAGCTGGTTTACAGCCAGGATTATCCGAGGTTTGGCTTGAAATCTGCTACCTTGTGCTGTTCCTCCTAAACCACCACCACCAGATGAATAAACACTTCACAAACACCTAATTACTACTTAGCGTGAAAGGGTACAATTCGATAATACTGAATATTAAAAAGCTAAATTATTTAGAGTTCAAACAACAAAGACTACTTGTTCTTCAACAAACCATATCATCCTTTTAAAAGGATTATTATCTTTGTTATCCATTTGTAACCCTGTAGCACTGTATTGCAGATCGTAACAGGTCTGTTACTTTGTGTCAAATGGTACTAGAGCCCCACGGTAGCTGCTTTTAAAATTAATACTGCCACTTGATTGCTTGAGCACCATATGTCAGAGACATTTTAAAAGTTAGAAATAAAAAGCTGCTCAAGGACAAGAGGATTCGTGATAATGGGAAGTCAATACGATGTAAGAGAATGGTTTTGAAAATAAGGAAAGAACAGTTTTCTCCATTAATGAACAAGGACTAATCTCTAATCTGACTCTAAAACCAAGAAAATAAAAATATACATGGAGCTGCGTAAGAATATACAGTTCTGAGAGCTCAAGGAGATACAAGTAGAGATTCCATGACAATACTGAATGTACAGCGGAATCCAATGGAGAGCTTCTCCTCACAGTTCTGAGAGCTCAAGGAGATACACAGAGATTCCATGACAATACTGAATGTACAGCGGAATCCAATGGAGAGCTTCTCCTCACAGTTCTGACAGCTCAAGGAGATACACAGAGATTCCATGACAAAATTGAATGTACAGCGGAATCCAATGGGAGCTTGGGGATTTGGAGCCAAAACAGTCACCCTCTCGTCTGTTTCCTTATGTGTTAATCCCACAGGTTTAGCGGCTTATAGCTAACCTTTCTTGGCTATCGTGGTGGTGGCTCAGTAAATCACACCTCTCCTCCTTAAGGACAGTAGGTCAGTAGTGCCCTGGAGAGAACTCACAGCAGTGCCTTCTGCCAGCACTGCCCACTGTGGTAACGAGACACTGAGGCTCCCAGCAGTTGACTGACTGAACTACTCGGGACAGTTCAACTCTTAACTCCATCCCCTCTTTCACCCCCTTTGCTTATCCCCCAACCCCTCCTCATCATCACTTAGAAGACAGTTGAGGTTAAGTAACTGGGCTCAGCTGCACCAGCTAGGAGTTCAAATTTAGCTTAAGATGGTGCAACCTACTGCTGGCCCAGAAAGTCACTTTCCCAGTAGACTCTCTCAGTCTGCTGTTATTACACTGCCCACAGTGCAGATGGGAATGAACAGCATAGTCACACTGCTTCTTGGATGCACTCAGAGTGTATTATTATGGTGTTGTTGCTGTTAATCACAGAACAGCTTTTAGTCTTTCTCCAGCAGAGACCTTCCTTGATAAAGGCCATTAGTGGGGGTTATATGAGGCTGCGACGAGATGGTGCTAAAATCAATATACTGAGGGAGGGAGTGCTGGAGCTACACTGAGGTATAGTACTTCTCACCTCGCTGGCTCATCCGGTCCAAAGAGAAATGCACTTTATATAGGTCAGGAAGGGACTGCTTTCAGCTTGTAATTACTCTGTACAGCCTCTTCAGACTCGAGTGGGGAGTGGGGTGAGGGGTGCATATCCCATGACACTAGATAGTATAAACCCATATATATCCAAATAACAATAAAAAGGTGAATGGCATTAATGCTAGTCACCACTGCAGATAAAATGCATTTTTTTTTGTGTGTGTAATGAAATCAGCATCAGGGCGGCACGGTGGCGTAGTGGTTAGCGCTGCTGCCTCACAGCGCCAGGGTCCTGGGTTCGAATCCGGCCTAGGGTTGTGGAGTTTGCATGTTCTCCCCATGTTCACCTGCGTTTTCTCCGGGTACTCCGGTTTCCTCCCACAGTCCAAAGACATGCTGTCCAGGTTGATTGGTCACTCTAAATTGCCCTCTGTGTGAGTGTGTGAGTGAGTCTGTGTGTGTGTGTGTGGTGCCCTGCGATGGACTGGCGTCCCGTCCAGGGTGTAGTCTCGCCTTGCGCCCTGTGTATGCCGGGTTAGGCTCCGGCTCACCGCGACCCTGTAAAGGAATGAGCGGTTAATGACAATGGATGGATGAATGGAAATCAGCATCTCAGCCCATTGAATTGAATGTAAAGGCAAGAGCTGGACGCGAACCGCAAACCATATGGTTCAAAGACGAACGACTTACTATTCATAAGAGCAAGCTCTGTAATCGTACGGCAAGCACGTGTCTTATGCTGATGTCAGTGTTATTAACTCATCAGCCGCTCAGAGCAGATTCATTAAAGCGGTACATTCCTAGCCAACCTCAATGACACATTTTCAATGCATTGCGAGTAAAGATTACCGAAGAGGTCAAATAACGGTACAAACAATGCAAAGAAAACTTCCATTACCTGCGCTTAAAATTCCTGTTCACTCAAGCATACAGTAATTCCACAAGAGCGTTATGCCAGAGCAAAAAAAAAAAAAAAACAAACAAAAAAAAAAACTATAACTAAATCTTCCAGGTACTTAAAGACTTGAATCATAAAGGTACAGTTTAACATTCAGCGAGCCAGGGAGTACAGTACGCCCAATGATTCTTGCAGCAAAACGTACAGGGTGGTTTGGTTGCGCTAGTCCCTGTACTGTTAGTTTACAAGTGGGATTGCTTTAGAATATGCCATACAGGTTACAGTAGGCTTGGACGCGGAGCATGTTTTAGCTGCACCATTGATCAAGGTGACAGGGTGCTAGGGCAGGGTGCAATACTGAAGGAAGCAGACAATCACAAATGCACTGAAAGACACTTGTCGAAACATTCACCGCATCTACTTGACTGAACAGTTTTACTTACTTCTACTCATTATTTGACACACGCAATGCTACTCACCTATCAAAGCACCTTTTAGTCGCAAGTATGAATGGAGTTCCTGACGTCACTGGAGGCAGGGTCCTGTATGGGTTGCATTTGGCATCCTTGCAGCCTGTCTGTCTAACACACAGTACCAAGGCTATCTTCCTAAAGCAGTCCCAGCTCTTGCCCTGTATAAAGGCTGTACTGGAAAGGAGCCCGCTCTATAGTGGATTGCAATGCTTTACCCTAGCCTCTCTGCCTGGCTGTAGGTATCCTTGCACCATCACGGGAGCATTAACAAGAGCCTTTGGACACGTTAAAGGTTTCAAATTGGGCAATACAAAACACTGAATGGGTCCAGCTTGCATCTAAAACAGCTATTTGTTATATGATTGACTTCTGCTGTCTTGAACTATGATTGTTGTCAATCATTTCTCGGAAGCACAGTGTGGGAGTGCACCACCTCTAACCAATACTTTCCAACTCAAAAAAAAATAAACCTTAGCAGGTGGAGGAACCATGGCTGGGTGATAAGAATAATCTGCAGGTAGGACAGTGGTTGTCAAATGGTTGTCAAATGGTCACAGAAGGTTTCAGGGGAGTTGAATTTGAAGGCTTTTGCTCAATCAATTGCAGTTAACCTTTTGTTGTATTATGAAATATATTAGACTAATGATAATAGAAAATATTAGAATTTTACAGTATACACAAGAAACACAATACAATATATTAGCATAGGGGTCATGCAGACCAAAATCACTAAAAAAGGGGGGGGTCCCAACTAGACCCCCCAGTGGTTTGTTTTAGAACCACTGATCTTGGACTCCAGCAGCAGTGCACAGTGTAGAAGTGTCTTTATGAACCTCCCTGTACAATTAATCAATTAAGAACAATGCACACGTTCTGCAATACACTAATGCTGGTTTACAGCAGGTCTGCGTATTAGTCATGTATACAATAGCGTGTTTCTCCAAACGTCACACAATTATAACATGTTTAATCGTGGGCTCGAGGAAAACTGTACGTAACAGGAACGTATCCGATGGCAACGGCAGACAATGGAAAAACAGCAGAAGGCATCTCCTCATTCTAGGAAAGTATGAGACACTTGGTACACATACTGTGTACTTTGGCCAATGTTGACAGTGAAAACAGGCAGCTGCAAAGAATTAGATATTTAACCGCAGACCATTTGTACCCGGCTGCACCTCAAGAAAAGTGACAGCTGACGCAAGCACTCTGGCCGTTACAGATTATTTATCGATCGAGACAATAAAAGCCGTTCCTCCACCATTTGAGAATCAATACATGCTTTGGAGCACACATTTCCTGGTTTCCTTTTGGATAAACAGCTGGTTTTTGACAACTCCATTGACACTCTACTGCAATAACATTATTTTAAGAGTGTAGCAAAAAACACGACTTAAATGTTACATTAAAATGGACTATCAGAAAACTGTCTTCCATCGATCATCTGTAACATCAGCTTTTAGCCAATCCACTCATTCCTATCACTCTCTCCTAGCCTGTGAACAAAGAACCAGACAGCAGCTCACAATATTTCCAGTTCCTATATATATTGTACAGCTGGTCACAAACAAACCTTTATTTTGTCAATGTGAGAAAAAATATATATTTGTCTGCCAAATATAGGAAACTAGCCTTCGTGACTATGTTAAAAGTTGCAGCACCTGTAATTATTGATCTGTTTTAGGGATCAGCTTGTCAGTCCCTCCCCTTGTATAAACAATGCTAGAACACCCCTCCTTGATGACTTCTAGCTGAAAAATTAAACCAAGCCTGGATTCACAGCGTAGAAAGGCAGCACACACCTGTAGGACACAGGTGGCTCAATCTCTAACTGTGTCCTACAGTCCTTGTCTATGTGCTTGGAATAAAGACTCTGGCTCATTTTGGTCGACTCCTTCTAGGATTTTAAAAACTTCAGTCAAATGTTTAATCCTAATTTCTTCTAGATCCAGTTCCCTCATCTTACCTTCATACATTGTAGTCCTGGGATTGGTCTAACACTGAATTTAATTGGTCATGTTTCTGCCAAATTCTGCATGCAATCTAAATCCCTTTGGATTTCCCAGTCATTCTCAGCTCCTCTCTTCAGCTTTGTGCTGTCTGCAAATTTTACATTTAGGTTCAGCAATTGTCCCCCTCTCTTGGTCATTTATGAAGATATGAAATCCCAGCACCGATTCATAAAGATTCATGATTATTACAGTGCGCAAAGTATTGTGACAAAATAACCAACCAAATCTGGAAGCACCGGATACATTGTAAATAGGACAGAATTTAGACTGACCAGGTTTTTATACACACACACACACACACACACACACACACACACACACACACGCTGTTTGCTCTTTATTAAATTCAGAAGCTTCCTCTCCTTATCTCTCTGCACTCCAAAAGAAAGTCATCCTGACGAGCGAACAAATGAACTTCCAGAGAGATGAGAGGAGAAAAGGCAAGGCAAGGAAGAGGTGCTGGAGGGGCAGATTGAGGGAGCGATACCGAAAAATTAGCAGCGATATTGTTCAAAAGCACAAGTTTGGGGAGAGGCTGGGGATTGCTGCTTGATGGCCTGGGATGTCTCATTTAAAATGTTGCCATTTAACAAAACACATTTAAATTCAATTTTAATACACAACAGCATAGACCATGACATGAATCAAAATACCAAAAGGCAAAAACTGTCAAACAAAACCTCCCTACAGTGTGTTCTCTCACCATGATTGAAACACACTGCTCTCCACATCTCATTCAACGCAGTCTCCCCAGGCTCTGCTGCTCTACTCAGACACTCCACTGTCTAGCCAGACTAGGCAATGATGCAGACTTCCTTCAAACCCAGCTTACCCAACAGGGGCTAGCCATGCACAGCCAAGGACAAAACTCACACGTGTCTGAAACACCAGACAGGCGGAGTCCTGTTCACTACTTCGGGTGACATTTGAATTCTTACAGTACCTGACCCCAAACAAACCAAGATCCAAGTAGTGAGAAGCAGTGCTCTTTTATTTAGACTTGCAATCTGGAATTCAGGGATGTCGATAGTGGCACCTTAAGAGTTACGGAATGCCTACAGCCGCAATGCAAACCAGCAGAGTGACTTCATAGCCATACATTTACGAAAAAACAGTATCCTCATCTGGCTCTCATATGCTCACAGTCCGCATTTCTATCATCACCTCTTTTGCACCTCCTCGATCATGCTCCTTACTGTTCCTTTGTCCTCCTCTCTGTCTCTCTAACATTCTCCTGCTGCACACCTCCCCTCTGGCAGCAGTACCTGTTGCCTTTTGTATTGATTGATCATACCCTGCAAATTATGCCTGGACACTGGCAGCTTCAAAGTACAACATGCCTCGGATACAATTCCCTTCACCAATACAGAGGTTTTCCTTTTTAAAAATACCCAGAGGAAAACTGCCCCTGTGTGTAGATGCAGAACCTCTCCCAGTCTCTCAGGATGCAAAAATCTCATGCTTCTGTATCCATTGGATACGCACAAGAACACTTGAGTGCAGGAAGCGAGCAAGCTGCATCAACCAGAAAAGGGCGCATGTGGTTGTTGGATGAGTGCTTTACCGACACATCTGAAACAGAATACTCTAGATAGACAACGTGCAATGTTGTAGCAGTCTTGGTAGTCACCATTGCAGACGTTTTTTGGGGGTAAAATTATCAACTAAAAATCCCTCCCAGTCATTCTGCCTTGGTAGTAAAATGGATATTTTAGGAGCCACTGTACTTGGGAGATGGCTTGCTCGTTATAAGTCACCTCTTGCATGATTGTACCACGTTAAGTTTCCTATCTATGGATCTATTTTATAATGCATCAATGTCTGTTTTTGGCAGGGCAACTTCTCGAACTTCACACAAACTGTTTTAAAATTAAAAAAAAAAAAAAAAAAATACAAAATTAAAAAAAAAATCCTGACCAAAGGGCATACATACAGTAGGAGACTATTCATGTATAATCATGGATGTCAACCCACGTGTCTGTATTTGTCACTGCACTCACGTGTGAATATAGGCACATGCATTTATGTGTGCGGAAGAGTCGAAGCAAAAGACAGATCAAAACAAACACTCTGGAATATGCTTAAAAAACTAATAACTTCACTAACTTACTATTGACTATGTGCGGCCAGTTGAACATCAAAATATTAAATGCATTGCCAAGTAATTAAATGAAAAGCCTCCGTCTATACCAGTTGGCCCTTCCACTCCTGGTCTTTGTTCCAACCCTGTTCTAAATCGTTTAATTGAACCAATTAAACCTCCATCCAGACCCTGAAGTAGTTCATGTGATACCTGTACCTGTTAAATGTGGAGTGGAATTGTCCTTCAGGACCGTGATTGGACACCCTTGGTCTATACCACACAGGCTCTTGTTCCTGTTAATAAGGTATCTGTTAAGGGATGGATGTGAATGGGGTACAGGAGGCTGTGTGGTCCAGTGGTTAAAGAAAAGGGCTTGTAACCTAGAGATCCCCGGTTCAAATCCCACCTCAGCCACTGACTCATTGTGTGACCCTGAGCAAGTCACTTAACCTCCTTGTGTTCCATCTTTCGGGGGAGACTTAATTGTAAGTGACTGCAGCTGATGCATAGTTTGCACACCCTAGTCTCCGTAAGTCGCCTTGGATAAAGGCATCTGCTAAATAAGCTAACAAAAAACATGCCCTCCTCCCCCTGGTATTGTTCATCAATAGCAGACACACTTAACACACTGTATGTCACGGTCTCCCATTAAATCACACTATTTTCTTGCTAACAGGTGCACAGATGTGCGTCGCAGTTGAGACACTAATCTTGCCACCTCGAGAGGTTAAATAGGAAATCTTTCCAGGGAGGATTGCTCTGCTGTCAGGTAAATCATGCAGTAGTGACACAGCCTGTCTGCGACAGTCTTTAATCCAGGACAGCACGCTCACCGTGAAGCAGAGGCCAGATGCTGATTCCAATAGCGGTCACATGTTATGATGTGCTGTTTATTTCTGCTGATAAGACCAGGATATTAGTCATTGAGACAACATGGTAAAAAACAACATTGATGTACAAACAGAAACGCAATCAAAACAGCATTATACAAATCTGAGCAGCATCGATCCGGATGTTGCAGAAAGCATGCTGCCGCAAGGTCTTCCAGCAGCTGTCGTTCATCAATATGTGCTACATTAATAAAAGACATTTGTAATGTAACGATCTAAAAAGCAACTGGGCGGCCTAATCCCGTCGTCTTTGTCCTGTATTTTTAGTGGCTTTAATGACATTAGGGGGTCACTACATGTAAATCAATCCAGGGGGGTGAAAAGGCTGGACAGGGCTTATGTACAGAAGATCTGTCACTATTTAAATGATTAAAATAGACCAAAAGGAGTTTATGAGGGCTAGTTGCAGCCTTTTATACACACCTGCCTTATTTAAAGTACATGTAATAATTCATTAGCTGGACCACTAATCATGGCCCACAGTTTTCTCAATTCTAGCCACATTCTCACATGGAAAAATCAAGGGTCTAACTTAACCCTTTCGTGGGTTCATTTAATATACACGCATGTAACAAAAACACGATTAAACATTTATACCAAAAATAAACCAATATGTGAGTGTTTCTCACCCCCTCATACTGGTTTCAAGTAACCAGTAAAAACAACAGCTTGCTTAAAGACCACCTCCGTGGAGGACACCCTGCAGTGAGGCCACATCTTAATAGTCCCAATTCCCTGCACATAGTTGTTAACAGACCTTCCTTATTAAGGCCACTGTTTGTTGGTCCCTTGACTGCAAGGTTTCACTGTAATAATAATAATAATAATAATAATAATAATAATAATGTTACTGTATAGCAGCATATTAAAGATGTGCACAGCTTTCCTTACTGTGAAGTGCAGCGTGTCTTTGTAAAAGGTGTTGTGTAACATTCATTCTGCATCTCACCTTCCGTGCCTTTTTCACTGCTCATCATCGAACGCTACCCCACCCATTACTGTACACCCCAGCATCTACAATATGCTGGATCCAGCTCCGCTACAGTATGTGTGCTGTTGCATTCCCTGGAAACCAGAACCCCAAATATATGAATGTGCATTACCGCATCCAAGACCAATTGTATTAATTGCTTTAATTCAGAGACTGGGCCGTTTTTAATTGTGCAATAAAACAACTGGCACGCTTTGATCAATCCCAACATTGCCAATTGTAACTCGAGCCCAGAAACCTTAAACAGCTTTATAAAGCAAATCCGTGAAAAAAGACAGATTGAGGCGAACAGGCAGCTACTTTGCATCCCGGTAAGTAGAGGAAGGAAAGGTGCTTGTTGCATTCTAGCTGGATTAGGGTCCCCACACTGCTCATAGCAGGCAGCAGCAGCACTGCTATTGCTTGTAACAGCGTTGGCCGTTGTTTAGGTTAGCAGTAGCTGTGCGTTTATACTCCAGAAGCAATTAATGATCCTATGGAGTCATGGGAACCATCTGTTCTGGAGTCTCTGCTGTAGTGTTAGGAGTCCCCCCACCCCCCGCCCCCATCATAAGTGAAATCATTAAATTTGTTTATTCAGGAAATGTCTATTTTAGGATCCGATGAGCCAGTGTTTTACTTCTTGCCCGACTGTCACAGCCAAGTACCTGTTATCACGACACCACAGACAAATTCAACACTGTCCTCGCAATGAACTTTTAGAAATCTGACGTCCCTCCCAAAACGTTCTGTAACTGGTGCAATTTGCCTTTTGAAAAGGTGTCTGGCTGGAAAACCACCAAGGTCTATTAAAGAGGTTTTTTTTAATGGACATGCAAAAAGGATCCTATGTTAAAATTCAAGTTATAAAGAAACACTACTGCACGTCAAGTGGCCAAACATTTCAACTAGTGCCACTCTCAGTGTAAATTTAAATGAAAGAACGGTACTGCATGAATGTTACAACTTGTTTTTATCACAGCGGTGTCCTCTGGGACGACTCTGCAAACAAAACGTCCCATTTCAAGAGTAATAAACCCAATCCCTTTAGATTTGAAATAGGAAACCAAGAAGGAATTTACACTGCCCTCCGACAAGTATTTGGAACTTAAATTCTGATAAGAGGGAGAAATCAAGACAGGGTTTCTACGAAAACAATTCTGAACTGTGCAGTGGTTTGGTGCTGCAATATTCAGTTAGGGACAGGTTGTGTCCACTAAACTCTTTACTTGTGATCTGAGCCTGTGAATAAGCCCAATGCATCACCTATCCCACTACTGATAGAGACTTTGTAAAATGAAAGCCTACAATAACAATAACAATAACAGTGCTACACAGATTATTTTTTCTTGTCCCAGTGATATCTATAAGCGCAAAGTGGGCCATCTGACTAAACCCTTTATATTGAGATGCCTTCTGCGTCACCAGCAGACTTCTGCTTAAACAATTCCTTGCCAGTACAGGAGCCTGCATGTGATCTTTGTATGTACAAATTGCAGTAGGTAAAATTGTACAATTCCAGTGCACAGTACACCATCGTTTTTCTAAATTACACACCACATGCTGTACAGCACACCAGTCTTTTCTGTTCAATGTCTTAAAAGTTCATCTTGAGGTCAGTGCTCTGCTTTGGGTTTGTTTTTGTTGATTCTCAAGTGTTTGGGGTCAGTTTCTCAACAGAAACGATTTCAGACTACAGTATTATTATTATTATTATTATTATTATTATTATTATTATTATTATTATTATTATTTATTTCTTAGCAGAAGTGCAGCAAGATTCGCTGTGGTCTCCTGGGCCGCTACCTGCAACTTTCCTTCCAAACCGTGTCACGCCTCCGCAGTCTCGCACTTCAGACCGGTCTGTTGTGTTGAAATTGAGTAGAACAACAAGACCACTGCAGGTGTTACTGTAGCTGCAGTCCGAATCAGGCATCAGCACAGACAGAATTGGGAATATTTGTTCTCTCTCTGTTTCTTTCAGGTGTGAAATATGTAAGCAAAGAGGAACGAATTCAGATCATTTTGATGTGAACCTACTGTATACATTGAGGGAGAAAAAGAGAGCCATCATATTAAACACATTCTGTTGATATATGGCAATATGTATATTACCTATGAAGTCTGACCAACGGGACACACTGTATACATTTTTTTTTTTTTTTTTTTTTTATTAAAACTGATTTTCTCTTTCATTTGCAAACAGAAATGCTATTGAAATTAATGTCACATGTCTCGTTTATAGGTTATGGACCTGATGACTAGTACATCATAGGGGGGGCGAGACACTCTCTATACATCTAGCAATTCATTTTTTTCAAAAGCATATCAAAGAGGCAGCTTATAATACTAGTAGAATGTCACCTTTTGATGTGGAGGAGGCGACCTAACATGACCCCCATTTGTTGTGCAGATCAAAACGCAATTATATGGGATTAGCTATCGTACCCATATACTGTCAGACAGTCCCTTTTAAGTGTGCTCCTTTCATCTTCCATTGTCTGCACTACTCTAGACAATCCAAGGAATGGTACCACAATCATTTCTTAAGTCTCTGCTGAGGTTTCAATCTCAGGACCTCATCAGTGCATATTGCTCCCCTTCAGGTTTTGGTCCCAAACAGTGAATTATTAATAAGCATGTGCTTGACGTTGCTGCTGGGCTCAGGCGCTGGACTGCAGTGCTCTTGCATTGATTTATCTGTGGAGTTACTGTACGCTCCACACACTACTGCTGTGCCAGTTCTTTTTTATAAAAAGAGAAGGCTTTTTTGTTTGTGTTCCTAACCCACAAACCTCCAAGTTAGAAACAGCAGCGCCTATTGCAAGAGGTGTTTATTAGTTTGCTTGTCCAGGTATACAAACCAAGACTCAAGAGATTCTTCAAGAACAGCTTGTAAGACTTCATTCTCTACCTCTGTGTAGCAGTCATCCTTCAGTGTCATTTGTCCAACCCTTCATTAGCTGCAGTGCCACTTTCGCTGACCCTGTGGTTAAACTGCAGTTGATCGTCGCTCATTGAGAATGCATTTTCATCTTGGGCTACAGTGCAGCCCTCTCCTCCATGGTGTCTGCGATAATGCAGACAGAACTCTGTGACTAAGAATGTGCCCTTCATGCCAGAACCCAGAGCTCCAGCGGCTAGGAGGGAGGAGACGTGAGCAGACGGAGTGCATGAGCTTGTCTGGACTGGTCGAGGACAGGCCCACAGCAATGCAAACCCTGCACGATACTGGAATTACACGTATACTGTAAAGTCTGCTTTTGAGAAGTGTGTGCAACTCTGTTCTGCCATGTTGACACTGAGAAAACATATTAAAACTAGTTTACTTCTAGAATTCCTTTATACTCATACAAAGTACCTTCCAACAACAACCTTGTGTATAATATTCAGTTTTCCTTATGAAAATGGGAGTCACAAATATATAAAAAAAATAAATAAAAATGTAAAAGTTAAATCAAGTTCAAATAAGCAGTTCCCAAGACAGCCTATATCCTTCTATTGCTCAGCCAAACACTGCTGAGAATATCTGTCTGTTTTTTTAGGTATCCTGTATACATTATGTAGAAAATGTTATGGTCTCTACTGAATCTCAATTTTTATTTTGTGAGATATGAGCTGAAAGTCAGTGTAAAGCAACATTGCCTGGGTGTGTCCCATGACTGCCACAAAGTGTTCATTTCTTTAAAACAGGTACGAAACCCAACAAGAAAAATCACACGCAGTTATTTACCCAAATATGAAACCAATATCTCAGCGCATTTTAATCTTTCATCACTCTGTAACCTCAGTTAAATAAAGTTATAAAAATGATGTCACATGCTCACAAGAGCTGCACTCCAGTCACACCTCTCTCCGACCTGTCAACCTCTCTAATTGGACGAACCCTCGACAGGTTATCTCCTGCATTCTGGATGGTGAGCGTTGCCACTCTCTTTAAGCTCTATGGCAATATTTGTTCTTGTCAGTCTCCAGGGCTACGGCAGCTAGTTGCAGGAGGCTTGGTGCAAGCTTTCTGTTCTGTGGAATATTTTTTTCATAAGATTGTACACGGTATCTTAGCACTGTATTACCGAAACCTGTCAGGAGTGAAATTAAACCCAGCACCCCACCTAATATTTTTACGAATCAAAAGAGAGAGCCACTAATCCACTGAGTAAAATACTTATTTTTTCAGCCATTAGTAAGTGCATTCAATACAAAACCTGACATCAGGGAAGCTTACTGCACATTATAATTTAGTTTTTTCCAATGTATGGTAAACACAAGCATATAGTAACTTTTGTATGCAAATGCATTGTGCATTTGTTAGGTGGAATATTTGTCCACACATCAAAATAATTTAAAAGAGAATTGCTACAAGGGTTAGTAATCCAGCCATAGATAGGGATGAAAAGGAAAAGGGACACGGCACTCGATTGCACGTTATGCTGGAATTCGGATCAATTGGACTGGAAGGGAAACTGTGAACTCGTGGGCCCAGAACGTGGCACCCACACGAGTCCACACGTTAGGTGAGCAGATCCAGAATAGAATTTCCAGGTCCATTTCTGACAGTGTTGCACTCCCTGGTTTCTCTTTCAGAAGCTCTCAGAAGTCCCAGCAGGGGACTGGCACACTGAAGGGAGCAGATGGCCAGAGGATTACACTTCCAGTCTCTTTCTCTCTCCCCTGTAGAGCTTAGCGTTGTGTATTACATGGTCACAGGGCTGGATTAAAGCATGTGGGGGCCCTGTGCATATTATGGCGAATGGTGTTATTGGCATATTGGTTAATCCGGCCCTGCGTTGGGGACCTATACCAAGCCACCTACATACTCACTCTACCACAGCACTCAAGTACTCAAGGTATGAAGCTTGTTAAACTATTTATGCCTTTATTGCCTTCTACCATATGACAGAAATCACATGCGAATGACAATACTTAAATCTCACGGTTGTTAATGAGAATTTTAATTTACATTCAAACATCTGTGGGAACACAGAACACAAAATGATGCAATATGAATCACAGACAAAAAAAAAAAAAAAGGCTTCAGTCCCAGGCAGTAAAAGTACAAAAGCATTAGCAAGTGCATAATACAACATCCACTGAGGTTAACGGGTCAGTGGTTTTGTTAGTTAGTTTACCAGAAAGTCCAGCAGCTACATTATATATATATATATATATATATTATATATATATATATATATATATATATATAAAATGTAGATATAAAAGCAGTGGTGCGCAAAGTGTGGGGCACAGAGTCAGTAAGAGGGGTGTGACTAAGGGGGCAGTTCTATAAAACATTAAAACAAAAAGGGTAGAACATTTAATCAATTCATAAATGACAGCTAATTACCAAGTTCTTCCCTTTTAAATGAGCCGTTGACGATCACTCTAGGACTTGTACAAATGATGGTTTGGAGTGGCGAGTGTCAATGAAGCTGCAGTGAATAGAGACAAAACGGCAGCTTCCATGTATGGGGTGCCAAGTGTAAAAAAAGAAAAGCAGTAATATTTTTCCCTGATTTAATGTAAATCGTGTGTTCTTTCCTAGATTTAACAAAACAAGAAGTCCAGATTTAGCTAACATAAATGTTAAACAAATTGTTCAAAGTTTTGAAATCTGTACATTTTGTTTTGGCATTGTATGTAGAGGGGGTGAAGCGGAGAGATGGGCTCTCCGAGTGGAAGGGCAGCTCTGCAGCATACAATGCCAAATCAAACTCCTCAATGGGCGGGGCCTTATTTGCATGTTAGCTTCAGATTTAGCTGGCAAAATAAATATTTATTTTGTGAAAACACAGATTTATTTTTTCAGATTTAATTGCTGAACAATGTTTTTCAGATTTATCTGCAAGGTAAATGTTGTATCAGATTTATTTCCTAGAAACCCAGATTTAACGTGCCAGCTAAATGTTCACTCGACAAGTTTAAAAAAAGATTTATAGGCATAGAAAACGTCTGCGCACCACTGCTATAAAAGGGAGAGAAACAAACACTAGGGACTTCACCGGTCTTGTCGGCTGCAGACATCCACATTTGAATTTCCTTCAGCCTCTCGCATTGTACACGTTTATTTTTTACCTGCCTTGTTTTCTAAAATTCCAACCCCCTAATTGAAAAGGAAAGTTTCTAAAATTTAAAAGAGGCATGCTGTGCACATTTGGAGACAGGTTTTTAAATTGGCCCTGAAACTGAAAACAAATGAATATGTAAATTGAGCCTGATTCATACATTGTATCTGGCAGACTGATGCCACCAACGTAGGACTAGGGCCGGATCTCTCCCAGGAGGTAGAGGGCGTGGGCCATTTGGTACAGGAAGCTGCTTGCATACCACGTATGCTGTAAAATCAAGAAATAAATGCCTAGCTGTCATAAAACAAAAACATGAACCAAATTGTGTCTTTACTGGTGTCTTTAATTCTGTGCAACCCCGTGCTCACATATTACATTTAACCAGCACGTGAAGTGATTTGTGCCCTCCTCGTGCCTAAATACAACTCTACCTTTTAAATCACACATGAAACACAGACCCGTTTATATCCCGTGTACCAATGACTATACACCGACATTAACACACGCACGCAACATACAACACATAATACACAATTGCACACAGGGGCGGGGCACATTGCCACACCAGGACAAGAGAAACACAGGGGAGACGTCTTCATTGCATTTATTTATTTTCTTAAAAAGGTATCTCATTTACAGTGAACGAATGCTGTATGTAAAAATGAATGAAAACAAGCAAACTATACAATCCTGAAAAAAAAAAAAATTATCAAAAAGACTTTAAAAATGGTAAATGCCCATTTACATGAATGGTTTCCAGAGTAGATTTATAGCCTTATTAATAACTGTACAGCACAATTAAAGCACATTTCTTCTGCTATTTATTTTCATATCTCACTAAATGTCCCAATTATCAATCAAATTGGTTAGGATGTTTTTCAAAAGGAAAGTGCTTCAAATGGCATTCTAGTGGTTTTCCTTTTTATTTTTTATTACATATGTGCAAAAACCCATTACTCATACTCAGAATCGTGTTTAAAAAGTATTTAAAAAAAAAAGAGGTATTCTCTAAATCCATTCATTAACTTGTTGATTTCAAAACAAGACAAGCTGTCCTCCCTCACGACTCCACACTGACTGTTAAAGCCAGTGGGAAGATTACTTTCCTCCCATGTTTATAGTGCCATGCTGCTGTACTGGAAACTGACAATAAAAAGTTGTAATGAGTTTTTGCACACCCCAAATATTACAATGTAGAACAGATGGAACCAGCAGAGTCACACGGTAATAGTGTCACACGATTGTATAGTAGAGGACATGTAGTGTTCAACAGACTGGGGAATACGGTAGTCTTATAGGAAGAAAAATAACAAATAAATAAATAAAACAGACATAGACAGACAGACAGACAGACAGAGACAGAAGTTTTCCTGAGAATGATTGCAAATCATTTTGGCATTTAGGCAATTTAGATATCACTTAGATATCTAAATTGCAAAGTATTTAAAGGCTATGAAGTGTAGCACTTTTTAAAACTAATGGAAGGAGGAATCATGGCTTAAAACCCCACCGTCTCCAGATTGATTGATTCATTTATTATTTTGTTTATTTAGCAGACGTCTTTATCCAAGGCGACTTACAGAGACTAGGGTGTGTGAACTGTGCATCAGCTGCAGAGTCTCCCCCGAAAGATGGAGCACAAGGAGGTTAAGTGACTTGCTCAGGGTCACACAATGAGTCAGTGGCTGAGGTGGGATTTGAACCGGGGACCTCCTGGTTACAAGCCCTTTTCTTTAACCACTGGACCACACAGCCTCCATTTATTATTCATTTGGAGACGGTCACATGTATATAAACCTGCAGCCTTGGCTGATCGGGAGAGTGTGTTCGGAGGTGGAACGAGGGTCGGGAGGTAAAGCAAAGTAAAGCTTGTTAAATATGAACAATTGCTACGCGTGCTGGTTAGACACCAGCATGATACTTGTTTGGTTTCATGTTTGTGCCCACCGTCTTCCTGGTCTGATGTCACCACCAGCCATCCTGGTCACAATCCACTACATTGCAGTGGGGAAAATTCACCCTGGCTGTTATACCAACAAATAAATAAATAAATAAATACAAAGTAGAACCCACTGCATAGCTGTTTGATCCATTCTTGGTTTTACTATGTGTTTAATAAGACACACCTGAGCTTGTTCCCAATACACTGCGGCTAATCAAGCTTGTTTTAAATCCTGAAAGGGATGAAAATGCTACGCAATAGGAGTCTTCTTTCCAATGTTGGGAATCTCCTCCAAAAATTACTGGGAAATATAAAAGCTTAGGAGTACTTAAGTACTCCAAACAAAATCACTATTACAGTACGGCACTCTTATTATTTCACTATCTGACTTATCTATCTGAATCTCAAAACAATTTGAAATATTAAACACAGATTGAGAGTAGGGCCATTATACAGGGAAATGCAGGACTTTAACCATTTAAATGTCAACATGGCCCAACAGTGATTTAAACACATTGGTGACATGTCGAGGGAGCACTGTATTTTAATACGCGTTTGTCAAATATAATACATGTTTGTTAATCACTAATTTATTATCAAACAGAAATTGATTCAATTCATTTGTAAAACAATTGGAAGAATGTGCTGGCTACAACCAGAAAACACTTAACAGTTGGGTATTTCTTTGAGCTGAGAGTTTAGCATTTAAATCACTAATCACCAATTTTAAAAGGAGAAATACAAAGTTATTGTAAGGTGAAACAGACAAAACGTTGCAGCTAACGCATTTAGCAGGGTTGTACTGTATTACCGCAAACAACAATTTTTGTCGCATGATTATAATGTTTACCCTTTATCACGTCTAGATGGTATTTAAGTCAAGCATTCCCTCCTTCCTATGTTATAAAAGTGTTTGTGTGTTGCTATGCTTCCCTAGCTGTACCATGCCATCCTTTCACTATATGGCAAGCAACACAGTGCTATGCCATTAGTGGTGCTCTACATCTACCTTTAGAGAGTTGTATTAGAAATGCTAAAGACAAGGGGTACTCAAGTTACAAATACACACAGCAATTAGTACAGAAAGAGGAGTTCTGCTCGCCTCTTCAATGCTGAAATCCTCTGAGCTTCATGGAAGCACATCTCTCAGACGAGGAAGGTTCCAGGATGCCTGTAAAGCTCTTCTTTCAGTAGAGAAAGCCTTGATGTGAGACCAGCTAAAAAAAGGCTCAGAAACTCAAAGAGCGGAGAACGGATTTCTGAAACAAGCACCGAAATAATGAGCGCACCAGCAGGGTCAGGTGACATGCGGTAAAAACGATTACTTTGTTCTAAAAATAAAACGTCCACTAGGAGGTGGATTCTGATTTACTTGATTGAAGCCTCTTCTAGTGGGAATATTTGTCACTGAGTTTGTGTTTCTTTCAGTGTTTCAGAATTTACACGTGAAGAACACTTTGGCACATGTATAAGAGATCAACACTGGGAGAGGCAGTCTGGCCCAGTGCATGGAGGTACTTTGGCAACGTGGTTAGAGCTTGGGTTATTTTCCAGCAGTACCATGCAAAGACTCCAGGATACAGTGCTTGAAATACTTGACTCCTTGTCCTTTTCATAACGGTTTTGACTCTGTTTGAACTTTTGTTTTATATCACATTCATCCCAATGACCTTCTGTACAGTTTTCTTTAGTTATCTCTTTACAGATTAGCTGTGACCTAGATGCATTTTTTTTATCCATACACTGTAAATTTGACCCACTTGGAAACTTGCAATCCAATCTTATTTAAATAGGGTTCTGGACCTGGATTCTATCCGTCTTCCTACCAAGAGATCCAGTCCAAAATATAACCTAAAAACATGCAACAAAAATGTCTTCATACAGATCATTTGCATGGTTTTTAATACTTTCAAGGAGAGACCAAAAAACAGGATAAACGATGAAGAACTTGAAGAGTTTAATTGTAACAAAGACCACGTCCCTCTCTCCCTGCGCAGTTTATTAAAAGGGGCGGGCAGACTTGCACTCGCGCATTATTCTGTCTGATTCACAGTGTAATGAGATTGCCATGGAAACCCCAGCAAACAGCTTTGTTCCTTTTATGTTTCGATAAGAAGTCTGAACCCTGATTCCTTTATAAATAAATTAAATAAAACACACAACAACACCACCACCACCACCACAGTACTACTGCAATGCACTTTTTTTCTCCAGTTAACAAATATAAGATGTACCTTCCCAGCACACTGCCAAACTATACTAAGCAAAACAAAAACACATGTTGAAATGAGTGGCATTTATAGGTCAATAAAAGAAAAAACATCTTTATATAAAAAAAAAAAGAACACACCACACAAAACAAACTTTGTATATTTTCACAGCAATTACTCCAGTCTTACAAAAAAATACTAATGGTAACCATTGAGCCTTAAATGGTAAGAAATGGTAGCAAATGGTATTCTTAATGATAGAAAAATACACAATGGTATTTCAATGGTACTTCATTGGTACTTTTACATACCACTAAGTCTCAGTAATATTCGAAGGGTGTAAATGGTAACTGTACACAACGAATGGTGAAGAGTTGTTAGAATACTGTAACAATAACCATTAGTTATTTGTTGTATACAATGCTTTGAGTAAATCTATGTTATTTTATAGAAGTTTTGGGCAAACATGAATTTTAAAAATAAATGAAGTGGTCAACAGTATATTGTATTTTCGTGAAGATATATTTTATACTGTGTAACTTGCATTACAATGTCATTGTTGTCTGGGCCAATCAATTAGCAACAAACAGTCCAGCAGTCCTTAAAGGCTCCAGCGCCCAGCCACATTGCCTATTAAAGCATTTACTTTTATGGATACTCAAGAAGTAGCATCAATTCCATGGAAAATTAATTGTCACGAGTGCTGGAATATTTCAAGTACGTCTTTAACTGTCTCCATTTGGTACTTCCAAAATCTTAAAAAAAAAAAAAAAAAAATCAGGAAAAAAGATTATTAACAACAAGTTATCTATAGTCAGATAAGTAAATAAATTGTATTTTGCGCGTCTTTTTTTTGTTATTAAGCTTGTGTTAATACACCCGCACACAGAAAATTTAAAAAGTGGCCCATACCAAGGCTTACCAACTGGTACACAAATTAATAAAACACAAAAACAGGTTTCTTCACAAAAACTATATAACAAATACAAAGCTATATTACAGCCATGACCAAAAGGTTTGCACATAAAATAAATATATATATTTGCTTTCTATTTTTATTATTAAATGGCGATCAGACATTGTATCATTGTAAGTGGATATTTCTGAGATATATTAGCTGATTGGTGCATGTGTAGTGTTGAAACGTTCTATTACTGTATGTAAAGTGTGATTGGACAGTCAGATTTTCATGATCATTTAAAAACAACCCTTATCTGGCCCACCAGAGAATGCAATTGAATACCATTGTCTTATGGTAATAAATGACAAACTGTGAACCAGGTTTATCATAGTCCTAGTCATCATGATTCATCACATGTTAGATGTAGGGCTTTGTGGGGGACAAAGCCCTACATAATGAAGTCGCCATGGCAACAGGTCCCTTCCAGGACACCAACAATAACAGGCCCTTAACACAAAGAGCTACAAGATGTAACAAAGCCAAACAGTTTGGTTAATAAGGCGGTGACTAATTTCTTAATCAAACAGCACAGGACAATGGATTAACTAGCAGCACTGCTGGATTATATTTCACAGCAGATCCCATCCACATTAATACAGACATTACAAATCGCTCTGAAATCAACTCAACCACCCTTGCCCTGACGACACACTCTGAAGCTTTACTTTTTGAAGGACACTTCTCCTTCCGAACATGTTTGTTGACTTACTGAAGATTCGTGTTTCTTGAAAGAATCACAAACACAATGACTGTAATTCTGATGTTTTCCAAAACAGTTATTTAGAGCCAACAGCAGCACTCAATTAAGCCCAAATAATTATATTCTCACTGAAAGTATAAAAACAAAAAATTATAAAACTTGTATTCTAGTGTTGGAATTCTAAAAGGAGCAGTAACCTCATTTTTAAAATCCAATTCTACCCTTCATTGGCGTGAGAGTAAATAGTTTCTTAACCATGCATGTATGTATGCATGTATGCATGTATGCATGTATGCATGTATGCATGTACGTACGTACACACATACACACATACACACACACACACATATATACATATATGTAGACCCAGCAACTTTTGGCACAACACCAGATGTACTATCGATCCTTTTTGAAACAAGGATAGACAGTTCTGTGTGGCGAGCACCCAAGTGTCCGAGGTCCAATCGTGTCAGTATTGTAGCTGGTGTTGTGTAAAAGGGTGGGTCTGAGGCCGTAAGCCTTCAGGAGACCTGCTTGGGTTGCTGAGGCTGTGGAGGAGCCCTGCTGCGGGGGCTGCCTGGGGCGGTGGTGGAACTGCCTCCAGTAGCGTTGCTGCGTTGGGGCCCCACGTCCAGCACTCCCCCGTCTTTGCGGGTAGGCCTGGCTGTTTGCTGCCACAGAAGCCTGAAGGTGATGCCCCAGGTCACCATGCGGGGATTCTCATTCTATCACGCTCCGGAGAACAGGAAGGAAGCATCGAGGCTACCTGCCGAGCTGCCTCACGTTCTCGGTGGGAGTGTTGTATCTCCTCCACCGCTGGCCCGAAGGTATGGCCTGGATAGAAAGCAGTCTACAGACTAGTGAAAAAGAGAGAAAGATAACGAAGCGCAGTTGCGCAACGATTACAGCTCAGTTCAGACGCCGAGTTACTGATTCCAGGGAAGTGGCAAGCCGACTTCCGGCAATATTTCTTAAAAATAAAGCAGGGTAACTCCAGGAAAACTCGAGTGAGAGCCCTTTCATACAGGACTCAATTACAGCAACTGGATATATTAGTACCTGACCACAGTGAGAAGCAGAAAAGGAAGTGAGCTCCGTAGTTACTATTTGTTCCCTCAGAAGGCGGGACGAAGGACATCACTCCCCGGAGGGGCTCTATCAGCAGCTCTGATATAAAATGCTCAGTGAATACCTGACCTGTGGCAGGCAGATTGAAAAGGGAACTGTGTTTTTGCTCATCTCAACATTTTGAACAAGTACAAAAAGGAACTGCATGTTGTAATAGCGGCACAACTCTCTGAAGCAGGCATCTGCTTTTGGGGGGTGAGGGGAGAGAATAACTATTAAATGAATACACTTACCTGTCAGGTGCGATTTCCCACAAAAAGTCATGCATTACAGTCACGCCAGCTTTATCTGGTATTCCTGCTGTAGATACAAGCTGGCCACGGTTCATCCCTGGTCATATATGTGGTTGCCAAGGAAATACCTCTGGACACACTAACCTGTTAAGCACAATCAAACCTGATGCTACAGTAATCTCCCCAATGGGATCAAACTGCTGCACTGTCCCCTGGGATCTGGCATGAAACCCTGGTGTTAAGGGTTGCCTTCTGACTTTCACTGAAGATCCAGCAGAAAGTCCTGGACTTCAGAACCACCCTCAATAAAGGTACTACAGTATATGTTACTGAAATGATCAGGAGCCAAGGGTTTGATGTTAAATGAATTGTTCCTCCCTTATAGCTGCATGAGCAGCTCCTAATAACCCTACATGCTCAGGCATGATTTATTCATGCTGCGATGAGAAGTGTGATCATTTTGGCGCAGATTTACCAGCGGCCTGGTTGTTCAAACTTCTGGCAACTGGTCATTTCAATAATAAACCTGAACAAGGGGTTTTGAAACCCAGAACTCTGTTCAGGACTATTACGAGTTTCTAACCCTGTGGTAGGTGGAGGGTTTTTTTTTTGTTTGTTTGTTTGTTTTTAACCTTTCCCAAAATAAACAAGCAGATTTGTAACTCATCCATGGAAGAATTAGATGATGTAATCATAGAAGAATGCTTACATGTCCCTCCAGAAATATTGAAATGAGTTGCAGACTCATCACAACAATACACTTATACAGTGTCTTAAAACCCACAGGAATCATAATCCAAAAAAAGAAAAAAGGCGGCTATTAAAAATCAAACAAATAGGTCTTACAATTTAAAAACAGGTACTGTAGGATGGCACACTATTGCAGTTTAGTGGTGTACCAGTTAGAGTCCTTTTTCTTAGCCCAGGTCAGCTCAGAAAACCTAAAAGCTGACAGAACACAAAGTCCCCTTTTCAGGAACAGTGGCTTGAAACCTGGTTCCAGGAGACCTAGTTTGAGGCAACTTTGCTGTATCAACCCCAAAGTCTCCCCATGGTGGCCTGAAACCTTGTACTGAAACCAAGTTCTAAGCCACAAAGTGGCTTTGTGTTCCCTCAGCCAGAGACCGGTCTGGCTAATCAGGTGTAACATGTCAGAATCATCGCAGATGATAACATGTGGTAAGTATGCGCAGAGGTCGCATTAACACAAAATGTTGCATCCCAGATGCAAAATAAATCCATTGGACGGAAAAACATTTTATCTTGCGTTCACTGGATGCACAGAATGGAAAGTGATGCAGACATGCACATTCAGGGTAATCTATTACACTGCAGCAATGACCCTAAAATACTTGCTTGTTTTAAAAAAAAAAAAGTTCCGATTAAGATGCACTCCAGTCCTGTAGGTGGCAACAATAAGCCTCATATTTGGCTTTACCAGCAATATTAAGGATATTTACTTTAGGCCCTGTCCACACTACATAGGCCTAACCGAACTCAAGACCCGTACTCAAAAATGTTTTAATTAATCCAGCACAAACTTTAGCGTCCACACTGAAGTACCATTTCATGTTTAGTCAGGCGTAATGCGTACACACACTAATGCTAATGCATTATTTTTAAATAATGTGTTATGCCCCATATTAATAAAGGTCCATATTGCCAAGAAATAAAACAAGTATTTTGGAGAAAGTAAATGAGAACAAGTAGGGCTTGAAGTTTTAGGGTTTTATTTTTAATCAGGTGACAAATTTAGCTGATTCTGTTTCATAATTAAACTCAGAAAAAGCTGTTATTTGCAAAACAATCTTTGCTTTTACCTTCATATCTTGCCTGAACCTAATTCTGGTCCCTTTAATTTTATTTCAAAACAGAGTTGACAAATTACGTGAATTGTTAATCCCTGATCCTACTTTTAACTCGTTTTTCATTTTTCCAGTCGCCTAAATTCAACGTTGTGCTTTTGTTGTTATTTTCCGCACTAGTTGAACAGGGATGCCCTTACAGATTTTTTTAAGCATAAAAATGAACACCTAGTGCAGAGTGTACACTGACAGTGCACACTGACAGCTAAGCAGTCAGCATCTTCAGGAGATTCTCATGAAGATTGCTCATCTGCATCTCAGCCATTTATTCTGACTACGAGTACTACAGTGACCGAAGCAGTTGCAAGCAGTAGTAATGCACAAAAACGCAAATGAAAAATACGTTCTTATAATTTTGAATGGGAGATGAAGTACACGTGGCTTGTTTATCGAGACAGCAAGATGTACTGTGTGTGAAACCTCTGTATGCAGACGGGGTTTGGTGTTTGCAAGGACTCAGGAGGCAGCATTCTGAACTAGTTGTAGAGTCTGTGAAGGGGTCCGTAAGGCATTACAACAGTCCAATCTAGAGGTGACAAATGCATGGGTCAGTTACTCCAGCCAAGCAAGGACAAGGCCCATCAATTTATCAACAGGGCTTTGGCAGCTGTTGATTTTTTTGGTCCATCCTCAGCTGTGTCTGAAGTATTGTTTCTGCTGAAAACAGCAGTGATGTTTGTGTCACCTCAGGAGCCCTGTGGTAGACGGGTTCACTTCCACTTTTCATAATGAGTATTACGGTAACAAACACTTCTCACAAGCCTTGGCTGAAAACCACAGGTGAGATACAAAGAAACAATTTACAGATGAAGATTCACCTACAGTACTTCCTCGTGTGTCACTCAGGTATGCACTTTGGTTTCGTGTGTGACTTGCCAGGTATCATCGCAAAATGTTCCTTTCAAGATCCTGAAATCAGGCCAACTAAAAACAGTAAAACAAAACTAATATAATTCTAACACAGTACACAAGGCTTTCATACTATTTCAGAGGATTCATGAAAACAGACATTGATAGGAGAAAGACAGTTTCCAATCTAATGAGTGAGAAGACTTCCATAACTTTGAGGAACAAAGGGTGCCAGGGCAGGTGTTATGGGCCTGCAAAAGATGAGCTGTGTAACTAATGTCCCGCATGTCTGAAAGTGGTCAAAATGCAAGTTTTGATGACATATTCACAAATTTTTCAGATTGTTTAATTAGACCTTAATAAACGAGATCGAAACCCTGCTTTTGTTCTGCCTGCCTATTAAAAACTATTTTTTTTAGCCTAGCTGAATTACCACTCTTGGTCCAAGCAGCAAATTCTGCAATTAAGATTCTTACTGGCATTCGTAGCGAGACAGAAGCGCTTAATTTGTTACTGCACACCTGCAGTGGACAAGGCAATGACCACACAGGCGATGAAAAGCATGAGGGGAGCCGGCAGGCAGGAGGCAGCTGTGCTCAGACAATGCAGGAGAGCCTCGAGCAGCGGCCTCGTGGCCTGGTCATTCACTGGGATGTTTATAGTCCCATGGCTACTGGCGAAGGGATAAAGCCAGTTCATTCACTAGACACAAATAAAAGCCTTTCCTTTCTCAGGGAATCTTCAGGATCCATCACTCAGAATGACTGGCATTGTCAATCTCCTGTTCCACACCAGAAAGGTAGCCACTTGGGTCTCCGGTAACTGCTCTGAAAGGGAGATAACCCAGGCTTTAAAAAAATGAATTCTTACCCTACTGCATTTTCACCAGCCTCTTTGTTGTGCATCATTATAAAACAATGACGATCAGGAAGCACACAATGCAAATGTTCTCCAGAGAAGCCATATAAACAACTCTGCAATTGAATCATTTAGACAATAAAATACTGCACTCAAAGCTTCTTTAATTAAATAAAACATCCATCATATTTACACTTAAATGTAGCTCCGCAGACATCAACCAGGTGAAATAAAAATAAAATAAAAAAGAGCCGTCTTATAAGCCATGAATCTGGTTCTAACACTGAAAGACTTCTCGTCAATATGTTTGTCAAATCCAAGATTCATTGCTTTTAAAATTGAACATAGTATATGGGTTTTGTTTTTTTGCAACAGGACAAACCCACAACACTTGACGAAAAACA
This sequence comes from Acipenser ruthenus, assembly GCF_902713425.1. Lineage (NCBI taxonomy): Eukaryota > Metazoa > Chordata > Actinopteri > Acipenseriformes > Acipenseridae > Acipenser > Acipenser ruthenus. The sequence goes on from NC_081189.1 coordinate 3,152,234, forward strand.
CTATGAAATAAATGCTAAAACATACAACATCTAGTAAAAAACAAAACCAATCATAGCGAAACTCAGGAATTGTTCAAAAAATAAAAGCAGGCTTCACAATAGCGGAGAACAAAAATGCAGCAGCAGATAAGGGTCAAGGAAGGAACTTCCCGTTTCCTCTTCAAAGCAAGAAAGAAGGATATTATTGAATTGATAAGCTACACATGTGGTGAGCTGAAAGCACATTTATACTGTACAACTACCTGTATTGTATCCCCTGTTACCAAACAGAAAAGCACTCAGAGATGGAACTCCTTGTCAAAATGAAAATAGTCTGGGGTGAGGGGGTCCGACGATAAAGCTTCAATGTCTGCAGAGTAAGAACATGCCCCCTCTCCTCCTCACGAGACACTGGTGGGGTGAAATGACCGAGTAAGTGAAACGGTAAGACTACCTGAAAGTAAGAATACGGAGAGCTTTCTATAAAACCAGCACGGTACCAGACGTCATATTTAAAATGTTTGCTGCAACACCGGCTTCTTGCACAAGAGATGTAGCTAGCGAATGGAAGCACACAATGGCTAATATATGGATTTTAAAATGTTATTAGCTCAGACCCCTAGAAGACTCAGAGACCAACACAATGTCTGCAGTGCCAAAAGGGCCAGCCAGACCTTCCCCGCACATCAGCCAACGAGTTCCTCAACCGAGCCAGCTCACTACAGTTCATTTGACAGGCTTTCAGCAACGGATGTAAAAATGGATGCAAAAAAAAACAAAAAAAAACACACACCACACACAAGGAGACACCCTTCATCTTGAACCTTGCTTTAAAGGATTTAGTGTTCCTCGATTCATAGCCGCACGGCGTTTGGTAAAGCAAAGCGAGGTTATGCAAGAGGCTTTCACTTTGCAATGCGAATGTACTCCTCTCTGTCAGATCTTGCAGGTTCCACGTCAAGCAGTTTGACAAGCACACCCACCCACACAAACACACAAACACACACAACACGAGGTAATTATTAATGCATCTTTAAGTACAACAGAATCCATATACTCCCGACACAGCTCCACTGCCACTGGGAGACAAGTCCAACGTAATTTAAATGTTTTTATTTAAAATTTAAACACAAAACCTCATTAAGTTAGCACAGCCAGCTTGTTTACATGAGGGTCCCAGAAATGAAAAAGTAGACCTGTTTTCCATCGCTCACACGTGTTTTTCATTAGACAGCGGTAGTCATTGAGCAAAGACATAATTAGGAATCAAAGAATTAAATGTATGCAGTGAAGCTGCATTTTGAATGTTAAATGGCAATCGATTCCAGAATTCAAGAGCTCTCTACAGTACATAATGTCTGGCCTATCTGTTCTCACAAGAGGAATTTTCAGTTTATGTTCCTTAAAAAGTATAAGGCTCATTAAGAGTAAGTAGCGGGATTCTGAAATAGTGTTATATGTCCCCATGTGTTGCCACAACTGTTTAAATAATCTAGCTGTAATTTTTCTTTTCATTGTTAACATCCTGACAACTATCAGTGCACTAGAGCAGCCATTTTGAAAAGAGCTTTGAAACAGACTTTAAAAGTTGTAAGTGTAAAAAGTTGTCAGGATGTTAACAATGAAAGAAATGACAGGTGCGTCACTTAAACAGTTGTAGCAACACGTGGGGACGCAGAACGCTTTATTTACAGAACCCTGCTTCTTACTCTTCAGCTTCACTCACATGCTATGCAAGTATACTGGACCATCGCCATTTCTACGTTTGTAAAACAGAGAAGCAAAATGCAACCGTCTTCGAAGCTACAATGGTAACAAACTCCTAACTCCCCATGAAAGAAATTATAAAATCTGTCATTTTTATTTTCTTAAACAAACTTCTCAGCTATCATTTTCCTTTAAGATGCAACCTCTTCTTTCCAAAGGGGATTTAAAGACATCAGCCGGCAGTTTGGTTACAGAAAGCAAGAGCCGCCATGTGAATCAAATGACTATCTGAAATATATGTGAATAGATGTCAATTGTTATTGTAGTCTCATCAGGGCCAGTCGCTGCAGACTGACTGCACTTTGAGGTTTACCTGTGGAACAGACGGTAATCCGCTAAGCAAACCATAGCCAGCGAAGTGGAAACCATACAGTAATTACACAGAAACAGCGGAGAAAAAGTCACTGTGGGAAATGCCTACCTCCGTTACCACTGAGCTCACTACTACTATATTCAAACTCCTTGATTTAAATAAAAAAGGAGAGAGATACACAGAGCCAGAGAGAGACAGAGAATACCCAAACCCTTAAATCTCAGGAGTACAGATTCATTTAAAGCACAGCACTTTAGAATTGCCCAGTGTTTTAAAAGAGGAAATGCATGTTATTTTATTATCAAACACACCACAGTCTGGCCAAAAGTGAATGCTCTTACCAGCCCACAATGCAGGTGGGCTGGTAAGAGCATTCTTGTCAGAGCGCTTGATCTGTTATGACCCTCTGTCAACCCGTGTTTATTTTCTGCAAACATTGCCAATTCTGTCTAGATGGACACGTTGGTCAATCCGCCACTGCGTTGAGGGACACTTGCTCAGGCACCTACTATCATGCCACTTAAGCTCCTTAAAATCCTTTGACTTTCCTATGATCGTTGCTGAATAGTTACACAAAACTCACACACAGCTACATAGGTCTAGCAGCGATCCACGTGAGCACATAAATGTGCCTACGTTATAAGACCTGGAGAATCTCTTACTTAACTCACATGCTTCAATATTATGCCTAGTAGTTTAATAACAGACAGCAGTAAGCACTTTGAAAACCGACATGCCAGTCTGGAGATGGTGCCATGTAGCAATGACTCAATCCAAAAAACAGCAGCAACGAGACAGAGCAGAGAAGCAGGGAGCCGACCGCAACAATGACTTAAAACAGAGCTCTCCCTAGAGCGCAGCAGCTGCTGGGTGTTCATTCATCTTCCAGAGAGGTCTCTGCAGCAGCACTGCTTAAGAGGTTACCTGTAAAGCAACACATCTGGACTCCAGACTGCTTTAACCCGCCTGCTGTTCAGCAGGTGAACTTACAGAGAACTAGTCTGCCACAGTTTATTCATTAACTGCTTCCATTAATAAGTACTTATAAACACTTAAAGGTCAAGCTACGATATCGGAGCAAGGTGGCAGCTGCTGTGCATTGAGAATCCTGTACAGACCACAGACAGAGTTTTGGATTATGCAGCGCTTCTTACCAGCCGTTCTTTTTGAAGTGCATGAAAAAACTGCTTGTGTTATTTTTTATTTTTAATATAGACTTGGGGGTTAGATGCAATGTGGCTCATGGCACTGGGGAGTTGTGTTCCATTTCAATCAATGTGGGAGCAACTGCTGTAGTCAAAAAGCTGCTGTAGCCTCTGACAACCCCTTTAGTAATCATAGACAGAGCAGTGCTGAGCATTGAACACCTGACATACCATTAACCATGGGCTTTAACCTGGCAGAGTAGAAGGGCATTATTCAAAGAGCCGTTACCCCCAGTGGAAAAACAAACAGCTAAAGTTACCAGCAAGATACAGCTAAGCTGCATGTATGACAACCTAAAATAATCAGCTCCACTTGGTACACAAGGCAGCACCTGGTTTTCTTTCAGGGAACACATCCAGCTACTGATCAGGCTCCAACGTGGTCATTTAAACAACATTTCCATCTGCTACTGGATTTGACCTGAAAGGGATATGAAATCAGACTTGTTCATTCCCAGCCATTTCAATTGGGACTAGCCATTTCAGATTCAGGACTGCGGGAATAATTCGATCTCTCCAACTCGTGCCGAAGGACGCGTTAGACAGGTTTTAAATCGTGGACGGCACAGAAAAAAAATGTAGGCTAAACATGAAGGCTGTAAATATATTACTGTCAGGAAAATATTCCTAGTGAATTAATTTAGAAATAGCAATTGTATAACATGATATATACATATAACATATTAACGCAGCGCCCCCGGTATAGGCTAAGGTCTGAATGTGGAAGAACTGCTCTCGCTGGCAAACCAGGGTGCTTGAAAACGCAGTGCGAAAGAAGCATTCATTATTCATTCAAACACTAAAATACCACCTAGGTGCTTTAATCTGCATTTCAAAGGGTGACAGAAACTAATCAGACCAGATGATTAGAACATACACAGGCTGGTCAACCCCTGAGCAGTCACTGAATATGTTTCATAAGAATATAAGACAATGTACGAACGAGAGGAGGCCATTCGGCCTGCATAAGCTCATCCGGTTCCTAGTAGCCGATCGATCTCAGAACTTTGACAAGTTGGGTCTTAAAGCATCTAAGTGATTCTGTCTCAGCAACATGACTAGGGAGCCCATGCCATAACCTCTCCACTCTGTGAACAAGCATCTCCTTCCCCCTGGCCTAAGTCTCCACTTCATTTCCAGCTGTGTCCTCTGGTCCTGGTTTCTGTGCTGTGTCTTTTCAGATTTTAACTTCAATCAAGTCCCCCCTGATTCTTCTTATTATTATTTATTTCTTAGCAGACGCCCTTATCCAGTGCAACTTACAATTGTTACAAGACATCACATTATTTTTACATACAATTACCCATTTATACAGTTGGGTTTTTACTGGAGCAATCGAGGTAAAGTGCCTTGCTCAAGGGTACAGCAGCAGTGTCCCCCACCTGGGATTGAACCCATGACCCTCCGGTCAAGAGTCCAGAGCCCTAAACACTACTCCACACTGCTGCCCCTGATTCTTCTTTGTTCCAGGCTTCACACCACCAAACCATTTGATCCGCCTCTCAGACTGAGACACAAGCTAAGCAATCGCTCGCTATAGATGAAAAAATAAATTTGCTAGCACATCCTCTCCATAGACCTTATCACACTGGGTTTTTCCTAAAAAGTGCTAACTACCATTCAGTGTTTCCATGGATTTTCTACATGCTACTGAAATAGTATGACCTACATTTCCACTTCGCTCATGCAGCTCTCTGTGTTCGGGGAGGGTGTTTGAGAGGAGCGAGCGAGAGAGAGCAAAAACAAACTGAAAGTAAGGACTGGATTAACGTACCTATATATGAGAACTTTTTCATTTTGTTAAACCTTTTTTGTTTGTTTGAATAAAAGTATCTCCGCAGTGCGCTTTGCACCCGGGTTTCTGCCTGCGTGTAGTTGCTGCTTCTGGCCTGACGTCACCACTCAGCCATCCCTGACACAGGAGCATTATTCTGCAGGTTTCATTCGACTTTATGAAGCTAAATGAATTCATTCCTTAGGATGATGCTAAACTTTTGGCCATAGCTGCGTTGTGGAAAGAGACACATACAGACGCTCAGAAAGTCCAGAGGAAGGAACATATCTTACAGGGATAAATCCTATAGCATTGTTCTTGAAAAGGTGGAACCGTATTCACCAAGGGTATTTTCTATTGCATATCCATCACTGCAGAATGAAAGCTCTCCACTTAGAGCAAATATTTTACAACCAAAAGCCTTTAGGATATGTAAAAACTGTAACACATTTTTCAATTTTAATGAACTGGCTGTATATTACCTGGTAATATATAGTAACTCCAACAACTTTGATTATATTGGATGCATAATGTGAGGTGTTTGTGTTCCCTTTTCTGTAGCTCTAGCATGAGGAAGTGCTATTGTATTCATTTGAAACGTGAGATCATAGCCAGGTGGTATTCTGGTATGAAAAGCAAATACTATTTTTTGTTTGTTTGTTTTTTAGCAATAGCACCTTTAGTTCCATTTTAAATAGAGTATGCATACTCCAAAGCAACTTTCCACAACGTCTAAAAAAGGACAAGGACATGGCCTATCTATAGAAGAGTGACCTTGTAGAGCGAGTGCAGCACAGAGTATAGTTTAGAAGATGATAAAGAAAATAATGAAATGGTATGAAACGCTATTGAAATATCATGTAATCGATGTTATGTATACGGTCTAGTGGCATGTCAAATTGTGAAGCTGGCGTTTGTTTCTCTGTTCGACCATGTACAATGGGGGCGGGTACAACGTTATAAAGGGTTAAGACATGCGCGTGACAAATAGGCTTCAGCGGTACACGGGTGTCTGTCACAATATCGTAAATGAACTCATTCGTTATACAGTATTACTAAATACAAAAGCAAGGCATCTGCGCAGTGTTTACCATTACATTTAGACTTTGATAGTACCTGATCTAAGCAGATGCATTCAACATGTGCGAAACTTAATGAACATTTAGGATTTTACTCCAGATTTACAAAACCCAAGTTAAAAAAAGCATGTTTACAACTCGTTGCACACTTTATTGAAGTAAATAATTTGGCAGTTTTGTGTGTGTGTGTGTGTGTGTTGATTTATTTATTTAGAAAAATGATATACCACAATAAGTTTAATATTAAACTTTGACGCCTAGTCATGCCAGAACATTTAAATACCATACGTCACTGCATCTTTGGACAATTTAAAATGAAATTATTTATTCTGCTAGTACTACAGGATATATATGTGCAGCCCTCCAAATGAATATAGTACCGTGCCGTGGGCTAATACATGCCAATTCGTTTAATAAAATAGTTTCAACTTCAAAAACTCAGCATTCTAAAACAATTACACTGTCAAATTGAGTGGGAAAAAAACTGTCCAACACAACAGCACACACATCGGCTGTATGTACTTGACACGAGCAAACCAAACTAGCACAGACAAACGGTTTGCTTTTATTCATTTGTTCAACCAATATTCGGCAGAATTTAAAATTAAAATAAGTTTTCAGTTTTAAAAAAAACGCTGCTTTTGCATTCGAACAAAAGCTCAAGACCTCGAACGTTAGAATAGTGCTCTTTAAAAAAGATCCTGTAAACTGTAATGATCATGGTTTTAAAAAAAATCTCGACACAAAAAGTTAAGACCAAAGCGGTTTGCCGAGCTGTCAAATACCAAAAAACGCATGCAATAAGTTGCAAGCGGCTATAGATAATGCTGGTTAAAAAAAAAAAAAAAAAAAAACACATGGATCTGAACAACCTGTTTATAAAAACAGAACACTTACCCCGCACACAAAGTAGAGACATAGCCGCTAGCGCACTCGTATAAAATCCTGTTGCAGTTTTGAGTTGATATGAGATAAATCACAACCGCTAAACAGAATACATTCCCTCCGTGTGAAGCATTACAAACTGTTCTCCAGTTGTCGTTGTTTTGCTTTTCTCAGTTGAAAACCGGTGCTGTCACTGCCATGAAATAACCTGCAGACGAAGTTAAGAGAGTGAGGCTTGAGAGCCACTGCTCCCAGCCTCGCAACGCCATGATGGATTATTATAGGGACTCACCTAGACACATCTACACAGGGCGGGGCCGGCACAGGCTTGACGGGCAGGGCAGCCAACCAGCCAGAGGGGCGGCCTCCGGGAGAAGATGAGACCAATGGGAGGAGAGAAGGGGCGGGGTCCAGGGTAACAGGTTGAAGGACTAGTAACAGGTGGTGACGTCAAAGAGGTAGCGGAGGCAGGTAGAATTGGAGGTGAGGAAACGTTCTGGTAATTAGATGGTGATAATAATAGGACGGGCGTATTAATACTACTGTACTATAACTAAGGAAGGGCAGGTAACCGAAGCACTGTGGTTAAGGTCACTCTGTGTTATTTGTATTAATAGGTAGCCCATATGTAGACACAGGCGTCACTACCTAATCCTGTCTCCAGCGTTTATATAGTTACAGTAAACTCCATTACAGTATGATTAGGTTGGGCTTTGACGGTACGTTTATTTGTTGTACAATATCATTTTTTCTAATTTATATTTAGATAAACGATATTAAATATTAGACAAGGATATATTAGTGGCAGGAGTAATAGTTGTTGTATATTCTATTGGTTTTTATTTTTATTTGAGCGAGGATAGAAATGATATGTTTTTATTGCTATTTGTTTTTATTAACCTTTTTTTATCTTGAAGGATAAACAGTCTTGAAAAAAGAGACATTTCTTAATAAAAAGTATAATAATAAAACACTTCGGTCACTGCACGTATTATTGTACCGTGATAAGGTTATTTTTTATGCAATAGGCATATGTTTTTCTTTTTGTTTTCTTTTTTCACTATGTGGCAGTGCAGCTTTTCGCTCCACGTAGAGGATACATATAAAAATGTTTTTGGCCAGATAGAATCGCTATATCAGGAAGCAGCTGCGCGGTGGCGTGCACAGTACGCATGTCATTTACAAGACCTACATTGATTTGTTTTTCTGTAAATGTATTAGATGATAACCTTAAATAATAATAATAATAATAATAATAATAATAATAATAATAATAATACACCCTTCTTACATAGAATATCAAGTGATACAGTCGGCGCCGCTTTATCCGGACGTAAATAAATGTCCCAAGTAAACGAGAGGCATTTGAGACGACCTTAGTCACGCTTTTTTTGTAAAATAAAAATAATGAAATCACATCACATAATGATTACACGTTAAATACATAACTTAAAATACAAATTGTAATTGTTTTTTTTTTATTCCTAAACAAAATGAATCGCTGTTTTTTTATTGCATTAAATGATAAATAGTGAAATCACATCTTATCACAAGGCAAGGCACCTGCAATGTTGATGATACGCCAACTTTCTTTGCAACAGCAGCCTGAGAAACCAGAGGAGACTCCAGCTCCTTCAAGAGTTCAACGTGATTTACGCAAGTCACAGCGTAATCACGCACTCACTCCACTGACCTACTCGAACCTGTCTTGCTATGAAAAGCGATCTCCGTTCATCATTTGAAAATAGTGTATCCCAATTAAACGAAGTAGAACCATCTCCCAGAGTTGAATCTCATTCAAGCGGAAATCCCGATTATCAGTATCCCGATTAGACGGCGCTGCAGTGTTGTCACTGGGAGTCTTTGTGACTGGTTTATTGAAACTGTAAAACACCTAATTAAATCAAACATTTTAAAATGCAGAAGAACCGACAGCGGAATTGGCGGATGGATTAGGGGCTCAATGTATCCCAGAGTCTGATACTCTCAGTGGTGTGTAGTAAAGAATGACCTTTCACAATTGGATAAACGGTAAATATATGTGTGAGTGTGTGTGTGTGAGTGTGAGTGTGTGAGTGAGTGTGTGTGTGTGCGAGTGAGTGTGTGTGTGTGTGTTAGTGTGTGTGAGTGCGTGTGTGTGTGAGTGTGTGAGTGTGAGTGTGTGTGTGTGAGTGTGTGTGTGTGAGAGTGTGTGTGTGTGAGTGTGTGTGTGTGTGAGAGTGTGTGTGTGAGTGAGTGAGTGTGAGTGTGTGTGTGAGTGTGTGTGTGTGTGAGTGTGTGTGTGAGTGAGAGTGTGTGTGTGTGAGTGTGTGTGAGTGTGTGTGTGTGTGTGAGTGTGTGAGTGTGTGTGTGAGTGTGTGTGTGAGTGTGAGTGTGTGTGTGTGTGTGTGTGTGTGTGTATGAGTGTGAGTGTGTGTGAGTGTGTGTGTGTGTGTGTGCGTGCGTGTGAGTGTGTGTGTGTGTGTGTGTGTGTGTGTGTGTGTGAGTGTGTGAGTGTGTGTGTGAGTGTGTGTGTGAGTGTGTGTGTGTGTGAGTGTGTGTGAGTGTGAGTGTGAGTGTGTGTGTGTGAGTGTGAGTGTGTGTGAGTGTGAGTGTGAGTGTGTGTATGTGTGTGTGTGTGTGTGAGTGTGTGTGAGTGTGTGTGTGTGAGTGCGTGTGTGAGTGTGTGTGTGTGAGTGCGTGTGTGAGTGTGCGTGTGTGAGTGTGTGTGTGTGTGAGAGAGAGAGAAAGAGAGAGAGAGAGAGAGAGAGAGAGAGAGAAGCATGTACAAACAGAAACCTCCTCTGCTTCCTCACTTCCAGGGACATGCATCCCGGTGGGAAGGTGTGTTTGTGTAACTGATCAAACATTCAGCATTACTCTCATATAAACGGTCACCACCATCACTATTCAAGCTACAGTAGCAGTGTAACCCACAGTATAACTTGCTGTACAACAAATGAGTCGACATCACTTGACATCTGCTGCAGAAAGTGTTTGACAACTGGCTTCTGTAGCATTTGATGATGTATTCATGTCATTGTACAGAAAGCACTCCCAACTAGATCATGTGCAATGATTAGTCATTAGGGAGTAACTGAGCTGACACCCAACAGACAGTCTTAGTGTGCACATGATGGCAGCACACCCGTCTACAAGAAGGGTTAAATAAAAGGATCATTACGTGAGCTTTTACAGATAATGCAGTTAAGAATAATACAATGTGACTGAACGTGGAACTTGCATCGACACTCACAACACCACTGGTGCTGCAAGTTGCTTGTGCTTGTAAATGATATTAAGCAGCACCATGATCTGTTATAGAAAGAAAGAAAAAGTGCTGACTCTGAGGCCATTGCTTTCAAGAGCCCAGCGTGTGGCAGGAATGAGATAATATAATAATGAAGCTCTGTGAAGGCTCGATGAAGTACAGCTATGGGATGATGTTAACGAGCCGTGTTGTTAAGCTGTGGCACTGTTGTTTGTAGGGAAGCTGTATTTCTATATCTTGCTTTTGTTTATGACATTTAAAAACAGTAGCTGATGCTTTCTTTCTTCAGTTTGACCATTTCACTTACTTCCTCGCAAGAAACTTGTGGATTGGAAGGAACCCAATCCTCCACAGCTGAAAGAAAGAAAAACAAACGTAGAAAGAAGCAAATTGTTAGGCAAAACACGTTAATAATAATAATAATAATAATAATAATAATAATAATAATAATAATAATAATAATTGATAGATAATGCTTTTAGCAGTTTATTTTTCTGATTATGAAAAATGAACAGTAGCTCCTCCATACCAGTTTCTCTCTCTTGCTGTTGAAAGTCGCCCCCTAGTGTCTGTCCGTGGTTAATACAGTTCATGTCAATTTCCCTTGCATCAGGTGTGTGTTTCAAGTTCTAATCAAGGAGCCCCATAGAGACTACGCTATTACCATGACATAATTACACAGGTGCTCATTCATAAATAATGTACTGTTTAACTACAGACCTTTTACTGTCAGCAAATGAGAGGCAGGCATTGTATTTCGGAAAATGAAGAATGATAGGTTAGCTAACTATCAGAAAATTATAGGACCAATGTTAATCAATTATTAAAACACTACTAACAAAAATATACCTGCAGGTGAAGGTAAAACTTTTGAGGTTGAACAAATTATTAAGAAAAACAAATTATTAAGAAAAACTGTAATGCTGTCAATAAAGAATTGGACTGTCTTGGTCAGCCAACTCAATTAGAATTGATATTCTGTCCTGCCTAACTTCACAGAAACAGACTTGCAACAGGAAGACACAGCTTAGAAATCCCTCCAGTATGTCTAATGTGTGTTCTACACAGGGCAAAAGTTTCCAGCCGTAAAATCCTGATCTTGTGATGTAGGCCCAATCAAACTGAAAGTCTCATTTTGTGATGTAGGCACAATCAAACTGAAATCCTGATCTTGTGCTGTAGGCACGATCAAACTGAAATCCTGATCTTGTGATGTAGGCACGATCAAACTGAAATCCTGATCTTGTGGTGTAGGCACGATCAAACTGAAATCCTGATCTTGTGGTGTAGGCACGATCAAACTGAAATCCTGATCTTGTGATGTAGGCACGATCAAACTGAAATCCTGATCTTGTGATGTAGGCACGATAAAACTGAAATCCTGATCTTGTGATGTAGGCACGATCAAACTGAAATCCTGATTTTGTGATGTAGGCACGATCAAACTGAAAGCCTGATTTTGTGATGTAGGCACAATCAAACTGAAATCCTGATCTTGTGATGTAGGCACGATCAAACTGAAATCCTGATCTTGTGGTGTAGGCACGATCAAACTGAAATCCTGATCTTGTGATGTAGGCACGATCAAACTGAAAGCCTGATTTTGTGATGTAGGCACAATCAAACTGAAATCCTGATCTTGTGATGTAGGCACGATCAAACTGAAATCCTGATCTTGTGATGTAGGCACGATCAAACTGAAATCCTGATCTTGTGGTGTAGGCACGATCAAACTGAAATCCTGATCTTGTGATGTAGGCACGATCAAACTGAAATCCTGATCTTGTGATGTAGGCACGATCAAACTGAAATCCTGATCTTGTGATGTAGGCACAATCAAACTGAAATCCTGATCTTGTGATGTAGGCACGATCAAACTGAAATCCTGATCTTGTGATGTAGGCACGATCAAACTGAAATCCTGATCTTGTGGTGTAGGCACGATCAAACTGAAATCCTGATCTTGTGATGTAGGCACGATCAAACTGAAATCCTGATCTTGTGCTGTAGGCACGATCAAACTGAAATCCTGATCTTGTGCTGTAGGCACGATCAAACTGAAGTCCTGATCTTGTGATGTAGGCACGATCAAACTGAAATCCTGATCTTGTGGTGTAGGCACGATCAAACTGAAATCCTGATCTTGTGATGTAGGCACGATCAAACTGAAGTCCTGATCTTGTGATGTAGGCACGATCAAACTGAAATCCTGATCTTGTGATGTAGGGACGATCAAACTGAAATCCTGATCTTGTGATGTAGGCATGATCAAACTGAAATCCTGATCTTGTGATGTAGACACGCTCAAACTGAAATCCTGATGTTGTGATGTAGGCATGATCAAACTGAAATCCTGATCTTGTGATGTAGGCACAATCAAACTGAAATCCTGATCTTGTGATGTAGGCATGATCAAACTGAAATCCTGATCTTGTGATGTAGACACGCTCAAACTGAAATCCTGATGTTGTGATGTAGGCATGATCAAACTGAAATCCTGATCTTGTGATGTAGGCACAATCAAACTGAAATCCTGATCTTGTGATGTAGGCACGATAAAACTGAAATCCTGATCTTGTGATGTAGGCACGATCAAACTGAAATCCTGATCTTGTGATGTAGGCACGATCAAACTGAAAGCCTGATTTTGTGATGTAGGCACAATCAAACTGAAATCCTGATCTTGTGATGTAGGCACGATCAAACTGAAATCCTGATCTTGTGGTGTAGGCACGATCAAACTGAAATCCTGATCTTGTGATGTAGGCACGATCAAACTGAAATCCTGATCTTGTGATGTAGGCACGATAAAACTGAAATCCTGATCTTGTGATGTAGGCACGATCAAACTGAAATCCTGATCTTGTGGTGTAGGCACGATCAAACTGAAATCCTGATCTTGTGATGTTGGCACGATCAAACTGAAATCCTGATCTTCTGCTGTAGGCACGATCAAACTGAAATCCTGATCTTGTGGTGTAGGCACGATCAAACTGAAATCCTGATCTTGTGATGTAGGCACGATCAAACTGAAATCCTGATTTTGTGATGTAGGCACAATCAAACTGAAATCCTGATCTTGTGGTGTAGGCACAATCAAACTGAAATCCTGATCTTGTGGTGTAGGCACAATCAAACTGAAATCCTGATGTTGTGATGTAGGCACGATCAAACTGAAATCCTGATCTTGTGGTGTAGGCACGATCAAACTGAAATCCTGATCTTGTGATGTAGGCACGATCAAACTGAAATCCTGATCTTGTGCTGTAGGCACGATCAAACTGAAATCCTGATCTTGTGCTGTAGGCACGATCAAACTGAAGTCCTGATCTTGTGATGTAGGCACGATCAAACTGAAATCCTGATCTTGTGGTGTAGGCACGATCAAACTGAAATCCTGATCTTGTGATGTAGGCACGATCAAACTGAAGTCCTGATCTTGTGATGTAGGCACGATCAAACTGAAATCCTGATCTTGTGATGTAGGGACGATCAAACTGAAATCCTGATCTTGTGATGTAGGCATGATCAAACTGAAATCCTGATCTTGTGATGTAGACACGCTCAAACTGAAATCCTGATGTTGTGATGTAGGCATGATCAAACTGAAATCCTGATCTTGTGATGTAGGCACAATCAAACTGAAATCCTGATCTTGTGATGTAGGCATGATCAAACTGAAATCCTGATCTTGTGATGTAGACACGCTCAAACTGAAATCCTGATGTTGTGATGTAGGCATGATCAAACTGAAATCCTGATCTTGTGATGTAAGCACAATCAAACTGAAATCCTGATCTTGTGATGTAGGCACGATAAAACTGAAATCCTGATCTTGTGATGTAGGCACGATCAAACTGAAATCCTGATCTTGTGATGTAGGCACGATCAAACTGAAAGCCTGATTTTGTGATGTAGGCACAATCAAACTGAAATCCTGATCTTGTGATGTAGGCACGATCAAACTGAAATCCTGATCTTGTGGTGTAGGCACGATCAAACTGAAATCCTGATCTTGTGATGTAGGCACGATCAAACTGAAAGCCTGATTTTGTGATGTAGGCACAATCAAACTGAAATCCTGATCTTGTGATGTAGGCACGATCAAACTGAAATCCTGATCTTGTGGTGTAGGCACGATCAAACTGAAATCCTGATCTTGTGATGTTGGCACGATCAAACTGAAATCCTGATCTTCTGCTGTAGGCACGATCAAACTGAAATCCTGATCTTGTGGTGTAGGCACGATCAAACTGAAATCCTGATCTTGTGATGTAGGCACGATCAAACTGAAATCCTGATTTTGTGATGTAGGCACAATCAAACTGAAATCCTGATCTTGTGGTGTAGGCACAATCAAACTGAAATCCTGATCTTGTGGTGTAGGCACAATCAAACTGAAATCCTGATGTTGTGATGTAGGCACGATCAAACTGAAATCCTGATCTTGTGCTGTAGGCACGATCAAACTGAAATCCTGATCTTGTGCTGTAGGCACGATCAAACTGAAATCCTGATCTTGTGATGTAGGCACGATCAAACTGAAATCCTGATCTTGTGGTGTAGGCACGATCAAACTGAAATCTTGATCTTGTGGTGTAGGCACGATCAAACTGAAATCCTGATCTTGTGATGTAGGCACGATCAAACTGAAATCCTGATCTTGTGATGTAGGGACGATCAAACTGAAATCCTGATTTTGTGATGTAGGCACAATCAAACTGAAATCCTGATCTTGTGATGTAGGCACGATCAAACTGAAATCCTGATCTTGTGCTGTAGGCACGATCAAACTGAAACCCTGATCTTGTGATGTAGGCACGATCAAACTGAAATCCTGATCTTGTGATGTAGGCACGATCAAACTGAAACCCTGATCTTGTGATGTAGGCATGATCAAACTGAAATCCTGATCTTGTGATGTAGGTACGATTAAACTGAAATCCTGATCTTGTGATGTAGGCACGATCAAACTGAAATCCTGATCTTGTTGTAGCTGAAGCCAGGTTATTAGTTCTGTATTTGTTTTATACACATTGTCCCACTAAGTACTCCATGATTGTACTGTGTAACTCTACGTGCCCCCCAGTGCAGTGATGGTTGAAGATGAATCTGTCTGATCGCAGCGTCTCCTGCTAAGCAGTCTTGACTAAACTGCATTCTTCAATACACTTTGTTGATTCATATTTCATCATCGCAGCCCCCGGCGTCTCTTAATCTCCTGCTGATAATGTTTTATTAGATTTCCTAAAAAGGCATTTTCAATATCCTCCTGTTAAACTGAACAAACTGCAATATTATGCTGCATAGCAGGCCTGCTGAAATAACAGATATCTATTTATTATGGCAGAGAGCTGTGTTTCATTCTGCTTTTTTCTTTTTTTTTTTTTTGCATAAACCTGCCAGGATTACAAAGCTCCTAACCTCTTCTTAGATTTATTAAAGTAGCATCAAATTACTTTTCGATATGTTTTTTTTATTCCTTTGTTTCGTCCCCTTACCTTTTTAAGACATTTCCAAGTATTCTGAGTGGTTCGTTTTTGCAGTATTGTGATATTGTGAATTGTTTGGTATGTGTCACGGTGCTTTGACTTGAACTCAGGAGCAGCTTCTTTTCAGTTTAAGAGCTAGCGCCACCTAGTGGATCTAGTTTCCTTTTGCATTGCTGTTACACAGTAGCTTCACACAGGCCCTGTTCGCTGGAAGGCGCTGGCTCTGACAACGCTACACCCACACTTTGCTGATGTAGCCTGTGTTAATATCAATGATGAAAGGCAATCTGGCAATCTGAGCTGGAGAGCAGCTTCTCAATTCACGTCATGGTAATACAGAATACATCACAAACGGAACTGAACACAGTGAAAACAATATGTACATGTCATTTGAAACTCTTTAACATTCTCCCTTCTGTTGTGCTGAATTCGTGATATGCAAATATTTCACTTTCAACACTGTATAGATTAACTGTGGCAGGCTGTATGTCACATGATCTGACTGCATCCAGGCCATTACAGAGAGTTCAAACTATAACACAAGAAGTGATTAGGTACCAGGAAGCAGCTGCAACTTTTCATCTATATCTGCATATTCCAAATATAACATAGCGCAGTTCTGGGGGCGTGTAGTGGGGATCTCGAAATAGTCGCTAATTCTCTATTTAAGCCCTGATCACTCCCGCACTCCCGCTGTCTAGTGTTTTCGTTGTAGCAAACACTCAGACGCTGACATTTCGTGCTTCAGCTTAAACACCTTCGCTGTATTATCTAAACTTCGTTGCCTCGCTCCTTTCACTGCAGGTCACTTCCATGATTCTTCTCATCTTTCAGCTTCTGTATTTGGCTGCAGGAGCTCCAGCATTAGTCTTTCCTGCTCCATCCAGTCTCCAGCCCAGCAACAGCGCCGTCCAAAGCGCAGCTCCATTGCTCAACTTTGTCTGCGTCTTCATTAGAAAGACTGGCCCTCCTCTAAACTTTCAAAGCTCTGCCGACAAGACATCGACATTCCCGCTGTCAGTGATTGCCTTGCCTTAGCTCTATTTAACTCCTTTTTCTGCACTTTATTTGTGTCGCTTCTGTTTTCACAAATACCGTATTCGTTGTTTTTTCCTCTTGTCTTTGTAACGGGCAGTGTTGAGTGAAGCAATGCTGTTGTGTTTCGGTACATTCCCACAAATGACTTCTTGTGTTGTAGTTGTTTTGTTTTCCTTTCAGTGTATGAAAGTGTTGTAAAGCATGGTGAAGGCATGGTAAACCGTGGGTAAGTAAGGTGTATTACAGTTAACCATGGTAAAGCAAGGTGAAAACTACAGGCTTTAGTTTCCCTTTGACTCTGGTAAAGCCCCTTTTCTGCCACCACGCCATACATTTATTGGAACTAGAAGTTCTTGATTTCTTTTCTCCATTCACTTCCTGTGTTACAGGTCATAGGATCCCACATCACACTTAGCACAGAATACGTGTGTAAGTCTTGAGGGGGGTCTACAACCCATAACACACACTTCAAAATAATAAAAGCATGAAAAAGAGATATATATAAATACCAAAATAATAGGAGGCTTAATTAACTCGTTAACAAATGACGTTGTTTCAATATCTTACATGGAAATAAGCCATACACACAGGAGTGACTGACTGCTCCAAGGCCTGTTTAGTGGTCTGCAGTATTAGAACACAAGAACGTAAGAAAATGTATGAACGAGAGGAGGGCATTCGGCCAATCTAAGCTCGTCTGGTGATCGCAAAACTTTGTCAAGTTGAGTCTTAAAGAATCCAAGTGATTTTGCCTCAACAACATTGACTAGGTAGCCCATCCTATACTGTCAACACTGTCTATGTGTCTTCTTCCCTCTGTCCTAACTGTAAGAGTTATTGAGAGGTAAGAACATGGCTTAATTTTAAGTGTATTACACCTACAGTAGGCTGCACGCCCTCATGTGCACAGTGTATGTGTAGATCCGAATGAAGTCTGGAGTTAGCACGACAACACATCCAGGCAGACAGTCCAAGAACCATGCTGGGTTAGCATCCGCTAGTGATTCCTCAGTCACTTCAAACCCATATCGAAGCTGTACTGGCTGGCTCTCTCCTGCCACTTCCAGCACACTAATGGGTTCCTGTCATTCGAGAGGCAGGAATGAAACGTTTCTCCTCCGCCAGCTGCTTTGGTGATGTTTACATGTTTACTGGAGCCCTGGTGCGGCGCCCCTTCGAGACAACCTCTAATTGGGTTTGCATGCTGAACAAGCATTAACTGCACATTAACTTTAATGCATGCAAATAGCTTCCGTTAACAGCAATTCTCGCAATGAGACCGCTTTCAGATTCCTCATCCATCACGTTCTCTTCTGGTTCTTTTCCTTTTACAGGCCGCCTTGAGGCTGAAATGAAATTAATCGCTGCGGAAAAGACCAAACGTTTACAGTATGTTTTTATTTTTCAACAGTAGCTTCATTGCCTTATCCTTTTATAGACGCTTTGATGATGGTGTTGGTATATAATTACATCTGTCATGGTTTAGACCAGGGATTCCAAAACCTTCTTACGTGATACAGGATGATGTAAGTGTGTCAGAGGGGGTACCCCCCTCCCACCTCACTGTGTTTACAGTCTGATTCATCTCCATCCTTGGAATTCAATTGATACACAGCCCTAGGAAACTTTGAAACTTTTAATACTGTAAAAAGTTAACTAAAACTAATAACAAATGCAGTTACATGTGGAAATACTGCAAAACAAGCTGTATCCACTGCACCTGCTTTCAGGTCATTCATATGAACACACATGGGGTAGCTAAACACTGTTCGACCAGTATTAAGAATAGCAGAGGTGGTAGAAACCAGGTAGCTATGCGTGGTGTTCAGGGAGATTCATGCAGGTTCGTGTCCTAGTTGTGCCGAGTTTCCCTTCTTTTCTGGGGATCCTATAAGGAGCGTTGCATTGGCTCTGGTGCTTCTGCCAATTAGAGAGGCAGAATCCCCAGGATCACACTTCCTCCTCACCACACTACAACAGAGCCTATGGTCAGATGAGCCTTAGTCCTGAAGGACCTGCCCGCATCCACTGTGGAGCCCCTGGGTGTGAGAGGAGGATGCACGCTGACCTTCAGTTCTCCAGAGCTGTCCTGGGGAACGGAGTTTAACATTGTAAACTGGAGAGAAAAACAGGTCAAGCAATTACGCGCTTTAAAAAATGCACTTTTAATTACTTTAAAACATTTTATGAAGCTTTACACTTTATTTCTAATAAACCGTTACTGCCTTTTAATAATGCTCAGCACTTTTAATGATACATTTGCAGTATATATGTTCTGAGGTTTGATCTTCAAGCTAAGTGGCTCTTTTTCTTACTGGAAAGGGTGCCTGGCACTCTCATGAAGGGGTAGAAGCACAGTCTGTCTTTCTGGGTAGAAACACATTATGAAACAAACTGAGCAGCAATGCTGGTAATTCGTCTATCTGTCAATGTCTCCGGGAGGCAAAGAGAGAGGAAATGAAAGCTCTGCTTTTGACAAGACAGAGAAAGAAAATCAATCCGGCTATTTTTGTAAAAAATGGTTTTGATTAAAAAAAAAAAAAAAATCAAGCTTTTCATAACCTGATTCGGTATTTACAGTGTCTTTTAGGAGTTCAAAAAATTTGGAGCAATAAAGATTAGGACAAAATGATATTGGTTTTCTTGATAATAACTGAAGTTGGTTTTATTTCCTGTAGGCGTTACAAACTTGTAGCGTTCCTGTTTCCTTAAGATTTACTTGATTTCAAGGATGTAAGTAAAAAATATTCATGTCCACTGTCCACCGCCTCACTGTGTTTCCTTGTATATTACATTAAAAATGACAGTCAAGTTTATCGTTCCTGGTAAACCAACCTGATTCTGCAGTATATACTGCAGTTAAATCCTTAAAAACAATCTCATTTCTGTGTCCTCGGTGGCTAGCAAAGTTTACCTTCAAATGTCACGACTGTTCCAGCACAACACATACAGGCTTTATATGGATATGTACCGCCCTTTGGTGGATGTATTGTAGAACAGCTGATAACACTGAAGGTTGTAGTTTCAAATACTTCATTCTAAAGAGGTTATGAATTCCAGCCACTGATCTGATCGGCACCAGCCTGTAATCTGTATTGATTGGAACTGTGCTGGAACAGTCGTTCCCATTGGATGTTAATCCAGACTCATGTTAGTCAAAGTGACAGCTGGTGTAACATTTTCATAATAACATTATTTTCTGGTATTTCTGTGGTGTAGTGTCAGGGTTGGGGCGTCTGTTTTATGGTTTACAGTTTTGAACAAGTGCACCTTCCCCCCCTTTTTCATATATTTGATATACTGCACCAAAAGGAGCTTCAGCAGTCAATGTGCAATGTATTTCAACACAGAAAACAAAATGCAGCAGGACAACCCCATATGAAAGTGTCCCGTGGTAAGTGCATCGTATAAGCATGGGAAGAGTATGGGGACCTGCATACTGTGCTAAACTGTAAGGGAAGGGACTTTCTGAGCGCTGTTTGTTTGTTGCTGTTGTTTGTTATTTTGCCAGGATACTCCTGTGAAATGAACCACCACGACCCATTAAATCGTCCCTGGTCATTACACTTCAAATCCTTTGAAAACTGAAGCCAAGCCTTCTCCTGGAAAACAAATGACAGCCTCATACTGTGAAGCTCTGGACAAACGTCTTGCATCATCACCCCATACAATTACCTAATGCCACTTCAGAAAGTCAAATGAAACAGATTGAATTGCATACCTCTCTGTGGTTTTTCATATACTTCACGCAAAACTGATACAAATGACATATAAAGAATATGACATTTTGAAATCTGACATGAAATATTGTACTGCTGTTATGGGTTCCGGTAGACTTTTGCGATGTTGTTTCTTTGATTGCATGATGTTAAATAAAAGGTCTAAATTAAGTCCATATACTGTATATATATATATATATATATATATATATATATATATATATATATATATATATATATATATATATATATATATATATTTTTTTTAATGATGTCTCAATCCTAACGTTCTAGGTGACGCTAACCTTTTTGCCAGAGCCATGTTTCATTTACTGGTATACCTGAGAGTGCTTCACTATGTACAAACACAACAGGGCAGATGTACCCAGCTCTTCACAAGAAATGTCATTTGCACAATTTATTTTGTGAAAGGAAAATGCAACTGTTCATGTTACAAAACTAGTTACATGCAATGCAGACATACTTTTGAGTCATTACATAAACCTTCTGTGTAGTTTTGTTACTCAGTGTTTTTTTTCCCATTAACACATATTTTTACTGCAAGCTGCATTTTCTAATGGTTTTTTTTTGTTGGTTTTGTTTTTACATGGAATTTTAATGCCCTCTGGTGGCTGTATTGTAGTCCTGCATTCATTTAGTATTAATGATACTAATACAGTCAAGTCTACTGATCGTAACCAGCCCAGAATCTTTATTAGAACTCTGCCAGATCAATCCTTTAATTTATTATGCATTGAAATCTCTGACATGTATTTTGTAATATATAAAAGCTGCAAGACTCCATGATGCAAGTCAGTATGCTTCACGATGACCAAGACTAATAGTATAGGCTTGGTTGGAAGAAGACTGCACAAAAGAGTGATGTTTCACAAGGAACAAACTTCAAAGTGATTCTTTTGGGCCATTCGGAAAAACAAAACTTTGCTGCAGATTTCCATCAATTTCCAACTCCCCTAGTAGAGGAATTTCAGGCAGTGATCACTGAGTGATTGTCATGGATCCCTCCAGCTCAATTTAAAACTCCTTGCAGACATACCACACTCCTGGCTGCCCATGGTGGTTTACATCCTATAACCCATGACAGTGTTGTATAACTGAGAGAGTCCTTGTTCAGACAATAAACTGAGAGAGTCCTTATTCAGCCAATAAACTGAGAGAGTCTTAGTTCAGCCAATAAACCGAGAGAGTCCTTTTTTAGCCAATAAACTGAGAGAGTCCTTGTTCAGCCAGTAAACGTTTGGATGCTAAACCTGTTCATGAATTCACAGAGCTTCACCCAATCTTTATTCTGTGTCTAATTCATTTTTTAAAGCCCTTTAAAGATGAAGCGTTATCGCTCTATAAGCTCTATAATGCTGAAGATTTGGAATGAATCTCTTAGCCACTCTAAGACCCCATCCACACCTGCTATGTAAGGCTGCCCAGGGCCCACAAGAGCTTGATGCATCAATGTGTGGACAGGGATTAGAGTAAGAGAGACTACGAGGCTCACCTTCAAAACTTTATTATTATTATTATTATTTATTTATTTCTTAGCAGACGCCCTTATCCAGGGCGACTCACAATCGCAAGCAAATACATTTCAAGTGTTACAATACAAGTAATACAATAAGAGCAAGAAATACAATAATTTTTGTTCAAGTGTGACAAACCACAATTCACTTTGTGATGATATGATGAAAACCAGAAACAAGTCAAGAATACAAGAGAGAATAGTGCACTGTTTAAAACCCTTTCCATTCCATCAGTCCATTCATTAAACAGAACCTTTTCTTAAGCACACTCCTCATTTCTAGCACCCTACTGCAAACATCCCACCAAGTTACTTTTTTTTAGCCTCTAGATGGCAGCAAAGATACAGCATGTACTGTACCAAGGTTCAAAGTGGTTAGTGTAAAAAAGCCATTTGAGACCACTCCGTACTACGATCTATATAATTCAAATACTGCCTGCATGTCTATACTAGCCTCACAATGTATTGTTAACATTCATTAATAACCACGTGTAACCATATAATTGCCCCCCTGCCACACTCAGCCCCCTGTAGACATTTGCTTCATGTGTAATTCTTGTCTTGCAGGGGGGCAGGTTACCGGTTACTCTCTGGTGTACCTGCTGTTGTTGGAAAGGAGATGTGTTTAAGGGTGCTGTTGATGCCACTGGGGTGCTTTCTCCTTTTGAAAGAGTCGTCAGGATGTGATGGCTGACATAGGAAGTGGTATATAAAGAACTGAAATGTGAAGAATATGTTAGCTAAGATCATTGTGAGAGTTCACACCTGGGCCAAGTTGCTCTTTAACCCAGCACAAAGATGCTTTTAGACACCTCAGAATAAAATAAGAAACCGAAAATGACCAATGTTCCGAACCACAGTGATGATAAAGTTCCATTTCAGAGCCAAGACGAAGGACTGCACTTTCTTCTGTGAAGAAATATTGATTTAGTATGTATCAAATTACACAAATACAGCTTGTGTTCTGTCCACCTTGTAGAGTGTGACAGACAGACAGACTGACAGACAGACAGAATGCATACTCTAATGACTATTGGTGCATTACCAGCTCTGCTTGTCTTTCATTGTGACTTCTTATGCTATACTTTTACAAGGCTGGAATAGTTGCTATGCCTTTCGATGGATTTATTCATCATTGATGATATTGAATGAAAGCAAGCAACCTTACGACTCTGCCAAATGTGCATGCCTTTGCTTTTGACTTTTTTTGCACAAAAGGAACTTTGTTTTTACCTGCAATAGCTTATTTGTGCACAATAAGGGTGAGTGACTCGCTTCCTTCTCCAGCCTGAATGGAGATGGAGAGGGTGCTTGTGTTGGCAAGCTTGTGAATTTCTTCCAGGAGAGTGGCGTGTTGATTCAGTAACCAGAACTGGGCTGTGCTGTACAAGGAGGGCCTGGTCAGCAAGGAAGTGTGTCTCAGCAACAGGTTAGGCTGGCAAATCGAAGGTCCTATCAGAAATATGACTAAGTGACTATGTGATTGCTACAGTACATTGAAATCTAGGGTCCTATCAGAAATATGACTAAGTGACTATGTGATTGCTACAGTACATTGAAATCTAGGGTCCTATCAGAAATATGACTAAGTGACTATGTGATTGCTACAGTACATTGAAATCTAGGGTCCTATCAGAAATATGACTGTGACTATGTGATTGCTACAGTACATTGAAATCTAGGGTCCTATCAGAAATATGACTAAGTGACTATGTGATTGCTACAGTACATTGAAATCTAGGGTCCTATCAGAAATATGACTAAGTGACTATGCGAAGTACATTGAAATCTAGGGTCCTATCAGAAATATGACTGTGACTATGTGATTGCTACAGTATATTGAAATCTAAGGTCCTATCAGAAATATGACTGTGACTATGTGATTGCTACAGTACATTGAAATCTAGGGTCCTATCAGAAATATGACTGTGACTATGTGATTGCTACAGTATATTGAAATCATTTTCAATTGCACACGTATCTGATAAATGCTCTTTGAATTGTTAAGCTGCTGTTTCTTTTTCTATTCAGACTGTGATATATCAGTGAATATATTATGTCATATTTATATGACAGGGGTAAAACTATGCTAAACCTGACGAAAGCAAGAATTTCCAAAAAATGGGAGATGCATAAACCAATCATTTGAATTGAGCACTCAGCTGTTTTCAGTTAGTCTTACACTTCCTTGGTCATTTCAATTGAAAAGTGTAATTATCTCCACCTCTTTTGGCACCTTCTTTCCTGTACTTAACCAACCAGCTGCCTCCCCTGTTGACTGACATTCTTTATAGCCTGTAAGATGCTTTTACCCCAAAGACACAGCTTGACCCAGGTAGTGAAACACTAACAGACATCCTTAGAGACAAGGACACAGGGAACTTTCTTTAATCATGTTTTAAAATGAAAGTACATGTTTGATACAACATGTGTTTCTTTCAAAACTACACACTTGAGCCGTATATAGCAAATGTAAGTGCATACAAGGTTATTATTGTGCTAGCTACAACCAATTCAATATGTCACTTGAACCTCTGTGCTGCTGATAACAGTAGTAGGATGAGCGTATCTGTTTGTTTTTAAGTGTTATAAATTATAGTAGCAAACAGGTTTCAGGGGTGAGGGGTGTTCTCCCTACAGCTAAAACCAATTCAGGCAATGTAATCCAACTGGAAAGTCAACGACGCTTTCTGACAGACTGCACAGAACACTAGCCTGTAGTAACATACACCATCTGTTAATGTTTTAGGCTAAATGTGAACAGAATAGAGGAGCACTGTCGTTTTGAATACGTGTGTGACTTTAAATGTTTTAAATGAGCGGCCGGATCAAGTAGACTCACTGTTTTCCTTCAGCCTAACATTGAGCTCTTACGTTGCATATAGCACCCTCTAATCCACAGTAAAGGTATAAGATGCATTTATCATAGATTGCCTTTGTCTCTTGCTCTTACTACAGCTTGCTACAGTAAACTTTTAGAAGTGATAAGGCTTTAATGTGATGGGGAGCTCATTTAATGGTGACACTCCTCCAAGCTCTGATAACACTTCCCCACGGAGTGCAAGGTGTTCTGTTTGGGTGTTTCTGCACATCATGAGGGGCAGGGGCCATTAGAACAAGAAACAAAAAGGCAGCATCTGGTTGCAGGTTGTATTGGAGACTGAGTTTACTGTCAGAATTTCGCATGTACTCTTTTTATTTATATCTATGCTCTGAGCACACTCTTAAACCCAGGGGAGGCGTTTAAGGAGGACAGAGATGTTTTAAACTCCTGTAAGTGGTTTTGTTCATGCACTGGGCAGGCTATGTGTCCAGAAAACTTTTTTAATATTCAAGAAAATCACACAGACTCATTTAATTTGAAGTTTTAACGACTCAGAGACGTAGTAGTGCTCTTTTCGGTTTATTAAATGCTTTAAAAATTGATCGAGTGGTTGCAAGCCACTTTGGATCCCTGCTAATAGGCAGTCTGGGAGATTCCAGTGCCTTTACAGGTTTAACAGCATTAATACTTCAATACAGCAATACAAATATGATTATCATATGCTTATCCTTCAAAAAGCTAAAGTGCCCACAGCTATGGTCTCGAACATTCAATATATCACTCTCAACAGCTAAAATATAAATCCTATCCCTTATAGCAATGATTCAATATAAAATAAATATTTAATTCAAATATATGCTTACCTTCCAGTATATGGAAGTGTAGTGTAGGATATATCGAAAAATAAGAGCTGTCTTCAAAAGGCAGAGACTTGTGAATATGACCAAACAGCAATCAGTTTTTCAGAGATCTTCAGAGCATGGATCACATCAGCTTGTAGTTAGCAAGTCGCGCGATACTTGACTGGGGTTTTACCTTGGTTTTTATAGGATTTTCACTCCATTGAATACATCAGGAGTCCCAGTTAAATCTAATCATCAATCTGCCTTGACAGTTCCTATCTTTGAGTTAATGATATATTCTAGAAGGATTTTAAAACTAATTGGAATTACATAACAACCTTCAAAATTAATTGGATATAACTTCTTTCCAAAAATATTGGAACATGATCTCATAGCTTCTCTTCTTTCAACCCCTCCTTTTTTCTAAAAAGTCAGGTGAAACACAGTTAACAGAATCCTTGCTATAATACCTCACAATACCATACAAGTTTATATGTGTATTAAAAGAGATGCTATTTTATATATATATATATATATATATATATATATATATATATATATATATATATATATATAACATCATCTATCTGTGTGATTATATTAACCTGAGCCTAATATATTCTCTCTCAGTAACACCTCTCGTCACCTTTTCAGTTTAGTTTATTTTCATATACAGGTATATTAACAAAGTGTGGATCAGAAAGACTGTACGAGTTTATGACAAGCCTTTGAATAAGCATGCAGGGGTTAGTTCAGTTAGTTTCATTTAAATGCAGGCTATAATAAACATGTTCAATATAATAGCCTTGTATTAACTTGTACCATGCTTGGTCCAAGCCTGACCTCTCTCTCTGTTTCTAAAAGTTGCCTGCACCAGCAGGTTTCCACACACCTTGTTTACTTGCCAAGGCTAGTGTTTTAATTAATATGAAACTCCACTGTAAGCACTTTCCAAATTCACCGCATGAAGTCGTTTTTTGGCCGATTCAAGAGACGCCTGGACCGGAATCTTTTCAGATAATACAAAAAAACACTTACATCCTAACTTTTATAACTCAGCTCTCATTATTTTCTTATAATATAATGAGATACATACTCCTGTCTGGAAAATAGGTAAATTTCAAAATACCACTGTCCTGATCGCAAAAGCAAAGTTTGTGGTGAATAATAGCCATGTTCTATACTTTTGAGGCATAAGCAATTAGGAAATAACACTTACTACCCAGGAACAAAAATTGTGTTACATAGTGTTATCATTCAAGGTTGGCAAATCCCGCTTTTAAGAGCCAGCACCGAATCCTGCTTTGAGGTAACAAAGACTAAGCTTTATTTTTTGAAGGTCTGATGCCCTTCCGGAATTCTACTGTGTGTCTGAGACAAACATTTAATTCTGTCACTTTTAAATTCTTCAGTTTCCATGTAAATAAATACCTCTGTTTATTGCTGCAGTAAAACCTTTATATAAACTAAACATGTATATTCTTTAGTTTAATTGATACTGTAATGTCTAAAATAATTTTTGTTTAGTTGAAGAAACTGAACTAATTCTTAAATTAATTAAATTAAATGAACATTATCACAAATGTATCTTAACAATATGTTTTCAATATTGTCAACGCCATGCTTCTGTTATAATAAACTTTTACTATGTTCTTTCAACAGTTTATCTTTAAATGGCATTATAAGATGTATTTCTAATTAAGGTACTTCAGTATAACAGTTGCTCCTAGAAATTGTAATATTATTTTACCCCATTGATAAATCTGTCAAGATTTTAAGGGAAGGTGCAGTTATTTATATCTAAATACAGGCTAGAATTAACATATTAAAATGTAATAGTGTTATAGTGACTGAACTGTGTCTGACCTTCTTCACTGTTCATACAAAATCCAGTCAAAGCATTTAAGACAACCTTTGCTTTTTGCCAATTTTAGAGTTGATTGATATGAAACACTATCGTAAGCATTTTTCAATACTCATTATTTCAAACCAATATCTAACTTAACGTATTAACACGTCCTACGCTTTCCATTCCCATCTCTTCCTGACAGGTTCTAATTCATTTCTGTTATATATAGAAAATGATTACTGTAAGATAAACTCCTATCTTCTGTTATCCGAAAGGTATTTCGTAATATTAACGAGATCGCTCATTATAGAGAGGATCTTGACTTTTAAATCGCTGACCATCAAAAAATCGCTGCTTCATCGGCCAAAACCAATGAGTCATCTTCAACACTGCTTTTACTACAAGAAGGTGAGAACGAGGTTACAACATTAGCTGTATTCCTTCAGCAAGTTTACTGTTAGAGTTACAGTGTATACGTTAAAGGATTTTATAACATGTAGTTCTAATTCAGATACGTCAATATAGCAATCTCTTATAAACTGCAATTCTATTGTACTTCATTGATACACACAGAAGGCAAGAGGTGAATTTTTAATGAGCAGCAAATGCAACCTTGAATATTAAAACTTAGGACTGCTCATACATTTACTTAACGTTATTATATTAGGTTTCTTATTTATTTAAATACTTTTGTTTTTTCTTACTATAATCAAACCTAGTTTGTTTGCTTCTAGCATATTAACTGTGCTCCACAGATTCTGCCATTCTGCTCTCGCTGGATCAGAATGTTTTGAGGCTCTTTAAAAGAGTCTAATTTAAAAAGATGATATTTTCTAATGGTTGTATATTCTTCAAAACACAGTACAGTTGCTACAATATTTGTTGCAGTTTCACAAATGTTCAGTTTGTTTCCCCAAAGATCAGCCTGCTTCCAGTAGCTGTGACAGTCTTGGGTCAGGTGCGGGTGACAATCTTCAAAAGCCTGATACCAGCAAAAAAACTTCAATCTTGTTAGCTGGGCTCCCATCTCTACATTCTCATTCCCATCGTCAGTGTGCAAACACATCTGAACTGAATCTGGGTCCATCAAAGAACCGAACACCCTTGCAACCGAGGCCTTCCATGCAAAAGGATCTAATGACTTGTAGCACAAAAGGGACGTGCCAGAACCGTCTGTGACGTTACACACTGGTGCAGCTGCAAATGTGCATCCCTAATTTACACCGTTTCATTAAGTAGCACCAGTGCTGAATAAAGCAGCATCTCTTTCCATTTCCAGCACTGTGTTTCAGACCCTGGTGTGCATTCCAGGCCTCTCATGCAATAATCAGGAACAGAACAGGCCTGACCTTGCATCGCTATTAGCAATATCTGACGAGCCCAAGGTAAACCACGTGGGTGTGTTAATGTGGAACCTGCAGTTTAGGTGTGCCAGGCTCAAGATTAACAGATTATTGGGAGTGAGGTTACGGTATGTATCAACGATAAAGGGGTTTGGATTAAGCAATTCTGCCATCGTAAAGGGAGTGGCTATAATAGCCTCCTTACCATTCTGGTGACATCTTTGGCTGGGAGAGACTGGAGTTGAAAGAATTGTTAATTTGTTTATTTTTGATTGTTTACGTCTAGGCTGCATGTCTCATTGGGAACACAGGAAATGGTTATGGCACCCTGGGTTATTCAGTATATTACTATTGCCAGCAGCACTCAAACAAACAAATCTACAGCGATGGCCAAACGTTTTGCATCACCTAGAATTTTAGGATCGAGACCAAATACAAATAAAAACTGTAGGAACATAATTTAGATATTTTATTTAACATCATGTAATCAAAGAAACTACAAAATGCTGTTACAAAGGTAGCAGTACAGTATTTCATGTTAGGTTTCGAAATGTGACATTGTTCCATTTTTGTCAGTTTTTCATTATATATATGGAAAACTACAAAGCAGTGCCTAATTCAATATGTTAATGTCACATTATTCAACAGGTTTCATTCAGCTTTATGAAGCAGAATGAGTTAATTCTACAGGGTGATGCAAAACAGTAGAGTCAAATGAGTGCAAGGGATTGAGAGCAGCCTGTGCAACGAGAATGAAATGGTATTTAACCCTTTCAGCACTGCTTGCTGGTGAATGTATATATAGCGGAAATGTTTTGGCAGTATATTGAGAACAAACAAAACTGGAAAAAAAAAACAATTCTAATAATCTTCATCAGTATTATTATTTCTGCTTAATATGTCTTCCCAGTCCCCCATACTTAATCTCTTTGTGAAGTCTGAGCTCTGTGAAGATGTGTGTGCAGTGGGGGATGGGAGGCTTGCTCTTTACTAACCCTACTGCTGATTCAGCTCATGCAATTCTGCTCCACCACCTACATTAATAAGTGACTTATCATTTTACATTTTATGACCATGATAAAAATACCTACTGCTTTTTCCTTTTTTTTTTTCTTACCAACATGACATTCCGATAATCTTTCTCTGCTAACATCAATGATGATGAATATCCAATCTAATGATGACCGCTATGGGATTCTGATATAAGAACATTTAAAATGTTAAAACCATTGCATGTATTAAAAAGTAGCTGCAGTGTGCAATAGAGGCATTTGAAATATGGCTGTGCAACACAGAGCTCTAGCATTCTGTGGTCCAAAGGTTTTGAAGTCTTTTTTTTATACAGCAGGCTGAAGAGAGAGCAGCTGGAGGGCTGTGCACTGCCCCAGTGTGGCTTACGAGCCTCATACACTCCAGGGCTCATCGGGCAAGAGATATATATATACTGGGAAGTGACGTTTGGGTTTATTTGTAAGGTTACTGGTAGTCAAAGCATCTGTATCCCTGACAGCAACTGCAAATTGTGAACCATTGTGGGGGAAGATGATGGATGCAGAGGACTTAGTAGACATCCGGAAAGCGTCACTCAAAATAATCCAAAAAGCAGAATGCACATAGTGGACAGAAGGCTTTATCAAGCAGGAAAGAGCACAGGGAGTTGCAGGGGGTGGTACTGCACTGTGTGTGATCACTTCACTGGGAACACCCTGCCTCGTTCTAATAGAAAGGCCACACCCTGTACTTATCTTGTAAGGGACAAGATAAACAGTTTATGTTTTCTTCCTGAATAATTAAATGGTTTTGTTAGAAAACAGCACATTATTGCAAACTTAATAAATGTAATACTTAAGACCATAGCTCCATTAAAAGTGTTGTACTTTTGTTTTCTTTTCAGCAAGACAGCTTTCTCACATTTTTCTGTGGATCTTTGGCTATGACCGTTTCAGGGGATTGAAGTTAGCCGATAAAAAGTTATTGTTAAAAGTTACCATCCGGAAAACGTCAATTTACTTTTGGCATTTCTAACCTCCTGAAGATGCAAATATTTTCGGTTCAGATTTGGATGGCAAATGTCCACCTAGATGGGACGCTGATGTCCCGTTTGAAATATAAACAAACAAAACAGTATATAAAACATTTAACAAGGTGGGTATTCTACATGAAACGCCTATCGCAAAATACAGACAACACAAAGACATCTTAATCTGACGTACGATAATTAAACTCCAATAATGCGACACCGCTGCTTTAAGAGCTCATTTTGTCTATCTGTGTCATACAAAAACGCTTGAATCGTCAGAGGCTACGATTACAACATACAGAAGACGGAACTACTGCACTCAACACAACCAGGAAGGTGTAGAGGGCACGCAGGCAGAGTGAATTATACAGCTGTCGTTCTTGGTAGCTTTTTTCCACAACGCGGGTGTAGTGCTACAGTTGCAATGCACTGCATTAGACAAGGAACTGCGTCCCTGTGAAATCGACGAGTACGGCAGCGGTCCCTTATCCCAGGCTTTCCCCTTGCTGTTATCTGTCACTCTGGTTGTATGAATTTCAAGCAAGGGGAGAAAGACAACACAGCACGTGTACTGGGCGGGCCCCGGATTATTCACATGCTGACGTTTAGCGCTGCCTCACACCCTCCAACGAATCAGAGACCACTGATGTCATGAATAATATATATTTTTTGAAAAAAGGCGTTCTTCTGGCCACCGATTGGTCAGCTTTGAAGAGTGTAGCAAATCCCTTGGCTTTGGGGGCGGGTTAGTTTCGGCTAGAAGAGGAAAACCAAGAGAGAAACCCGGAAACGTTTTTTTTAAAGGGACCTAGCCATATTTTGGGGCGGAGGCGCTGAGGAAACAGCTGAGAGGAGACAAATTGAGATAAGTGGGTGCCACGAAAAGAAAGGAGAGATAGAGAGAGAGAGAGACGGAGGAAGAGAGAAAGAGGGGGCCACTGAGGAGGTTTGTAACAGTAACGAACTTCTTTTTTTATTTGAAAACGTCGTTCTGCTGTGCAAGTGGGACGACACTGGCTGAATTTAAATGTCATCATTCAGTTTTATACCAGTCGCCCTGGGTTAAAATCATCTTGTTGTGTTGATTTCTGCAGAGGGACGGAAGGGGGTTGTCGTTGTAACCCTGTAAGTGCTGGCCCGCTTGGTGCTAGACTTTTCCAGTTGTGTAAGGGTAAGTAAAGAATATACACAATAAACGATTACTAATTCGTTATTTTATTAAAGATGCCTTTCTTTTGTTGTGTAGAGCTTTCTTGATAATGTTAAAAACCTGGTGGTTTAGTTATTGTTTTTATGTTTATGTCCTATTTTTTGTTTTTGTTTAGTTGCGTTGTTATAGACGTTTTACTCTAAAGGTACAGTAATCGAATACTAAAACTGTGACTCACCTTGACGACCATGGCAGCTCAGACATTCACAATGGTACATTTTACAATTTAAGAGATCTCAAGGTCCTTCTGATTTTAAGCGTTTTAATCTTAACACACAATATTTTCACTGCGAGTCGTTCCTGCAGAAAGGTTGTGATGATACATCTGGATGGCTTGGAGTGCCAATATGTCACGGTGACAGGAAAGCCTCATGTCTGAATAATACATCTGTAATAACACTGTTTGGAAAAACTCCCCCCACTTAGGGATCGAGAAGTACTGGTATTGAGAATTTCCTGTCACAAAAGCAATGGAATGCTCCCACAGTAAGCTAGCGTGGCTAAATGTCTGAAAAAAACATGCATGATGTCTAACTTTTATTTATGTATTTATTTATTTATTTTTAATTTCATTAGTTGCTCTCTGGGATCTGACTGGTCAAATTATGACATACCACGCCACAAAGCAACATTTATAATGTTACTTTCATTATCCAAACCACTAGACTATCAGAACAAAGTATGTGTCGCCAGAACAGCTCAGATGATTTAGATGATACCAGATGTATGGCACCTACAATAGTTGTCTTCAGATGCAACATAGTCTGTTTGTCCCATACAGCAGGTCAGAATAAAGGTGGCAAATATTAAGGCTGGCCAAATGTAGCAAGAAGTTGTCCTGACTTGTCCTGACTTGTCCTGACTTGATCAAACTTGGTAAAGTTCATGGCACTGAGCTTGCAGGTCAGGTATTCCCTCAGTGACTTGTGGTTCAATTAAAGACAGTAGCCTCAGATGAAGGCTATATATATGATTGAAATAATACACAGAATAATATATGCACCAAGGGCCTTGTTGTAGAAGTTTCCTAGCTTTTTGAAATCCCATTTTTTGTATTTACACTCTGACTTTGACAGTATGTTTGTAAGTGTCCGGTGGCTATCTCTAATCACGTTCACTCTCAG
Source organism: Acipenser ruthenus (assembly GCF_902713425.1). Classification (NCBI taxonomy): domain Eukaryota; kingdom Metazoa; phylum Chordata; class Actinopteri; order Acipenseriformes; family Acipenseridae; genus Acipenser; species Acipenser ruthenus. Next base: position 3,185,481 of record NC_081189.1, read on the forward strand.
CTTGGAGCCACCAAACACTTACAAACATATCATAAGTCATTAAACTAAGGAAAAAACAGCCAACAACCTGATATTAACGTACTTAATCAGTTTTCATAGACCCTGTTTAATGTTCAGAATGCTTTGTCATTGACATTCTGAGTACGAGATCTACATTCTAAGTACAATTCAAAGTGTAATTGCTGCTGATAGGTTCGAATGGGGATGTGATTTATAATCAATTTTATAAATGCTTAAAATACATTTTAGAGGAACATTCAGCAGACCCCTCCCCCAACTTTCAGTGCCACACTGCAGCTAGCGTGACCACCCGTCCCTAATTGGGCGGGACAATCTCATAATGTAAAGATCAAGTCCCGGTCCCAGGCTTAATGCCTCCGGGACAGCATTTGTCCCGAATTCATAGAAACAGTGCAATCTTACAGGTTAGTGCCACAATCAAACCATAGCATATCTGTTTATAGCACATCATAGCACCACCCCTGACGCATTATTTTGCAATGCCTTACACTCGCTCGCTCGCCAGTTGAAACAGTACAAAAAAGTATGTATATATCTTGATTCAGCACCCCCCCCCCCCCCCCACTCACTCCCTCGCTCACTCACTCTTCAAGGGAAACAGTAGAAAAGGTTTTAAAAAAATGTAGATATACCTCCGCATAAGAAATGGCAGGTGTCCTGTTTTTGCATTTTGAAAAGGTGATCCCCCTAACTGCAGCCTATGAAATTGTATCTTTGTGTTCAAGATAAACACTGGAACAAAGCTAAACCTGGTTTTCAACCAAATTATTTAATTAAACAAATTAAAGTACTCAAAAAGCATTGTTTTATAAAAAGAATACCAGTAAATAACATGGGGGGATTCATTAAAGAGCTTCTGCATGCAATTTAGTTGTTTCTTGGCTGCAGGTAATGCTACAATATTTTTTTTTCCTTACAAAATGGTGCTGGGGTAAATTTGTTGTTAATGTGTGCCATTATTTCAGCTGTTAATTAGATATGGGTCATTCCAGCTCAAGTGGACCAACGAGGTTTACTTACGTCAATGGCTGATTAAAACCTGGAATGAGTGAAACTGCTGTGCTCAAAGACATACTCAAAATACATGTGGAATATGAGCTCAAATGGCAGTCTAATGATAGATACACACATGCATGGCATATCTATAGACTTTTCATTAACATGGAACTAAACTTCAGCAAATGGTTAATTGTATATTAATTAAACACTTATTTCTGACACTCAGTATAAAGCATTGCCACTTTTCTTTTTATCTTTAGAAGATGTTGACAGTTGTTTAAATACCTGCAGTTCTAAAACAAATCTTGAACTCGCTCCAGCTCACCAAATGAACTTCACAGAAAATAAGATGAAGTAGTCTCCTGGGATTCATTTATAGACTTCACTCTTGGCTCGGTGTGAGGGAATGACATTGGTCACTGAGTTTCCTGTTATGGCAACATTGCCTGTCGTAATGAATGCTCGCACTTTATTACACAAAACTGATATATAGCGTTGCCAGGTAATACTAGAAACCCCATAAAGATATATCATTCAAAAAAGGTAATCCGCGTGGAGTGCAGGATGCGCCCTATAGCCTGCAACTCACTTTGTACTTTATGTATTTATTTATTTATTTGTTTGTTTGACCAAAATAGTGCCTTTTGGCCTTGTTTACAGAGAGATCCTTAGTATTAAAACCCTTATAAATGTCAACCTAAATAAGACACATCTGAAACAATTCAGTACTTCCAATAGCTAGCCCTCTTTTCTTTTTCTGTTTTTTTGTCTCTAAGATTATAAAGATTATAAACGTGTTCTGAGCACCACACATATATTTCAGCCCTACGTACCTGTGAAGAAAAATCAAAGTTTTCCCCATAGAGCAGGTAAGAGACTTGCATTGGTAACCGAGACCCCCTTTAATCCACACAGGATCTCCTACAACCATTTAGAATTGTTCATGAGTCTTTATTGCAGGTTAGTAATAATAATAATAATAATAATAACACGCTTACAGGGTGGGATTAGGTTGAGTGTAATTGAGTTATCCTTGGTTCATTAGCTCACAGGGAGTATTGCCATGCCTAATGGTGACGCATGAATCATCAGATAGTTTTCTAAGTGCTCTGCAATGGGATTTTGTTGACTTCCCACCATGGTAATATTTAGTCATGGTTTACCTCGGAGTCCCTTCAAACAGAATTTAATTGAAACTATTTTTAATGTACACGGGCGCGGTTCACATTACGGATGCCAAACAATTTGATACCGGCTACAAAAAAAGGTTAGTTGTAGCTAATAAAACCATTTAATAAATCGGACCTGTTTCTCACTTCCATTAGTTATACAGGTTTGAAAAAAACACACGTTATTGTAAACTACACTAGTATGGTTCTACACTATAGAAATGTGTTACTGCTTCACTTCCTAGGTCTTTTCTTTCAACAGTGTCTGTCTTTGTGGTCAAAGCATCTTCCTGGCTGCAAAATAGTCCAGTCAATAGGGGAAGCAGCTGGTGGCTACTAAATAAAAAAATTTAAAAAACTGCTCTGGACTGACCAAGAAAGTGCAGGCCCATCTGAAAGCAAGCCTGCAAACAGAGATATATGAAACCTCGTGTAGTACCAGAGGCCATGTTTTAAAATTAAAAGAAAGGTACATGTGGTGGGAAATGTATAGTATTATTTTGTTAGCTACAATCTCTTTAACATTTAAATATTTTCTTTGTACAGAGCCTTATGTGCTGTGCCACTATTGTGTAATCTAGATGGTCTCTTGAGAAAAGCTTATGTATATCGCAAACATTTTGGCTTACTGTGTATTTACACTAATATAAAGTGACTAACAGAAACATTTGCCAACCTGACTCATTGTCAGATTCTCTGCCTGAATATTTTAAAGGAAGTCATGTAACATGTAACACTGCAGAAGAGTAGAATATGAGCTAGCCAATAGCTACTGTAATCGCAAATGACAGACGAGGAGAATGTGTCCCTGTTCCTTTTAAACATGTCCTGCTGCTGCTGCTGCTGCTGCTGCTCGTGCATTCCAGTTATACATTTGCTAGCCTGTAGATAGTCTGCTGAAGCCTGAGGTCCAATTGCAAAATAACTGAGACTGAAAAACAGGACGCAGTGTTCCTTTAAGACACCCAGGCTGGAGTGTGGCCGGTGCTGTGATAGGCGGGCACACACAGGTCCTTATGTGGCTCTGTGGAGCGTGCTTGTGCAGCATTCCAAGTGGAGCTCACTGCGGCTTGTCCATGGATTCCAGGCATTCCCACTCGGGGATCCTGTCAGGAAAGTCATTGGAACTGCTGCGGTGAAGTATTAGAAAAGTGCTGCATTGGATAAGCTTTTGCATTCTTAGATGCATACTCTTGCGTGTACTGTAGAGAGCAAAATGGGGAAGCGAAACGGTGGTGTCTTGGCTTAGACTAGAAGTGTACAGTTTACTGACCTGGGGATTTTGATGGCATGATATACTGTAGTATGGCTCTGTGCTTTTGTGCACTAAACCAGACGGGGCTGCTGTGCTATACTGTGATGATCTGGACCTCTTGCCTGCGTAATGATGGGTCTGTGCTTAAGGCATTTGTACCGTTTTCACACACAATACCAGTCTCCATTAGGAAGTGTGTAATCACTGCTTGCCTCATTCAAATCAGGGAGCTAAGTCCAAAACTCTACACAGTAATAAATAAATAACAAACAAAAAAGTCTGAATTCATTTGGAAGCAGAAATACCTCTATGGGTAAGATTAGGTAAATGGGAGTTAGGGAAACTTGCCACCAGAATAATGCACTTTCGCTGCTGAATGAAATGGGTTAAACTGCATTACAGTAGGGAGTGTGGATGCACCGCAGGATAAAAAATACAAACAGCCTGTCCTTCTAGCTAGTATGTGCTGTGCTTCACTGTGCTCCCCTCGACCTATTCTGTGATGCCACATTTATCTCTGCAATTAAGTATTCTGATGCTTTTGAGTCCTGGGTGCCTATTAAACTTGAAAAAGAAAGTATCTTAAATTATTCTGTGTGAGAAAAGCTCAAAGCCACGTGCTGCTGGCAGGCAGGCGCCCTCTGAGCGATGGCAGGTTCGGAGAGCAGCTCCAGCAGTGCCTGGAAGGGAGGTCGTTGCCCTGTCACAGAAAATGCAGCCTTGTTAGCTGTGTCTCTGTGGTTATGCAGCCCTTTTCATTCTAGTTCAGAACACAGGCTGCTGTCAGGGTGACATGCAGGTTGGACTCTGAGACTATGCCATGGCAACACTCCCACCTCTGAGGAGCATGGCACGGCTCTTAGAAAAGTAAGTTCCCCTCAAAGATATTCTGGTAATAATATAAAGCAGTACGTGTGTGTTTGTATGACGTACTGTAACCTAGCCTGTTAAACAAATAATAAGAAGAATTAAGGAGAACTAAAAATCAATATTGAGGATGTCTTGCATCAGACTGGTGAGCCCTTTTTTTTTTTTTTTTTTTTTGCTTGCTCAGACAATGAGTTTGCATTTAACCCAGCATTCCAAGTATTGTACCAGTGCAACAATACTTTGCAACACTCAGGACTGTTGCACACTGTTTTTGCAATGCAGCCTCAAAGAATAATATCCTAGATAATATACCAGGAATGGTCTTGTTACATGAATATATAATACATTAAAATCAGGCTTTTTTATTTTTTATTTGCAGACTTTTGTTGTTGAAATAATTACACTTTCTGCCTGTATGCATTACATTTTGTGACTCAATTCACAGTACATGATTACAGTTCCTGACATCAGTGATTAAATGGTGGTATGGCTGCATTACGTTTTCTGACACAATGTATGGTTGCATAAGGTAAACTGCCAAACTCTGTGGTCAGTCACTGATATTGGATGATGCTTGAAACCTGAACAAATTCTTTAAGTGCAGCACAGAAACCAGGACCAGAGGACAGAGTTGGAAACCAAGTGGAGATAGACTAAGGACAGATGGAAGGAGACACTGCTTCACACAGAGAGCGGTGAGGGGATGGAATGGGGTTACACAGCCGTATTGTTGAGGAGAATCACTCGGGTCCTTTAAGACCCAACTTGATAGTTCTGAGGTCAATCAGCTACTAGGAACCAGAGGAGCTTAGATGAGCAGCGTAGCCTCCTCTCATTCGGAAATGTTCTTGAGTTCTTAACCTCTTTACTTGATTCCAGCACTGTTTTTTAAACGATAGGGTACTGTACTTAATTTTGTGTTGCTAATTGCGTTTTTCCAATTCGATACCAGACAGGGGGACCGCTGTTGGTAGGGTTGTCTGCTAAATCCTTTTCTGCTCAGAAATCTAAGCAATAAGTCCCGGGTACAGTGAGTGTCCGGGGAGTTCACAGTCTTCATAGCGGTTACAGTCTTTTATACTAGGAAAGAAGACCATTGGCTCAGACATTATTAAGGAACTGGATTTTAACTTCAAGTCTATTATGTTCTGTTTTGTCTGACTTCAATGGAATCAGTCATTCTGCTGCAGGGTGTGCTGTAAATGGGGATCTTTGTGATGAAAGGAAACTGTATTGTGTCTTGTTATTGCTGGATAACGAGATTTGGAATCCTGTGAAAGTGAAGACGTATGACTGCCAATCCGTGTTTTTTAGCAATTTAATTATTTGTGTCTAGTGCTCTTCCACTAGGTCTCAGTGTGCAGTTTTGAAAGAAACATTGTTAAAGCCTAAAACACAAACGTTATTTGTAGAAATCAGTCCCATAGTTCGCATCAATAGTTTTAATGTTGAATTTTGAAATGCTGGGAATCAGGTGGTGTGAATGCCTTTACATGGGATTTGCTAATAGTCTCCTTTAGAATATATATATATATATATATATATATATATATATATATATATATATATATATATATATATATATATTTAAATACATTTGGAATCTGCAATTGTTTTATACCCCATTTTCTTGCCAATTTGAAATGCCCAATTTTTTTTAATCCTGGCTCACCGCTGCAACCCCAGCGCTGACTCGGGAGAGACGAAGACGAGCACACATGTCCTCCGAAACTTGTGCCGTCAGCCGTCCAGTTCTTTTCACTCTGCAGGCCCGCCATGCAGCTACCAGTCGGAGGACCACGCAGCTCTGGGCCACTTGCAGGCAGGCCCACAGGTACCCGGCCAGTCTACAGGGGTCGCTGGTGAGCGGAGATGCCGAGGACACCCTGGCCGACCTAAGCCCTCCCGACTCCGGGCGGCGCTCGGCCAATTGTGCGCCGCCCCCTGGGAGAGGTTTTTTAATAAACACACTGGGGGCATTTTTCTTAATGATGGGTTTTCTCCTGCAGTGTGCTAGTGAAATGTAGTTCGCGCCACAGCAGGCTTGCTGCTCTCTAGTGAAAGTTGTAGTTAGATTCGTCTCAGAGATAGGGTTTGAGGAGCTTGACTATACAGCACTGAACATTTGCAAAGTATAAATGCAGGTAAAGCCAAATAATCTTTGGTCTTCTTTGTGAGTGCAGTATTGGGTCATAATGTCAAAGCTCTGACTTTTCCTTTCTCTGATCTTCTGTCATCGTAGTGTGTAACGGAAATAAAACTAACTACGGCAGGAGGGTTTAAGCCAGGGCAAAACCTGGAACCTTTAAACAGAACATAGCCAATACAACGTGCATTGCTCTCTTGCTGTTCATAAAGCAAGAAATCTTTAAATTCCCCAGTCTGTGTCCCCAAGCACCTTGTGATTCTCTAAGAACTGACATGGCCAAACCCCTATTCACGTCTGCAAAGAGGATCAGAGTCCAAGCTGCAGTGGCTGCAGACCCTCGTCTGTCAAGCTTATGAAGAATGACAAGCTGGGGCTGCCAGTAAACTGCTGGATCAGCACTGTCAGGTTTCTTTCAAACCTCAGATACAGCAGTGCCAGCATATCGGAGGTCTGCTACCTGATATGGCAGAGAGACGGTTATCCTTTTAAAGCCTCCAATTATGTTAATCAATTAGGAGAGAGACATACAGTCTTGATGCAACATTAATCCACGCTATACTCCAAAAAACGCATCAGATCAATTCCGGTTTCTTCTACCGTACGGCTGTTTGTTTGAAGTGTCGTGTGAAACTTTAATGAACTGCTTGTCAGCAGGACTGAACTGTTGTGGCTGCTGAAGACAGGGTGCTGCTAATTCATGGTTCCATTTGTCTTGGAAATGAAAGTCTGCTCTGGGTTCTACTGGAATGAGCAGTGTTTTTATTGTACGCCAAAACAATAATTCAATTAAAACTGGTCAGAAACGAGCTAGGATTACCTGCTCCTAAAACAATGATCTTTCCTTTTGGGTGCAAATTTTGCAAACTGGGCCCATTATTTCTTATTAAAAAATCTAATGTTCCTGCATTTTGACTGAGATTCAGTAGGAATAAACTGTTTAATTTTGCTCATCAAGCATCATTTTGTTTAGTTTTTTGGAGCTGCTTCTGCATCCAGGTCAATCTGTCCTTTTTGTGTACGGTCTCTCTATACAGCTAGTCAAGCAGGGCCTCTCTTACTTCACAGTACTGCATAGTCTTTATCCACGACCCCCATCACTCCCACCCTTTCACGATACAGGATACTTTGTTTGTACACAGTGTTAAGTATGTATGTTGGGTTCTGTGTCCTGTGTCCTGTTTGATCACATACTATGCAGACTGAATTCACTTTCATAGCTATTATAGTGACATACACCCCCCACCTTGGCTACAAATACAAAATGGGTGCTGTTCTGAGAATGTGGAACATCCTGACCTACAGTACATCCATTGTGACACACAGAAAGACAACCTCCACATAGTCCCAGATTCTGATGCTCTCAACGAAATTCTTTACAGATTTCACCACATGTTAATAAGTGCTTCTTGCTTTGTATGTATGTATAAAAATGTAAGTGTGACAGAGACACACAGACATACTCTGTATAGGTTCTGGTACGCTGAATAATTTGTGGCCAGCAAGTTTCTTCACAGTTGTATAAGCAGTTCACTAGATACATGTGGAAAAAAAAAAATTCAATTCCAGGTTCTCACCATTCTCTTACACAAGAGCCTACACGGTGTCTATTTACAGCGTGTCTGGCTCCAGCAGTTATCAGACAGCTTCCCAGAGGGTGGGCAGGGCAGTGGGGAGAAAGGGGAGGGGCACCCTCTTATTTGTAGCCACTCCCATTCTTCCAGTTATGGAAAAGATGTATCCCTCTTCTTACATGTACAGTTATTCAGAAGCTAATAAATGTGTTCCTATGACAGAACACTTTAGGCATCTGACATACCATTTGGTATTTAAATACAGTTTGTACTCTGATCACTTTTAAATGTTTATGGCGTGCTTTATACTTTATATAACCTGTGGCTGTCTTTAAATATTTTATCAGTGTTTTTATCAAAGGAATCATGGTTAATACAGTAAAGGAGGTAATGTGTGGGAGTTGGAGGCAGCTCCAGAAATATTTATATAGTATAGCAGTTTAACTTTTAGAAGAAACATCATAACCCTGTACATGCTGTCTACCACACCTGTGAAGAAACCTTTCTGGTTTCCAAACTGAAAAGTCTGTGCACTCTTATGAAACTGTTGCTCAAACTGACAAGTACAAACCCCTTAAGCAGTGGTCTGTGCAGTTTCTGTGTTTTGGATCCTAGATTCAGTGGGGGTTGGTGAGGGTGAGGGTGAGGGTGAGGGGGGAAGTGATTAGTGGGGTGTTACATCTCCAAACTTGTGGGCTGGTTCTCGGTTCTGTTTTGGAACATCCCCCTCTGTAGAACTAGACACAAGCTGAGCAAGGTGGGCGGGCCTCCCTGACAGGACTGGAAACCCAGCCTGCCAATCAGAAAAGCTGCTGCAGCTGCCTCTGGCCAATTGCCAGGCAGTGTTCCAGCCTCTGTGTGCTTTCACTGCTGACGGAGCAAGCCTGCACTTATCAGCTGGTAGGAAATGAGCTGAAAAGGCTAGCTGAGTTGCAGCCGTGAGATTGAGAGAGCGAGCGAAAGGGGTTGCCAGTGTGAACTGCATTCATTGTATTCTAGTTAATGGGGGGAAGAGGGAGAGAGAATCCCAGAATAGCAAAACAACCACTAAACTAAAAACAACCAGGCATTTTGAATATCTTCAGAAGCCTCTTGACAATAAAGTGTTTCTTGTGATGCGATTTGCTCTGTTTAGGAGAGTTTATTGAGAAGAGCCCAAAATGTTGGAATCTGGAACACGACAGCTCTAAAAAAAGAAGATAGAAATCAGGATCAGTATTCAGGACGTGGAAGGAAAGTTTGCCCACCGGGTGAGTAGAAGTTATGTTTTAAAGGGGAAAGGGGTGTTTGGTATTGGAGTGTGCTTGTGCTGTCTTCTATATCACATGTAAAGTACCAGTTGATACAGAAGAATCCTGGCTGAAATCAGCCTTCTCAGCAGCTTTCACAGGCATTCACCCACAGATCGCTTTGGGCTCTTTGCATTGTAACACTGTGTTTGGAAAGTGAAGTGCTGTGGGGGTGTTGCCTCTGGATAACACTGGTAAAGTTAAATCATCCATTTCTCCAGATATCACTGCACCCTTATGTGTGCCAGGCAGTCTTTTCTTTAGAATGACTGTTGTTTTAAATTAAAAACATCACCAATTCCTGCATAATCTTGTGGTTTGCACACTGTACCGTAGGTGTCATTGGTGTCTGGGGGTAAGTAGAACGCTTGTTAAAATCATCACTGTAAAAATATCACAGTAAACTACTGGTGTGTTTGGTGTTTTGTAATCGGAGGGTGGGGTATGAGTTTGGTAGGGACAGAATATATATTGACACTCTTTACAGTTGAATGAGCCCCTTCTTTAGCTCACCTGGTAGACACCAGGCTCTGGAGCCAGTTGGATCATGAGTTGTAAACCAAAGGTCATTGATGCTTATGAAGCAGGTTTCTGATTTGTTTAAGCTACCCATACATTGTCTCTTTGGACTCCCATCTCATCAGATCTCATAGGCAGGTTGATGTGCTAATCACTCCAGGAGCAGCAGGTGAGGCAGGAAGTGGTGTCTGCGGCTCAGCAGGGGGCATTCTCTTCCACAGCTCAGCACATGCCCCAGCAAGGTTAAACCTGGGGCGTGCTCTGTTATGACTTGCCTAACCTGAAAAAAGAATGCGCTTGTTCACAAAGACAGCCTTGTTGACAGTACAGTTTGTTTTCTTCTGTAGCTTCCTCCCACCTTGAAGCCTTTTAGTTATTTTTTTTTTCCAAATGACTTTGTTGTACTGTAAATATTTTACTGTAAACCCCAATAGAAATGGTTTAAAAAAATGCCCTCATAAGGTATGGGGCACGACACTTTTAAACTCAGGGGGCTAATCTTGTGACTGGGTCCAATGTGTCCAATGTGCCAGCCGTCCCACACATCTGCAATAAAGGAATGATTACAAAAACACAAGACTTCCAGTCAGATGAAGACCTGTCTGTACTCCTCAAGCATGTTTTAACAACCTCTCCAAAGATGAAACCAAGATGCTGGACTCATTTGAGTTGTGACTTGTCAGATACGAACCCAGGAGGTTTGAGGAGTTCAGACCACAGTGGCAGACCTCCCCGCTTAGAAACCCGCTACAGGTGTGTCACTTCTCTTTCATTCAGATATTTGTATTATAGTGTTTTTATAGTGGTAAGAGCTGTGTTTAAGTTCTTACTTACACTTACACATTACTAACTTTTCATGGGATGCACCAGCTCTGATAGTTATAACGTAAGACTTTGTTGCTTAAAGTGTCCGCATACCTTTAGGGAGGTGTTAGCTGTCTGGAGAACTTTTGCTGCGTGAGCTTCTCTTTGAAGGTGATTTAAAATAGTTTTCTTTGTCTGCAAATCCTGCAAGACCGCATACATCCTCTTGATAATTATAAACATCCTATTAGATTCTAAAGTTTCCTGTAGGATAAAAAATTTCTTGTAGGAATAATTTCAAAGTTCCTATATGAATAATTTCAATTTCTGAAGGATTCCTATAAAATTTTTTCACCAGGGTTATATATTTTAATATAGAAGTAAGTATTTATATTTATTATCTGTACAAGGTCCACAGTATTTGAGAGGTTTATGATTAGGTTTTTATAAATAGAAAATGTCTCAGAGACATAGAACATTAATTAACGTTATTAAAGTTATACTGTATTGATCAATAATTTAGAAACTTTCCTAAAAGTTTGTTTTAAATTTCAATATTTTATACCATATATATGTGTGAATATAACGATATACCTGTGATTCCCAGTACAAAACATTCTTGATTTAATTATTATTAGTTTTTTTAATCGTAACACAGACACACACATATACTGTATATATTTGGGATCGAGCAACCACTCACGTTCGTTGCCCCTTTCAAACAGACCCAGCACACAGAGAAACTTACGCGCTACTTTTTTTAAAATTTTTTAATAAACAAGAATTAAACAATAATCAAAAACAATGATCAAATTAGGGCTTTTCAGCCCGTATCCTTCTGGGAGGTGTAGTCCTGTTCTCTCTCCCCCTCCGGACTACACTTTCTCACTTTAAATTCCTTCGATTTTTATAAATAACATAGGGAAGTGTGAAGGTTTAAGATATGAAGTATGAACAAAAAAGTTTGCCATCTCAGCATCCCTATTCACAATAAGGCGCAGATTTAATTAATCTCTAAAATTTAACATTCTTAACATTCCCATGAAGTGATATGTTTATTGTCGGTAGTTTAAAGGTTCAGTGGGAGTTTTGATCTGTATCACTGACCAAGCCCTCTGAAATATCCTCACTTCTAACTGGCTACCGAGCAGCGATGACATCACCAATGTAGCATGAACCGCTCTTAGTGATAAACTAACAAAGTATTGCTTAAGTACGTGTGGGGCAACTGAAATAAGAGAGCGCTTACTGATAAACTAACTAGTGACAACTAAGGACTTACAAGAGACTTTACGCATAGCTGGTGCAACCCAGCCCAGATTCCTGTGTTTAATCTTCATCTTTTATTCAACCTTAATCCGACCTATCAATTATACTTCACTATAATGTATTACAAAAGGGATCTTGACAGGGTGGGTCGTTGCAGATTTTAATTTTTTTTAAGCGTAACGAAGGCAGGGCAAGTTATAATTAGTACCACCACTGCAGTATATGACAGTGAAAACACAGTTTGATACTCCAGTACAGGATATGTATGTACTGTTTTTTTGTTGTTGTTTTATAATTAAAATCAGAGGGTTTGGTAGCTTACAGCATGTTAGTTTTATTGGAGAGGTTATTTAACAGTGGTTTGATATGTTTAGGACTGTAAAAAATGTATGGTGGGCATAAAGCAAGGTTTTGGTAAAAACAGCGAAATACTTCCAAAATACACCAGTCCTGCGTTCTGATTGGCTAAGAGGGTTGCTCTAGATTGTCAGCACCTATGGGTCTTCTTTCTATAGACGGGATTGCAGACACTGGCTGGTTTCCAGTTAAGGGCAGGTTTGGTGAAGTTGCATCATCAGGAATGAGCCACCTTTTTGGCAGCAGATGTATGGAAACATGTACGACAATAACAAGCAGATTTGCTTTCCCTTTAAACATGCATGAAGGTTTTTGTTTGTTTGTGAATGCAATGTGGTTTAGGGACGAAAGAGCAAATCAGCAAGCAGAACAATCATTTTTTATCTTGATAATTTGCTTCACAGTGTTTTGATTTAAAGCTGTAGAAAGAGAACACGCTTAACAACGCACCACTTTTTCCTATTTCGTTTTTTAATATATATGAGCATTTATTTTACAAATCAAAACAAGAAAATGTAAATAAATAAACACCTGAACAGACATCGGTTTACAGCATACGTATTTACAAAACTGAAACGATAGCAATACATTTTCAACTTCTCAACAGCAATTTTCTATTTTTTTGGTTTATTATCAGATGAGCAAAAGCAACTGAACAACGGTCTCTGGTATTTATTTTCACTAGTCCCGATGCTAATTGACTGACCAAAGCAGCGCAGCTGGCAAGCAGGCGCCAGCCTTCAAAAGGCTGATTGAAAACAATAGTCTCAGGCAGAGAGTAGAGACTAATCTGATTACAGCTAAACACATTGCAGACTGGTATATAACAATAATAAAGTAGAATACCGTTCTGTATAATCAAAATACAATTGTTTTCTGCGTGGCCGTCAATGTGACTGCTCCCGGGGCTTTTAGGTATAATGTAATATATCTCCTTTATTTCTGCACTCCCGCGTTTCATTCTTTGTAAGAATATTTAATACATATGGACAGAAAGGTACACGAACGCACAGCCCCATATGTGTTACACGACTGGAGAAAATTACATTTTAAAACCAAAAACCGCCCAAATGACCACCGCGGGGCTTCTAGTGTTAAGACCGAATTTGACATTATTTCAGGGTCAGTCAGCTGCTAGGAAGCAGGTGAGCATTGATGGACCGAATGGCCCCCTCATTCGTACCTTTTCTGCTTTTACATTCTAAAGTGCAATTATGAATAAGTGTTTTTTTTTGCATTTACCAGGGAACTCTTTATAGACCTGAAAATAGCAACTAGATTGCACACAGTAGAGGTGTTCCAGGTCCTAGCTAAATAAAGTATTTAGGGTATCGGTCAACACTGCCCCACTGTCAAGGAGCAGGCCTAAGTGACTCTGAAACTGATCCCTCTCGCAGTGCCATTTATACTGAACTGCACAGCGGCTGACTGCGAGGGTGTGAGAGCGGGTCTGACTTACTGCTCATCTTACAACATCAACGATATTGTGAGTGATGATGGAACGTATAGATACTGGGCTGGCTAGGGTTAAATTGAGCATCCGACTAGCTGCTTCCTGTTATTTATTTATTTATTTATTAATTATCTATGTCACTTAATCACCCAAACAGTAATGCCAGCATTTACCCAGTGCAGCCTTGTAACACTGACCATATCGGTTAACATACTTACCCAATTGTTAACCTGGTCTGTATGTGAAACATTTCTTCTAACATTCATACAGTGGATAAAGGTTGTTGTGATATACTTTGTCATGTTACGGATGGCTCAGATTTTTTAATTTACAGCAGTGGAATTTGTGCATGCAGTTGTTACCAAGCAGATGGAATATAAGATTAATCATTGCAACAGATGTCAGTGCATGCAGGAAGGCAGAGGGTAGGTCAGAGGTACAGTCCATAACTGTAAACACTAAAAAAGCATTAGCTGAGACACTTGTCTACTTGACCTCTGTGGATGTGATAAACTCATTCGTAGGTAAAACAAATATAGAGCAATAAAGGCCTGCAGGATGGGTAAACTTACGTTTGAGTATTTCTGCTGCAATAAACTTAGGAAATAATTAACTCTCTGCACTGGCAGCCCAGCCAATTTCCAAGTTTTACAAATGAGCTTCTTGTTTTGGAAATTTAGAATATTGAATTTACAAAGTAAAACAAGATAAGACACATCTCAACGTAAGCAGAAGTTAGAACCAACAGTGAGTTAGCTGGAAGCAGTCTTGCTTGGCCTCAGTTACAGATTGTGCAGGTTTTCACTCATCAAGTTCAAATGCGCACTAGTGAAAGTTCAACTTAATTGTGTTTTCTTTTTGTTTTTTTACAACGATTGACTTGATGTGGTGCTGGTGAATTCTCTATGGCTTGTTAGAAAATTGGTGGTGACGAGGACCAATGGCTCGTAGCCAGAGATCCGTTCCAAGTTGCAGAGTTTCTCTAACCTCTGGAACTGTTGCTGACTGCCGACTGACCCAGCTCTGAACTGCATGCGTGTGTGTGTGTGTGTGTGCGTGTGTGTGTGTGTGTGTCAGGAGCCAGGTCAAACTCTTGCTTCTGTTTCTAGTCTATAGTTGGAGAGCCAAGATCAGATAGAAGGGTGAAATATACTTGATGGCCAGTACATGATTTTGGAGCTGTTTATAGACTAAGGAAAGTTGTTCTCCGGATTGTGGTGTTTAAGCATAATTTCTCACAATTCCACTATCGTTATATAAACAAAATCCGCTTGTAGAGTGCTGTGGTGTTTTCACTCATGAGGATGTCTGTAGGCAACCTCCTCCAGGGATGGAAACAAGAATCAGAAGAATCTTATTTGGAGCTCGTACAGAGCTTGACTGTCTAACTGCTAGGCTGTGGTTACACTGTAACCCGTTGTTTGTAGCCCCACCGATGGTAACTGTTCGAGACATGGGTTGAAACTGGGCTGTTGCTGCTACTGCTTCTTCAGTGTCCTTGAAGCTTATTTCTTTGGTTGCAGATATTGAGCGCTCTTATCTGTTAATATCAGGATCGCTGTTCTTTCAACTTGTAGAACTGCTTGTGGTTAGAGTGTCAGTTGTACTAAAAATGAAACCCCCACTACCTATATGTGTCACATAACAGACTGAAATCTGTAGTTTAAGTTTCAAAAGCAAACATTTCAGCAAGTAAAAAAGCTGAAAGAAGTACACCAGTAGAAACGGATATTGAACCTACCTGACGAAGTAGTTTGTTTAGTTTGACTCAGATTTATGGGTTTTTAATGTTGTGGATGCATTGTTTTGAAATAACTGACCTGTACCAGATTGGGAGGCAACTCGTGTTAAAACTCAATAAGCCCTTCATTTAAAATGCACCCTCTATAAGGCAGCCCTTTCTACCATGGAAGCAGTTATAAGGCGGCATGGTCGTGGCTCCCACTAGCACTTTCAATCTTGCAGAACACAAACAGCACAGTCTCGTAGCTATGGCTCCCGAGCAGCATTACAAAGGGGAGGCACTGTAGATGCATTTGGCTATATACTGTGCCTCTGGGAAAATATGATTAAATGTCAACACAGAACCAGGAAATAGTGCAGGTGCTGTATTTTGTTTTTTATTTAATCCACCCCCAATGTTGCCTAAAATGAAAGTGTGACTTGCAAGATTTGGCTGTCTGACACTGTTTTATCAGCAAAATCAAAAGCAGGCACAAGAAAAGATCTACAGCGAAAGAAAAAAGAGCCCCTAGTGATAATTTAGCAAATGTGAGATTAACAAAAGGGATTTTTAAAGCCTTGGTCATCTCTCCTTTTAACTGAGGCAGTGTTGATTACAGGTCAAGAGGCCATTGCAGTGTCCTCCATTGGACACAGCTTTTCACCTGGCAGATAACGAGCGCCTTCAGGCTTTGCTTGAATGCTGAAGAGCTGGTCAAACTCATTCCAGTATCTCAGACATGAACTGGGGCTGCTCTGTACTCCGATTGATTTTACACGTCGAACGCGAGCACAGATCTGACCAAACCAACTATTTATCCATCTTCATACTGCATTGGAATTTTGGAAAGGTGGAGCATTCAGTTGATCATTGGCAAAGGACACCTGCAGCTCAAAGTAATTTATTTTCTGATCACAACATCACAGAATTATTGCCAAAAGATGCATGGGGAGCAATCAGATTCATATCTATTTTATTGTTTTATTGTTTTCCTTTTAATTTGTATTTAAAAGTTTTTTTTTTATTTTCGTATATAGCCATTACCTTGAGTAAGTGTATTTATACATATATTATATATTTTTTTGGTTTTCATAAATAAAATAAACAATTCTAGAAAAATTACATAGGTGGCTAGTTATGTGACGGATAAACGAGAGTGAGGGTTTTATGAAACGTCCGCTAGATTACAATGCTGAACCAAATATATCTAGATCTATATTAGGGCTCCTCTGATTAACAGATTTATCAGCTAAAGAGTTGGCAGATATTAGTTTTTTTTACATTTTTTTTTTAATATATAAAATAAAATCAACCAATAGAAGATCTGCATTTTACACTGCTTTAGTACTGTATCGAGTCAGTGCCTATACTAAGCTGGGGAAAGGAAAAGTGTTCCACTGTTTTTTTCAGGCCAGGTCTAATGATAAGAATTTTACATCGGGTCGGGTCGGGTAAATAATTATTGGTTTGTGGTCGGGTCGGGTTGATTAATTTGGACCCGTGAAGAACTCTAGTGTGCGGTGTAAGAATATAGATGAATTTTGTGCGATATTGCTAACATTATAGAGACCGTTATTTGAGAATTATATTGAACTTCGAAGTAATATTTAGAGTTGCTTTTTACAAATTAAAAAAAAAAAAATCAGACAACAGAGACATCGTAGTCGATTTGATTACGAATCCATTTTCAAGAAGAACTTTCTCAGAAAAATGGAAGATTCAGAAGGAATAAAAGCATTAGTACAGGAAGCCAGGTATTACCGGTACTATGCAGGAGAGCCGCTAAGATCGTTACCGTTATTAAAAATGTGCACAGATTAATCTACCCATTAATCAACTAATGCCCATTAATTAACCGATCAAAACTTTGAATAGAGTGACAGCCCTCATATATGTTTTGTGTATGTGTGTGTGTGTATCTATAATCTATATCTCACAAACACAATTATACCAGAAAAAACCTTTTGTATGAAAATTTAATTAACAAACGACATTACATTTATACTTTAAGGTACAGTACTGGAAAACAACATTCACAGTACAGTACTGTATGGTGTTGTATTTGTGAAAAAAACGCATTATAGCAAAAACAGCTAACCTACCGCTTGCAACACTGAAACCTGCACTAATGAAAAACAAACAAACCTGTACTATACTTGCAATGTAAAGCGTGAGTAGCACTTCTGATACAAGCAGTGCTGTTGGCTGTCTTTTGCTCTTTACTTTATCAAATGCAGTATCGACACCAATACTCTGCTGAAGCTTTGTTCAGTTAGAAAATCTGGAAAACCTAATAAAGCAACAAACAAAACTCTGAGTAGGCTACTTCCACAGTTCAGTAGTTACTGACGAGTGTATTCCCTCAGCTTTCTGTTTGTTTAACCCAGGCGCGTGTCACCAGCAATGTAGTGTGAGTGTAACAAAACATTACAGTCGGGAAACACGTTTGACGGGTATATGCAGTATTTTATAATAAAATCAATTTATTATAAAAGAGCCGGCAGAAGTGCATTCAGATTGAGAGTGTAGCAGAAGTATTAATAGAGGTAATTACTGCATGCTGACAGAGGCCCTTATCTGGTTCCTTTTCAGCTGCCTGGCTGCCATTCAGCTTGTGACACACCAGGGATCATTCTCCTCTTTCTCTCTCTCTCTCTCTCTCTCTCTCTCTCTCTCTCTCTCTCTCTCTCTCTCTCTCTCTCTCTCTCTCTGTTGCTCGACTCCAAATTTCATGTGGGTTTCAAAACAAGCTCTCCCAGAATAGTTTGCTCTCTCACTCTCACTGCACTATGGCTACATTTAGAAAAAAATGCTGCTTTCTCACTTCTATAAGACCCCATTTCAATCTGTCCCTAACAACGACCACAAGACCACCTGCTGCCAATAATGCCACCATTATTCCACCCTCCCTCTCAGTCCCTCGGCTCTACCACTAAGCCAGCCTCCCCCAACTCTGACCAATACGACACCTTCCTTCTCCCAGTCCGTTAGCTTTAACTGCTAAGCCTAACCTCCCTCCCAGCCCTTCAGCTAAAATGACTAAGCCAGCCTCTCTCGGCTCTCTAGACTAGACCAGCACTAGCTCTGACTCACTGAGATGCAGACTGCTCCAGCACGCAGAACTCCCACCAGCTCTAAATAAAAAAGCAGGCGATGCAGCTTGAAGCCGGTGCTGCAGGACGGTGTCTGCTGCAGAGGAGCCGGAGAGCAGTGCTGTCTGGTTGGGCGCGTGTGTTTTTGTGTCTGCAATGCTGAGCAGGGGAGAGGCCAGGCTCCCAGACTCGCAGCTATACAGTGCTGCCGGACTGCTGCAACCGAACACTCTCCACAAAGGTTTGTTCCACTGTGGGGGGCAAGGGGGCGAGGTGGGGTGGGGGGTGCCAGGAGCTGGTTAATATCAGGATGGGGATGCTGCTGCCTGTGAGATCAGGGTGTGTTGACACTAAGGCACTTTGTCCCCCTGCTTTGAGCTTGCATGATTTGTGTTATTAAGTTGGTCTGATGAATTGTGTGCATGTGCGTGTGCGTGTGCGTGTGCGTGTGAAGAGGTATGGGGTTGGCTTAACAAAGGGAAGAGATCCTTACAATTATTTTTATTAATTCCTGATTTTCTCCCAATTTTGGAATGAAAGGCGAATTATTATTCAACCAGGCTGACCGCTGCAACCCCTTTACTAACTAGGGAGAGACGAAGACGAGCACACGCGTCCTCCGAAACAAGTGACGTCAGCCATCCCAGAACTCACAGCGTCGGAGGACCACGCAGTTCTGAATTGCGTACAGACAGGCCTGCAGGCGCCTGGCCATCCACTGGGGTCGCTGGTGTGTGGCGAGTCAAGGACTCCCCAGCCGACCTAACCCCTCCCTGCCTGGGCAGCATTTAGCCAGTTGTGCGCTCCCCCCTGGGAACTTCCGTCCACGGCAGTGGCACAGCTTGTTTTCGAACCAGCGATCTCCAAGCTATAGGGCCTTTACCGGACGCACCACTCGGGAGCCACAGATCAGCTGTTGTGCATTCAGCCAGAATACCAGCTGCTAGACTTTCCAGTGCAGCTGGCCCAGCTACAGAAACTCACATGCTTGTTTACCGTATAAGCCTACTCATTTACTGAGGCTTGAGATTCATATTGTGTATTTCCACAAACTAATTTCACATTGTGGGATGTAATGTGTTAAATATCTATCAGGTGGTGTAAGTGTATATCATTATCAATTGTGTATAGTTGGGGGGAGAGATAAATTGAATGTAAAGACTATTTTAAAACGGTATAGGGCATTACACCTTTAATAGTGGACCTTATTATTCATGCATAGTTTCTGTAATCTATCTGTAAAGCACTCAGAACCAAATAAACACCTGCTCACATAAGGATGAATGCAGTACACCCACACTCGTCTCTGCATTCAAAGCCATCTTCTCCACTGCCTTTGTTGGTGATTTTATTATGTAGACCAATGAACCTCACCTCTTTTGTGACCTAGATGAGGCCTGTCATCAGTAGCCCCACCCCCTCGTAGTTCTCAATGACAGAGTTGTAAAACTGTAGACAAGTGTTTTGGCAAATGATTTCATCAGTGCATAGTGTAGAGATAGTATCTTCTTGTGTTGAATTGCTCTTGCAGTGTAGGCGACTTCATTCAATCGTAAATTGTGATTTAAAAACTACCCTTCACCAGTGACGCGCCTCAGAGATATTTACTGAGTGTTTGAAGTTATGTGTTACTATGCCGGCATGGTAATGTTATCCGCGTGCTTGGAGGCAGATCTCCAGTACTATGCAGTCATGCAAACTAGGACTACATATTTCCTTCGGAGAAAAAACAAGAGTCTGGACAGGGTAATGCCTGTACACAGAGGCTAATGTGCCCCCCAGGGCCGCCAATTATAGATTTGCAGTGGAACGTTTCATTAACAGAACTAATCCTAACACTCGGTTAATATAGAATGTGAAACACAGGCTTGCAAGTTGGAGAATGCTGACCTACAAGGAAAGCCAGTCGTGCTTATGTATTTAAAGGATGCCCCAATCCCAGTAGCTGGAGTTCCATTCATGTTATCTTTCTGTGGGAACGTCATCTGACATCACATGCAAAAAATGTTTTGCTGGTTTTGTAGATAAATAGGTGGGGTGGGGGGTGGGTTCTATTTTCAGTTCAAATGTTATTTGGAAGTTGACCTGTAATCGCCATTGCCAGCCAGGTCATTTCTTGACTGGCTGAGCTCGTTGTCACAGGGTGCTGTTCTCTCCACAGCCTGGTCCCTGTCCAAGTGCAGTGCGCTTATGTCTGTGTGAAGAGTGGAAGCCTGCACAAAATGCTTCTGCTCACCAAGCTTTTCAGCTGTCTTCATGTTTAACTAGTGAAGGAGCCAGTGGCTTTCCACTGACCTAACCTATTGTTTAGAGTTAAGGATCAGGGGCAGTGTCATGGTTTAGAGATAGAGTACAAGGCTGTGTGGCCTAGATGTGAGATCCGAATACAGTGTGGTTTAATGGTGAGACTAGCCTGCGTGGGGCTTGAGCTGAGGGACTGATTGGCAGTGTGGCCCAGTAGTGATAAAGGGCTTGGAGGCTGTGACTTGTGTTTTGAGTCGAAGGACTGTTTAGCCAAGTGTTTTAAGCTGGAAGACGAGGAAGAAATGTGGCCTGGTGGTTAAAGCTGAGGACAGAGGTTAGAGCTGATATAAGAGAGCTCTGTAGCCTAGTGGTTAGAGCATTTGGGACTGTGGGTTAGTGTGGCCTAGTGGTTAGAGATGAGGAACTAGGAGGTGGTGTGGCCTGTTGGGAGCCTAATTTCTGCGCTGTGTGATGATACAACTGCCCAGTGCAAAGGAGACATCACCTTCTCCCAGGACCATTCTAACGAGCATTAGTGTAGAGTATATATAGAGTAAAGAACACAGGTTTCAATACAAAATCTGAATCTCTGTGTCCAAAGTCTGTGTGGCTGCTGCTGTCTTCCCTAGTGCAAAAATGTTTCATATGTGTCTCTCTCTCTCTCTCTCTCTCTCTCCCCCTCTCTCTCTCTCTCTCTCTCTCTCTCTCTCTCTGAACAGGTCCTTCCATTGGAATGCCTTCAGTATTATGAGCATCGTGTGCACCTCCCAACACCCATGTACCACAGGTTTCTTCGAGACACTCCAGATTCTGAGGGGGTGTGTGTGGATATTGCTCAGCCCACGCAGCTCTGCAGTACCTGAGTGATGCTCTTCCACAGGTGAGGGAGCCCCAGTATGTGCGTTGTGTCTGTGTTTTGTTTATTACCTCAGTTTAACCTCGGGTATTCCTGGTTTATGGAGGATGCAGGGATCCATACACAGGATTGCAGAATACTTGTATTATTGAGACACCGGGGAACATATGTAGTCCTTACAGCCATCCAGAGTAGCCAACGTACTTGCTGCACTAGCAGAAATACAAATAATAGATTTTCAGAACAGTTTTCTGGAGCTGGAGCCCTACACTTTGTCATCCTGCTCCACCTCTCACTCTCTTTCTTTCTCTCTCTGTCGCTCTCGCTCTCTCTCTCTCTCGCTGTCCACAATCAGCTCACATATGCTACTCTTTAGAGGAATTGAATAGACCCCGTCATTTTATAGCTCAGAAATTAAAACAGAAAATTATTTGTTATGGCATTATAAGGCACCAACCTTAAATGTAAAAAATACATAGATTTTTGACATTTAAGAGTTACATAGACAAACAGAGTTACTGTGCAAAAAATGTATTGCTTAACTTCCTCAAACATTGCCGCAGAAAAAAAAAAACCACATCTGAGAGTACATCTTTAAAAACAAAAAGAGCTATGTCACTTCACTTGACTGCAAACATCGCCATGGCAACACAAAACAAAACAGCTGGAAGACACACTTCTAACAGTATTGGCAGTTAAAATGAGCTAGAGTTGGAATGAGTGTAAATTGTACCATGGATTCATTATAACTTGATTATTCCTGCTACCGATGGTATAATCTCAGCACTGTCTTTGCATTTTGTGAGGACATTCATTTGTGTTAACTGGTCAAATACCCCCAGGCCAGTGCAAACACATTGAATGTACAGTTAGACTTCACAGTGACAACAATTTAAGATCCGTGTCAGTCATGAATCACTCAAAAATACTAGATTTCAATGACAAACATTTCAATTAGACGTCTTTTTCAGTGTCGGCGTCGATGAAATTGGTTAGGAATTGTTTGGCACGTTGGAGAGTATCATAAACTGGGGAATAAGGAGGTGTGTCTTGACCTACGTACAGTACAAAGTCAAATGTTCCTATATATCTGGTGATAAGCTTACAACACTAAAGAGCTTGTTAGTGCTCATTTAAGTGTGCCAAGTTAAAATGTTTCTGAATATGGATGATACTCTTTTCACTTTGGAGAACATAAAAATAATATCTGTGTTGTGGGGAGACTTGTGTACTCAGCCTGGACCTAACGCTGCTTGGATGCCCTCGTATTTTCAGCACGTGCTGCTGATTCACATGTCACCACTCTGCCCCAGCCCTGCCCGGGATGCTGTTCGTGGCTTCATGTGGACTCGGTGGTGTCTGTGGAGATGGATGCACCACGCTCGTTCCAGGCTCTAGGGGGCAGGAGAGAGGCAGAGCGAGTCAAGGAGGGGAGCGGAGGAGACGAGTGGTATGCCTTTTACTGTAAACCATGTGTAGAGCTTATTGAAGCATTGAAATCTTATAGTACCTATTTAGGCTATTTTTACTGAACAAACCCCAGTGCCCAGATTTTGGTTTGTAAAAAATAAAAAATAAAAAACCTATCCTGTCACAGAAGTAGTAAGGTGTGTGTAGGAGCTTTTAAATGTAACCTTTTTTATCATGAATACACCTACAACTCAAGTCAGGTCTTTAGTAAAACTCCCTTGTATCCTGGATACAAAACAAACAGAACTACAGAAGATAAATCTGAAATATGAGTCGTGTCTCGGTTTCAGATGACACCAGTTACCACTGCAGTGGTATCCAGGTAAAGAAAGGGTTAACTGCCTGAGTTACGTACCGCAGTCTTTGAAACTCCAACTTTTTAGTTTTCATTTAAGAAAATGCTGGTGTAAACTTAGAACTGGGGTAAGCCATTTGTTAATGTGGCCCTTTGTGTTTTATGGAAAGATTTGAGCATCGGTAGTGTATAAAAATGTCATACTTCAGCTAATAAGACTCAAGGTTGATATAAATTATTGTAGTAGTTGTTGTAGTAGTACCAGTAGCATTAGTATTGTTACGTTTGAGGAAGAACGTATTTAAGCTCACTGTTGAGAAGTGTCACTGACTCATAAGTTTATATATTTACATGGTGACTGCTTGTTGAAAATAAAATTGCAGGATGTTCTGACTGATGAAGCATCTTCTTTCCTGTGTTCTGGTGAGTCAGTGGCTGAGATGGAACTCGATCTCAGGATCTCCTAGCTCTCTGCTCTAAATGTTTGCACATTGCCATATTGTATTCCAGAATTCAGTCTGATCCTGTTCTTGTCTGTTGCAGATGAAGTGCTGCTGCGCTCCCGACAGCAAAAGATTTCAGCTGTGTTGATGTAAGGAGCGACTCAAGTTACCACTTGGGCAGGAAAAGAAAAACAAACTTCTAGCAGATTTCTCTACTTTTCTTTTGCACTTTAAATATTTATATGTTTTTTCAATTGACTTGATCTGGTGCACAAAACTGAAGGAACAATGAGACACATCCATGTGGAAATTGCACAGAAAGAGCCGTCTGCGGACCAGCCTCCTCAAGAGGGGGATCTTCCCCGGCCGAACATCCAAACAGGGGGCCTGGACTCCAGCCCGGGCCAGGGCCTCATCCGGCCCTTCAGTGAGAACGAGATCAAGCTGCAGAAGGTGTACCAGCTCTCCATCTTCTCACAGCTGGCCGGCTTCACCGAGAGTGCGGGGCAGAGGGCCGGCAAACACACCACGAAGAGAGGACCGTCCGAGAGCCCTACCCATTCAGACAACAAGCGGGTCCACCTGGCCCAGTCCGACGAGGAGCTAGAGGATGAGGTGGGGCCCTCGGACCAGCTGGTGGACGAGAAGCCCCTGTTGTGTGGCTCCGGCCAGCACTTCTCTCACGCAGGGATGCGTGTGATTGAGCACAAGGACTACGTCTCTCCTGCCAGAGACCCTGCCTGGAGCGCAGGGAGGCTACCGTTCCCTCTCCCTGCGCTCGACTGCAGCAAGCAGGTTTCAGAGCACAATGAGGACCGGGCCGCGAGGAATGGGGAGGACTGCAACCGTCAAAGAAACCCGCATTCTGCCGATGGTGCAATCCAGACAGATCCACCAGCCTTCAAGTCAATGGCAGAACCCAACAACGCCGGGAAGCAGGAGCTGACAGACAGAGACAGGACTGCTAGCACATGGGATCTTGCCAATGGAGAAATGTCTTGTGGCCAAACCTCTGGCAACACCGAGCACAAGGACTTCAGAAAATGCTGTGAGTCAAGCGATGGAGGGCCGTCTCCTTATCAAGAGATGGAGGACAGGAGGTCAAGGACTTTAGATCTGGAGCTGAGGTCTCCAGAGACGGATCGACCGCAGGCTTCCTCCAGTAACGGACTGGCCTCCTCCGAGAAGACCCCATGCGTCCCCAAGCAGTCTGGCCCCAGCCCGGCCTCTGGCGGCAGCGGCTATGCTGTCAAGAGGAAACTCCTGGTGTCCAGCGACATAGCGGAGTCCTGCTCCGAGGACGAGGGCCCTTCCACCTCCAAGAAGAGTCGCACCCCGCTGTCCCACGCCATCACTGTATCCTGCCGCAGCACCGACGCCAAAGCAGCTCCCTTCTGGAACCACCTGCTCCCCTTGACCCGGGACAGGCCCAAGGTACAAAACCTTCCTCTCCCAAATTGTTTGAATTTAAAGTATGTTTGTGTCAGTGGTTGTCATTTGTGGCTCTTCTAGTATATTCTAGTCCAGGACTCTGTTCCAGCCATTCCCTAACTTTACAATTAAACATTCCAGAGCCTTATTCCCACCTAGCTTTTCTTTGAATCCAAGTGTTAAATTAAACAGTTAAGGACCTGGTTGGAACAAGGTCCTGCTTTGGATTGGACTGAAAGAGTCACAAGTGGGTGCCACTATTCTAAATGATCTGGTTGTAATGCAAATGGAGATGCACAAATCCATTTTTTGGATTGAGCTCTTGACACCCAGGCAAAGGTCTTTTGGGTTGATTTACCATTCCAGCTGAAGAAACAGCTGTTAAAATGTATTTCAGTTTCTGCTGCTTTAGCCTCTGTGGAGAGCTGTCGCAAGCACAAATTAAAGCAGCTGTTTCTTCTGTTGTTTCATTGGATTGGATAATTGGCCCAGTCAGCAACATTGACCCTTACCTTTGTGTCATCACCTGCTTGCTAAAACGGGTTTGCAAGCTCTAGAAACAACCAGTCATATGACATGTAGAAAAATCTGAAAAGGAGCAACATTTTCCATAGCTGCAATTGTACTGCTAATGAGCTCTGTGTAAGGGTCGCTCATTCATTCATTCGTTCTTTCTTCCTAGATGGTTTAGTGGATTAGTATGTCATGTGAACCCTCGTGGTCTCTGGGTCAATTGAAGCTCAGTTTGGTATGAGCAAAACTCATTTGCAATCATATTTAATGATTTCTGAGTGACGTCAGTTCAGTAGGTCACTGCACAGGTACACACTCCGGAATCACTTTTGATTATAGAATTATTTTAGAGGCTAGGACACTGTGGCACTTGGTTGAGTCACCTTGGTTGGAGAACATGCAGCGTGTGTGAGTGGCGGCTTGAACTGCAGTGATTTGATGCAGCACTTGCTATGTGGATAGAATGTAATTTTGCAGAGCTGTCAGAGCTGGAAGCACTAAAATCCTAAGCACTAAAAAGATAATTACAAATTGAAAAGAAAATTAAACAAATACATAATACTATATACATTCCACAGAAAAGCAAAGACAAACTGTAAAGATCCTGGCAGTAGAACCACTCAATTGAAATCCTACCAGGGGTGACATTCTAATTGTTTTGAAACGCGTGCAAGCTCCACGGCACCCTACCCCCACCCCACCTCTTTACACTTGTACTAAAGAAGGACTGATCTGTTCCCCAGGCCACTCTCACACAGACATGACAACCACAGCCCTCTTCAATAGACCCCAGAACAAAAGAGAAAAAAAAGCTTCCCAGCAAACAATGAAGAGAATGAAGCTAGAAGGACAGAATGGGCTCTTTTGTGCCCGTGTGTGAAGGCAGGCAGGCAGGCAGGCAGGCAGGCAGGCAGGCAGGCAGGGCGGGCAGGCAGGCAGGCAGGGCGGGCAGGCAGACAGGCAGGGCAAGCGGGCTGGCAGACAGGCAGGGCAGGCAGACAGGCAGGGCAGGCAGACAGGCAGGGCAGGCAGGGCAGGCAGACAGGCAGGGCGGGCAGGCAGACAGGCCCCATTCCAACCAGCGAGGCACAGCCTTGTAGCGTGCATTAAAACCCAGGCAGGCTTACTCCGAAGCTTCCTACAGTACTCTTCACACCAGTGCTGCATCCCACTGCAGTTCATTAATCCTTGGTCTCAGTTCTCATTCATGTTGTACATCTGTATGGAATTTGGAAATTTAGTGGAGACAGGCTTAATACGGAGGGGTAGGAGACACAGAGGGTATGGTGGGGGGTGAGTGTTTGGAATTAGTTACGTAGTTACGTGTTTCTGTTGAATCATTGGGATCCTTTTGACAAAAATTGAGATCAATCAGCTACTGGGAACCGGACGAGCACTGGTGAGCCGAATAGCCTCTTCTCGTTCGTAAATCTACTCCACGTAGGCCTACATATTGTGTGTAAGTTGATACATCTGTGCATGATGTTTGTAGTTCACATATTTGTTGCTGTTTTGAAAAGCGTTCCTCCAGTTTCAGTGACATTTTGAGAAGGTTTAGATCATGGTGACCTACTTGTTGTTATTTGTGTAATTTAACCTCAAGTAGGCTGTATCTTCAGAACAGCTTACCTGTATTGGTTGGAACTTTACTTGGATGTTTTGTGACAGCAATGTACTTTTCACAGTACTTTCCCTGATTGGTTGAGAAACCGTTTTTAATTAAAAACCCTCTATGAGAATTTTGTTACAATGCTGTTCTACATGTAGCAGATGTTGACGGAACTTAAACCTGTACACATCTTTTTATATTATTATTTATTTATTATTATTATTATTATTATTATTATTATTATTATTATTATTATTATTATTATTATTATTTATTTCTTAGCAGACGCCCTTATCCAGGGCGACTTACAATTGTTACAAGATATCACATTATTTTTACATACAATTACATTCTTTTTTTACACATTATTTTTGCATACAATTACCCATTTATTCAGTTGGGTTTTTACTGGAGCAATCTAGGTAAAGTACCTTGCTCAAGGGTACAGCAGCAGTGTCCCCCACCAGGGACTGAACCCACAACCCTCCGGTCAACCCATATATCCTTCGTAGGGTGTATGTTTATTATTGACATATCTTTGGTTTGGTTGGTTTGTATGCCTTAATGTTCTGCAATTGAAACACAGACTAGCTTTGATTTGCCATCCTGCTTCTTATCAACTAAACTCCTTCAGTTTTCACAAGTTAAACTGATCCAGTACAGAATGAATGGTACTAGCTCATACTAGACTTCCTGGTCCAGTTTGGCTTCAGCTTTGCTTCTTTTTCAATTCTTTCCAAAGGCTGCCGTGTGAGCAGTTATGTTGCATATGACTAAAAGAATGCCTGTTTTCATAGTAGAAAGTGCAGTGCACACCCAGAATAAAGCCCATTCACAGCCACAGTGTTCCACAGCCTACAGCATTCCTATACACATGCTGCACTTTCCAGCCTCATGTTATAATATATTATATTGTCTTCCAGAAAAAAACTAAATGGATGAGCGATGCTGAGCTGGCATGGGAAAGTTTAAAAGGCAGTTGGTTGATCTGTAGCATTGGGGGGGTGAGAGAGAGCATGCCCAGGTCTGATTGAGAGGCACAACGCTCAGAACCGAGGGGGGGGGCGGTCCCACTGTGTGCTCGTGCAGCTGGTGTGGCATGCTGGCCAGGGGGTGCAGGGGAGTTCAAGTCCCCGCTCTCATGATGAACAGTCTGAGCGTGCTCCATGCTTACGACTTAGGAACCAGGCTGCTTTCACCTGTAAGTACGTTTGTACAGCTATGGGGCAGTGGAATTTACAACTGTGGAAGTCTAGGGGAGAAAAGGTTCAGATTCAAAATGTCATTTATGGATTTCTCACCTGGAATTGTATTTCCTGATACTTTACAGAAGAAAACACTGACTCCCAAAGACACCTGGGACTTGCTTTTCTAAACTTGGTACACAGGTTTACTGAAGAGTAAGGACAGGTTTGAAGAATTGTGTTAATTCTGTATGGGTTTTATTTCAAGCTACATACAGTACATTGTCGCTTAATCTATTTGAGAGTAAGTTTGGTCTATGAGCTGCCTAATTACACAGTAGATTGATTTGCTTGATTGATTTCCCAAATCAGTTTATGCTAATTTTCAGTTAACATTATTGAGTACATTTATACCATCACAAAATCCGAATACTTTATTCATATGTTCTGTTTCAGTTCATTCAGTTTTCTAGCATAACAGTATTTTAATTATTGTGAAATTTGTTGCTCTGCCCTGCATCGCTGTATAGAAAAGAAAAAAGAAGGTACTCAGTATTTCGTTTTGAAGGCAAGGACATGACTGGTAAAATGTTAATATTTCTAGGTTATGTGTTAATAATTGTCTGTTTTTTAAGATGGAAAAATGTTAAGCCTCAGTGTATCCAGAAGGACCACTTCAGAATGTCCTGAATGTGTTACATCATGTGTCTTCTGCCTGCTGACCCTGAACCCTGTTCTCACACGCTGTGTATTCTTTCCTCTTACAGAGTTCAGCTGATTGCAGCAGTGTGGGCAGAAGACTGAAAAGTGGACTTCGGCTGAAATCGTGAGTTTTCATTTTAATTTGGATCTTATCAATGTACCAAAGTCGGAGAGGTGGAAGATCTAAAAAAACGAAACGTGTGAGATTTCCAAATTCCTCCAGCCCCTCTGCTCTCAGGGCAGTGTGCCTGTGCAGGTAGCCCCCTTGAGACTGCAAGGAGGTAATATTGGCCGTTGTCAACAGCAGGCACAGTAGTTGTAGTGTGACGTGTTTATGTCAGGACGACCTCTTACCCTTGACAGTTTAGGCCGTATTTGTCTAAGCCCTTTGTTTTTAGTTTTTCTGCAGGAATTCTAAAGATGAATAAGAACTTTAACCTTCTTATGAACCATTACAATTACATGTATGGGTTATTTATTTCTGGCATGATATGTTTTTTTCTTTCTGAAACAGTTATGCTGATGATTGATATACAGGAAAGTGCTTTGAGAATCTTAGTTTCTGTAAGCACAAAATACTCCTAAGAAAAGCCTACAACACACTCAGGACTTCACTCTGTTGAAGTACTGTTTTTGCATCTCTCACTCTGAGCTGTGGTGGTGCACACTGGTGGGCTGTGTCTCTCTGTCTCCGTGCTGCAGATTCCTAATTCTCTCTCTCTCTCTCTCTCTCTCTCTCTCCTTCCTCAGGAGGCAGCTCCGCAGCAGCCGTCGGGAGGAGTCGAGCCAGGCTCCTCGCTCCAGCTGGCCATCTGCCTCCATCAGCCGCTCCCTGCTGGGGAACTTTGAGGTACCATACGTCTGTCTGTCTGCAAACCATGTCTGTGTATATATATATAATAAATTGAATAAATTGTACCTTCCCTTTAGTTTCATGCACAGCTCTTAATGCTACCACAGGTTTAAGCAAGACATTGATGATACGATAAGTGTTGTCAGAGTAAAGCAGATCTAGCAGAGGCGTAATTATTCAAATTCATGGTAGTTCCGAAAACCCAAGACTAGGTTCAGGACTAGTGTGAGGTTCACACCTGTTATTATATTGTGTTATTGTAGTTTTATCAAGGAAGCAGGTAAACCTGTGTACTCTCAGGGGGGCTTGGTATTGCAGTGGGTTAAATGTGTGCTAACAAAAGCAGTTGCTAGCCTCTCGCTATAAAGCAGATCTCAGGTGGGTGCGGGGGGCGGGGGAGGACACACACAATATGAGCATTATAACCGAAGAACGTTATAAATGGGGGAGGGGGTAGGGGGCGCCGCGGGACACATAACACATCTGACCAAAATACAAAATAAAATAACTCCCTCTCTATAATGCACGTATAGTGAAGCAAATCTGCCAAGAAGAATGGGCCAAAATCACCCCGACACTGTGTGCAAAGCTGGTACATACTTACCCCAAAAGACTTAAAGCTGTTATTGCAGTGAAAGGTGGCTCTACCAAATATTAATGTGTGGGGGTTGAATACTTATGCAAGCAAGATATTTCAGTTTTTTATTTTTCTTAAAAATATTTCCCAACATAAAACCAATGTCACCTTACAATAATTGATTTTGAGTTTCAGTGTTTTAAAATAAAATGTCAAACAGAATGAAATTTCAATGTACCATTTGTAATTCAGTAATATGAGAGAATTGGTCAGGGGTCTGAATACTTTTGCAAGGCACTGTATATGTATATATATGTATATATATATATATATATATATATATATATATATATATATATATATATATATATATATATATATATATATATATATCTCAATAGTTGGGCTTTCTCAGTTGGTGGTAGCATTGTTATTTAATAAATGTCATGAGTGGCCCATGGTTCATGTACAGTGGTGCTGGAGAATATCTGCAAGGTAGGATTTCACTGAGTGGGTTGTAATAAATGATGTGCTACTGAAGCTGTGTCCTTATTGATTAGAACAGCCTTGCATGAATATAAATACACCAGAAATCTTGATTTCAGCTTCTCCAGTCCTGCGTTCAGTTCTTGGAGTTTCTGTCTGGATGATTCACCTTATGACTTCCACTTGTCTAGCTACTGTAGGGGTCTGGTCAGAGTCCAAAACACACTTGAAAAGTATTTTCAGACCAGTTTTGAAATCAAAAGCAGCTTCTTGGAAACTGAAGGGTAGGTTCACTTTATAAAATAAAGCCCCACTTTCCATTTCCTTGTTCTGTAGCTACATTCAATCACATTTTCCACATGTGTTCTCATTAGACTTTGATTGGGACCAGACTTGCTGTCTTACTTAGTTTACTTACTAGAGTTATTTTAAATATGTTTTTGAAGCTAACCGCTTAACCACAGTTTAGTGTGAGTATCAGATTGTTGTATGATCACTAATTGGGTCTGTTTAGGTCACAGTGATCTCCTTTTTCACGATCCTGATGGCATGAATAATCATTTTTACATCTGTGTTGGGGCGTGTATGTTACTGAAATACATGTTGCTGTTGTAGGGGAGTGTGCGGAACATGCCCTTCCCTTTGATTGAGTGGAGCTGTGCGTCAGGGTGGTAACGCAGCTCTGTATTGCTCCTGAGCGCTGGTTTGCATGTGTGTTCACGGTCTGGTTTCTAACAGAGTAGGTTGCTGTTGTAGGGGAGTGTGCGGAACATGCCCTTCCCTTTGATTGAGTGGAGCTGTGTGTCAGGGTGGTAACGCAGCTCTGTATTGCTCTTGAGAGCTGGTTGCATGTGTGTTCGCGGTCTGGTTTCTAACGGAGCCTGTTGCTGTTGTAGGGGAGTGTGCGGAACATGCCCTTCCCTTTGATTGAGTGGAGCTGTGCGTCAGGGTGGTAACGCAGCTCTGTATTGCTCCTGAGCGCTGGTTTGCATGTGTGTTCGCGGTCTGGTTTCTAACGGAGACTGTTGCTGCTGTTTCGATTGCAGGAGTCGATCCTGAAGGGCCGCTTTGCCCCGTCGGGCCGGATCGAGGGATTCACTGCAGAGATTGGTGCCAGCGGCTCCTATTGCCCCCAGCACGCCACCCTGCCTGTGGAGGTCACCTACTATGACATCTCTGAACACAGCGCTCCCTCCCCTTTCCTGGTAACACTGCCCTGCCACGCTCGCTGGGACAACAACAATAATCAAGTACCGTGATGCTATCGGAAATGTCCTGGTGCTAAGTGTACCACGATGTTTTGCATTCATGGTGTTAAGTGTATTACTTAATGCTGCCCTTTACACTAGAGGGGTGTTAAATGCTATGTAATCGTTTTTTTGTTTGTTTGTTTTTTTTTAAAAGAGACAGACAAACAGACAATTAATGGGAGTTGAAACATGATTAAAGATAATCATGATTGTAGTGTTGCTGTTTATCCGGTACTGGATTTTTGTTGTTTCTTTTTGTGTCTTGTTTCATTCTACAGTTCTTTTATTAAAGCAAATCAATGAAAGTCATTTCAGGTTGATTTAAGATTGAAGATGGCTGCCCTGTACTGTAAGCTATTTTTAAAACAGAGGTGCAATGCATTTTTCAGATTGGAATACTTCTGTTTCCCTGGCAGCTTTCGCTGTCACAGTGCTGCATTTGCCCAACAGGTGCCAGTGTTGAACAAGGTTTCTCTGAAGAGTTTTGTTTGCATCTTGTTTAGGGCGTGATCCACCTGGAGCCTTTGGGAAAGAAGGGATACAGCGTTCCCAAAGCAGGAACCATCCAAGTGGTGAGTCTGGGAATGCTATTCAATTACACTGAATCCTTTGTTTCTTGTTTTTTTTCTTTTTTTCAGTTTTCCATTTTGTGAGCCATTCTTTGTGTCTGCAACAACATAAGTCTGCATTGTGAAAGATATTCTTGCTAGTTAAATATTAGTTAGTTAAAGTTATATATTTAAAGTACGGTATGTCTGTGTTCATTTGCTTAGTTAAGCTGTGCACAGTGACATCCAGTATTTAGCAGAACCTGTCGTATTCAATTAAGTTGGTTCCAGGGGTCCATCGGATATGTGAAAATATCATATTTCATTGTAATTGCTTTATTAACATGGGAGCATTATAAATGAACATTGTCAGGTACGGCAGTGTGTCTAAAACACCCAAATATGGTCTATACTATCCAAAGACAATCAGTGAAAATTTTTGCAAAACAAAGCACAGAGTTGAATAAAGTATATTTCTCATTTTAAATCAACTGTATATTAAGGAAATTCATCTAGCGAGACCCCTTGAATCTCAGTCTGGCTGTATTGTCTGGTTCAGTATATCCCAGGATATCCTTGCTGACTGGATGGCTTCATCTTGATTCTCAGTTGTTTTTTTCCTTAAGGTTAACTTCTTTTAACACATACAGAAACAATAAAACCACAATTCACTTCTGATATGTTGTGTGTTTTTATTTTTATAACCCTAAAGATATATAGAGATAATTCATTAATTATCCTCATTTGTTGTAAAGAATGAGTGTTTGATTATTGCTGCCTCTGGTCTCTCTAACCCTAATCCTAACCCTAACTCTCTCTTTCTTTCTCTCTCTTTCTTTCTTTCTTTCTTTTTCTCTCTCTCTCGCAGACCTTATTCAACCCTAATAAAACTGTGGTGAAGATGTTCCTGGTGACGTACAGCTTCGGGGACATGCCAGTGAACCACGTGACCTTCCTGCGGCACCGCATCTTCCTGGTGCCCGTGGAGGAGGGGGAGGAGCAGGGGGGCACCCCCAACCGGAGGAGGATACTCTGCTACCTGATTCACCTCAGGTAACCGTGGCGACCACCCAGGCTGGGGCTGCTCTCCTCACTATAGTAGTTCATTGTGAATGGTAGATCTTCCTGTTACACATAGCTCGAAGTGTAAGTACATTTTAACAATGCTTACGCAGTATTTAACATGTATTTTATAAGCCATAGTCAGTAAGACTATTACAGAATTAAAAGTTAATTTCTCCTTTAATGATATCTTAACCTGAATTTGATAAAAAACACTTTGTGCATTTCAGTCCGAGAAATGATTCAAGATATGTGATGTGAATGTAGGTCATGTTGAGTTTGTTAGTAATTTAACTGGCACTTTTTTGATTATTAACTGTTAAAGACTAGCTTATAAACATACAAATGTGTTAAAGGTTAGTTCTAATTGAGCACCTTATTCATAATGTTTCTGGTAAAGAGCAGACTGCTTATATACTGGGTGTGTTTCTGTCTTCAGTTTTCACAGTGGCTATGGAAACTCAGTGTTTTGCTGACATTAAGAAAACATCAGCTCACCAAATAGCTGAAGAGAATTTAAAAGTGTGGCTTTTTACTATAGTAAAATAGTTTTTTAACAGTGGTTAAAACACTAGTTTACTACAGTATACTGTAGTATAGCAGATGGTGGCAGTGTGCCATGCCCAATCCATATCTAAATACTGTTCTGTAGCACTCCTGACTTGTCTTGTGTTGGTGTTTTTGTATCCAAGCAAACTGAAAGAGACTGACAATACCTCAATCTTGTTTTTCAGATTCCAGAGCTCAAAGTCTGGGAAGATCTATTTGCACAACGATATCCGGCTGCTGTTCTCCCGTAAATCTATCGAGGTTGACACGGGGATCCCCTACGAGTTGAAATCTTTCACAGAAATGCCAAGAAACCCCAAGTACTCTCCTAGGGTATGAACATGGGATAGTTTCACTGCCTTCTGGAAGGACAGTACAGCTTAATACAAACAAAACTATACGGAAACTTGAAAAAACAAGAAAACCGAAAGACTCAAAGCTGTTTCTGAATTCAGTGTTAACATGCATGCCTTGTAACAAGCCTCTGTGTTCTCTTGTAGTGCGGTTTACATTTTATAGCACTGATGTTCAACCTTTCTGAACCCAAGGACCATACACCCATACTGTGGATCAACAAGAGAGCTGAAGCCAGCAAACCATGCTTTAAAAAATAAACACTCACTGTTCCTAGCAGTTCAGAAAGCTCCCTCGTGGAATGCCCTTGTTAAATACGACCTGGCATCTTTGGGGACCATACACCTTGGCATACACTCAATCACGTTGTGCATAGTTCACAGAAGGGAGGAGTTTGCTATTCTCCCTGGAGAACATGCACCAGTGGCTGAGGAAATGATCATCTGCTCAGCTAATCTCTCAATTCCCATCTGGTTGAACGTCCAGTGACTTTCTATATACTACACCAGCGGTTTGGATGTTTTAGACTCAAGGAGTTGTGACACCCACTTCATCAGTTCAGTGATTTCCCTACAGTCCTGCCAAACGAAGCTGTTCTTATGTTGCGTAAGTGATCTGAAGGGGATTTCTGTTATTATGCAGAGTAGTGTGATGTCCAGTATTTTGGATGCGGTACAAGAGTTAAAAACCTTGCTGCTGTTAAAGAAAGCTAGAGCCACTGTCCATGCTCGGGTCCTCCACCACAAGGGGAATGAATGTTCAGTGACGTATGAGCAGTGAGTGTACATAAAGGCTGTTTGGGTACGATCCTGCAAAAGTGCCACCCATGTAGGCCACATATGAAAGAATTAATCCCCTGGAAAGCTTTGGGAGTGGGGTAGCACTGTAGGTAATATGTAATGGGGATAGGGGATGTAAGTGATTGGGATGTAGTTTTAAAAAAAAAATACTCCTGTTCTGAAATCGGAGTTGATACAAAAGCATTCTCGATCCTGAAAAAGCCTGTGCTGTCACTGTGCACATCCCTGATGTTGGTGGTTTATCCAGTCTGGGGGCCACCAGTCTGTCCATGGTGGAAGTTGGTTGGAGAACAAGTGTGTTAGAGCATTCTGTTAACAGTCTGAGTTAAAAGAAAACAAAAAAAGAGTAATATTTAATTTATTTGCAGATGTCTTACAGCAATATTCTGTGCATATTGAAGGTGTGATTTTTAAAACCTGACAGTGGTTCATGTCTGCCAGGTATATACAGTACACGAAGGCCTCTCTGTGCGGAGCTACATTCTGTTGAGAGATGATTGGTTTGGGGGGTTGGGAGGGGTGGAGAACTGGACTTGTCAGTAACACAGATCACACAATAATTAAAAATGTTGCAGGAGATGTGATGTTATCAAAGAAAAATGTTTTTAGGTCATCCAAAGAAAATGAAGGGGGTTGAGAAGGGTGTCTACCATGGGTAGCCAGGACAGCACTCCGGCACTCAAAAGCTAGTGATACAATCTTAGGGGTGTACAGTAAGTTGGATTTGTTGCATGATTGCAAGTTTGTTTTACACAAACCCAAACCAATGGTCATATACATTGTCATATACATTGTGCAATGCAAACTTTTCCATCGTGTTTTAAAAGACAAACTCCGACTGTAACCACCTGTTAGCTTGTGAAACTCAAGTGCAGCTTATTAGGGCTTTTACAAAGCACAATAAACCCACAAAGACTGTTTGTGATAGCGCTTTGGCATTCTGGTACGAATACTGGTCAGGTATAATGCAGGCACACTTCCCCCCCCAAAGCTCCCCAATGCATCTCAATCTAGACTCGTCTAACTGACTGCTAAGAGACGTTTGTGATGTGGGACTTTAGTCCATTTAAGGCTGCAGGTTGCACAAAGCTAATTCAATTTGTGGTTAGGCTTCCAGAGGTGAGAAGCTTGAGCATTAGCTTCCCCTGTCATACTCTGGAGGGTGGGTATCTGCTTTAATTGTTGTACCTACCAAAGGTGGTGAAGCACTAAAATGATGGCAGTGATAATGTAAAAAAAAAGTTGCTTTCAGGTTTATTCGGCGAAGAGTATTTTAGTTGCGAGAAACTTTTTTTTTTATATATTGTTATTTAAAGATAATTTTAGTTTAAGTCTATGTTTAAGATAAAAGTAGATTGTACTTTGGTTTTAAAATTGGATTTTGATAAGGCTGGAAACGCACCAGAGGATTTTTTATTATTTATTTTTAGCAATATGGTTTATTTGTAGTAAGAGCATGTGTTGGTTTCGTAGAAGTTCATCAGAGAAGAGAGATGCACACCACATCTTTTAATGCGCTTAGTTGTACACAACAGTTAGTATTCCATTTAAGTAAAGGTTTTGCAGTTGGCACAATGAGAAAAAAGGTTGTACCATTGTGCTTACGCATCAGTTAGGAGCTGTTCCAGGAGATGATCTGCAGTACAGTAGAGTTCACTGGGGTAAAAAGGAACCCTGACTTTGAAAAACAGAAGTAGTTAACACAGTGAAAAATAACAATTTCTTCTTTGGAAGGTCACTGAAAGAGAGGACAATTACAGTAACATTTCTGTGAATAGACTATGTTTAAAAAGACATTGCAAGATAATAACAGATTTATATTGCATTAGCTGGATAACTAAAATGATTTTACCTGTTTCTTTTATTATTGTATTCTACAGGTGACAGTGACAGTCTATTCAGGGACCTTATAAAACAACCATGTGAATCAATAACAAAACCAGTTTGACAAAATGGGTGTGAAAATCGTTGCGTGAGAAGAAAGGAGCAAAGCTATGGAAGATGGTAGAGCAGAGAAGTTTGAAATGAGGTCAGGTCATCGGGTTTGGCATAGGGAGAAAATGGCCTCCGTTGCTCTGATGGAAATCAGGAACTTCATTGAAGCAGGAGAGAAAGTGGCATCCATATAGTTTGTGAATGTGGAAGGTGTTGCATTTAGTCAGGTGTCGTAATGGACAGCTGGGCTTCCATTCTGGTTAAGCAACAATGACGGTGGTATGGTTAAAAAACACACATTAGAGCAGAAAGTTTCTTTGACAAGCCTTATACAGTAGAAACCCAGTATACAGGCAATGGAATGTGAAGCCTTTCATCTCTGGGTAGCAATAATTTTCTTTCACAGGCCATCGAAAGTCAGTTCCATTGGCTTTTGTGCACTCAGAGTTGACACCTGCACTTGCAGTCTCACAGCGTAGGACTGGGCGGGCACATTGGCACAAGGCGGGGACACTGTGTGGGGAAGCGTGCACTGAAACTTACTGTAAAGTACAACTAAATACTGTCAAGCCTGGTTAATAGTAACTGAATTCGAAAATGATAATTGTAGATTTATAAACACCTGGGTTTGTCTATGGGCCCTGAAGTCTCACAGCAATAAGGGTTAGATTCTGTTGACATTCTGTGATATGTGTTACTGTGACATGGGTTCCTTGAGTTCACACTTATGCCAACACGTAATACCTGTAGCTGGTCTCTCTGTAAATAAAAAATAAATAAAAAAGTGTTGTCAAAATGTGTAGTTTTATGTTTGTGAAGAACACGAAAGAGGAAAGCAAATATTTCCATACAGTTTCTTGACGTGTCTTGAGCCTGACGAGGGCTGTATGAAGGAAGCTCATGTCGCTCAATACCTGACTGGGAATTCCTTCTGATACTTGGTGAGTAGTGCTCTAAACAAGTCTTTAACTTGTAACCTTCACAACCTCACGGTCCTAATGATTACAGCTTAAGAAAAGTCCAGCACGGTCTTAAAGGTTTTTGGG
Source organism: Acipenser ruthenus (assembly GCF_902713425.1). Taxonomy (NCBI): domain Eukaryota; kingdom Metazoa; phylum Chordata; class Actinopteri; order Acipenseriformes; family Acipenseridae; genus Acipenser; species Acipenser ruthenus. The sequence goes on from NC_081189.1 coordinate 3,224,228, forward strand.
GAAAAGGAACACGTTTAAACAAAGCACTAGATAATTGCCACGCTTCCATCCACATTATGAAAACGATTTGCCCCATTTATTTCCATTATGGCAATATATATTATATAAAGGTAGCAAACATTTTCTCCACAAAAAAATGAAAATTTGAAAAAACAAAAATACATTTACAAAGATTTTTTAAAATTAAGTCACAAAAGGTGAACCAGGTAATAATGTATCATTTATTAATATTAACCTGAGACTGCTGGAGAGGTCAGTGTGGCACATATCTCCATTGTAAACGGAAAAGAAACGGAATCTTTTCAGTAACCGCCAGCTCGTTGCAGAGGTCTCTCATTGAATCTCGATGTTTAAACACTTGTTTCATATAAGGTAATGCTGGAGGAACTAACAGGTTGCTGGCTGTTTGCATCGTATCCCTGCAAACCCTCTGCGCTCAACTCAGAGTCTCCTGCTGCAAAAATATCTGAGAAAGCAAAAGGAAACGTATGTCCGACTGTTAGTATTGCTATCAATCTAGCCATTCTTCTGTCTGTTTCTAGGTAATGCAATAAAAAAAGTAAAACATTTTATAACAACCACACTGACAAGACACCTTAGGATAGCAACTCAATGCTGATAGTTACAGTTGTCAATATATACTATACAGGGTTATTCAAACATAAGGTTCCTTGATGGAGGAGTATCTAATACAGGGCATAACTGGCAGTTGTGTCTATAGATGCCCGTCGGTGAAATGTATTATGCATGATACACATAAATTATTTACACATAAGTTGACTTCGGGAGGGGCAATCACTCAAACAGTCAGTCTACAAAGCAGGGAATACAATGTGCTAATTGCTTAATTGTTTACACATTGAATACTAATCAATAACAATCTCACAGTGTAATAAATATATAATCTGTTGTAATCGAACTAATGTAAAACCACTCCTATTTTATCTGCAATTGTTTGTCTTCCCTCATATTTATGCTTTTGATATAAAATCATTTTGATTTCACTTTGCTTGTTTCCTTACTAATAGGTCTTATCTGCTGTGAATTATGGGATTGTGGTCCTGGGCAAAACTAACTTCTGATAAAATTGCAGAAATACATATCCCAGCAGGAGCTCTTAATTCTGTCTAAGGAAAGGTCACGTGTATGTATCAATCACTATTTTCACTGTGAGTTCACTGCCATGGTACAGCAGTACAGGGTTAGAAATGTCAGTGCCCACTGGGTGATAGAACAGTTTGCCTCCAATTGGTGTTCAGTTGTAAAGCGTAGTGAAAGGCAGCTTTTCTTGTTGTGAAATTAACACGTGAATTGATAGGCTTGTTTTGTTTCATTTAATACCTGCCGACAAAAAACCTTCTTAAAGGGAATTGCTCTGAAAGTCTGAGTATGTGCAACCCCCTAATACGAACCTACCAGGAATCTCGACTCTTTGTGGGTCCTTGCTCTCGGGCTCTTTCTCTACTTCACAACTGTTTGAGCCTGACTTCCTGGAGCAGCACAGTCTCTGGAAGATGGAGCGTGGCTGGTTGTTCTTGGCATCCAGTAACCTCCCCAGCACCTCCTTGTTGTTGATATTGGCATGACGTGAGGCATAATTGGGAGTTCTCGCCTCCTCCAAAGGAACAGGCTCAAATACTTCTTTTGCTCTTCTTTTCATTTTCTCAGTCTTTGAGGACTTCATGTATCTGTAAACCAGAAACTGAAATAAGGATCTATACTGTTAAGGCACATATAAAGACCCATATTTAGATAAACATTTGAGTGTTAATTCTCACTTGGGGGCTGACGTAAGGATACGTGCAAAGTGATTTGCGGCTGCAAAACACCCATATTGCAGCCAAAATCTGTGTTTTGGGACTTTAGCGGCCACTAAAAATGCAGCGTATGTAAAGAATGGTTTTCACCTGCCGTTTTGCACCCGCTATCAAATTAGCCCTTTGCCATAATTAATCCATTTAAATTATATTGAAATGTATTCAAATGAAGAAAAGATTGTGGAATTGTGCGGGGATCTGGAATACTAAGCGGGCGCAAACATTATAATGAGATGTAAGGATTTTGCCTTGCACTTGGGCAATTGTTGACCCTCCAAAAACTTTGCCAGGCTCACTTTGTTTGGGATGCCGGAGGATGCGGTGGTATGGCGTCATCGTCTCACTCCGCAGGTCACCTTGACCTAATAGCTGAATTTCACCTTTTTATCACCTGGTTGATCACATGACTGTCCTGGTAACATCGCCAGCATTGACTTTCTCCACTATAGAGGACCATATAGCCTCTTTGTTAGCATAACTGATGTTGTCTAAGGCTTTTCCAAATAACTAAATTTCATGCTGAATGACCTCAGCCCTAAACGCTCTCAGCTCCTCCTCAGAAAACTTTTCTTTTCTGTGACCGAGAGGACTTTGCTCACTGTGCACCAAGAGAACTCACCTCACCTCTGGGCTGTAAGTGCAGCCGCTATATACCCCGATGCACAGGCGGCGCTCATTGCGACCCTCATTATCATGACTGCAGCTCATTATTTGTGTGTGTTGAGTAATTTGCATTACTCTTAAGCTTACATAGGCCACAGTGCAAAATAATTGCAGCCGCACTTGTTTGCACTACGCCTGTCCTTACATCAGCCCCTTAGTGTGAAAAGAACATTTACTTGGCATTTCCTGAACACTCAGGTGTTGTTTCTAAATATGACTGAAAAACTTTACTACATTTTTGCAGGTACAGTAAATTATCCTGTACTGTACTGTACTTTTCCCTCTTCAACCTTACAGCACATTATATTCAGTAAGGTTTGTACACAGAAGCAACCCTGAATCATCCAAGCATGCTTTTTTTTGGTGGGGTGGGGGGAGAAGATTTGACTAAGGCACTGGTGACAATAAACACCTTTAATTTGTTTTTGACAAAAACAAATAAAAAGTAGGTTTAAAGAATGCCAAAGATAGTCACCTATCCATCCTAAAAGTTTACCATGATCATATTCAGTTTTCCCGTGCCTTTTCCATGGTTATATCATGTATTTACCGTGTTTTTTATATGCTATACCATACCTCTCTGGGCTTTACAATGCTCACATCTGCTTTACCATGCTTTCCCTATGCTTTACCAGACTTTGCTATGCTCTTACTATGGGAAACCTTTATTAGGGCATCAGTGATGTTGAGGTAGATTGACTAGGTTACCTTGGTCCCACTGGGGTACAGAACGTGAAAAGCCAATTCCTCTTGCAGCCCTCATCAAATGGGTTCCCTTCCTCATCATCAAAAAAGTCCTGTTGCGAGGAAACAATTTGAAGCATAGGTTAGGTGTTAACATGAGTTACTCTGTAATTAGATTCTGTTAAAGAAAATGTTAATGTTATTTCTAAGGGATTCAATAATGCATAATCTGTAAGGTCAACAATCAAACACTGATTGTAAATGCACCAACATATACAATGCTGAACTATTGCCTGACTGCTCTCTACTAACAAGTTTACTATATGGAATTAAACTTAATTTAACTGAAAAGTGACCAGATAACTTCAAATACTCATTCATAAAAAATGTCACTTTAATATGCTCTTGGGGAATGGCCCTGACACAGCTTAATCAGGATTATTTGGGTCATGAAGAAATTTGATAAGAAACATGGCACTGTAGTGTTTTTAAATTGCCATGCAGTAACTTTTTTTTGTTTTTTATTTACTTTCCTTTAAATCAAAATTGTTTAATGTTGTTTAATATTATGTCCTTAATGTTTCACACAGTACTGTTAAACTCTTAGCAACAGAGGTGTTAGATACTGTCTACCAATGAAACACAAGAAAAAGGCATTTGTAACCAACCCCATCGTAGGTGTGCGCAGCCTCTGTGATAAACTTGATGTGAAACCCAAGCAAAGGCAGAACCTGAATCAGGAAAAGCAGGGTGGGTACAATCAGGATGATACTGAGGAGAAAGGACTCCGTTAAGGAAGAATCACAGACATTTCAGTCATTTCGTCATTAACTCAAGATATTATACCCATCTCTGTGATCTGTATAAATTGTTTTGCTTGACAGCACTCGAAGAATGAAGCACACTTTTGATTTAATACTTAATATTCAACAGCATATTATTTTATGAGCATGTTTGCCACTTCTTGGCCAGTTCTCTTTGTTAATCTCAAGTTAATTTCAGTTAAAATAAATTTATAGAAGTAAATTAAAGTGACCATGCTGTACTGGTAGGTTATGGCTATGCTTTTTAAACTGACAATTTTAACGACCAAAGCTCTTTCTTTTCTTTTAATACTGTATACAACATACAGTATGTAATTTATATAAGTAGCTTGACACAATATGCCAGTTTTGTTGCACATCCCCATTGTGTTTTATCATGTTTTTCTGGGTGCAGTATTCTTTTCAGTGTATCCTCATTGGAAGTCTCTTTTTTTTTGTTTGTTTTAATGTGCAGGTATTTATTTTCAGGAAAACATGGATACGTGCAAGTCTTCTGGAGGGTGAAGGGCTGGGACCAGGTCAGCACCAGGTAGGTGGTAGAGGATCCCAGCACCACTAGCTTGTAGAGGATGAGAAACACCACAAAAAAGAAGAAAAAGCGATAGTTTCGCCGACCCACACAGTTGTTCATCCAAGCACAGTGGTGATCAAATTCCTGAGGGACCGAAACAGACACTCCATTATTTACAAGAAACCAATGATCAAGGCATTACTGTGCCATACATTATGCAGAATAGCACAGGACCGACTGTGTTCCAGTCGTGAGGGTAGATTAATAGATTACGGTGAACTGAAAAGGTCAAATCCTCCTGTAAATGTATCAGGAGTATGGGGACAGAGAGACGCACCTCCACACAGATGTCACAACGGCGACAGTGCCTGCTCCGAGGGGGCCTGTAGAACTCACACTTCACACACCACCTCACGTCACACTCCAGTCCGTTCACTATCAGCTCATTCACCTCCAGCGGACCTGGAACTGGAGTGCCTGAAGGAGAGATCGCGTACGAAAGCACAGCTAAATAAAGACTGAAGTTATGGAAGGATCTCCAACGGCAAATACACTGCGGTACCCTCTTCTCCAACCAAAAGAGCAAAAGAGACCAGGGGCATAAGTTCTTACCCATACTTAAAATACTGCAGTTGGCTGTGTTTTAATTATGGTATACCACAGTAAATGCACATTCACATCCCACACAGATGCTGGTGTTTGCATGCAACAGAATCACTATTAGAAATACAGTAAATATGTTCCTATACTCTATACATGCTGGACGTAGTCCAGCAAAACAATTCTCACATGTCATTTATATGAACAATATAATATGTATTCTTCATGTAAACCAGTTTCGAGTAGGAATCGGATTCAAGCGCAAAGCAAGTAAATGGAGTACATATGGAAACCCAGGGGAATCTGTCATTTACCTTGATGGAGAATCCCAGGGTCCATGAAGCTCGTCACGAGGAAATTAATGAAAGAGGCAACAAATAGGACTCCGGAGCATATTGGAAAAGCCACAGAGACGTTCATTGTCAACCAGACACACCTGTAATACAACACAGCCAGAAAAGTATAACAAGTACTGCTTTAATGAATGCAGCCATGTCTGAAGACCTGCCATACCTTTGTTTTGTAATGCATATGGGCTCCAGATAAATATGGCTTTTCACACAACTGTAGGTCAAAAAAATGTGTTTTTTATGGTCAATGTTTGTTTCTTTGGAGGTGAAATAGATCCTTTACAGAAACGTTGAACCATATTAACAAACCTGAACTCATTCCTGTATGTATTAAACAAATGGATTTGGGACTGATGATGTAAATGCAAACTGTTTACCTGCCTTAACCCTTTACTGCCCGACCAGGGTATGTTCCCATGCTTATGTGCTATTTTCTCAATGTCAAATACATTGGACATGGGACAGCAAAATAAACAGTACTGCCGGGGCTAACACTACTATGCTACACACTGACCACACCACACTGCAATACAGGGGGCAATCCTGCTCTTTGCCTTTGTGGAGAAGCAAAACAATTTAACAAGTTATATACTTTTGTATTTATTTGTTGTAGTTATTTTTTATTTCTGTATGCATAGTCATAATAAAGATTTATATTTCTACAAATCAGGTGAAACAGTGCATTATACTTACGGGAAGGTGAAGTACAAGGCACTCAGTCCCATCAGCATACAGGAGGTGAAGGTTGGACCCAAACTCCGAATGAACCAGTGCGGTCTTTTTTTCTCATTGGTAGTCATGTCTTTTGTTTTGCTGAGTTGGTCTAAAACATTTTTAAAAAAAACCAAAAAACTTTTATAGCTCCAATAACATTTATATTAATTTCAAAACATCTTAATACTGTATGAATACATAACGGTAACAAAAATTAAAAATAGAAAAATACTAAAATACTTAACAATACTCGTCCTAATGAACATAACTGTAGTAAAATGTGTTTTTATAACATTTATTAAATAACATGTATTAGTTAAAATTGTCAATAAAAACTCAATTTTAAGAAATTGTATTCAGCAGCACCTCAACACAATTATGCCAACCCTTTTAGGAAGGCTGCATGTGGGCTTTATTAAAAAGTCCGAACTTGTGTCCCTTGTGGCACGTTGCCAGGGAAACGAGATTTGTCAAAACTCGGTGCTCGGTTCGTCACCGCTTCCGGTCATCCTAAACTACATCCAGACAGCGCGCGCAGGGCTGGGCCAGGTTGGCTTTTCCACTCCAGTCTAAATTAATTAATAGGTACCAATTAAAAGCATCCCCACGGGTCTAGGTAGTTCGTTATTTCTGTAAACCTAAACCTGCAGCGGAGTAGCCCTCCAGGACAGGAATGAGCTGTTGATGTTGGGTAGCAGGCTTCGCCGTTGTATTTAATGCACCGATACTGTGCACTGGTGATTGCACCGGTTTAAATTTGCAGGGGGGTATAGAACACCACGCTGAGTATTATACCCACGGGGCACGGTCGGATGACTGTGCGACAGTGAACAGACTGTGTGCTCAAATGAACAAAAAAACCATAAAGTATTCTTGGTAATAAATGACCTTGGAGCTGCATTTTTCAATGGGTTGGGAGTCCCTACCATTTAAAATACATCTAGAATATTAAACAAACTGGACAACAGCAAGATCTGTCAAAAAGATTTGTATTTGTTTCCTAGTGCCTTTTTTTTTTTTTTTTTTTTTTTTTAATAGTCAAATGTCTGTTTTGTTGTTGGGGTGAAATAGATTGTTCTTTACAGAAACATTGTATTTACAAACATTTAACTCAGTATTGTTTTTTTTAACTGCATCTTTAAACCTGCTTTGTTTTGTTTCTTGTATAGGTATGCCTTGACCTTATTTTGTATTATATAAGACATGCACAGGGTATTGAATCAGTTGTCTTAGACAGTTATATTGCATCCCTAAGAAAATAAATAGCGACCGGTTATGTCTTTATTTAAATTTGATCAATCACAGCCTTAGAATAAATACTAACTACCTGTGTTCTCTTATAAGCATGACAGTGAATACATGAATGTACTGCCGGTGTCAGCATACCCCTTATTAAAAGTTTACCACTGTAAATCTGCACAGTAATTTAGCTTTGCCACTCCTCTTTGGGCTGTACAGTGCTTGCCTCTGCTTATTCCACTCTGTGATGCTCTTACTGTGGTAAACTCTTATAAGGGATGTGGTGGGGAGTGAGTGCATTACGAACATAAACAGGGCATCTGTGTCCCAGCCCCCCTAGATCATAACAATGCCACCGCCAGATTTCAGTAATATTTTACAATGTTATTGTTCTATTTTGGTGTAGTGTTTTTTACTAGAGTTCTACCACAATGCTGACCTTTGTGAGCTATATCACAATGCAACCTGAGCTGGTGCTATTCATTTTAATGTAAAGTTACAAAGCTAAAGATTCCAGCATGCTACTGTACTACATAACTGGTGGGGCGAGACACTGATAGTAAGCCAAGAGGACTCTGCTGAGAGTTTGCATGTGAGCAAGGAAAATGAAAGCTGCTGCACCCAACCTTGGTGAGGAAACTACAGTTAGGAGGACATGATAAACTGTAACCAGAAGCCACAAAATTCAAGATAAGAGAAAATAATTGATTTGATTTATTTCACAACTTCAAACTACACAACACACAGTCATTCATTTCATGGAAATGCAGGAGATGACGACACATACAGTACAACATGTATTCTGTAACAAACTATCAGTTTCAGTCAAGACTGGTAAGTCTGCAGATCTGACAGACTGGTACTTCTGTATGTAAGACTGCAAATGACTGATCTTTCAAAAGGAGCAGTTTTAAAAGTGCTGACTTTCCACCCCAAACATCTCCGAAGGAAGTAAACTTGACAATAATGGATGTAAAGTGTGAACTCTTAGCAAACTCGTCACATTGAATTAGTATTGTCCAGGCTGCCTTTATAAAAGTTGACCATAGTAAAAGCATAGCTAAAGCATAGGTAAGCATTGTAAAGAAGAGTGACGTAGGGTGAAGCATATTAATAAACATGGCAAATCAGTAAACTATGGTAAATGCATAGTATAACCATAGGAAAACTGCAACAATACCATGGTAAACTTTTATAAGGGTGGGGGCCCATATGGCATATTGACATTGGTAAGACAAGTGTCTCCAATTTTTTGTCCAAACCCTAAACATAGCTAGAATTATTTGCCAAAACTGGTCTGTAATTTCTGAGGTTACTTCCATACTGGTTGTGTTTTGTCAAGCAAATTTTATACTGAAGTACAATCAGATGTATATCTTGATAAGCAAGGTAGCTAACAGGGGAAGCCACCTGCAAAAATTATGAATATAAGTGCATCCAGTGTGCACTTAACACTAGACACTGGAACAAGGACACAGAGATATGTCAACAACACAGTTACATTTGTTTGAATGTACAGTAAGATTGTCCCTACCATCAATGGGGCAAAGCTTACAGTGGTGCTAGCTAACATAGCTAGAGTAAACTTCAGGGCACTCCTCAAGTCTGTGGTGTCAACTGCATCCATATATTGCTTGAGGTAGATCACCTGGATGTAAATGTAGCTGCAAGCTATGACAACGAAGCATCCCAAAAAAAAAACATAGTCGTACAGGTGTGAAAAAAATATGAATACCCTTACCATGCAAATAGCTATAGAGATAACCCAGATCAGACCAGAAAGGATATTCATGGATTTTTTATTCCGAATGCAAAAGTTCCCCAAAGGACGGACTACGAAAAAAACCTTGCTGAGGCAGATACAGCTGGTGAACATGTCATTGGTG